>NC_091792.1:156617500-157217500 GCF_041296235.1 Equus asinus
GTTTTTTTTCTATTTAAACAATGTGACTATGGACATTTGCGTTCATATCTTCTGATGCTCATAGCTCAGAGATTTCAAGAGCAGAGTTTCTCAAGAGTGGAACTCTTGACATTTTGGGTAGGATCATTCTTTGTAGAGGGGAGCTGCCCCTGGCCCCTACCCACAAAATGCCAGTAACACCCTCCCGCCTAGATGTGACAACCAAAATGTCTCGAGATAGTGCCAGTGTCCCCCAGAAAGCAAAGTTGCCCCTGGTTGAGAACCACTGTCCTAGAGTACCTACCAGGGGAACGGAGTACGAGGTCACGGGGCACGAACATCTTCAACTTCACAAGATGCTGCCAAATAGTTGTCCAAAGTGTTTATGCCAACTTATTATCCAACCAACTTATTATCCAGCTCCTCTGCATCTTTGCCAGAATCCAGTATTGGCTGAATGTTAAGTTATTGCCAGTCTGGTGAGAGTAAAGCGGTGTCTCAGAGCAACTTAATTGAGAATTCTCTGACAGCGGATCTTTTATGTTTTTGGCTATTCGTAGTTTCTCTCAATGAACATGCCTTTGCACGTGTCTTGGCTATTTTTCTGTTGGCTTGTCTTTTTCTTATGGCTTTCCAGGGATTCTCTCTTTTTTTTTTAAAGATTGGCCCTGAGCTAACATCTGTTGCCAATCTTTTTTTTTTTTCCTTCTTTTCCCCAAAGCCCCCTAGTGCATAGTTGTATATTCCAGTTGCACGTCCCTCCAGCTCTGCTACGTGGGACGCCGCTTCAGCATGGCTTGACAAGCGGCACCAGGTCCACACTCAGGATCCGAACCAGCGAAACCCTGGGCCACCCAAGCGGAGCACGCAAGCTCAACCACTCGGCCACAGGGCCGGCCCCCAGGGATTCTCTTTATTTTTTGGATACTAACGTTTTTCTGGGCATATGTTTTGCACAAATTGGTATTCTTAAACGTCTTTCAGTATAGAATTATAATTTTCCATGTAAAGGTCTTGTATATCTGTCAATAAATGTATTAGGCATTTTGTTTTGCTATCGTAAATGGTGTCTTTCTTAAAATTATAAATGTTCTTTGTGTGATAAGTGGAGGATTCTGTGTGTGTTCATTAAATAAAACTGATAATAGTTGTGTTATTCAAATCTTCTCTATCCTTACCAGATTTCTTTTTACTCTTTGGCTTATAAATTATTAAGATGTATACTGACACTTCACACTCATTTGGATGGCTACTATCAAAAAAACAGAGAATACCATGGGTTGGTGAGGATGTGGAGAAATTGGAACCTTTGTGCACTGTTAGTAAGAATGTAAAATGGGGCAGCCACTGTGGAAAATGGTATGGTTATTTCAAAAAACTAAATATAGGATTACCATGTGATCCAGCAATTCAACTTCTGGGTATATGCCCAAAAGAAGTGAAAGTGGGGACCTGAACAGATATTTGTACACTTGTGTTCATAGCAGCGTTATTGACAATAGCCAAATGGAAGAAGCAACCCAAGTGTCCATCAGTAGATGAATGGATAAATAATATGTAATACACACACACACACACGCGCACACTGGAATATTATTCACTCTTAAAAAGGAAGGAAATTTTGACATGTGCTACAACATGGCTGACGTTATGCTAAGTGAGATAAACCAGTTGTGAAAGAACAAACATTGTACGATTGCCCTTATGTGAGATCTCTAGAGTTTCCAAATTCACACAGACAGAAAGTAGGATGCTGGTTGTCAGGGGCTGGGGAGGGGAGAATGGGGAGTTATCGTCCATTGGGGACAGAGGTTAAGTTTGGGAAGAGGAAATAGTTCTGGAGGTGGATGATGGGCATGGGTGCACAACGAGGTGTATGTGCCTAATGCCACTGAACTGCACACTTAAAATGGTTAAAATGGTAAGCTTTACGTTATGTATATTTTACCACAATAAATACAATTTAAGAAAGAGGGAAGTTGAAACGCCCCACTGAGACAGTGCATTTGTCAATCTCTCCTAGTTTTCTCAATCTTTGTGCCAGATATCTTTGTTTCATACACTGTGCGTGCAATTCTAGAACTGTGATCTCTTGCGGGTAAATTTATTATTTGGTAGTAAACGTCTTTATCCTAATCATGATTTAATCTAAAGTTCGTTTTGTCCAATATTAAAAGCTCCCGCAGCTTTCTTTTACTATGTCTCTTTTCTCATCCTTTGGCTTCAACCTTCCTGTGTCCTCCTCACACTCTAGGCGTGTCTCATGGAAACAGCACATACTTGGGTTTTGTATTTTTATCCAAGGTGATGCTCTCTGATTTACCCAGCTAGCGTGTTCGTCTGCACGGACGATGATTACGATGATCTTTGGAACTATTTCTACCCATCTGATTTTGTATTTTTACTTGCCTAGCTTTTTCTTTGCTTCTCCTTTTTCTCCCTTTTTTTCCTTCTTTTGGATTGCATGAACTTTTTTAACTCCATTTTCCTCTCTTTGAAGGTTGTGCAGTTTATTTCCATCTTTATTTTGTGAAACTTAAATTTATCAAAATCTCGGTCATCATCTCAAACAGTAAGTACTTCAATGTCAGTCACTTCTCTCCTGCATTACATGGGCTTTTTGTCCAGTGGTTTAGTCCCAGCTTCTATTTTTCTTTTACTCTACAAAGTAGGCATCACTCATTTTATAGACACAATATGTATTATCATTCAGTTTTAAATATTTCCTGTTTCCCCTGGCTTCCAGTCAACCCCTTGATTTCTTCTTTGACCCATGAATTAATTAGAAATGCATTGATTAATTTCCTAATATTGGGGGGATTTTTAGACATTTTGTTGTTACTAAATTCTAATTTAATACTACTGTTGTAAAAGAATATACTGTGTGGTTTCGTTCCTTTTAAGTGTGTGGAGACATAGTTTATGGTCTGGCACATAGCCTATCTTCATGAATTTTCCATTGGTACTTGAAAAGATGTGATTTCTGCTATTATTATTGTTATTGGGTAGAAGATCCTATAAAGGTCAATTAGGTCAAGTTGGTTGATAGGGGTGTACAGATCTTCTTATAAACCTACTGATTTTTGTCTTCTTTTTCTACCAATTACTGAGAGAGTGACGTCAAAAACTCTACAACTGTGATTGTGAATTTGTCTATTTCTCTTTTCGGTTCTGTCTGGTTTTGGTTCATCTATTTTGAAGCTTTATTACAGATCTACATATTTAAGATCATCGCATCTTCTTGATGAATTGATCTTTTTATCATTATGAAAACTCTCTAGAATATTCCTTGCTGTAAAGTCTGTTTTGTCTGGTACTTGTAGAGCCTTACGAAATGTCTTCCCCTTAGTTTTTGCGTGGTCTGTTTTTTCCACCCTTTCACTCTCAGCCCGTCTTCCTTCCTATTTAAAGAGGGTTCCTTGTAGACAGCGCATCACTGGGTCTTCCTATTTATCGGGTCTCACAGTCCCTGCCCTTCCATGGAGTGGCTGACCCATTCGTTTGTAATGCAGTTGTTACTATGGTTGGGCTGAAGTCTGCCATCTTGATATTTGATTTTTATTTTTCCCACCTGTTCTTTATTCCTTTTTCTTCTTTCCTTTCCTTATTTTGAACTGTGTTTTTAGTCTCCCATTTTATGTCTTCTATTTGCTTAATAGCTATACCTCCATTTTGTTTTTTTACTTGTCAGCCTAGAATTTATAATATGCATCTTTAATTTATCACAGTCTAATTCAAATAACATGTATACACTGCTCCACGTGTGCTGTATGAGCTCCACAACCTTGTACTTCGATTTTCCTTCATCCTTTCCTGTGTGCTATTGTCAGTTACTTTACTTTTATATTTCTTATAAATTCAAAAGTGCGGTATAATTATTTTTGCTTAAAACTGTCAATTGTATGTTTTCTTTTTGTAAAACCTTATTGGGATTTTTAAATTATTATAGAATAATTAGTATGGAATTAAAATTAGTATAGAATAGTATAGAATAAACTGCACATATATAAAATGCAGATAAGTTTTAACACATGAATACACCCGTGTAACTATCACCACAATCAAGATAATAAACATATCCATCCCCCCAAAAGCGTCCTGGAGCCCCTCTGTGACCCCTCCTTCCTGCCTCTTCCCCTCCTCCACACCCAGCCCTCATCGCTGGCACCTTCCTTGGTCCTGTTTCACCAGGCACGATTATTTTGAGATTCATCCAGGTTGTTGCGTGTGTCAGCAGTTCACTCCTTCCGTTGCTCAAGAGAACCCCCTTGTATGGATGGACCACAGTTTGCTTACCCATGCACATGTCAGTGGTCGTCTGGATTGTTTCCAGTTTCCAGCTATTATAAATAAAGCTGCTGTAGACACTTGTATATAAGTCTTTGTGTGGACATATGCCCTCATTTCTTTTGGATACATACTTAGAAGTGTAACGTCCAGGCCATGTGGTAAATCTTTAACTTTTTAAGAGCTGACGAACTGTTTCCTAAAGCGGTTGCACCATTTTACATTCCCACCGGCAGCTCCTCAACATCCTCGCCGACACTTTGGATGGGCTGTCTTTTACATGTTAGACATTCTCATAGGTGTGTAGTGGTAGGTCAATGCACTTTTAATTTGCATTTTGAGTTGCATGATTAATGATGTGGGCATCTTTTCATGGGCTTATTTGCTATTTGTATATCTACTTAGTGAAGTGTCTAATCAAATCTTTTGACCATTTTTTATTGGCTTTGCTTGTTTTGTTGAGTTGTGAGAGTTGAGTTTTATATATGTACATTTTTATATTATATATTTATATATATATTATATATATGTATTTATATAATCACACAATATCCCCCAGTCTAGAGTTCATCTTTTTGCTGTTTTAACAATGTCTCATGCTTTTGGTATTATACCAAAGATCTATGCCCAACCCAAGACCACAACAATTTTCTCCTATGTTTTCTTCTGGAAGTTTCATAGTTTTAGTTTTTAAATTTAGGTCTGTAATCCCTTTTGAGGTAATTTCCATATATGGTTCAAGGTATGGATCAAAACTCATTTTTATGTGGATCTCCAGTTGTTTAAGCACCATTTGTTGAAAAGACTATCCTTTCTCTACTGAATTTTCTTTGCATCTTTGTCAAAAATCAATTGGCTACATATGTTTGGGTCTATTTCCTTAGTCTATTCTGTCCTATTGACCTCTTTGTCTATCTTTGATGCAATACCATGCTTAGTTATAAGACTTTATAACGAATCTTTAAAATCCAGATAATGTAGGTCTCACAACTTCTCCCTTATTTTGGAGTAATGTTTTCTCTGGCTGCATTTAAGATTATCTTCTTTATTACTGATTTCCAGCAATTTGATTAAGATATGCATGGGTGTGTGTGTGTGTGTGTGGTGTTAGTTGAACGCTGCTTGGGGTTTGTTGAGCTCTTTGGATCTTCATGTTTATAATTTTCATCAAATTTAGAAATTTTTTGGTCATTATTTCTTCAAATATTCTTTTCTGCCATCCCTCTTCCATGACTCTAATTATGCGCAGCCACTTGATTTTACCCCACGAGTCACTGAAGTGTCTTCATTTTTTTCAGCTTTTTCCCTCTAGTTCAGTTTGGATCATTTCTATTACTATGTTTTCATGTGCACTATTCCTTTTCTGCAGTATCTAATCTCCCGTGAAACTATCCAATGAATTTTTTCTTTCTGACAGTGCATGTTTCAGTTCTAAAAGTTTCATTTGGTTCTCTGTTTTATCTTACTTTAGCTCTTCATTAGTTTCATTTTTTTCCTCTACATCCTTAAGCATCTTAACAATAACTTCTCTTAGGTCCTTGAATGCCAATTCCATCATCTCTGTCATGTCTGGGTCTTTTTCTGTTGACTTATTTTTTTTTCTAGTTATGTCCACCTTCTCATGGTTCATTTGTCTAGTAATTTTTTGCTGGATGCTGGACATTGTGAATGTTATGTTGCTTAGCATCTAGTTTTTGTCTTCTTCCTTTAAAGAAGGTTTGGCTTACTACTGGCAGCCAGCTAATTTGCTTGCAGATCAGTTTGATGCTCTTGAAGTTTAGTTTTACTATTTGCTAGGTTGGGTCCTGATGCTTTCACATTAGCACCAGGTCAGCACTGTTACTAAGGCACGGCCATCCTGGGGCCTCTACTGGATGCCCTCGGGTACTCAACAGGGTCTTTCCACTCAGGCTGATTAGAGCTCAAGTGTCTCCCAGCCCTGTGAGAGATCCAGCAATTATTTGATTTTGAGCTCTCTTGTAGCTTTTCTTTGCCTGGACTCATGAAGTTTCGCCTGATATATGCTTGGCTTAGTATTCATCCATGAACACAAGAGAGCCCCTATGTGGAGTTCTCAAGCTCTTTCCCCGCATAGTCCTCTCTTGTCTGACACTCTACCTCTCAAATCACAGCTGCCTTGGCGTCCCTCCTTTCTCTCTCTCTCTCTCTCTCTCTCTCTCTCTCTCTTCAACTCAGTGAAATCGCCACGCTCTCCTTTGGTTCCCCTTCCTTGCATCACAGTTGAGGAAGTGCCTCCAGGCAGGAAGCCGGGTGATCATAGATTTCACTTTATTTGCTTCTCTTCTCTCAGGGATCGTGGTTTTGCTCCGTCTGTTGTCCAATATCTGAAAACAATTTTTTCATGTAGTTTTTCCAATTTTCCTCATGGATGAAAACAGAAATCTCAACTCTGTGTTTTTGTTTTTATTTTCTCCCAACACCTTGATTACATTATTTCTCTGTGTTTGGGTTTCCATAGTTGCTGTTGACACATCTGTAGCCCGTCCGCCATGTTTCACTCACTCTAAGACGTCATTAAATATATGACCCACCATTATCTTATTACTAGTAAGAAAGAAATATGCTGTCAATGTGTCAATTTGAATTGTAAGACTCCATCAATAGGATGGGTCCTAATGTCAGGCATGTTAAATGGTGAGAAGATATGTATCTCAGAATTAATGAAATACAGCTATTTTCATTATTTTGCAGAATAGCTGTCTTTTCATTTTTGTTGCTTCTGTGATTTCTCTTTGACGTCTTCTTGTTTCATCTGATATGTTTATGTGTAATTCTTTTTATTTATACTGCACACGTTGTTTTTCCTAGATCTGAAATTTGGTCTCTTTGAACAATTGTGAAAAATTCTCAGCCACTATCTTTTCAAATATTGTTTCTCCATTTTCATCTTGTGGAACTCCAGTTAGACAAACGCTACACTTTCATATTCTATCATGCATGCCCCCAAACCTCTCCCTCCTATTTCTCATTTCCTTGTCACTTGGAGGTGCATGCTGGGTAATATCTTCAGATCTGTCCTCCTGTTAACTCATTCTCTCTTCAAACAATCTGATCTGCTATATACCCATCAATTAAGGCTTTTATTTCAATGATTACATGTCTTATTTCAAGATGTTTTAGTTGGTTCTTTTTCAAGTATTCTTGGTCATCTCGTTTGAGTTTTGTTCTTTGAACTTTTTTATTCCATTTTTATTTCTTTTAACATTTTGTGTTTATACAGGATTATTTTTAATCTGCAAATTATGCATCTACTGTCAAAAATGCTTGAGGATCTAAATTGCTGTTATCCTGCAGACTCTCACATACTGAGTTATTTCTTCTTGTCTTTGGTAATTTTTATTATGAGCCCATATGTGGCATGTGGCGATGGATCTGATTAAAAAGATGCTTTTCTCCCGAGAGCATTTGCTTCTTCTGGGCTCCAGGGGGCGCTACCAACCTGTAACTATTTTAATTTAATTTGACGGGTGATTTTTCCTTACCTTGGTGGCAGTGCAAATTTGAGCTTCAGACACACATGAGAGCAGTCCTCTGGCTACAGATTCTCAGGAGAGACTGTTTGTATGTCTTTGGTTTTTCCAACCAAAGGCAGCAGACACTGGCGGATTTTTTCATCCATCCTCTGTACCAGCAGGAGTCCCTCAGACTTGAAGTTCCTGCGTAGGTGGCTGCCCCCAGTGGAGCCCAGGCTTCTGTGTTCATATCCACTCTAGTTAGGGCTGATTATTCCTTTTTTTGTGGAGAAGTCTGGCCCTTGGGTATTTCCCTGGATTTTCCTGTGCGCTCAGCAGGGCATTTTGAGTTTGTTGTAAATAACCCCCCATCTCAGTGTCTTCATTTGAGAGGGGGTTTCGGTCGAGAATATCTGGCTGAGCATGCTACTGGGATGCCAAAGTCTTCCTGTGAGATTTGCAATGTTTGCTGTATTAACTTAGGTCTTTAATATATGTAAGAATTTACTTTTGTATTTGGAAGAAGATTGGCGTGCATCTTTTCCCTTTCAGATGGCTAGTCAGTTATCAGCATTATTGCTTAATAATTCATTCTTTCTCACTGAAATGAACTCTTTTGTTTGTCATAAATTAACCTAACATATTCTGGATTTAATTTCAGTACTGTCTTCTGCCCCGAGCGTGTATTGTCCACTCCTGTATCAATATTTCACTGATTTAAGATTCCAGTGCCTTACGTATAGTCTGACGCATGAAAACGCAAGTCTCACTTGAGAGTTCTTCTATTTCATAATTTTCTTAGTTATTCTCAAGGACTGATTTTCAGGGAGTATTTTTTACTCATTTTTGCAAGGAGGGGATCTCATGGTATATGTGCTGCATTTAATTGGACCGAACTGAGAAGCTTTGTGTGTGGGGGGAGAGGTGGTAGAAGGAGCTTCTCTTGGGCAAGCCACGTCCCCTCTCCGGGACTCAGTTTCCTCCACTGGCAAAAGAAGGGATGGTGCTCTAGATGTCCCAGCTCCTGTCTGAGTCCAGCCCAGGTTGGCTCAGCCCTGGGGCTTCCCTGTGAGCACTGGACAACACCAGTGATAAGAGCAGCTGTTTATGTCACTCGCCACACAATGCACACCAGGCATGGTACTCAACAGTTCTGTACATCCACCTCTCCTGGCATCTCATTTAACCCTCGAACATCTCAGTGGTGCTATTTATGCTCTCTCTCTTCTATAGACGAAGAAACTGAGGGATAGAGAGCTTCAGTGATCTGTGTTGAAGCCTCTGGTTGGTTAAAAATAAAACAAGGGAACCGAGTGGAGAGCCTTGGGGGAGTATGAAAAGACCAAATTATATTGTTACATAATTATTGCTCATTATCCTTAATACATGCAGAAGACCTCAATAATAATAGCTAAGATATTTGTTGAGTGCCTCCGACGTCCTTCAGGAGCATTATCTCTTTGATTTCTCAACCGTCCTATGTAATAGGCACTATTATTATTCCTACTTAACAGACCAAAAGATGTGGCCCCGAAGGGTGAAGTAACCAGCCCAAGGTCACCCCGCAGAGCTAGGCTGAGGAACCTAGACCGTCTGGCTCCAGGAACCGCCGTCTCTAAAATTACCCACAGAGAGCCTGTGAAGCCCATGGTTACCTTCGGGCCACCTGACAGGAGGGAAGGGAACATGCCACCACGGAAGAGTTGCCATTGGAAGGAGGGGGTGGAGCTCGTGGCTATTTCTAAATGTTTAAGAATTATCTTTGAAGTTATATTTTGAATCTTTTGAACGTAAAAGAGGCACACCAGTGGGTTAACAGGTGGTTTTTGAAGGGCTGGATTCCGGGAGAGGGTGTGCTCTGAATTTTCTAATTTCGCCACAGCGATAATGTATGCGTTCTTGTATGATGTGAAAATATTAAAAGACATATAAGTAATTTAAAGATGAGCTTCGCTGATCAGCTTTCTCGCCAACTGGGCGCACTTATGTAACTGCGGGGGCGGCGAGGGACAGGCTCCGGCAGAGGCGGGGGGCGCGGGGCGGGGCTGCCGGGCCCTCCTCTCTTCCCCGCCCCTCCCCTCCCCGCCCCTCCTCCCCCTGCCCCTCCCCTCCCCTCCCCCTCCCCCCTACCGTCCTTCTCTCTCCCCTCCCCTCCCCCTCCCCCCTACCGTCCTTCTCTCTCCCCTCCCCTCCTCCCCCGCCCCTCCCCTCCCCTCCCCCTCTCCTCCCCCCCTCCTCCTCTCTCCCCTCCCCTCCCCTCCCCTCCCCTCCTCCCCTCCCCTCCCCTCCTCCCCTCCTCCCCTCTCCCTGGCCCTGCGCTGTCCCTGCCCGGGCCCGGGCAGCTCGGAAAGCCCGGAGCCGGAGCGCCCTGCGCGGCTGGGACTCTGGCCCTGGGCAAGCCGGCGCCCAGGGACCCGCAGTGGCTCGGGGACCGCCGGCCGTGGCCCTGCCCCTCCTGCGGGTCAGCCCACCGCGCGGGGCGGAGCGGAGGGCGCCGGGCGGGCGCACCGGGTGGGGCGATCGGAGCGGCGGGCGCGGGGCGGCGGCCCAGGCTGGCAGGCGCCATGCAGCGGGACTGCGGCCAGGCTGCGGGTCAGTGGCTGGACGGGCGGCCCCCTCCGCCTGTCGCGCGCGCTCCGCACCCGGGGAGTGTGGGGTCGTCCCCGGGACGGGGTCCGGGCGCCCCGGTGCAGCCCAGCCCGGCGGCGTCCAGGCCCGGCACGGATTCGGGCCTGCGCCCCCCACCGCCGTGACCTCCTCCCCGCGGGCCTGGCGCCGTCCGTGGCTGCCAGTGCTGAAGCCTCGTGCTCCGGGCCGGCCTGCAATCCGGGCCCAACGCTGTGGTCGCGGCCGCTGCGTGGGGTGCGCGGTCAGCGGGCGACTCTGGCCAGAAGAGCAGTGGCCTGGTGGGGCGCACTGGGCCCCGGCCCGGGCTCGGCGAACCTGCGCTCGCCTGTCCGTGTGACGCCCGCGGCGAGCTGGGAGCCGGACGTCCCATCCCCGCAGTGAGAACAGAGGGCATTCAGTGACTTGAACGCGGCCCCACGGGTCGTTCTGGGTGTAACCAGGGTTCAGCCCGGGTCGGTGGGTGTCAGAGCTTCAGCGTCAAGCATGCAAATTGGTGCTGGAAAAGTTCAGGTCCAGAACCTTCCTTTATGCAGAAAATTCCGTTTCCCACGTTGTATGGCAGTTAAGCGAAAACTGCAAAATTCGCTCCTGGCTAATGTGTTTCCATCACCGGAGGGCAAGTGACCTTTGGGCCTAAAGTTGAACTCATGGACTGTATTCTCACGTCCAACACAGACTGACGTCAGCATAACAGCGGTTCCTGGCTGTGGGTGCCAGGCACTGTAAGAACTGTGTCATTCCTCAGTGGCCCCCTCTTAGTAGCCTCATCTTACAGGTGAGAAAACGGAGGCACCAAGTGATGATGTGGCTGAGAGGTGGCACAGCTGGCTGGGAAGCCAGACCTTCCAGCTGAGTCACAGGTGTGCTCACTGTGCTGTCCAGCCAGTGGGGATGCTGGGGCTCCAGGGTAGCCCCCACCTCTCTCGATTGGAGATCCTGAGCCAGACATAGAGCATTCCTGAGCCTCAGTTTACTCCTACTTAAAATGAGGGCATTAGGCAAAGCGATCACCATGGCTTTGCCCTCCAGGGAACCTAAGACTTGGTATTGACCTTGTGGGCTGTGTTCTTGCCCGCTGCTGTTTCTGCAGCCCTTGCCTGGGGCCTGCTACTCTGTCCCACCCGGGTCCTTATGTCTGTCCACTGACTGAATGAATGAGCTGAGAGCTGTCTCTCGAATGGGCTCCTCCTGCTGCCTGGCTGCACTGGGACCTTTGGAAAGGGGGCCACGAGCCCAGCAGGGTGAGGGCATCTGAAGACACACGTCGGGCTGCACTGGATGGGAGAGGATTTCTGTTTGTCTGCAAGGTGGCTGGGGAGATAGCAAGAGTAGGCAGTTCAGGGTGGATGGTCCCATCTGCCCCTACCCTGTTATGGACACTTGGGAAGGGCACTGACCTCTCTGAACTTTCTCCACCTGTGGATATCGCCATGGTGATAAGAGTCAGACTGAAGATGAAGTGGGATGATATGCGTGAAGTGTCTGATCCTTGTGCATTTTGATGCCCACCTTTCAGAGCTGGTGATATAAGTTGGATTAGAGTGGGGTTGCATGAGACGTGAGGGCCCAGCCTCCTGGACCCTCGAATGCCAGGCTGGGACCTGGACCGTATGCTGAAGTCAGGGGAGGCTACAGAAGAGTGTGAGCAGAGGAGGTGGTGGGACTCTCGCCCATGGGCCCAGAGACGGGGACCCCTGGGAGGAAGGCGAGGCCTACACTGGTGGTGGGCATGAAATGGGTCGAGCCCCACGGAAGGCAGTGTGCCAGCCAGGGTCTTTCTGGATTACAAACACACAGGCCCTTTGACGCAGTGACCCAACTCCTGGAAAGCTCACTGCATGCATGAAACGCCACGTGTTCGAAGACCAGGAATAACCTGCATCCATTACTAGGGGCTGCTAAATGCACCACGGCCCATCCACTCCGTGGAAAATGATGCACCTTCCCCCAGAATTCAGTGGCTCTAAGTGGGCAGAAAGAGCTCCAAGACACAGTCAACAAAAGACGCAAATTAAGGTCAGCACAACCAGTTTGCCATTGTTTGGGGGGACCAAAGTGTTTGTAAATGCGGAGACTGGCTCTGGAAGGGTATGTGAAGAGCCCCCCAACAGTGGCGGCCTCCAGGGAGGGCACTGGGTGCTGGAGGGGCGAGCTCTATCTTTTACCATCACCTCGTGGATCCCCCTTGAATCAGTCCCAGTGATGGACAACAAGGCCTTGACCAGCCTTGGCCATGTGGATACAGAAATGGGTACAGGCCAGGAAAGTTCTGGAGCTCTGGGTTTGGTCATCACTATTTGCTACATTTCCTCTCCCCAGGAAGCTGAGAGGATGTTGTGATTTATAGTTAGAAATATATATTGGGTCTTCATCCCTGTTCCTGGCACAGAGCTCCTAAAATCCTTGAAATGTCCTAAGTGATGAGAGCCATAAAGGTGTCTTGTTATTTCAGTCCCACCCCCAGACCTCCAGGAGGGGAGAGGGGCTGGAGGCTGAATCAGTCACTGATGGCCAATGATGTAGTCGATCGTGCCTGTATATTGAAGCCTCCATAAAAACCCAGAAGGATGGGGCTCCAGAGCTTCCGGGTGGGTGAACACGTGGAGGTGCTGGGAGGGTGGCGCCCTGGAGAGGGCGTGGGGTCTCCGTGCCCTTCCCCCATACTCCACCCTGTGCATCTCTTCCATCCGTCTGTTCCTGAGTTAGATCCTTTATAAGAAACCAGTGATTCAGTAAGTAAATATTTCTCTGAGTTCTGTGAGCCGCTCTAGCAAATTAATCAAACCCAAGGAGGTGGTCATGGGTCGGAAGTACAGGTGACACCTGGGACCTGCAGTTGGCACCCAGAGCTGAGGGGGTCGTGGGAACCTCCAGTTGGTAGTTAGTCAGTCAGAAGCACAGGTCACAGCCTGGACTCGCAACTGGCATCTGAGGTGGAGGGCAGCGTCTTGTGGGACTGAGCCCTTAACCTGCAGAGTCTGATGCTCGCTCCAGGTAGAGGATGTCGGAACTGAGTTCAATTACAGGACATTCAGTTGGTGTCCAGGGAATTGGGAGTGGTGTGGGGATTCCCCGCCACACACACACACACACACACACGCACACTGGAATTGGTGACAGAACACCCTATTTAGAAGTCAGAGGGCTCCTTCCTGTCTTTCTTCGCTGGGTGTTGGGGGCAGTTTGGCAGGGGGCATTCCCGCGTGGTGGCATTAAGTAACACTCAATGGGATCCTGATGAGGTCACATGAGGTTGGTACCCTGAGGGTTGTTACCTTCCCCTCGGCATGAGGAGACACAGCAGAGGCAGGATCGGGGAGGGACAGACCCCAGCACTGGCAGCCGGGAGACGGGGTTCCTGTCTCGCCTGCCCTTTCCTACCTGTGATTCTGGGTAATCATTCTGCTTCCCTGTGCCTCAGTTTCCCCATTTATACACGGGCCCATGTGTGCACGTAGGCCGTGCATGCACCTAACAGACCTGAGCTATGTGATGGCCCATTCCCGCCTCCCTTCCATCTGTAGAACGGGGCCATCATTACCGTCCTGCTCCCTCACGGGGAATCGGGGGCTAACATGCCCACAGTTGACACTCTCAACATTCTCGAGGCATAGATTTCTGCAAATGTGCCAATTTAAAGTGCCACTAAAATAACGGTGAATTTACCGAGAGCCTACGAGGTGCCATGAGCTGTTCTGAGGACTCTGCAGGGTCTAATTTAATCCTCTCCCCAGAATGTAAGCTCCAGAGGGACTGGATTTCTGTGTGCACGTGCACTGATGTCTGCCGTGCCCAGCACCCAGCAGGCATCCTGTAAGTACCTGTCGGTGAGCCGGCCTTTCAACAACCCTGTGAAGTAGTCTGAAATTTGCCCTCGTGTATGAAGAGAAAACCGTGGTCCCGCGGCTGAAGTGTGCTGCTGATGCTGCGAAGCTGAGTCATGGGAGCTGGACTCTGAACCCCGGTAGTCGGGCCCAGAGCCCACGCTTTTAGCCATGACGCTTTATGGGTGAGGGGCCATGAGCCGAGTCCAGCAGAGCAGGGCACGAGAGACAGGCCCGGGCCCTCAGTTGCACCTGCTCACTGGGAGTGATGTGATTCTCTGTGCCAACCCCCTGTGTAGTTAACGTTTGTGCCCCAGAAAAGTGACCACCAACTGAGTTTTCAGGCATTGGCCGTCACTGCGAGAATTTGAAAATGCAAACGTCACATCGCAGAGTGCCTGGGCTGGACAGACTCTAGCGGTGGTGCTAATTTCCACATCTCTGACCTTCTACGGCCGTTCCTTGCTGTTCCAGTGCCTGCAGAATTCCTTCTCCCATCTCCAGATGGACCAGGTGGCCTGCCCCCCGGGAACTCCGTGATCCAGGCCCACTGCCGGGACCTGGCGTCTCTGCCTGTGCAACAAGTCGTGCTGGCCAACCAGAGGGACCCCAAGGAGCAGGACACGGAGGAACGAAAGGTAAGTGCTGTCCAGGCCGGCACGGAGGGCCTCACATGCGGTGCTGGCTCCATAACTGAGTGCTAACAGCTGCATGGTCATCATGTTCTGTGCTCAGCTCTGGGCGGGGCACTCCTGTGCTTTGTCTCTTCCAACCCTCGCAACGCTGTGAGGTTGGTATTTTTATCCCCACTTTTCAATGGGGATGAAATTGAGGCACAGAGAAGTCAAGGAACTTGCCCAGGGTCACACAGTAAATAGCAGAGCAGGATTTGAGCTCAGAGAGTCTGGATCCTGAGCCTAAATGCTCCAGGAGACTTGGGGTTGCTGGTGAAGGTTCTAGGGTGGGGTGAGCAGTTCTCCCCTGGGGGGCAGCCCCAATCCGTGTTCTGCGTGGGGAAAGCAACTGGTGAGGAGTGGCGTGGAGGGCACAGTGGGGACTAAGTAGGAAGAGGCTGGCTTTGAAGCCGGGTATTAGAATCCCAGCTCTGCCACCTCCTGCTGACTCCCGGAGGAGGTTTTCTTTGTAACAGAAAATTCTGTTTATAAAACCAAAAATCCAAAATTTACTGTCTGTTGCAATTTGAACATGAAGGATCTGTGCTGGTCAAGAGTCTTTTTACAAAGGGTTTTTTCCCTTGAATTTTGCCCCCAGCTGATTTTTTGCTCTGCCGCTGGCTACAGGTTTTTAATCAGCCTTTGCTCACTCAGTCGTGTTCTGCTTCTGCTTTTCCTTTTTAACTGATGCCCTCATGTGTGTGGGAAATGTTCTCCACGTAGTAACACCCTGTGCTCGTGCTCAGCTCCCTGTGTACGTAGCTCTATTAAGGGCAGAGTCAATTTGGTAGAAATCCTGTGTGAGAAATTCAGCAAGAACAAAATGCTTCAGGAGTCCCTGCGGCCTCCTCAAGTGTCTTTGTCTCAGTAACTATGGTTTCTGGGCAAACTAAGAAAACACTCAGGAAGGGTTTTCTTTTAAAGAAGCTAAAACAAAGGGCCAAGGATGGCAGTAAAATCATCAGCACATTTATTTTGATTTTTTGACTTATTAGAATACTAGAATATCGAGAAGAACAATAAGATACATGAAAATAGTTCCTCTAATTTTAAAAAACAAACAACGTTCCCTCTGTGCTGCAGCAGAGGAGCTGAGCAGGAAGAGAGGAGGTGCCACTGCAACGCGAGCCAGAGGTGACCTGGCCCACGTCCCACCTGCCCTCAGGCAGCTCTGGGTCCGCGGTGTGCTCCTGGCTCCAGCGTGGCACTGCCACTCAGTGGCCAAGTCGCGTCATCTTTCTGAGAGTCCTCCTGTGGCGCGGGGTGATGCTACTTGCTTCGACTGGGGAATGCGAGACTCCCATTCAGGGGCATGTGCGTTGGAGAGCCCCACAAACTGCACTAGGGAAACTGTGGTCGCTTTCAGTGTTTATGCTGCGAAATCAGTGCCAACCTCGGTGCCAGGAGCTCTCCAGGGTCCTGAAAGGACTGTCTGCTTTCAGACTCCAGGGACCAGCGTAGTCTACGCACAGGAGTGAACGAGGGGGAGTGTCATTATTGTGCACCTACTGTGTGCCTGGACCTTCCTCTGTGGCTCTATCTCGTTAACACACGTGGTTGCTACCCTGGCTGGTGGCCTCTGCCTGGCCCGAGCTCGGCCCTCCTACTGCTGAAGCCCCGAAAGCCAGGTGCTGCCCTGACCTCCTCTGTCACATGGTCCCCAGAACATCTGGTCTCTGGTTGTGGCAGTGCCAGATCTGCACCCAGCAGGCCTGCTGGGCCGCTGACCAGCTTTGTATCTCCTGGCCCTGGGAAGGCCAAAATTGTCACATCTGGGAGGGGGCTTTGAAAACGGGAAAGCTGAAACAGAGGTTTCAAGGCCATATTTTGATCACTCTATACCATTGTGGGCACAAGCATGTGTTTGGTGTATGAACCTTTGAAAGTGAGTACTGAAGGCAAGGGCATCCAGGCTGTCATTCTGTAACCCCTAACTCCTATGATAAATTGTCATGATTATTTATGTACAAGTCAGGCTCTGCCGTTAGATGATGAGCTGTTGAGAGCGGGGCCTGTCCGTGAAGAACCCTCCAGCCTCCGAGTGTGGCACAGGGCCCCGATGACAGCAAGGGCTCAGGCTCTGCCCGTGAACCAAGGAATGCGATGAGTGGGAGGCTGAGCCTGCGGCTTGGGTTTCCCTCCCGAGAGCTGGCTTCAGGGGGAGAAGGTTCTGTATCCGATCACAGCAGCCTGCACTTAGTGAGCACTTACTGTATGCCTGGCTCTGTTCTAAGAACTACATGAATATGAACACATTTAATCCTCACTGCAACCCACAAGGTAACAACTATTATGATCCCTGTTCTATAAGTGGGGAAACTGAGGCACAGGGATGTTACTAATTTGCCTAAGGCCACATGGCATGTAAGTCGCAGAGCTGAGATGTGAACCCAGGCTGTGTGTCAGTAAAGCTCAGATGTCGACCATCTGACCCCTGTCCCCCACTGCCGAGGCTAGCCTCATCCTCCTGGTAACCTAGTTATTTAAGCCTCAGATTGCTTTTTGTTTTTCCTGAGGAAGATGTGCCCTGAGCTAACATCCATGCCAATCTTCCTCTATTTTTTAGTATGTGGGCTGCCAGCCCAGCATGGCCACTAACAGAGCAGTGTAGGTCTGCACCCAGGAACCGAGCTTGGGTTGCTAAAGCAGAGTGTGCCAAACTTAACCACTAGGCCACCAGGGCTGGCCCTGGATTGCTTTCTTTTTTTTTTTTTTAATTTTATTTTTTTTTCTTTTTCTCCCCAAAGCCCCCCAGTACATAGTTGTATATTCTTTGTTGTGGGTCCTTCTAGTTGTGGCATGTGGGACGCTGCCTCAGCGTGGTTTGATGAGCAGTGCCATGTCCGTGCCCAGGATTCGAACCAACGAAACACTGGGCCGCCTGCAGCGGAGCACGCGAACTTAACCACTCGGCCACGGGGCCAGCCCCCCTGGATTGCTTTCTTGATTGCACTCAATGACCATTATTCAGTCATCACACAGTGGGAGGGAACATCCGGGCTCGCTCACCTGCTGTGGACTCTGGGGCAGTGATGGCATCTCTCTGTGACTCGGTTCCCCCATCTTCAGGGACGATCACGGCCACTCTGCAGAGTTGCTGGGAGGTTAGAGGCCACGTGGGCGAAGCA
Source organism: Equus asinus (assembly GCF_041296235.1). Lineage (NCBI taxonomy): Eukaryota > Metazoa > Chordata > Mammalia > Perissodactyla > Equidae > Equus > Equus asinus. Next base: position 156,635,494 of record NC_091792.1, read on the forward strand.
CAGAGAAGACACCAGTCTATGGTTTACATTGTTGACTGTGACGCAAACGTGGTAGACCATTGTTGACCATCGAGGTTTCCCTCTGTGGTATTTCTCTTTCAGAAAAGGAGAGGGGGCTGGCCCAAAGGCAAGAAAAGGAAGCCCCTGAGGGACCTTTCTGTTCCCCGCGCTCCTACGACAGGGTAAGACAGGCCGATGACCTGACCAGGGTTAAGGTCACATGTGACTGTGCCGTGCCGAGTGTGGCCTCGGGCCCATCTCAGCTTTTATCCAGTTTTTAGGAAACTGGATTGTTAGGGGGCCTCACACCACAGGGCCTGAGGGCCGGCTGTTTAGTTCTCTCAGCTATAACAGTGTTCTGATGCTCAAAGGAGAGCTGGGCTTGGGTCACAGACAGGAAAGGGGATGGCTGTGGGGCCCAGGGGTCTGGTATCCCTTCCAGGCTTACAGAAATGGGGGCTCCGGGGCCTCTAAGAGCTGGTTAACCTTCATCAAGGCTCGAAACGCCCCTCCCAGTGCCCTGAGACTTTGTCCCTTGTCCCCTGGCATCTTGGGATGCAGAAGAGTGGTCCACACCAGCCACTTCCCACTGCTCTCAAGGTCACCTTGCTCTTCTGGAAGGTTGCAAGCTCTTCTCTTTATCCTCAGGGTTTCCACGTTCCTAAGAGTGAGGGTCTTTATCATGTAATACCTGTGGGTGGGCCTCTTGGTCCCAAGACTGTATTGTCTTAACTCCAACGCCCCTCCCCCTCTCCCTGGACATGAATCCTTCTTCTTCAGGAGGGTGGGAGGGCCTGTACCTGGAGCATGCAGGCCACGTAACACCTGTGAGCAGCTGGCATTACGTCCATTACACAGAGGAGGAAACTGAGGCTCCTGTGGGATGAGTGCCTTGCCCACCCAGTCTTCATGTGTCTCATGCCCCTCCCGCAGGGGGCCTCTTCTGGCTCCTTCCTCTTTCACCAGTCTCTGGATAAACCAGTCATTTTCCCCTCTTAATGGTTAGATTAAAAATATGGTCAACCTCATGGCTATTTATTTTTATGAAAACCAGAAAATGGCAGGAGCTGCAGCAGACCCGGCTGACTGCCGTCCCAGCCGGCTGCCCAGAGCTGTTGTGTTCGTTCCATTCCTGGCGCAGGTACGCTATCTTCCTAAACGAGCAGAGAAGTCAGCTGAGGGCCGAGCACCCAGATCTGCCTTTTACGGAAATCACGAAGATGCTGGCTGTGCAGTGGGCTCAGCTGTCTCATGAGAAAAAGCGGGTAAGTCGCTTTCTGCCTCGAATGAGGAGAGAAGCCGTCTGCAGCCTCGCTTAGGGGCTCTTCCTTCCTTGTCCACCTTTTCACACTGGAACCAAGGGAACTTTCTGGAATGCAGGCATGGGGTGCCTCTCACCGCACCCCTTAAAAGAATTACTGGTTCACTATTGCTTTTGGCATCCACCATCTCCCAAACTGTGCTGGGGAGAATGGCTAATGCATGAAACACAGGTAAATTGTCTCATAAGTTTAAGGAAACTCTGGGATAAATAAAGTGAAATAGATTTTTCCCTCTGCAGGAAGTTTTTGGAGAATTTAATGTGATTTTGTTCACTTAAAAGAGGTTTCAGACGTGGTCTGTGCTCTCCTGGAGTGAGGCTGCGGAGGGAGAGACAGCTGAGTCCGTCAGGGGCCTGAGGGTCTCCACGTGTCGTCTCCACTGCAAGGGATTTCTCAGACTAATTCTGCCACGGAACCCTTTTTCACAGAGCATCTGTTCACCTCCTGTGGAATTGTGTTCTGGGGCCCCAGGGGAGGAAGCACCAGCTTACAGGATGCAACCAAAGCCCTTTTAACACGGCAGACATATCCAACACCAACTCCTGCCGCTCCCTCCCCACACTGTTCATTTCAGCCACGCTGATCACAAAATGCCTGCTCCAACGTCACCTCCTACCCAAAGCCCTCCCTCACCCCTTCTAAGTTTGACCCCAGAACAGCTCCCTGCCTCCAGAGTGTCATTTCTTTGGGTCAGATGCAAAGACCCTGAGATGAACTTCTTTAACCTCTGCACTTTTAACTTGTTTTGGCCATAGAAAACCCTTGTTTCAAATTAACTATTACAGAGAAATGCTGATTTGGGGGACTGTCAATTAATAACACCCCTCTCCTTCCTACCCGGGTTTGCAACCAATTAGGAAATAGATCCAGTAGCCAGTCAGACAACTGGACAACTCCCGGCCGCCCTGGTCAGGACAGGCCCATGACCACATGCCTAGAGCAGTCTAGAGCCCTTGCTCTCTGCCAGCCAGCACATCCCCGGGCAGAGGAGAGAGGGAGGGGCTCCACCGGGCATTTCTGGTCTGGCTCCCAATTTACCACTCAGATAAGCCCCTGCTGCCACCGTGGAGGGGAGGGTGGTGCAAGAGAGGCCAGCAGGGTGACGCTGAGGGAGCTCCCTCCGTACAGAAACATCGGGAGTGGTGAAGAAGTGCCCCTCACACACTCACTCCTGCGTGCTTACACGCATGCTAACATGTAACACAGATCAGAGCAAAGCTACTGTGGTTAAGTTGCATGAGGATGGCAAGGTTAGGCCCCACCTGTTGCAATGACTTAAGCCCCTAACGTTCCAGTCCGAGCAGCTGAGACAAGACTACAGCTGGCTCTGCAAATAAGCATGGTGATTGCAAAGCACAGCGCAGCTCTTAGGGGGCAGTGAGGGGCAAAACCTCCGATCCCAGGTTTTACGGCGTCTCTGAGCTCTTTTCACGATCTCTCAAATCCTTCACCCTCCCTCTCCCCAGCTGCCGTGCCGGAGGTCCTCCAAAGCCAAGTTCAAAGCCTGCCTTACACTGTTATCAGCTGTCCCCTCAGTGGGCCTCAAGTCCCTGCAGGTATGGGACAGAGGCCGTGCGCCACACGCCAGGTGGAAAGAGGGTCCAGAACCTGAGGAAGAGGCCATCCAAGGGACTGGCCGCTCCAGTTTAACCAGGACCAGCCCAACACATCAATGCTTTTTAAAATTATTTTTACTTAAGATGATTGTTTCAAATTACCAGGTGCACAAAGTAAATAATCACTGTGAATATGAATGATCTGACAGGTGTTCTCAGGGCAAACTTTTGCCGATACCCCCCTCCAGTTGTCCCTGGTTACACCAGGCTGGCCTGGTGCTGCCTCTGTGCCTGGAGGGGAATCAAAGTCCCTGCCTTCAGGAGCTCATGGTCTAGGGGGTCAGGACCCCCGAAGTGGACACATGCAATCCAGGGTGAGGGGTCCCTGGGACACAGGTCTGTACCAGGGGCTGGGGGACTCCAGGAGGCACCTAACCCCTGGTGTGGGAGTGTCTCGCCCAGCCTGGGGGCATCAGAGAAAGAGTGTCAGGAGGTAAATGTTCCGCGATGGATCTTGAAGGGTAAGTAAGGTTTGCCCAGGGCAGGAAAGGCGAGACAGGTGTTATCAGTGGAGGGAAACCAGGAGCAGTGGGCTGGGTCCAACTCATCTCTTGCCACCAGTACCCAACCCAGGACCCTGCAGAGGGGAAGGCACTGACGTTTGCATGAGTGGTAATTGAAGAGAAGTGTGATGTCCCTCAGGAGGGGGCTGATAGTGCTACCCTGCTCTGCAGTCCTCAGACCACACGTGGCAGAATGGTGAAGACCACAGGGAGGAAGGTTTCAGCTGATTGGAAGGAAAACCTTCTGTACTGTCAGCATCTTTCAAACAAGGAATGACCTTGCTGGTAAGTAGTGAGGTCCCCATCCCTGGAGGTGTGCAAGCAGAACCTGGGCAGTAGCTTCTGGGGACCCTCCTAATGAATCCAAAGCAAGTTGGACAAGAGGACACCCCCAGCCTCCCAGACCAGGAGAGTCTCAGAATCCCTGTGCCCCTTCTTCCAGTGGTATATTTACGAGGCGGATGAGGACAAGCAGCGCTACATGCGCGAGCTGGGAGCCTACCAGAGCTCCGAGGCTTACCGAGCCTTCCTGCGAAGGCAGGCAGCGCACAAGGCACAGGCGCTGTGTGGTGAGTGGGGCCTGGCCGGGGTGGGCTGGAGCTTCCCCACGCGCCATCAGCGGCCTGCTGCAGACCCGGGCATTGTTCGCCCTGAGGCGCAGCACATGTGCTGGGGGTTAACATGCCAAGCATCCGCTATCCAGGGCGCCTGAAGTTGGTGGATAAATACCCCGGCCCCACTCTGACAACACTGAGGTGTAGTCCACGCGCCCCCCGGAGGCTCCCATGGGACTGCGCCCCATTGACTGTAGCCACCCCTGCTGGGCAAGGCACCCTATGCTGGCTTTCTTCCCTTCCCTGACTCACTTCCCCACATCCTACCAGCATTTCCTGGGATCACTGCCCAAAAAAACCACTTGGACCAAAATCCTTGTGTCAGGGCCCGCCTCTGGGAATCCCAGCCTAAGGTGAAGAAGGGAACTCCATCTATTGTCTACTTACCATGCATGCCTTCGCCACAGAGAGCACTTTCCTTCCGTCTTTTTTTTTTTTTTCCTTATTGGCAGTCTTATCGATCACAGTGCGGCACAGGGTTTGGTGCAGATCAAGTGACATAAACCATAGGGACCTTGGTGCTCAGTGCCTGGCACCTGGTAAGAGCTCAGTAAGTGTTCATACTTGGTGCCCCCCTCCCTTTGCTCTGGAGCGTGAGCCCCCACCCCAGCTTCATCCAGAGCAGGGATCAGCTAACTTCTGCACAGGGCTAGGTAGTAAATATTTTAGGCTTTGTGGGCCATGTGGTCTCTGTCACAACCACTCACCTCTACGGTTGTAGTGGGAAAGCAACCACAGACAGTGTGTACACAAATGAGTGTAGCTGTGTGCCAATAAAACTTTATTTACAAAAACAGCCAGAGGGCCAGGTTGGTCCACAGGCAGCTCCACTCTGGCCCACTGTACTTACTGGGTTTCCACCTCACATTTGTTTTCAGTCAAGCACCTGCAGATAAAAATAATCCATTGGGAAACCACTGGTCTAGCCTAAAAGAATTAGCCGATACAGTCAACCCGCCAAGAAGGGGGTCGCTGATGGTTCTGAGGCAGCTGCAAAGCCTCTGGTCCTCGTCACGAATGTCAGAGCTAGGGAGACTGCACCCTGAGACCTCGGGCCAAGGTCCCCTGAGAGCAGCTGTCATTCTCTGCTCATGTTTTCCTCCCTGAAAATGCCATTTGTCAGACTTAGCAGAGAACACCTCATCTTGCTTAATCCTTCGTCATGCTTGAGTCCCGTGGCCGCCTTACTTTTGTGGTGGTTTGCAGGTTGTCACCGCATGAAAAGCTGGTGAGTTACAAAGAAAGGCCCCTCCCACAGAGCTTGGTTTTTAAACAAACAAATAAGCTGTATTACTGCCTTATTTAAAACATAGTAACTTTTACAAAGTTTACTATAAAAATATCATAAACAATTTTTTTAAATGTCACCTAAGAATCTGTCATGCTAATAAAAAATGAACTGTTTTCATTGTTCCTGTTTCTCTCTAATTTTCATTCCATCCCTGGCCAGGTGTTTCTAACTTGAAGTCAGAGGCCCCTGGTGTTCCCTCTTGGTTCATGGGGATTTTCAGACCTCAGCAGAAGTCGAACATGCGTCCCCCCGCAAGAAGCCTGAAGACACTCCTGCCCCTCGAGTTGATCTCCCCCCCCCCAAATCAGGCTGAGCCCTTTTCTGAGACAAATGTTTTAATTGATCCCATTTGTTTCTCCATCAGGGACGAGTACACCAGGAAGTGGCTTTGAGAGCGAGGGCCTTGACTTCTCAGCAACTGACGTAAGTATTTTTTGGGGGGGGAGGAATGGTTTCAAAGTAATCATCCTCATTTGGTGTGGGAAAGTGACAAATGTTCTTTCTCAAAAGATGTCTAGGTTCTAATGCCTGGCCCTATGAATGTTGCCTTATATGGCAAAAGGGTGGGGCCTCTTTGAAGGTGTGACGACGTCAAGGCTCTTGAGATAGGGGGTTATGCAGCCACACGGGTTCTTACAAGAGGGAGATTTGACACAGGAGAGAAGAAGGCAGTGTGACCACAGAGGCAGAGATTGGAGTGACATGGCCACGAACCAAGGATGCCGTCAGTCACCAGAAGAGGCTGGAGGAGAGAACAGGAGCAGATTCTCCCTGGAGCCTCCGGAGGGGCCTGGCCCTGCCGACGCCTGGATTTTGGCCCAGTCAGGCTGATTCTAGCTCTGCCTGCCTCTTAACAGGCGCTGGAAAAATATTAGCTGCTATTGTAGTTTCATGTCTTATTTCTCTGTCCACCAAATAGGCGGCACCCTTTGGTGCTCATGCGGCTGCCGTGCTCTGTCCGGTAAGGAAGGGACGTGCAGCCAGGAGGCCCCTGGCCGCAGCTCAGTTCCTGGTGCCCTGTGCAGTTCAGTTGCTCCTGGTTGAGTCTGAAGGGGAACATGAGTTGATTCTAGAAGGTGAAGACTCACATTTTGATTGAGAGCCATCTAGAGTGGATGGTCCTTGATTGGGTTTTTCCTTTGACTGTATCTTGGACACTTTGTGATCCGTTTTTTTTTCCATAGTGGGTCCTAATCTTGGCTTCAGCTTGCAAAAGAGGGTGTAGTAGGGATTATCTGAATGAGTTTGGGTCCCTTCGTGCTTGTTCAACAGGTCACCAAACCTAACAGGCTCCCAGCTTCCACCCTGGACTATCATGATTAAGTGTACAAGGAAGGTATTTCTTTAAGCAGAAGTGAGAGTATGGAATTTTGTGTCAAGGCATGCATGTGGCTAGGACGTCCCCTCTGGTGTCCCGGCCCTGGCCGCAGGGGGCATTCGGAGACCCTTTCTTCCTTTCTCAGTGGTGTTGGCACCGCAGCCCTCTCTCCCCTCCGTGAGTTCCCTCCCACAGTCCTCCCATCTCACTGCCCAGCCTTCCCCAGCCTTCCTCTCCCCGGAACTCCCCCAGCCCTGGGGATGCCCTCGCTGCCGTCTCTGCGCAGGCTCGTTCTGCTCTCCTCGTGAGAGGTGGAGCACAGGCTCACGGTGGGCGTGGAAGAAATCACACAACGGCGTCTCCCAGGTCGGGGCTCATCTCCGGGCTGAGGGAGCTCCTCTCTGATAAGGGAGAGAATTCTGAGAAAAGGTGAGCAACAGAGCGTCCAGAGCACGGTTATTTCCTGGCCGGCTCCCGGGAGGAACGTATCAACTCCAAGTCAGGAACCAGCTCTCATCAGACCTTGGGGAGTTTTTACATCTCTGAACTAATAAATGTAAGCAAATGCATACAGCTATATGTTTCTTAATTAACTAGATTTTTCATTTAAAAAATAGTACATATACGAAAAAATACTATATATGCATGGTAAAAAAAATTTCAAACAGGACACAAGCTTACAATGAGAGGTGGGTCCTGCTCACAGGCCAGAGCCCCCGTCCCTCACATCCACCACCCCACCTCTGCATCCCAAGATGTCCACCATGACCAGTTTCTAGGGCATCTTCCAGAAATATTCCATGGAGACACAAGCACCTAAGGGTTAGTGCATATTTATTTAGATAAAGGACAGATCTTTGTCAGTTAGTTGTAGAGTCCATTTTGGTTTAGGATTTCAAAGCAAACTCTTTGAAAATAAGCGAGGCCCAAAATTGGTTGTGGGCTCTCTCCAACACCACCAATTCTCAAATCTCCGTGTTGTACCCTCGTTGCCACATTTCTAGCACTTTCTATCCCGACCAGTCAGGGGTCTTGGGATGAGTTGAAATTCTCAGCTGTGCTGGGAAAAGCCTCAAATCAGCAAGTGATTTCCCAGGTGGAAAGGGACTGGCAGACCCGGCCAGCCCACGTGAAGTCCATAGGCCCTTTTAGGCTCGTTTTATGTTGGGGGAAGGCCGGATCCCCGGGGCCTCCTCCCTGTCACCCGCCATCGGTTCTGTCCACAGGGGGATGCAAACAATGACCTGTACTGCAGGACCTGCAAGCAGTTCTTCAGTTCTCTGCATAACAAGAAAGAGCACCTGCTGGGGAAGCAGCACCTGCAGAACCCCACCCGTAACCGGCGCTGCTCTGCTCCTGCGCAAACGCAGGCCTTGACTCCACCTGCACTGGAGTTCACCGACCCGCAGCTGCAGACTCCCTGTTACTTAATGTTAAGACAGGATCTAAGCAAATGCTCTAATGCCAGGTGGGTGTGCTGGGGCGGGGGTGGCAATCCAGGAAGCAACATATAGATTTGCCCACCTGCCCGGCCCCACCTCTTGGGGGCCTCCATGCCTCCTGGAGCCCCCTGCCTCCCTGACTCCAGAGGTTGGGGGTCCTGGACACCACATGCTCTCTGCCTGCAGTGCCCTGTGTCCACGCACTGCAGGGCCCCCTCCCTTCACCCAGATCTTGCTTAACTGTCGCCTTCCCTGGAGGCCAGCCCTGGTCACTCTTGCACAGTTGCACACCTCCTGCCCTCCCGGTCTTCCCGGCTTTATTTCTCTCCATCGTTCCATCATCTTCTATCAGCCTCTTTCATTTGCCCATTTGTGTTGTTGTTTGCTGTCTCCCACCAGAACATAAGCCCCTCGTGTTTGGGGATCTCTGCTTCCTTTATTCACTGGAGTACCCCCTGGGCCTAGCGCCATGCCTGGCTCTCATGGCACGCACTCAATGTGTGTTTGTTGAATGAATGAATGAATACATTCAACAGGTAACTCTGGAGCACTTATTCCTTCCCAGGCGCTGAGCCCGGGGCTGGGGACACAGAAAGAATTGACACAGCTCTGTCCCAAGGAAACGCTAGTATATGGATTAATACGAACAACCTGTGTTAAAACGTCTTGTGTTCAAGTGAAAGGAGACCCATAGAAACAGGCCTGCCCCCAGTGATGACAACTACTGAGATCACAGTGCTCTGGGACTAAAGAAGATCCTCCAGGAATGGAAACGGTTGTGTCCAGTGCTGGACTATGGGGTGACTTTTTTTTCTTTTTTCCACCTACTCTTTTTTTTTTTTTTTTTTTTGCTGGGAAAGATTCGCCTTGAACTAACATCTGTTGCCAATCTTCCTCTCTTTTTTCTTTTTTCTCCCCAAAGCCCCACTACGTAGCTGTATATTCTAGTTGTGAGTCCTTCTAGTTCTTATATGTGAGCTGCCACCACAGCATGGCTACTGACAGATGAGTCGTGTGGTTCCACGCCCGGGAAACAAACCCAGGCTGCCAAAGCAGAGCACAGTGAACTTTAACCACTAGGCCATCAGGGCTGGCTCTCCACCTATTGTTGAATGTTAACACAGAAATAGATCTGACTTAAGCCCCCTACTCTGCCTCGTGCTTGCTGAGTGACCTGGGGCCAGCTACTTGACCTTTCTGTGCTTCCACTACCGCAACTGTAAAGTGAGGATGAAATTGCCCACCTCACAGGGCTCTTGTGAGGATGCTCATCAACGCCTTATGCAGGCCTGGCGTGGCCCAGACGTCCCCTCCTTCAGGAAGCCCTTCCTGATCCCAGACTTGGAGGGGGGCCTTCTCGGGGCTCCCACACGTACCCTTTGCTTGGTAATTATCATCCCTGCTACTGTCACCACCACCTGCAACACACACATGCATAGGTGTGTGCACACCCACAGGCACACACTGGTCTGCCCTCCTGGAGGGAAGGGGCCGTGTGGTTCAGGACTCCTCAGGGCCCATAGTAGATGCTCCATAACCGTTTGATGAGGGATGCACAGATGGGCAGAAGGCTAACGTTCGGTCTGGTGTTTGAAAGAAGCAAACGGTGTCCAGTGATGTCTTGTTCAAGGTGAACAATGGCAACGACCATACAAATGGCTCTCCTTACCTGCCCTGAGTGCACCCTGTGCGCTCTGATGCCTCGCGTCAGACCATGGAAATTCCCTGCTGGAGACGACTGAGGCTCATTTCCGAATCTATAAATCGTGTGCTCGGGATGTGGAGTTGTAGATGCGTGTGACTGTGACCCAGCGTAACCTTTGCAGTGTTTATTTAAAAGGAAACAGATGAGGGCAAACCTCGCTTCATCTTCCCTCTAAACCGCCTGCAGGCTTTACGTTGGTGGTCGGGCTCTTGAGAGCTTTGCCGTTTCTGCTTTTATTGCTGCGACATTGCTGGGAAGCAGGGCTTCGGGCCGCTGGGGTCTCTGAGGCTTGTCCTGCTAGGAGGGGGTGTTGGCCTCGCATCTCTTCGGCCCAGGTACCCAGGTCTCACGTGGCTCTTGTTGCCCTGGGACCACCCCCCCCCCCCGAGGCAGGTGTGAGCCCAGGAGTCACCTGCCCCCACTGTCACCGTCCCAGAAGAACCTGAACTGTCCCATCCCCAGGTCTCCACCTCCTCTCAGCAAAACCAGGGGCCGAGCAGATCGGGAGCACGGTCCAGAGCTCGCTTTTCTCAGAACGTTGCTGAGACCTAATTCACACGCCGTAAAACTCCCCCCTGAGAGCGTATTTTTTTAGAGTGTTCACAGACGTGTGCGGCCATGACTGTAGTGAAGTTAGAGCGTTTGCATCAACCCAGACAGGAACCCGTATCCGTCAGCTGTCACTCCCCGCTCCTGGGCAACCACTGGTTCCAGCGTTTCAACACTTGCTGGCTCCTTGCCTCCTTGCAGAGGCTGCCAGGCATCTCCGCCTCGGTGACATCTTAGGGGGCCGTGCCCATCACTGTGAAGGACCTGAATGCTGCCTCTTACTGCCCTTATCACCTTGGGCAGGTGCCCCCAAGTGTCTCCTCTTCCTCAAGTGCAGGAATCGGGGAGCCGAGGCCTCACAGGGCTGTGCTAGGATTAAATGAGTTAGCTGTGTGACAGCCTCCAGCCAGCGGCACATTCTGGGCGCCTGCTGTTACTATTATGAGCTTGGGGGGCTGTGCGTACCGGCAAGTCCCTGCCTCCCACCTGCTTTCCAGGAATCTCAGACCTCTGACCATTCCCCACGGCCCCCTGCTCTGCCGTTCCTTTGTCTCCCCTCAAGCTGCCCTTTTCCTAGAAGGAACTTCCCACCTTTGTGCCCGGTCTCACTCCTGTTCATCCTTCAAAACCCTGTCAAAATGATAATAGCAAGTGGTAAGGACGATGGGGGGGGAATTATGGCCCCGATTCACTGCTGCTGGGAATGTCAAACTGTGCGACCACTTTGGAAAAACAGACCAGCAGTTCCTCAAAAGGCGCCACCATGTGCCCCAGCAGTTCACTCCCAGGTGTATTCCCGAGAGAACAGAAAAGGTATGTCCACGCAAAAACTGTGTGTGAGTGCGCATGACAGCCATATTCACAATAGCCGCAAAGTGCAAACAGCCCAAACGTCCATCACCTGATAAAGGATGAACAAAGTGGTACAGCAGACGGCGGAGTGTCGTCATCCGTGAGAAGGAATGAAGTCCTGATGCTACAGGATGGAGGACCCCTCACAACGTGATTACGTTGAAAAGCAGCAGTCGAAGAGGCCCACGCAGTACATGATTCCATGCGCATCAAATGTCCAGAAGAGGGAGCTCGAGAGAGACAGAAAGCAGACGAGCGGCTGCCGAGGGCTGGGGGAGACGGTGTGTGCTTAGGAGGTGATGGCTCCAGGGCACCAGGTTGCTTTTGGGGTGATGAATATGCTCTAAAAGTGACAGTGGTGGTGGTTGCACATACCTGAATATACTGAAAACCTTTGAATTGGACACTTTAAATGGGCAAATTGTATGGTATGTGAATTCGATCTCAATAAAGCCATTAGGAAAAAAAACACCCATCTTGTCACGGCCCCCTCTTCCAGGAGGCCTCCCCTGCTGCCTGCCATCCGGCATCAGTCCCAGTGTGGTCTGCTTGTATATCTGTCTGCCCCCTGGACTGGGGACCCGGCGCAGGGACAGGCCTGCCCGCGTCTGGACAGAGGACCAGGCCCGGAGGAGCTGCGCATTCCATGCTCTTGGGGCTGAGCATCGCTAGGGTTTCATTGCTTTGTAGGAGAATTGGAGAAGGATTTTGCTGAGTGCTTGAAGCGCCTGCAGCCTCTGGAGGAGGAGCGAGGTCAGAATTTGAGCAAAGGGGGCTTGGAGGAGGTGGTCGAGGGTCCTGACCCGCTTCCACTCGGAGGCCTGGGTCCAGGGAAGAGTTTCGCTTCACTCGACTTGTGTTTCTTGCAAGAATTCATCTTTAAACTTCTGAAAAGTGAGTAGTCAAGTTCAGCAACTCCCTGGTAACGCTGGTGATCTTGGGTTTTATAATCCTCGTCAGCTCAACCTACACAATTGCTGGGAGCCGCCCACCAGTCCGCTAAGCCTCTACCCAAGGGCAACGGTCCGGTCCGGGAGAGAGATGAGGGAATGCACGGCGGACCCTCAGAAGATGGCGGTCGGCCGCTCCTGGTCCTACTCATGCTACTAATCTTAGCAATATTGCTCTCGCTGTTCTTTTTCTGTACATGGAGATATCTCGGGGAAAAGCTCTCCACGCAGGGGAAGGAGGCTCATGCAACCTGGCCTTCTAGGGAAGGTTCAGGGAACAGCAGCCTGGAGGGGAAAAACGTTCTGATCCCCCCCTGGAAAGGCGGTAAGGGAATTTGGATAGCCCTCAAGGAGGAAGCCTTCTAATAATCAGCCTCAAAAGAGAATATTCCCTCCTCAGGTCCTTCTAGGAGGTAGAGATTATCCTAGGCCTGTTAGGACAGAAGGTAAATGGTGGCACCCACCCAGGAGCAGAGGCATGCAAAAACTACCCCTTCCTAAGGCAACTCATGATCTTGACAAAGTTGCAAAGAAATATCATAATATATTGACACAGAGGAATTGGGATTATGATGAGGATTGGGAACCCTATAAAATAGTTAATGGTAAAAGAGAAACCCCAAGCATTGTGCCTGTGTGGCTTTCGATCAGACGGAGCTGAGGGCCTGTGTGTATTTGGTCCCCTTGCACTTTGCAATACTTCAGCTTTCATTATTACAGGAATAAAAGATAGAGGCTTAGGGCCATTCGACCCATGAGGAACTAAATCTAGACGTTACACCCCGTTTTGCAATCATTCTTAAACATCTAGACGCCTAGTAGACATATAGAAAAGGTCAATATCTATAATTAACAAAGGTTGCTTACTTCTCACAGACATACTGTGCTAACATTGTAACAAGACATGCTTATGTACCCATTTTGTTTGCCAAAATTATGTACTGAGACAATTCCATGAAATAGTAAACGCATGACCTGGACCCTTTATAAGTGCTTGAATGCGTTGAATAAATCAGACTTGGAAACCTTGCTTCCAGTCTCACCCTAACTTCTTTCTTCGCCGACGCCGTTCATCCCTCAGGAAACCCTACCGGCTGGAGCAGGACTCCGGCACACAATAGCTTGTAATGTTCAGTGGGACAAAAAAAGAAAGGTGCCGCCTAGGAGAACAACAGTAAGTAACAATAATAGTCAGATGGAGATAACCAAGGGCTTCTGATGAGCCAGCACAGCTCTAAGCCCTTTATACAAATTAACTTATTTAATTCTCAGAAAAGTACCATGAGGTCGGTAACAGTATCACCTCCTTTTAAAGATGAGGAAAGTGCAGCACAGAGAGGTTAAGTAACTTGCCCATGGTTGCACAGCTAGTGAGTGCCCAAGCTGAGATTTAAACCCAGGCCTTCGGGTTCTAAGACCTGTGGTGTTCAAAACTTCCCAACAATCTCGGCTATGTAAAATTACACATATCTAGATCCCCACAGATGCTAATGGTGATCGTCTCTAGGAGGCAAGAGGGGGGTTATGTTTGTCTTTATTCCTTTCTGTGTCTGCCATGTTTCCCTAGTGGACAGATGTCCTTTGCATTATCAGAGAAAGGACTAAACTCTATGTAAAAGGATTTTGAGGATGACCTGCACATATCGGGGGCCCAGCTGTTGCCTGTGTGAGGCGCGGTTAAAGCGGAGGGGAGGCTTTGATGAAAAAGAACAGAAAATGCAGGCTTTCTCTCGCCTGGCCTCCCAGTCAAGGAATTTGAACTCAGAGAGCTGCGGAAGACTCTAGAAAGAGCTCAAGCAGAGCAGGAGGCCCTGCAGAGGCCGCTGGCGGAGTTCCAGGTGAGGCGCTGGGGAGGGAGGTGCCCATGGCGTGGCCTCTGTAGCCCACTGCTCAGCTCCCGGCCCCCGTGCATAACGTCAGGGAGCAAAGGATGAAGAGTGCATGGTCCACTTAAAATAATGCATCACAAGCCCCAGCGCCACTCGCCTCCCCACCCTCCATGCTCGAGTAAACTTCTCACGTGTCCTTATAAATACACAGTGTTGTCTCTGTGTTAGGATGTGCCAAAGTTGTGCTGGGAGCCCTCTTACGCTGTGGCTCGGCCATGTGACCACGTGGTGCGCCTGTCACCTCTCACTGTGGCAGCTGCACCCACCACACGTTCCCCTCAGGGTGGCCCCCAGGCTGCCCCGGATCCCCACCACCACAGCTCAGGGTGCCGTGAGCATCCTCACACGTGTTCTGTTGTGTGGCAGCTGGTGTGGACCACACACAAGCACGGTTGCCTGGTGGTAGACCGTGGCTACTGCTTGGTGGCAACTGTGGGTAAATTTGTGCATCAATGGGTGAGATCTATTTTAATGAAAGCAAAGAGAAGAAAACTAGGTGACACCATGCATGAAGGTACAATTTTTAAATGTGTTATTTTATTCTGATTATAAAATTAACTTATATTCACTGAAGAGAATTTTGAAATTTCAGAAGAGTATATGAAGAAAATTTAAATCCAATTGTAAGAGAAGCATTTCTAACATTTCACTGTAGCATCTTCTGGTCTGATTTTCCATAAATATCTAAATCTGTTTGTATAGATGAACATATATATTATCTGTATATTATTTTGGTATCTATATGTTTATCTAAATAAGTATGTCTGTCTTTATAGATAGAGATAGGAAGGTAGGTAGAAAGAAAGAGAGAGACAGAGACAGATCAAAAACTGGAATGAAAACCCACAGGGTTTGGACTCCCGTTGTTCCCATTTCGTTACATAGTGAGCATTTTCACATCTCCTTCAAGGTTCTTTTATGCATTGCCTCTCAAGACTGCATAATATTCCATCCTATGGAAGAACCACTTTGGTTACATCAGTTACTGTCATAGATAACACGGCACTGAACATTCTCGTCTGTCTTTGCACTCATCTCTGAGCTCCCGCAGGAGGGCTCCCCAGAAGGACAAGGGTTATTGAACGAGCACAGCCTTGCAGAGGTCCGAGAAAGGGGGCAGCCTCTGCTGTGGTTCGGGAGCAAGGCTCTGGGGCTGGAATCGGGCCCGCCCTCAGCAGCCGTGTGTCACCGGCCCCTTTCTCCAGTCCTGCACATCCCCGGTTATCTGTCTTTCCATGAGTCAGCTGGAGGTAGCAGTAGGATCTGCCCCAGAGAGTAGGCAATCAAGGGCAATTAAATGAGCTAATCCACCTGGGGGACCCAGAGTGGTACCTGGCACTGATGGCTGCCGCTTTTGACCACGATTACAGCCTCACCCTCTGGGGGCCGTCATCTCCCACTCCCTCCAGCAGGCCCTTCATCCCGGACTTTTGTGCACCCCGAAGTTCCAGTGCCATTCCTGTTTCCTTTGAGTATAGCATAATGCCTTTTCCTGCAGCTTTTTAAAGAGCTCTGGAGAGCAGAGAATGCTTGAAAAAATGCAGGAAAGGAAACACCCTAATTACCCAAATGCGTCACGCAGTGACCCGCCTGACACGAATCCCTAGGAGACCGACGGGTCCCGGCTCCTTGGTCAGCAGTCTGGGCTGGAGGGAGCGTGTGCACCGTTGCTGGACATCACCCCTTGCCATCCAGGACCTTCCCAGCAAGGTGGCTCCTGAGCTCCCAGTCCACATCTTTGGAGGGAACAAATCACCCACCTCCCAGGGATGCGGGGAGGGTCTGGGGGCCTGGAGCCCACCCCTGCACACACGGCCTCACCCTGGAGCTGCCCCAGCTTCCCAGCCTGGGCCTGATTGTTGTTGTGGGGCCCCAGGTGGGAACCTGAGAAGGGCCGGCTCGGAAATAAGGCCCAGCTGTGGATCTGGGCTCCCTCCCCGGCCGTGGGGCTGGGGGCAGGTCACCGATCTCCCCCTGCCAGGAACCTCACTTCCCAGGCCTATAAAATGAGCCAGGAACACCGCTCGTGTGTGCGGGAGGGTGAGGCAGACGCTGAGTGATGTCAAGGGCCCAGGAGAAGTAGTGGGATTTTAACGAGCGAGGGCTGTGTCAGTGGGGCGGCTGTTCTGCTTCGGGGGGCAGGGCTGCTGGAGAAACTGAGGGTGTTCGTGGATTCTGTGTGTGACCTGCATGAGCAGCTGCTAGACCTTTGTCTGTTTACTTATTTGTTTACTTATTTACTTGGTATTTATTTATATACTTATTTACTAATTTATCTATGTTATTTGTTCATTTACTTATATACATATTTATGTATTTATTTATTCACTTCTTTGTTTATTCATTCATTCATTCATTCTATTGGAATGTCTTGCTCTCAACCAAGGGCCAGCTGGCAGTGAACACCTTGGTGTTCCTTTCAGAGCCTGCGGCAGAGGCTGGAGGTGGAGCTGGCGGGCCTGAAGACCGACGGGGTCGTCCTGGAGGAGTCTGAGAACCTGAACATGGTGCTAATGCTGTCCCGCTTCGGCCTGCAAGTAACGGACACGGGTGAGCCCGCCCGTCTAGGGCAGTCCCTCTGCCCTCCTGCTGTGCCACACGCGCCACTCCCTCCCCCTGGTCCCAACAACCAGGCCCTGGGGGATTCCTGCCCATTCACTCATTCATGCCTGCATGGCCCCATTTCTTCACTCAGCTCACGTTGCCGCGTGGCCAGCGCACCCAGGCCCTGTGCTGGGGGCCGTGGAGATGCACAGTGATACTGGTTATCCTAAATCCAGTGTCCACCGGGGGCCAGGCCCTGAGCTGGGCACCACCGGGGGATGCAGAGATCACGAAGCCCCTGGCCTCAAGCTCTAGTCAGCTGGACAGACCCTCGGGCACTAGAGTGTGGGGTGTAGTGTCCCAAGGGGGGCTGCCCTCCACGGACAAGATGTCGTGGGCACTCGGGTGGGAGGCAGTTCCTTACCAAGGAGAGGTGAGCTTCTAGAAGGACGTGACAGAGGAAGGGGCATTTCAGCTGGGCCCAGAGGGACAGTCACAAACTCCGTAGGCAAAGAAGGGGGCACAGGCACACGGGCAGGGAGGCGTGGCCACGCGGGTGAGGGAGTATAGCAGGCGGCTGCTGTGGCCTGTGCGTTCAGGTGCAAACACCCTTGTCTGTAAAGAAAAGTCACGAATGCCATTTCATCGTAAATCTGTAAACATGACCGTTCGGAGGGACATAAAATGTGAACACCCCCTTCACCCCCGCCCCCAGCCCTTCCCCCCGCAAAAGTCTGTACTGTTCACGTCTTCGTGCATCTCCTTCCTGCCAGGCGTTTTTCTGTGTCTGTGAATGGGGTAACATTAAAAATCATTAACAACTGGAACTTCTTGGCACACTGGCTGGCCATGACCTTGGCGCAGAGTCCTCGGCCCTCTGCTGGATTGGGGGTGGGGTCCTGGACACTTAGGGGGCCCTGGGGCCGTGGCTGTTTACCAATCAGGCTGGCAGGTGTCAATATTTTCAGACCCGGTATGGCTTCAGTGGCACAGTACGGGCTGGCCACTGGCACTGCGCGGCCGAGAAACAGACACGTCCGTCAACAGCTTGTCTGTCTTCTACAGATGGGGTGCACTCTGCACGTCATCTCGGGGTGCTGTTCTGGACACCTCCTAGCAATCTCTCCTGTCTGTGCATGTAGCGCCACTCGTTTCACCTCCACTCGGTGTGGCGTAGCAGACCCCTGCACACCGGTCCCCTGCTGATGCACCTGAGGTGGGGCCACCCAGGGCTTCACAGTCACAATGAAGCAGTGGCTCCAGAGCACACCACATCTGGGTCCACGGTGGAGCATCTCTGTTCTCTTACATAGTGGAGCCTCAAGCCCAGGGGCCCTGGCGGGGGAGGTGTGGAGCGGGTCCTGCTGCTTTGGAAGCTTGGAGACCCTCCGCTCCCTTCCTGTCATTTCCCCGATCCCCATCCTGAACGAGAGCGCTCGCCCTGTGTTACTCCCATGTGAGTTTGTACATGTACACAGTATAAGGGAGAGTGGAGAGAGGGGGCCAGGCTCCAGGGCTCCGGAGAAGGGGGATGTCGCAGGCCGGGGCCTCACTGGACACAGGGGACAGGCGAGAGGTACATTTTTTAGGGTTAAGCCCACCCACCCCGGCTCCCTCTTCCTTGGCGTCTGGCCTCTTTCTTATGTTGCAAATTGGATCCATTTACTGCAGGGGGGACACCGGCAGCTCTGGGGAGCAGATAAAGGATGCTGTGGGGGCGGGCTCATGGCCAGGCATGTTCCCGGGGAAGGCATGATGGTGGTGTTGGATGTGGTGCCTGGACAGTATAACGTGAAGGAAGTGTGGCTTTCAGAAGGCATTTATTCATCATCGGCTCCAAAATTACAAACACATCCAGCATCAAGGAAGGTGCAGAAGGCAGTTTTGCCAGCTCAGTGCCCTCTCTGCTCCTGCAGCTCCTGCTTCCCGCAGTGCCCCAGCTCACTCCCTCCGTTCACTCCATTCAGAAGAAGGCTTCTGAGAGCAGAGCTTGTGCCAGGCCCTGGGCTCACTGCTGGGAATCCAGAGATTAGAGGAGACGTTTTATGGCCTCACGGAGCTCCAAGTCTCAGGGGTGGCACACGCCGTCGGTGTGATCCAGCCATCCTGGGGCGAGCCTCTGAATTCCCTGTCCCGGCCTCAGCACATAGCAGGTCTCCAGCAGGGTTTGAGATGAGAGCAAGTATGGTTTGTGCTCGCATCTGAAACAGCCCTTGGGCTCCATCAGCTTCTTCCTGGAGGTAAATTGTTCTGTTCTCCCTTCCCAACTCTACAGCGTAAAGTGGTGCCCCACCCCGGCCCCGATGGGGACCCCAGGACATCCAGCATTAGTGCTGAGGTCGGCGTCCACAGAGGCATCTCTCTGAGCGGAGGGAGGATGGAGAATCCCAGGGCCTTGCAGACCGGCAGTCAGCATAGCTCTGCTGAGCAAGGAGAAATAAATCGTGCGTGTGTGTTTGTGTTTGCACAACAGACTCAATCTGTCTTTTATGTCTGGGGCTCAGCAGAGCATCTGCCCTGTGAGGACTCCTCCCGTGGGCTAAGAATTGAGCATCTTTGTCTTGGGAAGATTCAGGTCGAGTGCATCTGTCTCTCTGCATCTAACATCCACAGAGAGTTCAAGTGCACACCCACCCTCACAGGGAACACAGGCCGAGCAGCCCCATATGTGCACCCGCCTCCCTCTCTTTGTCAGTCTCTGTGACTCAGGCACGCTTTGGTGTCCTCTACTGAATTATGAGGACAGCAGTCGCCACCCATCAGCCTCAAAGGGTGGGGTGAAGGTCGAGTGACACAGCAGCTTGTCTGAGTCCCTCAGAAGCTGACCCTGGGACAGGAATTGCATGCAAGTGAGTTACTGGGGAGGTGATCCCAGGTAGGAGGTTGGCGCAGTGAGGCAAGGAAGCAAAGACAGCCATGAAACCAAGAAGTCCCTGAGGGCAACTGCGGCTCACCCCTGGGGAGGTCTGGGAGCCAGGATAGCACAGGCACCCGAGAGCCACCCACCAGATGGCAAGGGACTGGGGTATTTATCCACCAGCTCCCTTCACTCAAGCTGGAGGATGGCTTCCAGGAGGGGTTAATTCCCTGTCCTTCCAGCCTGCCATGTGGGTGGCAGAGTGGGCACAGGAGGCCAAGAGCTATGGGTGAGGACATGCGTGCTTCTGGCAGGCTGGCCAGTGTGCCCCCTGGGTGGCAAGGACAAGGGATGTCAATGGGCTCCAACAGCGTCTGTTATAGAACCATGACAGTGCTTTATAGCCTATTAATGGATGTGCAGCTACGAAATGGGGGCAGGGGGAGTTCCTGCAAACATAGGGTGTAGACGTCAGGGACTGGGTCTGGCTGCCTGCAGCAGAGACTGACCACAGTGGCCTCACTACATAACAAAGTCCCGCAGTGAGCAGGGGGGCCTGGGACGGCAGCTACCAAGAGGGGCCCTTCTGTCTGCTCAGTTTCCTCTAGCATGCGGCTTTTGCACTTAGATCCATCGTCCCCGGGGCAGCTCTCCAAACCTCAGCATTGCTTCTGCACTCCAGGCAGGATGGGGGCAGAGGGAGGGCAAAAGTCAGGGGCCAGCTCGTCTGTTTCCTTTTATAAAGAGCTTCCAGAAAGCCCCACTTTCTAGAAAGAGTTTCCAGAAGGCAATTTCCACTTGAATCTCAGGGGTCAAGGTGGCAGCATTTGGCCAAGATGGCTGCAAGGGAAGCTGGGAAATGTAGTTTTAGCTGAAATCGTGGCTGACCGGAGCCGAGCTGGGTTTAGGTTAGTGAGAAAGAAGGGAATGGGAAAGAATTGGGAGTGTGCACCCCAGTGGACACGATTTCTAGAGGAGGAAGCCAGCTTGTTGTGATCCTCTGAAGGCCCGTGTGCAGTTTGGCCCATGTCGGCCCCTTGTAATGGAGCCCAGCATCATTCTCCACTCAGCAGACGTGGATGGAATGTCCCGGAGCATGTTTATGCTAGACTTTCAGCTGGGTGATGACCATTACACAAGCCTGCTCTGTACATGGTGCTTGGCACACATCATTTCACTTAACGCGCAGGACCCCCTTGTAAGGCAGGTGTAGTTAAGCCGTTTACAGGTGGAAAAACAGAAACCCTGTAATTTACACGAGATGCCCTCAGCGAGCGGGCCAGGTTTGGTTTCCATCAAGACTGCGTCCTATGGAAATCCCAGCTCCTTGCTCTACCAACGGGGCCTGCAGGGCTGTTGCCCATTTGCAGGAGGAAGGTCATCTTTCACTTTCCAAACCAGCTCAGCCTCTCCCTCCCTACAATTACCCCGCCCCTGCTCACCCTGCCCCCCACTTACCTGCAGCCCATGGCCGTCTCATTCTCCATCTTTCCATCTAGACCAGAGAGCCTCCAAACAGAGGCTGCTCCCTGGTGCAGGCTCCGCAAACCTTGCTGAGTGATTGAGAATGTCCACATTAGACCAGGAAGAGGATGGCCAGATTAAGCAACAAAAATACAGGACACCAGTCAAATTTGAATTCAGATAAACAACAAATAACCTTGAGGATAAGTATGTCCCTTACATATTTGGGACATACTTATATGGAAAAATTATTGTTCATCTGAAATTCCAACTTAACTGGACGTCCCGTGTTTGACGTGGCTGCCGTAACATGAATGCCTCGCTGGCTGTGTGGCTCGTCTCCTCAGCCCCTTCATTTCATCACCTGGAGCAGACGGACTTCCCCAGGACACACGGAAGATGGGTTGTCGCTCCCGAGTTGTCCCCAGGTGCCAGAGTCTGAGACCCCGACTTTTTCACAAAACAACCAATGGAAGCAGGCCAGGGCAGGTCCCAGGTGAGGAGGAGTGGGCCCAGGGGTCCAGGAGGTGAGGGAGGGCCTCCTCAGGTGGCCGGTGGAAGGATTTACCTGGGGATGGTGGGCAGGGTTGATTCTGGCCTCAGCTCTGCCTCTGAACGCCTGCGGGCCCCAGAGCCCATCCCTTCATCTCTGTTTCCCCACTCGCCACGAAGGAGCCAGACTAGCCGGGGTCTAATACTTCAAGTCTGAATGCCAAACACACCCAAACCCAAATGTTACCCCACTTAGCAACTGAGGAACTCAGCAAGGCACTTCCTCCCTGGGCCTCTCTTTTCTGATCTGTAAAACGGGGCTGTCCACACCTGGTGGGGTTACTGCAAAGAGCAAAGGGGCTGCCTGGCGCCTGCCCACTGCAGGGCCTCTCCACGAGTTATTCCCATGGTTTCTGACAATCGCTCTGCCAGGATCCGTCCTGGGATGTATGGTGACCATAACACCTTATGGATGCCTGACAGGTCCCACACACGTGCTGAGGTAGGTTGCCTGTCCCCATGTCCGAGCCCATTCCCCATGCACCTTGGGGTTCAGGGTGGGGTTTGGGTTTCTCAAGCTCCACCCAGTGAGCTGGCGCTTGCAGAACCCTATGCCACTGTCCTAGGTCGAATCCCAGGGCTGGCAGGGGGGTGTTGGGGGGAGATAATGCAGTTGGGGCAGCCGGGGTGCAGAGAGGCCAGGGAGGCTCAGTAGCTTCTTTGCGCCTCCTCCCAGACGCCCCTCCCCTCCACACCCCACACCTGAAATTTGACTCCCTCCAGATGGGGTCATGGGAGGCCCTCCAGGCCAGGCGTGTCCGCAGAACATACCCCAGGAACTAAATCGCTTGGGGTGATGGGGCTCACGAGGGGACTATGGTGCCCTGGGACTGCAGGAACGGTGACTGCGCTTCTGCAGCGTGCCCAGGGGTGCCTCCCGCCGAGCGGAGCTGAAACCATCTCTGAGCCAGACTTCTGTAAAGGAGGCATCGAAAGAAATGCAATGTCCATGTGACCCAGCACGCACAACCAGAACAAAACCAAACCCGGGCAAAACAGTAGTCACCCTACTTCAGGGGTGCACTCTGACACTTTGTCTTCTTTTCCGTTTCATGTTTTAAAACTTCTGGGCACAGCCCACCCAACTGATTTCAGGTCTTCCTAAAAGGTCCCGGGCTACGGTTTAAAAGTCATTCCTGGGTATCCTCACCAGCCCTTTAAGTTGAGTACCCGAATTTAAGACTGGGCAGGTCGGAGTCTAGACCTGAACTCTTTCCTCTCTTCACTCTGGAGGCAAGAAAACTGAGCTGTGCATCTGGCTCTGCCTCCCAGCGGGGATGGGCTGGGGTGAGACACTAAGAGCCCTGCGAGTCACAGGTGGTTGATAACAGCGGTGCCTCATTGGATTGTTGGGAGGATTAAATGGGTCCCTAGACCAGGGCCTGGCTCATGGCGAGGTCCGTGAATATTCGCCACAACGATAATCAGGGCCGGCTTCACAGGTATGCACCTGTGAAGTCTCAGAGCCCCGCTTGCAGAAGGGCCTCGTGCTTGGTTTAACCATCTGCTGTTACCACCTTGAAAGTCTTAGTGATTTCATCTTTGAACCTGTGTTTTGTAAGTGACGTCCGATGGGACAATGGAGCATGGGCATGAGCAAGGGGGATGCGCCAGGCGGCAGCGCACACAGGCACAGTGGGCAGCGCTCTGAGTGGTCGGCCTGGCCTCCCGGCCTCATACATGCACGCGTATGCCTGGGCGGTTGGGGTCACTGTGGGGCACTGTGGGGACGTCTGCGGGGCTGGGGCCTAGGCCCGGCTTGCTGGTGGTGATGGTGGCAGCAGTGGGTGACTCTTGGAGAGGGGAGGAGCTGTAGGTGGGGCTGGTGCCTGGACCACAATGGGAGCCGACGGGCCCTTCCATCCCTGGAGCCTGTCCCCGCGGCACGTGCGTAAATATCAGCTCAGGGGCCTTAGTGCTGGGCAGGACCTGCGGGGGCTCAGGCAGTAACCTTTGTCCGTAAGTTCTTACAGAATGGAAGCATACACGTGGACAGTGCAGTAAAGCAAGCGAGGAGTTATTAGAACTCTTCAGCGAGGTAGAATCTCTGGTTTTGAAAATTATTGCAAATATTCAGAGGCTTAGAAATACAAATTAAATGCAAAGATTATCACATTTGACGGAAAAGAGCGCTATTGCCATATTGAACTTTGATGAACCCATTATTAAAGAGGAAGACAAAAATTAAATATCCCTTGCAATTCAAGATAGAGTGATAGAATGCATAAACAGGCAGTTATATACACATCGTGAAGCCACACTTGGTTTCTTGTATAACCTGCATAAGTTACAGGAAATGCCAGACATTAACCGTTAAAGTACCATTGTATAAATTGACATTTAAAACTAAATTCCAACTTACATGAAATCAATTTGTATGAAGAGTTAAATCTTTTTAGAAAAAATATTCTGCAAGAATCATCAACTCTAGATGTACAAAATGTGTATTTCAAGATAATTTATCAGAAACTTATCCCAATGTTATCACAGCCTAGAAAATACCCTTAACAGCTCCAATAACAGAAAGATCCTTCTCAAAACGAAAAATTACCAAAAACGATTTGCGATCTTGCATTTGCCAAGAACACCTGATGTCACTTCCATTATATCGACTGGAAATGAGTTGCTAAAAGTATAAATTTTGATGACCTAATAAATGAATTTGCAGAAAAGCAAGCCAGGAAAATCATATAATCAAGCTATCACATTAATAAAGTATTATTATTTGTTGTATTATATAAATTATGACACCAAAAATATTATTTTTACAGTTTTAAAGTTTGTGTTCTCACTCACGTGTCACCGTTGTCCCTATTAGAGTGTACACGTAATAAAATATTCTAAAAGGAAAACTTCATATTTAATTCCTTTAACTGTAATGTACCCTGCTTTTGGGGCAAGGGGACCCAAATTTTTATTTTCCACTAGGCCCACAAAGCCAGGTGATGGTGATGCAGGAGCAAAGCTCTGTATACACTGTAGTGTGCTGTCCCCGGGATTTTCTAACATGTGACTGTGGATGTGGGGGCTGCTGGCTTTTCAAGGTCCTCGGTGAAAATCCCGCCCTAGCCAGCTGTGTGTCCTCGGGGGCGTCGCATCTCCGCCCTTCCTCTGACTTCGGGGCAGTGAGCTAGTCCGTGGGAGCGCCTCCCCAGGCAGCGGCTCAGCAGCAGGTGGCTCTGAGCTCTGCGTCTCCTCCGGCCTCGGACCTGCGCTCTCAGTACCTGCAGCGCGGCCGGCACCTGGGAGCGGGTTACAAGGCAGAGTCTCCAACTCACCAGGCCTACCGGGGCCGACGCCGCGGGTTCCTAATCTTCCCAGATCATTGGCAGGCACCTGAGAGTCTGAGAAGCCCAGCTCTAGATAAACTGCTTCCGGGACACTTGTCTGAGCTCTGTCCCCTTACTTGGGACCTGAATATTGCTTTTAAAGTGCGTCCACTAGAGGTCACCAGAATCAAGTGATGAATTATCTGATTCGCCAACCAGGAGCTTGGAGAAAGAAAAAATGTCAGCAACAGGGCTGGGGGTCCCTCAAAGAACCAAATCCTCGTCCGTGTGTCACCACCCATGCGGCAACTTGCTGCTGACCTTCTCACGGGCGTGTTTGCTCAGAAATCTACATTTGCAGAGGATGCGCCTTCTGATGTCAGAACACTGGTTTTCACAGCAAAAATCCTGCAGTAGGGGCCAGCCTGGTGGGATGGGCGAGCCGGGGACCGGTGCCCGGTGCTTGCTCTGCTCCTACCATCACTGGGCGACCTCACTTCTCCCTTCTCGGCCCGAGTGTCTCCATCCATAAAGTGTAGACAGTTGGACCTCGAGATTCCCAGGGTCCCTTTTGGTCCCAAAGCCTCAGCTTGGATGGTGTGGTCTCTTCCTATTTCCGCTTTCTGTCCTGTGCCCCAGAATTTGCCAAGGAAAAAGAACCAAGCTCCAGGCTCCTGTCTCCTCTTTCTGGCTGTCAAAGTCTTGGGGGACCAGGGCTGCGCCTTGAAATTCGGGGTGTCTGGCAGGCCTGGAATTTTAGGGTGCCTGGCATTCTAGAGGCATTGGCACATTCACCTCTGCCAAGTGGAGTGGGTTCTGAGCGTGGTAGAGAGGTGTAAGATGATGGAGGGTCAGAACTGGACCAACCCATCCGCCTCACAGAGGGGGAAACCGAGGGTGGGGAAGGGTGTGGCTGTGTCCCAGGTCACTCAGGCCCAGAGTCAGGGTGTCGGCCCAGATTGGCCTGCCCATCTGCCTTCTTTCGCCTCTACTTATTCAGCCCCTACCAGGTGCCAGGCGCTGCTCCCAGCCCTGGGGAGGCAGCACTGAGCGACAGACAAGACCCTGCCCTTGTCAAGCTCACATTCGGTGGGAGTCAGGCAAACAAGAAATCAACCATAAACCTCTAGCACTGAGCAGAGAAGGAAGCAAGGGGCATGAGCGGGAGGGCTGCAATGTTCCATAAGGTGGTCAAGGAAGGCTTCAGTCAGAAGGTGGCACATGTGTCAGGATCATGGAACTGAGCACATCATCAGGTAGCAGGAACAGCAAGTGCAAAGGCCCTGAGGCAGGAGTGGGCTCAGTGTGTTCTGGGACGAGCAAGGCCAGCGTGAGGCTGGGGAGCAAAAGGAAAGGGGTGGGAGATGGGGCCAAAGGGCAACCTGGTGAGGCACAATGGGCCTCGGGGGCATTGGAAGGACTCGGCTTCTACACTGAGAGAGACAGGGCCCCAGGAGGGTTTTGTCCAAGGAGTGACAAGACATGGTGTCACCCTGGCTACCCCAGCGAGCTTCAACGGAGCACCAGGTGGAAGTGGGGAGACCATTGGAGAGAACCATGCTTACCCACCTCCAATGCTTTGTGAATGCTGCTCTGTCGGCCTGAACCTGTGCCCTGCAATCTGGGGTCAAAGGACAGCTGGACATTAGTTAAGCTAAGCTCAAGTGCCAGTTCCCCAACAGGCTGCCCTGGCTGCTCCTCCCTGCACCCCCAGGCAGAAATTCCCTCTTTACCTCTGAAGTCATACAGCCCTTTCTTTGAAGCCCCTAGGGAAGTTCTCACTGGTGAAACTCTCTGCTGCTCCTGTACGGGGTGCTGGGTCCTTGGGGTGGTGACCTGGCTGCTTTTGCCTCCGTGGAGTTGAGCACGTGACCTTCGGCACAGGCCAGTGGCTCTCACCCGGCTGCACGTCGGAGCCCCGGGACAGCCTTGCCCAGACCAGCCTAGTCAAAATCTCTGTGTTGGGGAGCAGCGAGGCGGGGGCTCAAGCATCTATGTTTTTCAAAGTTCTCCACGAGGTTTTCGTGTGTGGCTGAGGGTGAGAGCCACTGAACTGTTTCTTAGGAGCTGCCTGGGGCTTCGGGTTCATTTTTGTCTCCCAGAACAGCCCGATTAGGGCACAGCCAAATGTCCAGAATTCAAAACCAGCAGCAGCCATGCCCAGCTGGTGCATGTGGCCATTCAGCTCCTGAGCCCGGGATTCCTCTGCAGCCCCGAGTATCCAGCAGGCCCTCGGCAGGGTGGGAGGGGGGGCAGCCCTCCCCACCCTTCTGAATGGATCTGAGAGACGGACGCACACCCTCCGCCCTCTGAAGATGACGGTCAGGACGAATGAGGTGCTGGAGGGTGGGTTTAGGGGGAGCAAAGCTCTATTATAAGAGAGAAACGAGTGAGAGTGGAGACTCAGTGTCTCGGCCCATCTCGGGCTGTGAGCCCTGCTGACGCCATCTCTGTCCCCAGTCGGAGCTATGAAACTGCCCCCCTTGTCTCATCCAAGGCTGTGGACTCTGGACTCCAGAGCGGCAGGTCTCAATGCACATCGAATCAGAGGGCGTCGTGGTCAAGTGCAGATTCCAGCTGGGAGGCCTGGGGCAGGGCCTGAGGCTGCATTTCTAACGGGTTGGTCCCCTGTGGTGATGCTGAGGGTCCAAGACTGCTGAACTAGAATCTGCATTTTAACACAGTGCCCTGGAGATTCATTGAGAATTGCTGCTGTAGAGCTCTGGAGAGAATGCTCGTTTTTGTGGCTCAGCACAGCCTAGAGCGGGGCCAGCAAGCGCGTCTGTCTTCCTGCTCTGCTTTAATAGCTGTAAGAGCTGCTTTCAGTTTATTTTTAGGTGTTAAGGTGTTCAAATAACACTCTAGTTTGCTGAGGAGGACCCCACGAGTGTGTGTCCTCACACCTGGCCCACAGCAGGAGAGTGACCGAGATTCGTTAGGTGACCTAGGAAAGGCATTTGCTTTGGCAGAGAAGGGAGTTAACCATGGTTAGGGCTACTTCCTGGGTGCCACCTTGTGTGCAGATCACTTTCCGTGGGGTTAGTTCTCTTGTGCACTCCTCACACCAACCTTTGAGGGCAGGTATTACTCGCATGTTACAGATGGGGAGACTGAGTCTGGGAAAAGGGAAGCTACTTGGCCAGCAGAGGGTAAGGCCCGGTCTGAGCTCAGATTTGTCTCTGCGTTGGTTAGGACAATCCTAGCTGCTGTAAGAAATAAACCCCCGACTTCAGTAACTTAACCAGTAGAAGGTAATTTTTGTTCTCTGCCAGTATAATCTGGTGATCCTGGTGGGTGGGCAGCCTTCCTCCACATGGCAACTCAGGGACACAGGCTTCTTCCAGCCCGTGGCTTCACCCTCCCCAGAACCTCCCTCCTGGCTGGCCGCTGAAGGATGAGCCTGTAGAGAAGGCACATGCTTCTTCAAACCCATGGCCCAGAAGTGACATCATTTCTCATGCACTCCATTGGTGAGAACTAGTCACATGGCCACATACAAAGCAAGGGCTGCTGGGAAGTGTAGTCCCCGGCGGAGCGGCTACACTATGGAAACAGGGACACACATTTTTAGGGCACAGTTCATCATCTCTGCCACAGTGTGACTCCAAAGGCCGTGCCCCCTGCAGTGCACGGTGCCCTGGACTGGAAGAACATAGGCACTATCCTCTAGGCATCATAGCACTACGGGCTCTGCTGTGACATTAATAAATCACGTGGCCTCAGGGTCAGAAAGGCTCTGCTCCTCCGCCTGATACATGAAGCCCCTCAACAAAGTCCCTGACAGGACAGCGGTGCAGCCTCTGCTGGGCATGAGGCCACAGCACGTCCAGTGACCTGGAGCTCACCCGCTGACGAGGAGGCTGTCTGTGACCTACGTTCTAGGACACTGCTGACCTCTCCCCCGAGGCTGGCCTGAGGCCTGACAGTCAAGCCCAGTGGGTTAGTGAAATAAGGAATTGTGGGGCCACTTGGGGGGCATGCTGGCCCCTCTCAGTCACTGCTAGTCCTGCCTCATCTGGAGTTGGAATCTTCCTCCCCACTCCATCCTACCCTCTGGGACATCCCAGAACACATATGCTCACTCTCCGTCAGGAGATAGTGAGAACTTGATTAATTAATGGATTGATTCATTTATTCATTCAACAGATACCGTGGATTGGTTGCAAGGGATAGTGGGTACACTGGGTTAAATAGCATCCCCCAAGATTCATGCCCACTTAGAACCTCAGAATGAGACCTAATTTGGAAATAGGGTCTTTGCAGATGTGGTCAAGTTAAGCTGAGGTCATTCTGGAATAGGATGGGCCCTAATCCAGTGACCAGGGTTCTTAGAAGAAAAGAGAAATTTGGATAGAGACAAAGAGAGGAGGATGCCACATGAAGGTGGAGACAGTCAGGGAGAAGGCCACGCAACCTTGGAGACAGAGATTGAGTGACGCCACCACAAGCCACGGAACACCAAGGATTGCCAGCAACCACCAGAAGCCAGGAGAGAGGCGGGGAAGAGGTTCTGCTGTTGAGCCCCCAAGAAGGAACCAACGCTGCCAACACCTTGATTTTGGATTTCTGGCCTCCGGACTGTGAGAGAATAAGTTTCTGTTGCTCTAAGCCGCCCAGTGTGTGGTCCCTTATTATGGCAGCCCCAGGACACTCACATGCTGGGGTGACTGAAATAGGCGTGGCCCCTGCCCTCAAGCTATTTACAGTCTAGTAAGGGAGAAAGATTAAAAATACAGTTAACAAACCAATAAGGGACAGTAGAAGAGCCTGAGCGAGGTCCTCAGTGTTGGGGAGGGGTTGGCAGGAGAAGCGTGCTTTAGGAAGAGTGGTCGGAGAGAGAGGAGAGCGTCGGGCAGCTGCATGAAGAGTGGGTGAGGGAGGGGTTCCGGGTGGAGGGAAGAGCAGGGGCAAAGGCGCGGAGGTGGGAAGAGGCTGATAACTCACAGAACGGGAAGGAGGCCAGAGTGGCTGAACAGGGCAGGCGGGAAGGGGGGCAGTGTCCTGCGGGGAGGCCATGGGAAGGAGCGAGCATTTTCTTCTGAGGGCATCAAGAAGTCTTTGGAGGGGTTTAAGCAAGAGAGTGACATGATCAGATTTATGTCATTTTGACTGCTGTGTGGAGGATCTGAAAATGTTCATTCATTCACTGATTTATTGAAAATAATACAAATCAATGACCCAGAGCCGTGGTCAGGCTTGCAGATGGAAAGAGTAGCTGTCAGAGACTCTCACTCTGATAAGACGACCTTCACACAGAGACCTGGTGAGCCGGGAGAAGGACCAGGGGAAGACACCTCCAGGCAGTGGGCACAGCGAGGGCAAAGGCTTGATGACGTGCTCATGCCCCACGGTCATGAGCTGGATGTGGTGGCTCCTGCAATGATTTCTCATAACAACTTTTTCATTTTGTGATAAATTCCTGATAATGATGCTCTCAGCTTGCTACCGAAGAGCTCAGTTGTTCCACAGGCCCTACTGACCATAATCTTCATAATCACGAGGGTTTATAGGTGTTTCATAATTTGCAAAGCCCTTCTGCAGTTCAGTTCAGCACACCTTTCCTGACCCAAGGTTGGGGAGAAGATAGGCCTGTATACAGACACCCAGCCAGGTGCGCTAATGTGATCGTTCAATCGTCACTGAATGATAATAGCCACATGTACCGAGCAGGCAGGGGTCTTTGAAGACCATAAAATCTGGAATGCTGGAAAAGAGCTGGCTCTCAGGGTGTGGCCTTGACCCCCAGCCAGGAGGGAGAGATAAGATTTGGTCCCCTGGCTTTGTGTGGCCTTGAGCAAGTCTCTTAACCTTTCTCAGCCTTAGCTGCAAAATAGGGATGTCATTTGATTCTCACAGGAGGCCCAAGAGGAAGGTTCTAAGTGGTCAAGAGTGATCAGGCTGCTGGGTATGAGTCCTGCCTCTGCCACTCAGGACCTATGTGACCCTGGACAGGTTACTCAAGGGCTCTGTTTCCCCAATCACAAAATGAGGAGAATAATAGCACCTGCCTCACGTGGTCATTGAGAGGATCAATGAGATAGTACGTAGTAGGTGCTCAGTAAACGCTAACTAGTACTGCCCCAGCTCAGAGATGAGGAAGAGAGGCGAAAGCCCTCCATGTCACTCAGGTGTTTCTCCATTACATTTGGCTGTTGATGATGATGGTGATGGTGGTGGTGGTGATGGTGGAGGTGGTGCTGGTGATGGTGGTGGTGGTAATGATGGTGACAATGGCGATGGTGGTGATGGTGACGGTGGTGATCATGGAGGTAATGATGGTGGAGGTGATGATGGTGGTGATTGTGATGGTGGAGGTGGTAGTGATGGTGGTGGAAGTGGTGGTAATGATGGTGAACATGGTGATGGTGGAGGTGGTGATGGTGGTGATTGTGATGGTGGAGGTGGTAGTGATGGTGGTGGAAGTGGTGGTAATGATGGTGAACATGGTGATGGTGGAGGTGGTGATGGTGGTGATTGTGATGGTGGAGGTGGTAGTGATGGTGGTGGAAGTGGTGGTAATGATGGTGACAATGGTGATGGTGGAGGTGGTGATGGTGGTGATTGTGATGGTGGAGGTGGTAGTGATGGTGGTGGAAGTGGTGGTAATGATGGTGACAATGGTGATGGTGGAGGTGGTAATGGTGGAGTTGGTGATGGTGGTGGTGGTTGAGATGGTGGTGGAGGTGGTGATAGAGGTGGTGGTGGAGGTGGTGATGATGGTGGTGGTGGTGATGGTAGAGGTGGTGGTGATGGTGGTGGAAGTGGTCGTGATGGTTGTGGAGGTGGTGGTGATGGTGGAGGTGATTGCAAGTGGGTTACCATGTGCTCAAATAGTCACTTCCTCAGCACTGGGATGCATTGTTGCTGAAGGTGCCCAGAGCCCCCAGAGGCCAGCGAGCACCCCCTCAAGTAGCCTGATCCACTCCTTACAGGCCACACAAGCACTTTTTCTGTGAGCTGTGACATGACAATGGTCGGAAGCTCTATTTAATTTTAATTTGATGCTATTCATTTCATTTTGCCTTCTATTTGTTGCTTAGTAACATTGACATCTGATTTTTTTTCCACTAAAGATAAAATCTTCCCACTTGCCTTTTTCATTCAGTTAAAAAGACTCTTAAAAAGCCCCCGGACACTCAGTGAAGGAAAAAATCAAAGCCCCAGTTGCAGCAATTTGCCTTTTTAGATGAAATGGTTCCATTCTGACAGTGTGCCTTTGAGGACTGTGTGCTGAGGACGGAGCCCCGGCTGGGAGCCAAGGACCTGAGCTTGAGTTCTGCCTTTGCACTGCCTCAGTTGTGACACAGGACTGGTCACTTAACTTCCTGGGAACTCCCACACTGTGGTAGATTAAAAACAGCTGCAAATTCTTCATCATCCACACACTGAGTCTAGGCTGGTTCCTCTGAGACTAATTTTGAACAATAGCTTGTGAACATATTGTGGAAATAAATGCTAATTTCTGAGACTGGGCCTTAAGAGAGGTGTAGCTTCTGCTTTTGCTCCCCTGGGAACCCTGCCCTTCGGGAAGCCAGCTGCCATGTAAGGAGTCTGACTGCCCTAGACTGCCATGCTGGGAGGAAGCCCAAGCAGCCACGAGGAGAGACAGGGGCCATATGCATGAAACCTTCTTGGGACTTCCAGCTCTGCTCAGCCACCGGATGATGGCAACGGAACAAATGACCCCAGCTGATGCCACATGGAGCAAAAGAGCCACCCAAGTGACTCCTGCCCAAATTTCTGACCCCAGAATCAAGAGCAGGTAAAGTGGTTGTTTTAAGGTGCTAAATTTTGGCATTTATTACACAGCAATAGAGAACTGATTCCCCTGAAAGAGGCCTTCTTCCTCCCCAGGGATGACTAAGGCACAAGGGGGTGTCGGGGAGGACTTGCTGTTCCCTTGACTATTGGGTAATCTCCAAACTCTTTCACCATCTAGCCCTCTCCAGCCTCACGGGCAGCTACTCCCCACCACCTTTGCTCTCATCAACCCACACTTCTGCCTGGACGCACCCTGCTCGCTTCCCCCTCCATGCCTTTGCATCCATCCTGCCTTCTTCCAGGAATGCCTTTTCCCTCTTCCTCCTAGAGGAAAACTCTGTTCCTTCTTTAGGACCTAGTTCAACTGTTACCTTTCCCCAGCTGCCCCAGGCCCCCTCCAGACTCCCCGGACCTTCAGGTAAATGTCTGTCATGCACTCGCCACCTTGAACATTATTCTGAAAATAACCGTGTGTGCTGCCCTTGGTGTGGCGTGTCCTGGGCTCGGCTGTCTCTCTACCCAGGCATCTATGTGCTGACACTGGGCTGGACCATCCTCCCTGCTGTCGGGGTGGGACAAATGCAAGCTGAATTGAGCAGAGCCACCAATACGATATTTCCTATAGGAGAAAATTTCAATTCAACGAATTCATGCATTTCACGTCCCAAACAGTAATAGTCCCAAAGCGAGCACCAAGATGACCCCTTGTACCTGGGCCCCTTCTCCCGTACCAGAAGCTCTTTGGCATGTCACGGAGCAAGCCGCAGCCAGAGTCTGACAGCTTCCATTGTATTGAAAATTTAAGGAAAACAATTATCTCTGATCACACTAAGCTTTCTGGGTGATTTATATTTCTAACGATTGTCAAAAACAATACCTCCTTTGCTAAACTGTCCAAATTGCTCCCACAAATATCAAAAGTTCTTTTCCACCCCACCAGCCTTCTCCGCCAGCCTGCGCGTCAGCACGTGTCTGTGTTATTCTGATCACTGCTGCTAAGCCAGGCGGGTGTCTGGAGAGTTTTGGGGAGGTTTTCGAATTGGGTAATTTTGGGCTCCTTTCGACATTTCGTAAGTGCCGTGTGCTAAGTTTTCTTCTATTGTTTCCTGCTAAAGTGAACAGGAAGTTCCCTCTCCCAGCAGCTCTGGGTTTTGTAAGATGACAGTAGGGACTGGGGCCTGAAAGCATGTCCCTTCAGGAGGGAGGAACAGCCGAATCCCTCCCACCACCCCCACAGGAGGAAGTCACACCCAGGCCATGGCGGGGGAGGTGGGGGTGTTTAAAAGAGGCCTTTAGTGCCCCCACCCGGCTCCCAGGTGAGCTTCTCGGGCTTCAGACAAGAGATCTGTGGTGGTGTGGCATTGCAGCAAGCACAGGGGACAATCAGACCAAAGAAGGGTTGCAGAGTGACCTTGAGCATGTCCACCAAAGTCTCAGAGCCTGACTCCCTGCCTGTAACCTGGGGATGATGAGCCCCCGGGAGCGATAACTCTATGCTCTGGGTCCTTCTGGCTGATCTAAGAATTAAGTTGACTCGAGACAGA
Source organism: Equus asinus (assembly GCF_041296235.1). Taxonomy (NCBI): domain Eukaryota; kingdom Metazoa; phylum Chordata; class Mammalia; order Perissodactyla; family Equidae; genus Equus; species Equus asinus. Next base: position 156,669,536 of record NC_091792.1, read on the forward strand.
ATAACAGCAGAAAGTCAAACAAAGCTTTTAACACGCATACACGGGAGAGACCCAGGAAAATGGAGCAACTGGCCAGAATGGCCAAAGCCGCCACCTTCAATACGATCTCCAGCTAAAGACCAAGGAGGTTGTTGGGGGTAGTGGTTTGGAGCTTCAAAGGGGAGGAAGGCAGTTCACACGGAGATGGAAAAGCTAATGTTTGGTAGACAGAACTTTGATAAGAATGGGCTTAGCAAGGACCCTCCCAGCCTACTGATATAATACCCAGAGTTATCTATGGTGTTGGCCTGTCCTGGGGACAGGCCTTCTATCTTAAATTCTTTTAGGCCACTAGAGGGGAGGTCAAAGTTTCTTTCAGAGTCTTTTGTCCTTAACCAAAGAGACACATCTTGGGGTGGCCATTCGGACCCCCATATAACCATTTAGTAATGTGTGGTGATGATTTCTGGTGTGACGCAGAGGGAACCAGCATCTAGTCGTCCTACTGTGCGGGGGCACTGTCCTAGGCACTTCCCCACAGGTTAGCTCACGGACCTTCCCAACAACCCATAGGGTACAGGGGTACGAGGTGACCTCAGAGACGTTCGTGAGTCGCCTAAGCCAGACTTACCTAATGACCCCCCAGGCTCAGCTCTCGGATGTGAGGCCAGCACCTCTTGCTGCTTCAGTAGGAGATGGGTCAGCAAACTGTGGCGCAGCCACACAATGGAGTGTTATTCAGCGCTAAAATGAGACGAGCCAGCAAGGCGTGAAAAGACATAGAGGAACCTTGAATGCGTGTTACTAAGTGACAGAAGCCAATCTGAAACGGCTCCATTCTGCATGATTCCAGCTACGTGACAGTCCAGAAAAGCCAAAACTATGGAGACAGTAAAAAGATCAGTGGTTACAGGGGGGCAGGTGAAGGGTGAACAGGTGGAGCATGGGACTTTTAGGGCAGTGAAGCTACTCTGTGTGTTACTGTAATGGGGGATGCACGTCATCGTGCATTTGTCCAAATGCCATCGAAGGTGCACCAAGAGTGAACCCTCATGTGAACCATAGACACTGGGTGATAATGATGTGTGAGTGCAGGTTCATTGATTGTAACAAAAGTGCCACTCTGGTGGGGAGTGTTGATAGTGGAGGGGGCTGTGCATGCTGGGGGCGGGGGTTACGGGATCTCTTTGTACTTTCTGCTCAGTTTTGCTGTGAGCCTAAAACTGCTCTGGGAAATAAAGTCCATTAAAAAAGAAGAGGAAGGGCCCCAGCCCTGTGGCCTAGTGGCTAAAGTTCCACATGCTCTGCTTTGATGTCCCAGGTCTGTGGGTTTGGATCCTGGGCATGGACCTACTCCACTCACCAGCCACACTGTGGAGGTGTCCCACATACAAAAAATAGAGGAGGATTGGCACAGATGTTAGCTCAGGGTGAATCTTCCTCAGCAAAAAAAAAAAAGAAAGAAAAAAGACGAGGAAGAAGGACAAAAACAATGACATTAGCACCTCCTCCAGGGAGCCTTCCCTGACCACGGCAGCCAACGGCAATTTTTCCTCTTGCTGGGAATCTGCAGGCTGGTGTGGCTTCTCCCCGGTTATCCCGTCCCTGCTTTCTAACAGGTGGCTAGTATTTCCAGCTTCTGAACCAAACTAGCCACAAGCCCCTGCAGGGCAGGGATGGGGTGTTTCCAGCTCTTGCCATGGTGCCCAGGCAGGCCTGTGAGGGGGCGCATAGTAGGTGTTCAAAGAACACCTCTTCCTGTGCCCTGTTGATGACTGACATGTATAAGAAGGACTCAGCATCAAATGAGAGATGCACAGTGCCAGGCACAAGAACTTGCTCTGCAAATGTCGCCGATGCTTCTGCTGTGTCCACAGAGCTGGCGACACAGAGCTCTGTGGCCTGTTGACCATGCCGTCAGTGGCTCCTGTGTCAACTCGGCTGGGTCAGTGGTGCCCAGAGAGCTGGTAAAGCATTCTTTCTGAGCGCGTAAGATGGCTCCAAAAGAGATTAGCATTTGAATGAGGACTGAGTAAAGCTGACCGCCCTCCCTGGCGTGGGCGGGCATCATCCAGTCCTTCAGGGCCTGAACAGAACAGAAAGGTGGAGGAAGGGCGAATCTGCTCACTGCTTGAGCTGGGACGTCCACCTTCTGCCCTCGGACTTCGGCGTTCCTGGGTCTCGGGCTTTCTGATTTGGACTGGAACCACACCGCCGGCCTTCCTGGGTCTCCAGCTCACAGACGCAGACGGTGGGACTTCTCAGGAATCCTGTGAGTGTATCCCTCATTGTAAGTCTCTTTCCATCTATCTATATATGTCCTGTCGGTTCTGTTTCTCTGGAGAAGCCTGACTAGTGACCAGTGACAGTGGGATGATGGGGACGGGGGGTGGTCTTGGGGCAGTGCTTCTCCTCTGTGCGGGGCATTTGTCCTTCTTCTGCCTTGAAGCTGCCTTCGAATCCTCAGTGCTCTTCCCCACCCCCCACCCCCTCCACATATGCAACTTCCCAACTTGGTGACTCATCTCGAGGCCGTTAGGTGGCATTAACTCCCAGCCTTCAGAGATGAGTAAGTCACGACTCAGACTCATGGGGGGACTCAGAGCTACAATGCACTGTGTGTGTGGAGGCGCACGTGTGGGGGCGTGTGGAGGTGCAGGCAGGCGTGGGGGCGGGGAGCCCCTGAGTAGCACCCCGTCGTGGTGACAGGGAGCCATGTGACCAGCACCAGGCCCTTGGTGGGAACTCTGGCCACTTCTGCTGTGGTTCCAGAGCCTGCAGAGTGGGCTGTGAGCTCAGGTTTATCAAGGAGGGAAGGGATGGGGGAGCTGCTGGTGGGGTGTGGGGTGTGGTGGAGATGCGCAGGGAGACTGCGGGGAAGAAAGGGAGCAGGGGGCAGGGCCGTGGGAGCTCGAGGCTCTGCCACCCACCAGCTGTGTGACATGTGATGTCCACCTCAAAAGATGGCGGGGGCCGGCCCATGGCACAGCGGTTAAGTGCGCACATTCCGCTTCATCGGCCTGGGGTTTGCCGGTTTGGATCCCGGGTGCGGACATGGCACAGTTTAGCAAGCCATGCTGTGGTAGGCGTCCCACGTATAAAGTAGAGGAAGATGGGCACACATGTGAGCTCAGGGCCAGTCTTCCTCAGAAAAAGGAGGAAGATTGGCAGCAGATGTTAGCTCAAGGCTAATCTTCCTCAAAAAAAATGAGATGGCAAGAGACCATCCAGTGGGTCATGGGTGTTAGGAAGATCCATGGAGATGTGACACCAAGGAGAGCTTCCTGCCTTAGACACTTGGCCAAGGCCAGGTGGGACAGCCTCCAGCAGGGAGGCTGGGAAGGGGTCCTGCATACAGTGGGAGCATGGCCTGAGTGCACCCCAGACCTCGCTAAATGCGGAACGTGGCTCCTCTGCTCCCCGTCTATCCCGGACTCCCCGTGAAACCCACACCTCTGGTTCTGTTGGCTTGGGTAAGACGGGCTTGCTAGGTGGTTCTAGCACTCCTGCAGCCTGGGCTGGGAGCCTCCAGGCTAGAGCAGGGCTCCTCCAACTGTTAATATCTGTACAAATCACAGGGGGTCTCTTTAAAATGCAGACTGTGACTCAGAAGGTCTAGGTCGGGCACAGGGTCCTGCATTTCGAACACTCGTTCAGGTGAAGACGCCAGTGCTGCTGGGCCAGTGACGGGTCGCACCGCGAAGCACTCAGCTTTACACTCACGAGTCTCGAACTTGCCCGAGTATCAGAATTCCCCCGGGAACCTGTGAAGATTTGGACTCCTGGGCCTCCCTCCTGGGGATGCTGATGTGGTGGCCCTGGGGTTGCACCGTCCTGGAGGTCCAATGTGTGGCCAACATGCCCCCACGTGTTGTGCTCATCTCACTAGCCCCGTGGGCCCCACACTCAGGGCCTCGTTACTGACTGTTGAGGGCCACAGCCCCGGGACCACTCAGCCTGGTCATTTGAGGACGCGTCCAGCTCTCAGTCCTGCTTGTTCATCCTCCTGGGACCTACGAGAGGGACGTTTGGCCCTTGGCTACTTGATTTTGGCGCGCATTGGTTTGGATGCGAAGGGGTGGCTCAGCACCCGGGTTGCGTTTACCCTAAGGCCGCCCTTGAAGGGGCTGGAATCCCCATGCCTCTCCCAAGCTCATCTGCAGGACCCCAGCAGACACCACATGACAGCAGGACTGTGGGCCCGACACAACATGATGATTACGTGCCGTAAACTCCGTGGCTTAAAACAACAGAAGTTTTTCCGTCGCGGTTCTGGGGCCCAAAAGTCTGAAATCAGTATCACTGGGCGGAAATCAAGGAGAATCGGTTTCCCGCCTCTTCCGCCTTCTGGTAGCTGCTGGCATTCCTTGGCTTGTGGCCGCATTGCTCCCATCCTCAGGCCAGCAAACCTCTCCTGCTCCATCTTCACGTCACCTTCTCCTGTGTGTGTGTGCGAATCCCCCTCTGCCTCCCTCCTATGGGGACACTGATTGCATTTAGGGCCACTGGATAATCCAGTATCATCCCCCATCTCATGTGTGATTTAATCACATCTGCAAAGACGTTTTCTCCAAATAAGGTGACATTCATGGGTTTCGGGAAGCAGGACCTGTATCTTGGGGGACCATTTTTGGCCTATTGCACCAATGGTCTGAAAAAAAACCCAATTCTGCTGTCCTCCAGAAGATAACTCACCTACCTCCTTCTTCATGTTTCTTTATATGCTTGGCATGAAGCCCAATGCTTGAAGCTGGTAGGAAGTCAATAAATGTTTGTTGAGTGAATTAAAGTAGGCTTGACATAGGAGTCGGGAAGAGCATGAATGAAGAATCTGAAAAGTGGGGGAAGAAATCAGAGAACTGCAGGTGGGACTATAGGAATGAAGTGTGGGCAGCATATTTAGATGTCACCTTAAAGAGTCTGGACACTGTCCTGAAGGCAAGAAAGAGCTATATGAGGTCCGTGCACAGGGTAACTCATTCATTCACTCAGGCATTCACTCATTCAGCACTCAACAGCAAAGCACAGGACTCGGCTCTGTGGGGGAGTGAAGACAGGCCGCCTGCCATATATATATATGTATATGTGTATGGCACATATATATAAAAGGGGAGAGAGAGTGAGATTTATTTTAAGGAATTGTCTCACATGATTGTGGGAGCTGGCAAGTCTGAAATTTCAGGGCAGGCCAGCGGGCTGGAGTCCCAGGGAAGAGCTAATGTTGCAGCTCAAATCTGCAGGCAATCCGCAGACACAATTCCCTCTTCCTCAGGGGACCGTCGTCTTTTTCTCTTTAGGCCTTCAACTGATTAGACGAGACCCACCCACATTACAAAGAGTCATCTGCTTCACTCAAAGTCTCCTGGTTCAAGTGTTTCTCTCACCTAAAAAAATACCTTCACAGCCACATCTAGATGGTATCTGACCAAATCTGGGTACTATGGCCCTGCCAAGTTGACACGGAAAAGTAACCATCACACCTGCCATATTTTCTGGGGCATTGAGATTGACAACTATTGAATCTTTGTGGAGGTACCTTGCGTCATTACATACCATCCTTTTCTGTTCCTGTGAATAATTTCCGCCTTGAGTTCTTCTTTGTACAATATCAATCTGCCATTCTTGTTTTTTCTTAATTTTAGTATTCAAATGGTGTCCGCTTTGATCCTCTATTTGTCAGCATTTTAGGTACATTCCTTGTAAATAGCACATAACTGGATTTTGATTTTGACCCCAATCTTATAGGCTTTTATGGGAAATTCAGACCATTCACATGTGTCATGAAAGCTGATATCCACGGTTTTGTGTGTTCCATCTCATTTTAGGTTTACTTTTATTAAGCTCTGTTATTGCTATTTCCTCTTTTTTCTCTTCCTTAATTTTGCCTCCTTGCTTTTTCTCTCTGCCCACCACCTCCACCCATGAATTCGCAGGTTCTACTCTGCTGCTTTTCCACCAGCTGCTGCTCTCTGATTCCTGATAGTCCTAATTAAGCTGATAGTTCCCTGTCCATGTATGGAAAGTAAGTGGCAATGACCCCCCACGAGCTTTTCCTCTCCTACTTCCCCCCCAAACCCCCCCCCCCCCACTGGGCACCAAAGCAGATCCTTGAACTTCCTCCCTCTCCCCCAACCAGATGTGATCTTAGAATGTTCTGGCTTCTCCACTCCGCCCCTTGCTCTTTCAGCTCCTGGGTTTTGCTCAGGTTGAGTCTATCTTTTACTTCCAGGCTAATATGAGTTTCCCGTACAGTACGTGGCATGTGTTTCAAGCCTCCTTACTTAGCAATTATGCAAAGGCCCAGCCATATTTAGATTTAACCAGTATTTTGCAAGGGGCACTGCTGGCTGCCACTTCCTGTTCTCCATGTCTGCTCTATCTTGGGATCTCGGCTGTGATTGAACTGTCTTGGGGAGAGGGAACTTCTGGGGTGAAAGGGGATGTGGCCTGGCCCTCTCGCTGGCTTGCCGCTGGGAGATGTTCTTTCTTTTGTCCTGGAAGATGAATTCCACCATGGCAGGGGAAGGCTCCCTCATCAGACCATGAGAGTTCCTGTATCTTGTCCCAAAGTCCCCTAGGAATCTGGTACCACTCTGATTCTCCTGCCTTTGGACGTGACTGGTTCTTTCTGGGACTCTGCGAGACTTTCTCCTTACGCTTGCAGTTGGAGACCACACAGCCTAGCTCCAGCCCGGAGACATTTTCTTCTAGCATTTCTTCATTTTAGTTTCCCCTCCAGCTCCTGTTCTTTGCATGCTGTCCCTGCCAGAACTCTCCCCAAAGCCTCTCCTTTCCTTCCTGATGCTTTTCATGTGTTTTTCCTCCATGCTATCTTCCCGTTTGCTAATTTTCCTCAGCTCGATGGTTTTCTTTCTGAATTTGCCTATGACTTTTGAAGCTTTTTTGTTCCACAGAGTATGTGTGATGTTGCTATGCACTGCCCGAGGCTCCTTAAGCAGTCTTGTACTTTTTTTTTTTTTTTTTGCTGAGGAAGATTCGCCCTGAGCTAACATCTGCTGCCAATCTTCCTCTTTTTGTATGTGAGCTGCTGTCACAGCAAGGCCATCGATGGATGAGTGGTGTACATCTGTGCTAGAGAACTGAACCTGGGCCGCCAAAGCAGAGCGCCCTGGACTTAACCACTAGGCCACCAGGGCTGGCCCACGTACGTTTTTATTGAAGTTCATTTTTCTCTTCTCCCAGGCCTCCCAGGAGGAATTGTTCAATCTGTCCTTTCCCTCTGCTTATTGAGTCCCCACACAGGGTTTAGGGAGCGTCCTGGCTTCTCTGTACTGTGTGTTCAGGGCCCGTAAGGACCAGGCCATGGTGGTCTCCTGGGCAGTGGGCAGCCAGCAGGTGGTGGATGACAAGCCGCTTTCGTTCTTGTGGACAGTGAAGAATGAGTTGCTGGGAGAGGCCTCTCTGCTCTGGCCTCGCAGGTGTGAGGAGGGCTGCTGGTTCCCAAGGGTGGGCAGCAGGAGCCTTTCAGACTGGCCCCCAGTCCTCCGAGCTGAAGGAGAGGATAGGCGGTCAAAATGGGTGGGTTGGAAAAAAAACACCTAATTGGTTTTTAAATAACCTCTAAGCCTTCAATAGACAAATGAGAGAGTAGATGCTTCTCAAAATTAAGAAATATGAAATGTCTAGCCTCTTAGTTGCCATGGAAATGCACATTAAAATTGCAAAGAGACCATTTCTTATTTAACATATTAGGAAAGGGTGACAAAAAGGTAATTCCCCACGCCGTGTGTGCCCCTCAGAGGTAAACTGCAAACAACTTTGAGAAACTTGTTTTGGTAAAATGTATCTATAGATCAGAAAAAGTCTGCCAGGACCCAGTGGGTCTGCTTCTGGACTCCGCTCTATCGAAACAGTCATGCACGCACAGACGGTGTGATCATGGTGACCGGGAAACCCTTTCTTAAATGTACATAGACCCCAAAATGTGAACAGTAATCCTCTGTGAGTGGTTTTTTCTTTTTTTCTACTTTTTGTAATTCCCTGAATTTTCTGTAATTAGTATAAGAGGGGAAAGAGTTCTGTGTGACTTTGGACAGACAACTATCCACATCCAAGCCCCAGTTTTCTCATCAATAAAAATGAGCCCGATGCCACCAGCCTCACTGGGTTGTTAGGAGTGAGATGAAAAACCTCCGTGAGTGAAAGTCCTGCAAACCGACCCTGGGGCAGAGCGGGTGCTGCTCCGTGGCCGTTTCCTTCCTTCCCTGTGAGCCTCACGGTGCTGGCTGGCTGAAGAGCTGGGGGTGGGATGGAGAGCGACAGCTGGAGAACAAAACGAGATCACTGATGGGGACTGTGAAGCTTTGAGAAAAGTCCTCAGGGCAGGGTGTCCAGCAGATGGAAATCATCTCCAAAATCATATGAAATCTTTGCTCCCAACATGGTGGTAACATATCTCTGGGAGCCACTCTGAGCCAGTTTCTGAATGATAACCCACGACAGGCATCTCAGGTTGGCTGTGAGGACCAGACGTGGAGCACACACAGCCCAAGGGGACCCCGGGGCCACAGGCCAGGGCCTCGCAGTCCCAAGGGCCTGTTTCGGGGATAGACCTTTGAGTTCATCTCCAAACCACACCTCTCAGACACGGGAAAGGACCCAAATAAGTGAGTCTCCGAACCGCCTGCGCCTTGCATCATTCCCTGGGCTAATGTGTGTTCTTAAACGAGCCCCTCCATTATCTTGTGTACAGCGCACTGCGTTGCATCCGAATTTGTGCATTTTAAGCTGCCCTTGATTACGTGTACACATTTAAATGGGACACATTTTTCTATTCCTGCGGCTCTATCAGGAGGGCCTCTCTCTCTCCGGCTAGACAGGAATTAAGGCGTCTGGCGCACAGTAGGCGCTCAACGTGTTAGTTAATATTGCAATAGCAATGATCATGAATCTGAAGTTGGGGGCTTTGGGGCCAGAGTGGGGGGCGGAAGGCGCTCCGAGTCTTTTCTAAGGGTCCAACCACCTGTTACAGAGGCCAGGAGCCTCGCCCAGCGATGGGACGCCGTGCGGGCGGGGGCGGGGCCGGGGCGGGGCGGGGCCGCGGCCCGAGTCCGCTCGGAAACTTTCGCCGTGGGCGGGCCGGACCCGCCCACTCGGCCCTCCCCTGCCCGGTTGCGCGGGGGCGAGGCGGCGGCAGCCAGGCGAGACGAGCCGTGATTGGCGGAGGCGCCAGGTGATTGGCAGGCGCACCAGCCGCTCAGCGGGCCGAGCCGGCGCCGCATCCCCCGGGACGCTTAGGGAGTGGAGCGCAGGCTGCGGCCCCGCCCCCGGCCCCGCCCCTCTCGGCGCCGAGGTCGGCGCTCACCGGCTCCCATTGCAGCCGAGCCGCCCGCTCTGTGGTGGTTTTTTCCCTCCGGCCGCGGCGAGTCCGGCTCCTCCCGAGAAACTTTGCGGCGGGCCCCGAGGCCCGAGGGCGTCGCGGCGCCGCGTGCGCCCACTTGCGGCCCGGTGAGTACTTCGGGGCGAGGGATGGCCACGAGGGGGGCTGGAGAGAGACCCAGGAGCGCCGAGAGGCGCCGCCCGCCTCGGGCCTCAGTTTCCCCATCAGAGCGGTTAGGCGGCCGGTCCCAATGCCCCTGCAAGTGCCCCAGAAGTTGGGGGGGGGCCGGGTCCCGCCCGCTCCGCGACGCCCACGGCGATCCCTGCCCGGGCCTGGGTCCGGTCTTCTTCGGGGGATGCGCGCCCCCTCCGCCCCAGCCCCGGCCCCCCGGGAACCGTGGGCACCGCGCGCTCCGAGCACCGTCACCATTGCGGGCGGGAAGAGAGAACCGAGGGGCGGGCGGGCGGCAGGGGCGACCCCTCCCCGCGCCCAGCAGTGCCGGGTCCCGAGATGCACCGTCGCGGCCCTTCCTCTGCGGCCGTCGGCTGGGCGGCTGGAAGGCGCCCGGGACCCCGAGTAGGGGCTGCGGGGGCGGTGGGGGTGCAGTCCTCCAGTGGGTCCCCGGCCCGCCGGAGAGGGCAGCCTCTGGGTCGGGCTGAAGGGCCCACAGCCCACTTAGAATCCGTGTGGCAGTTACTCTCCCCGTAGGGCTCCTCCTCGATGGGGGGCGGAGGGGAGTCCCCGCGGCAGCCTGGGGTCCTGGCTGGGGTGTACCCGGCCTTGGGAACGTTGGTGTCTGTTTTGACAGATGGAAGCTTTCTGCGGACTCTGACCCGGCCCTTTTGGGCGTGACGGGTTCCTGTCCTCCCTCCCCGTTCCTTGTAGTTGATGTTAAGAAATTCCAAGGAATAACATTGGTACAGTATTTAACCCTCTCAGTCTCTTAGGGATGGGGATCGTAGCCCCATTTGACACATGAGGAAATTGAGGCTCTTTGGGGTTTGGTGACCTGCCCGGGACCACACAGCTGGTGGGAGACCTCTGCCCTGGGCAGCTGAGAGCCAGGGCAGCCCCGCCTCTCCTCACCTTGGACTGTGACCCCTGGCGTTCGGCCCTGTGTGAAGAGCTTTCCCTTCTGCCTGGATCCATCACTCCTGGAGCACTGGGTACCCTCTGTGCTGGCTGCCCGCCCTCACTGCAGCCCGGGGAGGGCGCCGCGCTGATGGAGGCCCAGAGGCCACACTTTCCAGTGTCCCCTCCTGTTCCCCTCTGTCTCCAAAGGGCTGTGATTGTCACAGGAGCCCCTCCAGGGATTTAGAGAGGTTCGTTTGTCCTCCCCTCCCCCAGCAGGTGGACCTTTGACTGGACACAGGAAAGTTTGCTGGGAACGACATCTCTTCCTTCCCAGGATGGAAGAGTGTGTGGAGGGGCTCCCCACTCCCCCTCCCAAGCCAGGGCTGGACAGGCCTTCAGGACTGGTCACAGACCCAGCTCGGTCCCGGCTCCCTTAAATGCCTGCACTTCCAGACGGAGACCAAAGCCTGGTCCCCATGGTGGTGATAAGGATCATCATGTGTAGAGGGGGCTGTGTGCTTCCTTCAGCTCCCCCTCCTCTCCCACTTCTCTGCTGCAGAAAGAATCACCTTGGGCCAGCCACAAACCAGGCACCCTCTGCCTCCCCACCCGTGGCGTTCAGGTGGTGATGCTCCTGTCTCCTGGCCCCAGAGCCATGCTCAGATGACTGCCCTTGGCTGGGCCTCCCAGCCCCCTCCCTGGTCTCCCCATCCGTCCCCAGCAGCCCGATGGTTCTTGAACTGCCACTTCCCCACTCAGCACTGTCTTGCACTTCCTTCTGGCCCCAGTCTTCTCAGCCTGGCACTCGTTCAGGCCCTCAGTGCCTGCCCTGGCTGCCTGCTCAGCCCCTTCTCTCGTTCCCGTGTCCCTCCCCAGAGGTCACTTCCCAGGAGCCGCCTGCACCTTCCCGGCTGCACTGCTGGCTCATCTCCCTCTGCCTTTTCTCCTGGGCAGCCGCCTGTGGGAATGTCCAGACACCTTCCTTCCTCCCCTCTCTCCACCCTTGCCTGGCTTGTGCCTGCTTGTCCTGAAGGCTTGGTCAAGTTCTCTCCTCCAGAATCCTTACCCTCCCCCTTTGCCACAGCAGAGTGAGGCGCCCCTTCTGTGCCTGCAGCCCCCAAGGTCTCCGTCTTTGTGGTGTCTGTTTAGGTGTCATCCTTCCTATCCAGGCTGAGTTCTGGAAGCGCAGCCCTGCAGGAGTCCTCTCGGGCGGGGGGCCCGGCGCAGTGCCCGGCGCAAGATCAGCCCACTGACCCACCTGCCCAGGCATGTGCAGGGGCCACGTGTGTGGTGGGGGCTCAGCTTCTGGGAGACGCTTCTGGCTGTTTGTGATCCCTGCCTGGGGCATTCGCAGGTTGACCCCCTCTTTCTTCCTGTGAACTTGGTACGTCCAGTAGAGCCGAGATGTTCCTTGGTTTGGTCCTTAGTACTTTGGGGCAAAAATAGGTATCTCGGAGCCTCCAAGGGCTTTGTGCCCTTGTCTGGAGGAGCAGCCCTGTGCCAGGGGACTGGGCTGGGCCGGGCCGGCCAGAGCAGACATCCGGGACCCTGGGAACTCCCGGGCCTGCTCCCTTAGGGCTCAGTCACAGGTGAGTTTTACAATAACATTTTGTTGTAATTCCAAAAACCTGGCACGTTCATTAGAGAAAATTAAGGAAGTACATTTAGAAAAAGAATAGAATGAAACCACCTGTAATCCCTCCAGCCAGAGATAGCCAGTATTAGCATTTTGGGGGCATTTTTTTCCATCTTTTTCTGCAGATAAATTTTGTTTTCATCCGCTATAGACTCGGGATAATACCTCATGCCGCTTTAAATACTGTTTAACAGTGTGAACACAAACGTTTTCCTCATCTTCAGAGGTTGTTAGACACGGTCATGATTGACACCCCTGTAGTGTAGCACCATATGGAGGGGCTGTGATTTTCATCACTGTCCTCTCTGGCCAGTGCTGGAGGGTACAGCCGGGGTGGACAGCAGGGAGGGCTCTGCAAGCGCACAGGCGTGGAGGTCAGCAGTTGCATGAGGGTGTCAAAGAACAGCACGTTTGGGGAGTGAGTGTGAAACCTGGGCGCATCCCTGGTCATCCCTCTGGGCTTGGCTCCTAGCAGTGGAAGCTCTGGTCAGAGGGCCTGGGAATGTCTTTAAGGTTTCCCCGGGGGCTTATTTCAGAGATGGGGCTGCCCCCCGCGAGAGCAGGGTGGGGGCTGGCCTGAACAAGGGTTAGAGCGTTTCGGCAGCCGTCCACACGCAGTCATTCTCCAGGAGTCAGTGGACGCACAGTCCTAGCAGCCGTCTCCGGGGGTGGCAGCCCCTCAGCCGAGCTCCTTGGTGCTGGCATTTTGTGTTTCAATGGGATAAAAATATGCCTTGGTGCTCATGTGGAAAGAATGCCAACCACGCTGCTTTTTGGATCTTACACAAGGACAGGTTCCAAGCCGCTGCTCTGGCCATCAGGTGGCAGCTGGGGTTGACTGCCCCTCTCGTTGGTGGGTCGGAGGAGTCTCGGAGCCAGGGCAGAGCGGGGTGGTGATGCTCTTGTGCTGCAGTTGGGGTTCCAGGGCCTGGGGGGGTACCTACTTAGGGTCACATGGCAAGATGAGGGAGGCTCCTTCCCCAAGGCCAGGCAGCCTCAGGTGTACCTTATGTGCCAGGCAAGGCGGCAGGTATTCCAGGAGAAGGAGATGCAGCCCCCACCTTCAGGGCCCCCAGTGTCCTGGAGAGAAGACCCGCCAAAGAAGGAAAGGCCAGACATTCTGTGGGTCCCTCTACCCGGAGATCATCTGTGATGCTCCCTGTGACCCAACCGTGACCCTGTGACCCAACCATGGCAACGAACCATTCATTTGTTTTAAAATAAGCAGCCCTTTTATCCACAAAGGGCTTGGCCAACTCTCAGGGGACCCGAAAGTGAATTCTCCTTTATTCCTCCATTCTTACTAACCAGAGATTTTACTTGACACAGTTTTGTTTTGGCTGTAACGTGACACACATAATGATTAGCCCAACGGGCCAGCCAGAACTTGTGTTTTCCTGAAATTCCTATTATGTTTTTCAGCTGAATATGCCTTTATTTAGCACCTGAGAGAATGGCTTGGGTTTGTTAATGCTTCATAGTATGCAGACGGCTTTCTTATCCTTCACACTGTACTCCCCATAGCACCCCTCCATGGGAGGTGTATCCCCACTTTACAGATGGGGAGACTGAGACACAGGGAGGCTAAGTAGCTGCTGGTAAAGGGTAGAACTGGGATCCACTCCCCGTGTTGCTTCTGGTGGTAAAGTTGTGTTCTGTTGGCCAGGGACAGTGCTGTCCCCCTGACCGGGGGCCCCTGAGAGGGGGAGACAGACGAGAGGAAGGAGTTTCTGCGGTCCACCTCTGCTAGAGCGGGCTCCGGTGGAGAGAGCCCTGAGTGCTGTGTGTTCACCTGAGAGCAGGTGAGGGAGACAGGGCTCAGCCGAGGCAGCTGGGACGCTCCCGGGAAGGAGGCGAGGCCCTGAAGACGACTAGGCCTGGGCCTGGGCCTGGGGAAGCAGGGGGAGGACATTCCAGGGAGAGGGCTCGCACAGGCGAGGAGGTCAGCAGTTGCATGGATGTCAAGGAACAGCCCGTGTTGGGGGTGAGCGGCCTGGGGGTGGGGCGTGTGGTGGGGTGGGATTGCAGAGCCCCGACAGACTTTGCAGGGCCCGTGGATTTGAATTCCACGATGAGCTGCACGGCCTTGGGTAGGAATCTCACCTTTTTGGACCCAGGTTTCCGTGTGGTGAAACGCGGTGAGGGTTGAAGGATTAGCTGTTTCTCGACCAGAACACCGGGGTAACAGCAGTGCCTTCTGCACAGGGCAGCTTGAGAAGCCCCAAGAAAACCCGTGCCAAGTGCTGAGAGCAGAGCATGTTCCGGATGCATGTTTGTTTCCGTTGTTATTAATGACCGAGGTTCCCTGGTCTAGGTCAGTTCTCATTAAGGCAAGCTGCCCTCAGCCATTCCAAGAAGGTGGCACTCGATTCCAGGGGCAGTGGGAGCCACAGGAGATGGCGAGGTAGGACGGGGTCCCATGTGGTTCGAAGACCTGGCTTCTTGGCAGTCTTAGGCCAGCCACTGGCCTGCACGCACGAGTGGGTTCAGTAGGCGGGTTCCCGCTGGTTTCCCCCAAAGGCCGGCTGCCTGCCCTTTCGCCTGCATGTGCAGCCCAATGAGTTTTGCAGGAGTCGCCTCTTTGTTTCCCAGAAGGCTGGAGTGGAAACAGTACCGAGCTCTGCACCGGTTTCCAAGCGGATTCACATGGCTTGACCACGCTTTTGGTTTGCACCCAGGGGCGTGTTTTACAGTAAGGGCTCAGTCCCTCTGCGGGAGGAATGTCCAGATTGAAATCTACATGGTTCTTTGGCAGATGCAGATCCGATCTTTGGGACCCATTTGTAGCTGGGGATGGGGCAGATGTGGATGTGTACCTCCTGGGAACTGGTGTTTAGAGCCTGGAGCCACCCCTGACTCTTCCTGTGACAACAGTCTCCACAAACGTCCGTCGGCGCCTACTCTGGCAGCTCGGTGCTTGGAGCTGGGCATTGGGAGGTGGCTGGGACCCTGTCCCCTCGTGCAGCTTGTGGTCTGTGGTCTTATCTGGTCCTCACAGCACCCCCAAGCATGGGGTGATTGTCCCTATTTACAGTTGAATCTGAGGAGCAGAGAGGGGAGGGGCGTGGCCTGCTCAGAACCGCACAGCTGGTGAGGGTGGAGCTGAGCGCACGGGGCCAGTGGCAGGTTAGGGTGGGAGCCGGATTCCCTCAGAACCAGCCTCTCCTGTCTCAGCTGCCTCATCTCAGTGGATGATGGACATGGGCTTGAGGTGGGGAGGGTCATGGGATCCTTTGGGAATTTGAGCAACAGCCTTTGCAGATCCTTCACACAGTGGGCATGTGGTCCCGATAGTTTTGGAGGCTTGTGAGGCCCATCCAGGGCCCCTAGGTTTGGGATCCTTGGCCTCGAGGACCTCCCGGAGCTCTCAGCCCCGTGTCTGTGGCTCGTGGTTGCCCTGACGGCATCAGTGGTGGTTTTCCACGTTGTAAACAGTGTGTGCAGCTCCTTTATCAGCTCTTCACACACTTCCCCTTGTCGTGAGACGGTCCTAGAATCTCCGTCTCTCTCATCTGTCATGGTCGTCTCTTCTCACACACCACTCGGCTTACATCAGTCTGCGCTTTAATATGTGCTCCCGTCCGGTGGCTCGAGTTCTGTGACTCGTGCCCTGGGGTCGGGGCCTGGCAGAGCCGGCTTTGAAGTCAGGCAGATTGGACTAAATCCTGGCTCCACCGCTGGTTCCCTCCCTTCCTCCCCTCCAGTCCTTGCCTTCTCACATTCATGTCACTTTTACTCTGTGCTCCCATAAGAAATTACTAAAGGGGCCAGCCCGGTGGCAGCGGTTAAGTTCACACGTTCTGCTCCAGCGGCCTGGGGTTTGCCAGTTTGGA
This sequence comes from Equus asinus, assembly GCF_041296235.1. NCBI lineage: Eukaryota > Metazoa > Chordata > Mammalia > Perissodactyla > Equidae > Equus > Equus asinus. The sequence goes on from NC_091792.1 coordinate 156,685,398, forward strand.
TCCTGCGTGCAGACATGGCACCGCTTGGCACGCCATGCTGTGGTAGGCGTCCCACGTATAAAGTAGGGGAAGATGGGTGCGGGTGTTAGCTCAGGGCCAGTCTTCCTCAGCAAAAAGAGGAGGATTGGCGGCGGATGTTAGCTCAGGGCTAATCTTCCTCCAAAAAAAAAAAAAAAGAAATGATCAGAAACTTAGTGGCTTTAAACAGTAGACATTCTTGTCTCCCTGTTCTGGAGGCAGAAGTCCAGCATCAAGGCGTCAGCAGGGCTGGCTCTTCTGGGGCCTCTGAGGGAGGCTGCTTCCTGCCTCTCCGGTTCCGGGTCCTGGTCCTGGTGGCTAGCAGACTCCCTGGCACCCCTGGCTTCCAGCTGCATCTGCTAGTCTCTGCCTCTGTCTTCACCAGCGTTGTCTCTGTGTGTTTCCCTCTTAGAAGGACACCAGTCATTGGATTCAGGGCCCATCCTAATCCAGGGTGATCTCATCTCGAGACCCTTGGTAGCATCTGCAAAGCCCCCCTTCTCCAAGTAGGGTCACTTTCACAGATCTTGGGTGGACATTCCATGCGGAGGCTGCTGTTCAAGCCTCCACAGCGGGGCACTGTGCTCAGTGCTCCCTGTGGATTATCTCATCGAATCCTCACAACGTTCCGTCGTCCCCACTGCTCAGAGGAGGACTGAGGCTCATGCCTGGTGAGGAGGGGACTCAGCCTCGCGACCTCAGGCCCCAGCACGTGACCGCTGTGCACCTGTCGAGTCAGACGGCCTCGAGTGGGTGTCCTCCTCCGCTTTCCTCATCTGTAGAGTGGGGACGGTCATGTAGGGCTGTCGTGAGGCGGCATGGGATCACATGCAGAATGGCAGGCAGCCCCCACCCTTTTTCCCTTGCCGTCGTCCCCTCTCTGTACCCAAAACTAGAAGCCAGAGCAGGCTGGGTTCGGCTGGCCCCGGTGTCTGACTTGCAGCTTTTCTTGCCAGCAGGATGGACCCCAGCGCCCCTTCTCCGAGCCCCTCTGGCCCACATCCTCCGCCACCACTGCAGCCCCAGTCCCGCTCGCGGCTCAACGCCACTGCCTCGGTGGAGCAGGAGAAGAGCGGGACGTCCCGAGTTCCCGGACCCCAAGTTGGACCTGGACCAGATGTGGGAGACACAGCTGCCCCAGCCAGGCCCCAGGCCCCGCGTGCCAGGAGCCGAGAGAGAGTGGACGGAACGGGTAAGGGGACGGGGCCTTGGAAGCAGGACTGTCCTCACTCAGCCCAGGCTGGCCTGTTCGGTGGAAACAGAACGAGCACCCGAGTCCCAGTGCGTGGTCAAGCACCCGCGAGAGGTTCTTCCTGTGGGGGTGTCCCTGTGGGTCAGGGCCCACCCACTCCACCCAGGGCCTCTGGTTCTTACTGCACAGCGGGCTTGGCTCCTAAGTTCACAAACTTGGAATGCGGCAGACGTCACGGTTCCTTAATTTGTTTATAATCAGATGGCTACGGCTCTGACCTGCTCATGCTCTGGGCTGGCAGGCGGTTCTGCACCAGGCACTGTGGAGGGGAAGGAAGGCCTCCCCTCCCCCAGCTCTGGTCCCACAGTTCTCAGGGAAGCCCATATTGTCCCTGTCCACTGTGGCCACTCCTCAGGGGCCATTTGGTCAGGCAGCTCTGCTTAGTCTGGGGGCCGTACGTGGCCACTCCTCTCAAGGGCTGGCTGCCGCCCTGTAATGCACCTGGGCCCAAGCCCAGGCCCCTGTGGCCCTCTGGACCACTGTGCTCCATCTCTAGGCTGGGCTGCTAAGGGCTGCCGCCCCAGTCCACTCTTGGGCCTCCTCAGGTTTCCACTCCCCTAGGCCTTCCCAGGAGGCACCCCAAGGGGCAGACGTGAGATGGTGCGAAGACCTGGGTGGGACAGGACAGCTGGTTGTGGGGCTGGCCACCTCGCTGATGTGGGAGGAGGGGCACTAGGGTTTGGTCCATCGTATGTCCAGCTGCTGCTCGCTGAGCGTGGCCCTTTGCCGGTCCCGAGTGGCTATTGATGGCACAGGTGATTCAGACCTGCCCCCTGCCCCAGGGAGTCCACAGTCTGGGGAGCACAGGGAATAATGGGGCCTGGGGAGCACAGAGGTGGCCCTGCACTCGGGGCTGGGGAGGTAGGAGGCCAGCTTTCTAGGAAGAGATGATGCCTGAGTGAGAGCTAGCCTGCGGGGAGAGGGCACAGCTTGGGCAAGAGCCAGAGGGAAGAAATGGCCTCGCCTGGGGTGGGGTTGGGGACCTCAGACCTCCTAAGTGAGGAGGAACGGGAGGGGTCAGGGGTGATAATGCTCGTTCTCTGGCCTGTGATTGAGATACACCAGGAATGAGCTGAGGGCAGGATCGGTGACCAGGCCTTCCACCATCCCTGTTTGAGAGGTTCCTCCATGCTTGGGGGCTGTTGTGGGCAGAAATGCTCTTGCCTCACTGTGAGTTTCATGGGTGCTCACAAGGGAGGAGCCCGGGCCTCTGGCTGGGATGTTTGGGGAAGACATAGCTGGTGTTGGCATCACTCTTTCTAATAGTTTACCCAGTGCTTTCCAGTACGTCCTCCATCTCATCCTCACAGCAGCCAGCCCAGCGAACTGGGGACCGTTCACTCTGATGACAGATGGGGTCATAAGAACAGAGCCTGCTCCGGCTCTGCTGTCCTGCTCGGAACACCAGGTCTGAAGGCGTGGTGGGTGGTGAAAGCCCATTGCTTCTCTTCATGGGTTACTGCCCACCCCTCCCTTCAGCTGGGCCCATTCCACGTGCTCCGGATCTGCGCCCACGTTTCCCACCCCTCCTTAGCTGCATGGGAACCGCTGCCCAAAAGTTGCCGTCGACTCCCCCACCTGTTGAAATCCTGCCAGCTTCAGGTGCTGCTGCCTCTTAAGCTCTCTGACCTGACCCACAGCAAGAAGTATGCGTGCCACCCTGAGCTGGCACGCACGCATAGGTGGGCATGCGCGCACACACCCACACACTCAGTGGGAATGGAAGTTTCCCAAACAATCCCAATCCTTACTGTGTGTGTTGCAGTCTGATAGTCTCCGTTCTGTTCCTTTTATTTAAAAACAAATGCAGCTCGTGGGCTGCTAAGTTGATTTTATGACCTACTGGGTCGAAATCTGCAGTTTGACAAACACTCCCTGTGGTTTGGTGCCAGCTCCTCTTCTCGGTGAGTGTGTCCCGCCCCCCGAGCCGGGACTCCTGGAGCACGTGTCTGTGCGCACAAACTGTTTCTTTGTTGAATGTCAGGGCCCTGAGGTGGTCCAGGAAGGCCAGAGACCAGCCGAAGTGTGACTCGGCTCGGCTGGTGGCCTTGAGCTGTGTGCCTTGAGGGAGTCGGGAGGCCTCACCGAGGGTTTCTGTGTCTGTGAAGTGGGCGCGATCATACCGACCACATGGAGGTGGCGTGGGGATCACGCCGGTGCTGGGACCTTGTGCCTTGAGCGAACATTCGCTAGGCCCCGTGCGTGTGAAAGCGAGCTGGGGTCGGGATGCAGCGCTGAGTCCAGACTCCCTTGTCCTGTACGAGCCAGCCTGGTAGCACACAGAGATGATCTGCATCTTGAGCTGCAAACTTGACGTGCTTTGTGAATGTCACCAAGACTCCCAGGCCTGCTTCACTCCCTGAGTCCCCTTCAGAGCTCCTCCTGGGGAGTCCCCCTGCATGCCGGGGCACCCGTCAAGTTTTATGACTCCGCTGAATTCCTCTCTGGTGACTGGTCGTGGTGTCAGCTCGGGGCTGTGTGTGTGTGCATCAGATTTCTTCTCTCCCCCGAGGGAGGCTGCTTGTGCTACAAACTGTACGTGTGTGTGTGCGCGCCTGTGTGTGCGTGCGTCTGTGCACAAACATGCCTGCATGCGTGCCTGTGCGGGAGGGGTGCCTTCTCGGTCTCCCCCAGCACCGCGGGGCAAGCGCTGTGACAGCTCTCCTGTTCACAGGCTGAGTTGGGGATGGGGCTTCATTGCCCCTGGTGGACTTTGGGTTCAGGAAGTTCCAGCCCCCACTGCCCCTGGTCACGCCTCATCTCCCCTTCCTCCGGCTCACCCAGCCTTCGTCATTTGTTTTTCCCTTAGAGAGGCCAGCTGCCGAAGGTGAGTACCCCGGCTCACAACACCCCCCACACAGAGGCCCCACACCCGCGATGGGCACCTGTGGGTATACCTGCTGTGTGCCATGTCCTCAGGGTCTCTGTGGCCCCTTACAGCTGCCCGTGAGGGAAGCTCTGTTGTTATCCCTAGTGAGAGATGAAGAAACTGAGGCACTACTTGCCCAAGTGACCAGGCGCCGAGTGACAGGTGCACGGGCGCCCTGAGTCTGCTGTCTCACGCCGGCCCCGCAGGGCTGCACGCCCTCCGAGCGCAGGTGAAACAGCCCGAGGCTCCCTGTGTGGTTCACGCTGGACCAGCACCCAACTTACCCCAGAAATGCCCCGTCCTCTGGCTCTTCTGATCTTCGTGTCTCCTTCAGAGATCGCTGTGTTCTCTGCTTTGTTTCCAAGGCCTCTGGGCAGGCCAGGGCCTGACCCCAGAACCCCGGCCCGGCCACACATGCCTCACAGCCCAGGGCACAGAAGCCAGGGCTGGGAGTGTGCTTGGTTTCAATCTGGGTGATGCAAAATGGCCTCGGAGGATGGAGGATGGAGTCAAGACTGGTTCAGATAAGAAGAGTCAGGAAACAGATGTGGTCTCTGTGGCTCCTGCCCCCAAGGGAGGGGAGGGGAGTGCACAGCGCGCATAGGACAGCTTGGCCACCTGGGGTCCCGGCCCCCCTGCATCTGGGCTGTGTTGCCTCCCTTTTCCCAGCTGGTCTGCAATCGTCGCTGGTCACTGATGTGGACACAGCGGGCCCTGCCAACCCTGCACAGCTCAGAGAGCGTCTGCCCAGGGAGTGGCTTTTCAGGTCAGGTTTAATTAATTAGCTCACCTGCCCGTCTAGCAAAGGTGTAATGAGCACCACCAGTGACCGTGGTGACCGCAGATGGAGCGCCCGTGTGTGCCCAGTGCCTTTAGGTCAGTCTCTCCAGGGAGCCCTGTGCACCAGCAAATCAGGGGTGCTGGGATTTGACCCCAGGCTTGTCAGCTGGCCCCCGGAATCCTCTGTGGTCCAAGGGTGGAGGCTGAGGCCTGCCCCCCAGGAGCCCCGGGTGAGGGAGAGACAGAACTGCACGAGTAACTGTGTCCTGAGCAGGGGCCCGCGGAGCACGAGCCAGCCTCTGCTGACCTCGGTGGGTCACAGCGGATCTCCAGCCAAAGGACTGTGGCGTCTCTGAGGCCTCCCAGCTGTCAGTGCCGGGCTGGTGCTCACTTGGGCAGCTGCAGGGCCATGGACAGGGATGGTAGCTGGAACCTTTGGGTGGGAGTGCAGCCTGCAGGAAGTGTTCATGCCAGTGCTGACTGAGGGTGTGCCCAGCCAGATGCAGGAGGCAGTGGGCAAGACAGGCAGGACCCCCCCCCAGGAGGGGAGACGCAGGGGTTGGCTTGCTGCCCTCAGCCCCTGGCGCTCAGACTGGTGCAGCCCATGCTCAGTTAATGTCTCCTGGGGAGGAGCGACTGAGTCTGCAATGCCTGCTCGGGGTCTGTCGGAAGGGTGGACCCCCAACCTGGACTCCTTGCCTCAGCTCAGCCAGCCCCTGGGAGAGACGGGGTTGCAAGGATTGTTCCCCCTGTTTGTTCACGAGAACCAGAGTCAGCGTCACAAAGGCTGATGGGACACCCCATTAGTACAAGGTGAGCACAGCTCCCCATATGTGGGACACCCTGTTAGTACAAGGTGACCCCAGCTTCCCATGTGTGAGATACCCTGTTAGTACAAGGCGACCCCTGCTCCCCATGTGTGGGATACCCTATTAGTACAAGATGACCACAGCTCCCCCTGTGTGGGACACCCTGTTAGTACAAGGTGACCCCTGCTCCCCATGTGTGGGACACCCCATTAGTACAAGGTGACCACAGCTCCCCCTGTGTGGGGCAACCCCTTGTGCAAGACGACCCCAGCTCCCTGTGTGTGGGGCACCCCCTTGTGCAAGGCGACCCCAGCTCCCACTGCTCTGGCCACAGCGCTGATGAGGACACGTGATGTGCCCTGGTTCCTTTTCACCTTGCCCCTCACTGCAGCCCCTGTGGTGGGTGTCATGAGGGGACCAGGGACTCTGGGAGGCGAAGACCTGTCCAGGGATGGGGAGTAAAGGAAGTGAGAGGCGGAAACCACGTCAGAGACAGTGACTCTTTCTCGTTGCATCGTGGGTATGTACTCCATGTGTCAGGTTGCACTCTTAAGTGCTTTTGGCGTGTATTCAGCAGTTTAAAAAGTGCACTTCAGCGTGTCTAGATGGCAGCCGTCGTGTGAAAGTGGAGGCCAGCTCCTTTCTTGTTATTCTCGCCACCTCTTGGAGAGCATCGTGTCTGGCGGAGCTGGCGGAAGCCGTAGGGGCTGTTGGGAAGGGGCACCCAAGGCTCCCCAGCCCGCAGCCCTGGGTGGTCCTGACGCGCTCAATGAGTGGGGGCAATAGCTGCTCGCCACGCTTTTCCAGTTCTGCAGAGTACTTGCTCAAGCCCAGGGGTCGAACTTGGCAGTTAGTCGCCAGGCCAGGCATGGGCTGTGCTCAGGCCCTGCGCTAGGATGTGGGAGGCAGGCGAGAGCTTGCCGTCCTTCCCTCATTGGCACCAGGTATTCATCCCTCTGTCCGCCCAGCGTTTCCCAAGCTCCGCTGTCCCACGCGGTGCCACAAGCCAGGGGATGGAGATGGGTCAGCCCCACTGGACACGGATTGTCCCCATAAGGCTGGTGGGATTTGTGGGAGATGCTTTCCCAGGTTCCAGCAAGGAAACGTGATGGGCTGTGCCGGCGAGAGGGGACGGCGTCCTGGAGGTGCTCCTCCCCAAGAGCTCGTGAGAATGTGAGGGTCGTTTACCTGTTCAGTGTGGCTTCCATAAATCCTTCAAATGCATGGGCTCCACGGGAGGGAAAGAATTTAAAAGATGGGAGGCATGGTCCTCCATGGAGTCTGGCGGAGGCTGTGAGACCTGCCCAGGGCACGCACCTCTGGTTATTGCTCCTTCGAGTTCCGCAGGAAGACTTTCAAAAACAGTCAAACTCTGGACCCTTTCAGTGGCAGGTGACACAGAAACACAATGTAAGTTGTCACCAGAAGAAAAACGGGTGGAGGGGGCTTCATCAGTCTCCTGCATCTGTAGAGTTAGACTATGCTGGCTTTACTCACGGCCGCATCCAGCGGCTTGGATGACGTGATCAGGAATCTCCCCCACTCTGCTTTCCCGCGTGCCCTCACTCTAGGTGGGCTGCCCTGCAGGGCTCCACACTGACGTCCTTTGGCCGAGATCCGGCAGGAGGAGGGAGCCTCTTTCCCAGCAATTCAGCACCAACGCCGCCGGCCCGCCTGGGGTCTGTGTCCATGCCTGATCCGGGTGCCGGAGTTAGGGAGATGGAGCCACCCTGCAGCAGCGGTGAGGGGCAGTGCCACCAGACCTGAGGACTGAGCGTAGGGGAGAGTGGTCCCCAAAAGGGACATCAAGGAACCGTTAGCAGGAGGAGCCAGGACTGGCGTGTGTTTTGTGGTCCTTTGAGTCCCCTCTTACCAGCCTCGGCCGTCTTCCCTGTTGAGTGGTGAGGTGGTGGGATCTTGCCTTTGCCCTGTGTGGAGGCTCCCACTTAAATGGGAAAGCCAGGACGCCCTGATTGTTCTGCAGCCGGGGCCCAACATGTGAGTGGTTGTAGAAATATTTCTACCAGTGCCAAATGGAAGCCGGAATAATGAAGGTGTTGCGTATGTTTCAAGAGCTTCTGTGTATTGGGGAGACTTCTTAAAATGTCAGGCTATGAATAACTTCTGCGAAAATTAATCATGGACTAGAATAATGTTTTTAGCCAACAGATGTATGCTTGAATCTTCTATATTCTGATTTAAAAAAAAAAGGATGGGGACTTGTGAATTCACTTCGTCAGGAAAAGAGTTTTGAACTCATGAGAGATGCCCAGTGTTCTGCTGTGAAGTGCAGTGTCAGTGAGCAGCAAAGGCCCTGGGGTCAGCTGAGCAATGGGAAGTAGGGAAAGAAAGACACTCACATTGTGGGAATGCCCACTCTGGACCAGGCACTTAATACAAAGTATCTTATTCTTCATAAACCATCCTACTGGATGGATGTTAACGACTGGTTTGAGAATGACCCTGGCCAGGTCACGCGGCTCTTTGATGCTCAGGCGGATTGAGACACAGGTCAGATTTCTCTACGTGCACACCCTCCTTCCCTGCAAGCCGGCAGGACAGGCCCTGGCTTGGAGCCTGCAGGCTTTGCATTCTCCTGTTCTCTTGAGTCTGAGCCCTTGGCCAGAAAGTACATTCCAGGGGCTGGAGGGGGTGTGACAGCATCCAGAAGGAGAACTGACCTTGACGACTCAGGAAGCACTGAGGTCCAGGACCACTGGGGAAGGGGCAGATGTCCTGAGTGCTGAAGCCGTTGCCAGGTCAGGTCCTGAGGGCCTGAATGAGGAAGCCCAGGCCGAACTCCACAGCGAGAGGTGTCAGTGTGTTGGCGAGCGTCCAAGGGCACAGGGCCTCTGCCTGACCTTCGAGGTCTCCTAAGTAGTCCTCCCTTCGAGCCGTCCCCGGCTGCCTGTGCCCCCTCCAGACTGGAGGTGAGCCCTTGGCCTTTGAACCTCGAAGGCTGTGTCGCCTTAGGCCACTGCCCCTGCTGCCTCCTCCTGGAGTCTGTGTCCCGCAGACTCGGGTGCTCTGAATGCAGGGCCAGTGGCGTTGGTTGCTGCAGAGTCTCTGAGCCTGGCGGAGCTGGTTCTGGGAAAGGCCTGGGTGAACAGACAGGGCAGGCTGGTCGTCGGGCAGTGTTACTGGCACTGTTCTTGCTTCCCCGAATTCTGCCTTCTGTTTCCAGAAGTATCTAGAGGGTGAGAGTCTCCTAATCTCTAGTAAGCACCTACTGCGTGGTTGGCTCGTGCTCCAGCCACATCCCAGGTATCTCGCGAGGTGTCTTGCTACCTGCCAGGGTGGTGTAGCGATGGATGGAGGCAAGGTGTGGAGTTGGGCGTAGGCCCCCAAAGATTGCTTGTGCAAATCAAAGAAAGGGGCTGGTAAAAAGTGACTTTTCCAAACGTTTTTGTTGCTATTGCCCATTGACGGTGAGGCAGTAAAATTGGTGGAGTTATATGATGCTTTTGTAACTTGGGGTGACTTTTTAGAAAGTAAGATAGAGAGGGAGCCATATGGTGTTTAAACCCCTGGGCCTGGTAATTTAGCTGAAGAACGTATGCTAGAATAACCCCTACAGGAAAAAACGTGTGCGCAGAGTGGTTGGGCGCTGTCTTATAAAATTAGAGAGTATTGGAGTAACCCAGAGGCCCAGCCCCTGAGCGCGTCCCCTTGCTGGGATGGCTGAGCCATTGGAATGGTGGATTTCACCACAGAGCAGCGTGGGAGGTCGGCTGTGCCTCATTATTAAATATATAAACGGATCTTCCTCAACTTACGATGCAGTTATGTCCTGATAAACCCATCGTAAGTTGAAACTATCATAATTTGAAAATGCGTGTAATACACCTGACCTACGGAACATCCTGGCTGAGCCTCTCCCACCTTCAGCGTGCTCAGGACACTGACGTTAGCCTACAGTTGGGCAAAATCGTCTCACATGAGCCTATTTCAGAAGAAAGTGTTGACTAGCTCATGTAACTAATTGAATCCTGTCCCGAAAGTGACAAACAGAATGTTGTCTGGGGACAGGAGGGTTGTCACTGTATCTGTTGTTTATCCTCATGGTCGCCGGGCTGACCGGGGCTGCGGCTCCCTGCCCAGCATCATGAGCCAGTATTGTACCGCATCGGGCTAGCCCGGGAAAAGATCAAAATCCAAAGTGCGGTTTCTACTGAATGCATGTCACTTTCACAGCGTCGTAATGTTGAAAAATCCTAAGTCGGACCATCGTAAGTTGGGGACCATCTGTGTATCAAAATGTCTGTTCACTGATTATGACCTCCTGAAAACATGCATGCAGATGACACAATCATGGAAAACATGAATCTGGTCTGTTTACTGGGGTGCTGGGCTTGGGTGCATGTTCTTTATATAGATCAGCGGCTTTCAAACTTGAGCCCGCAGATCTTTCCAGAGCCCCGGCACAGCAGGCCTGAGCTCAGCCGGCCCGGCTGCAGCAAGCCAAGGGGTGGAGGTGGGACTCGGGTCTGTGCCCCATCCCTTGTGCACCTCGCACCCAGAGGCTGAGCTGCTGCTGCAAACCACCCCCTGGTGGTTCTGCTGTCTGCTCCGAGGCTGTTTGCGTCCTTGGAAGGCAGCTTTCTGGCATATTCTCTCCATGTCTGCGCTCACGCTCCTCACCTGGATTTTAATGTGAGACGCTGCTCCAGGTCTGGAGCCATTCCCACTGTGCCCCCCGCTCCTCTGACAAGCGACAAGGGCCAGCTTCATGACATTGTCTGTTTTTTCCATGTTAAAGGGCCCATGAGGGGGGACATGGAAACCCCTTTTGAAGAAGTCCTGGAGAAGGCCAAGGCCGGGGACCCGAAGGCGCAGACGGAGGTGAGGACCACGGTCTGGGGTGGGAGGCCACAGCCCTGAGCATGGCGGGCCTGGCACGGAGCTCCAGCCCTGGAGAAGCTGGTGCCATGCCGCCAGGGCGCGGGGTGGAATGACTGCGCCCGTCATGCACCTGAACTGAACCCCACTCGATGTGTTCCCGTGTTCACCTCATCGTTTGTCCTCCTGCCACCATTTGGGGAGCACGTGTTCCTCTCCTGTGTCCTGCTCACTCCTGGTGTTGGGTGCCATCTCCTCCAGGACGCCGTCCATCCTTCCCGTGTGCCCTTGGTGTCCCCACGCCTTCTCACGTCTCCTGTAGCAGGGCTGCCTCACCCTCCTCACTGTCCCGGGAGGAGCAAGAACTCTGAGGGCCCGACTGGCCCAGGCCAGTGCAGACGCCCAGCGGGACCCCCTTCTCGCCACCCTTCTCCTTGGCCTGGGTGGCGGGCAGGGGGCGGGGGTGGTGGCTTGGCTGCACGGTGCCGGCAGGAGCCCTGTCCTCCGCGGGGAGGCCGCAGCAGGCGCGGCTTGAGCGTCTGGCTGGCCCACAGGTGGGGAGACACTACCTGCAGCTGGCCGGTGATGCGGACGAGGAGGTCAACAACAGCACGGCCGTGGACTGGCTGATCCTCGCCGCCAAGCAGGGCCGGCGCGAGGCCGTCAAGCTGCTTCGCCGGTGCCTGGCAGACAGGAAAGGTGGGTGTGCGGGAGGCTTCGTGCAGCCGCCCGAGGGGTCTGTGCTGCCCCCTCCCCTAACAGCTGCAGCGCTGACGACAGTGACACCGCTGGGAAAGAAGTGTCATTTCTCTGCTGCCTGCGGCTTTGTCATTGAGACATTGTCTCTGGAGCATAACACGGGATATGATTGAGCAAAGCCGCTTTCGTTCTCTTTGCTCGTGTTGGTGTCTATAAGTCGATCCCTTCTGGGTTCTAATCTAAATTGAGGAGCGGATCCTGGAGCCAGTGGAGGACAAGCTTCTCTGTGGTAAAGTTGGAGAAGGTGACGGTGGTCTTAGGCAGGATGGAACTTTCTGGACTGTCTTTCCATCCTGTCTGGGTGAAATGGCTGGGTGACCATAGGCCTGTGAAACCTGCTCAGATGACTCGCTGCGAGAAGCGCTGGGTACTGGGGGGCAGGGAGCATAGCCTGGCCACATGTCACTTATTACGTTGTCCTGCCCAAGGGACGTGGCTCATCCGGGTGTCGTGGAGGAGTGTGCTGCTTGAAAGTTCCACCCCTCAGAGAAAGGTGAAAGTGTATATCATAAAGGGAGTTTTTAAATGACTTTTTTTTTCTGGGTAGAAGTGTTTTATGCTTATCATAGAAAACTTGGAATATATAGAAAACGTAAAGATACAAATTACCCATAACCTTGAAACCCAGAGAGAGGCAGTTCGTAGTTTGATGTATTTCCTCCTGGTTTTGAATCACAATGTTTTTAAGAGTTACATTATTATGAGAGTCTGCTTTCTTTGGAAATTGGACTGATGCCTTTGGAAACAGAATGGTGGTGTTCTCTTAGCCAGAATTTCTCACCAGCCCCCCCTCCCCTCTCCGGAGCAGGCAGAATGGCCTCGTGCTGGCCGGAGTGAGGCAGTGCGGCCCACTTGTTGTCGGGGCCGGTGGTTCCCAGAGGCCGTGAGGAGGGCAAGTCAGGACCGAGGACTGGAGGCCGTGGAAGGGAAGGGGGCTGGGCCGGGCCCCACGTGCCCCACACCCCCACGTTCTCACAACGAGTGCTTCCTGATCATAAAGGAAACGTGTGCTCAGGTGGAAAATTTGTAAAATGTTTAAAAGGAGGAAAATAGCCAGCCCTCCATCCCGTCTTCCTCTGGGAGGGGCGCACTGATCTTTCTGGCGGTTGGCAGTGGAGGGAGAACGGCAGCCACTGACCGGCCTGTGAAACCTGCGCCCCTCTCTCTGGGCGTCTTCGTCTTCCTTGGGAAGGGCCGTCTGTGCGGGAGCATGGCTCTCCTAGGCAAGCCCTGTGGACGGGGTGCCCGCGGTGGCACCCAGGCGGGTAACTATGCAGAGAGACTGACCCAGGTTCGAGACTGGCTCTGTCTCTCTCTGACTCTCTGGCCTTGGGCAAGCTATGACACCCCTGTGTGCCTCAGTTTCTCCATCTGTAAAATGAGGACAGCAGCCCCCACTCGGGAGGGTCCTTGTGAGGATGAAGTAGGAGAAGGGAGCAAGCCAGGAGGATAGGAGGGCTTGCACGGTGCCCACCCACAGTGGTCACCGGTGAGTGTCTGCCAAAAGGCCAGGCCGAGCCTCTGACCTACAGAGCGGACACCAGCTGGGACTTTGGCCAGATGTCCTTTTTGGTCAAATGTTGGTTTCTACCGGGGTGACCCAGGGCCTCTGGCGTGAGTCCCTTCCCAAGCCCCTCAGGTAGAGCTGGCCTGGGCTCCGAGCATCACGGACTCTCCCAGGTGGGCGTGACAAAGCCTCTAACACCTCCCATCCCTCAGGCATCACGTCGGAGAACGAGCAGGAGGTGAAGCAGCTCTCCTCCGAGACAGACCTGGAGCGGGCTGTGCGCAAGGCGGCCCTGGTCATGTACTGGAAGCTCAACCCCAAGAAGAAGAAGCAGGTGGCTGTGTCAGAGCTGCTAGAGAACGTGGATCAGGTCAACGAGCACGGTACGCGAACCTTCCCGTGGGGCCGACCGTCCTGTGGGGACCTCATGGGCTTTTCTGTTGCCATTCTCGGGGCTTCCCTCTGGGAGCCCTGTGGGGACTCTGGAAGCCTAACTGGGGTCCCCAGGGACCTTCTTGTGGGGATCCCATGGGTCTCTATAAGGTGGAAGGTCTTTCCTTGGGGGATCTGGGCATCCCCCTGTTGTTGGGGTCCCCTTCCTAAGCCCCACCCTCAGCTCCGGGTTCAGTCCGTGGGCTGGGCGCCCAGCAGCCCTTCTGCTTTGGTTTCACCTTCACTTGCTCTACCTCTTGGGATTCCCTCCCCCTCCTGCTGAGACTTTGTTGTTTTAAGGGTGTCTCACTGCTCCTGAGGGGACGGAGAGTCGGGGGGTGGTGACAGATGCAGGCAGGACCTTGGTCCCCAAGGCTCCAGGGGCACCAGCCTGCTGTGGCTCCTGGGCCTCCCCCAGCCTCCTTCTAACCTGGCTTTCCCTAACAGCACAGGCAGCGAGCCGGAAGGACAAACTGGGCAGAAGGGCAGGCATCCCCGCCTGGGTGGCCTCTCCATCTCTGGGGGCCCACCTGACTCTTTCTCCCCATTACTGTGAGGAGCAGCTGCCTCCAGCTATTCAGTGATGAATTTTTGCCCGGGGCTCCCCCCACCGTCTCCTGCCTTCAAGGGCAGATCAGGGCTGGGGGACCACCTGCCAACGCATCAGAGACAGACACTTCTGTCCCTTCTCCTGGGGTCTTGGGGGCAGGACTCCTGTCTGACTTAACCCCTGGGACTCTCCTGCTCTCCTGGCTGGGGTAGGAGGCCGGGTGCTGGGGACAAGCAGAGGCGGCCATGCAGCCTGGGGCTTGGGTGGCAGCACCCTCCACCAAGAGGCATACTTGATGTGACAGGAATGGGGCACCCTGTGTAGAGCCCCAGAGACCCCTCAGTGCTACAGCCCGGCCTCTCCTGCTGCACCCCCCACTGAGCCAGTTCCAGCCCACTCAGGCTGCCGTGGCCCTCGGCTGCTGGTGACCTGCCCCTGCAAGGGCACGCCTTGGTGCCTGGCCTGCGGGAGGAGCTCGGCGAATGCTTGCTGGAGTGGGGGCGCAGTGGATGGGCGTGTTGATAGGAAGGCACAGCCTTTCTCTCCTGGTGCAGGGTTCGTTCACTGAACAGGCGCGTGTGGAGCCCCTTCCAGCACCAGGCCTGGGGCTACAGGGGCAAGCCTGGCCTTGGCCCTGGGATGCTCAGTCTGTTCCAGGGGAAAATCACACCAAGGGACAATGCCAGTAAAGGTGTCTGGAGACAGGTTATGCTGAGCAGAGAGCACTCTGTGTCCAGTACTCTGATTGCCTCCACAGAGGGGCAGACTCTGCCCAGTGGGGTGGGAGTGCCCCTGGGGCAGTGGGTCACCCTAGGGGGTGGAGGCTGAGAGTTGGCTGCCCAGGCCAGTGGCCTTGCACTGGCCACCAAGGGCTGCGTGGAGGCCCCAGGCCCTGCAGTCCCTAGAGGTCAGGGATGCCCTAGGAGTGCACGGGCCGGTTGTGGGCGGGCCGCGGGGCATGGGGGACAGGCAGCCTGCCTTGATTCTCGGTCTGCTCTGTCCCCTGCAGATGGAGGGGCACAGCCAGGCCCCGTCCCCAAGTCACTGCAGAAGCAGAGGCGGGTGCTGGAGCGCTTGGTCAGCAGCGAATGTGAGTACGGCAGTCAGTCCTGCGCCTGTGACACTTTTGACTGTGCTGTCCCTTCTACCACCCCGGGCACCACGTCTGCTCCTTCCTGCGGAGTCCAGGCCCAGCCCCTGGGCTCTCGGAGATGAGCTGGATTTTCAGTCCAGGCCGTTTGGAGCTGTCAGTTTGTGTCGATGTTCTGGGCACTGGGATCTGGACCCTGCCCACTGGGAGCGCACTGGAGGGAAGGCAGACACAGGGCAGAGAGGGCTGCAGGACGGAGGAATGTGGGTGTGTGTGCGCACTGGGGGTCCTGAGCGAGTCAGCAAGGGGAGGAGGGCGAGGCTGAGGGACGGTGCACGGGGCGGAGGGCCCGCATGAGCGACGGCCCGGAGGGGACCCTGCCTGCCGGAGCGCGAGGCTGGACCCCAGTGTGGGCTGAGGGAAGGTTGGGAGTGGAGAGCAGAGCGTGCGGCGGGAGGGCGTGGAGGCGTGGGGGCCCGCGGAGCTGGGGTCCCTTTGAGACATCCAGTTAGGAGAGGCCTTCGGGTCCGCTGCGTGCAGCTGCCTGGCGTGTGGGGGCACTCTTGGTCTTAGTGTCCCGGCCGCATCCTGGAGGAGACACGCGGGTGGGAGGACGTGGGGACTGCTCAGCACTAGCACGAGGCGCGGTCTTTCCCCCAGCTCTGCCACCACTCTTCATGTGACCTCCCGCAGCTCTGGTTTTCCTCCCTGGGTCTCAGTTTCCCCTTCTGCACAGTGATGGTCAGATTAGAGGGCTGAAGGACCCCGCCAGTCCTAAGAGCTTCTGTGGCAGTGGGGGCATCATGCAGAGGGGGCACATGTCCCTCTCCCACTGGGCTGGGACGGATTTGTCAGGAAGTGTGATTGGCTCTCTGGTGACAAATGGAATTGTGATTCCGAGTGGCCCTCCCGAAGCCGTGGGCAGAAAGGGCTGCACGGCTGCGTTCTTGCTCCATTTGGGGAGGCAACCAGCGCATCTCACTGAGATGGAGAGGAACCTGTGACTAATAGAAACCCGAGGACCAGCAGCTTTTGAACAGTTTTGAGCCCAGAGGGGCCGGGTGTCTGAGTGTGTTTGGGGTGAAGTCCCCTGAGCAGCAGTGGACGAGGTCGCCAGTCCCTCCTGAAATAGGGTGCAGGCGGGAGTTCAGATCAGTGTCATGCCCAGGCCTGCTCCTCCTGGGGGGTTTTAGGATTAACCACGGCAGAACTTTCCTGTGGACCTCGTACCTGCCAGAAGGCCATTGGGCCAGATGGGAAAATCCCCTGCCCTGGGCTCTGACAGGCCGGGGCCCAGGCCTCTGTGGCGTGTTGGAAAGTCCTGTCCACTGGGCAGCCCGGCCCTCTGCCTGCCGGCTCAGCCCTCCCTTCCGGTGAAGTCTCCCGGCCCCTCGCCCCTCACCCCCGAGGATATCGTCCCACTATTTGCCCTCCCCTCAGCGTCTCCTGTCTCCACAGGAACATTTTCAGCTGTCTGCAAATGTGTGCTTATTTCTCCCCTCAGAAAAAAGGATGAAACCCTCTCTGGACCCCACGTTCCCATCAGCCGTCCCAGTTTCTCTGCTCCCCTGTCCAGCGAAACTCCTAGAAAGGGGCATCTAGTCACCACCCTGAGCTCTCTCCCCTTATCATCCCACCGAAATGGCTCTCGTCCAGGTCATTATGACCCTGCTGCCGGGTCAGCTCCCCATCCTCATCCTGCAGCAGCGTGGACGGAGGGCCCCCCTTCCTCCTCCATCTCTCCCTCTGTCCACCCGCCAGGCCTGCCCTGCTGCTCTGGCCGCTCCTTCTGAGTGTCCTTACACAGTTGTCGTGTTGTGTCGCACAACCCTCTGGACGTGGGAGCCACCCCCAACTCCCACTGTGTCCGTACTCACTGCCTCAGTGGTCGATCTCATGGTGTCAGATGTCATCCATGACCCCCAAACGTGCAGCCCCCACCAGGCCACTCAGCCCTGTGCGTTGAGCCTCCACGCCACATCTTCTCCCCTGGTCGTCTCATGGTCGGCTCAGACCTCATGTGGCCACCCCACCACTGCCGCCAGCACAGCCCTACCAGGCCACCCCCTCTCTCATGGCCACCACATCCTCCATGCCCTCCTTGACTGCCCTCTTTCTTGCACACCCACACCTGCTGTTGGGAGAGCCCATCAGCTCTCCGTGTTGCCCCCTCCACGGCCGTCATCCGGATCTGGTCCCACCACCTGCTCCTGGGGGTCCCGCCGTGCTCCTGATGGTCGCCTCTCCTCTCTGTCCCTGGTGTAGTCCGTCCTTCCTGCTCGCCTGCTCGCAGGTCTCCGTGGCTCTCCCTTGCCCTTAGAGTGAATCCAGAGGCCGTGGCCTGACAGTCTGTGCTACACCCTTGTCCCACAGTTTCTTCTCGGCAGCAGCTGCGGGCCCCTTTCATCCGGGTCAGGTCACAGCCTCCCATCGCAGCTCTCCTGAGTGCCCTCTCTCGGGCAGAAGCTGGCATCCTTCCAGCACCCCCAGCTCCCGTTTCCTCCTCGTCCCGCCCAGGATTACTGAGCGCCCCCTTTTCTGCCCTGCCCTCTCCCGGCTCAGTGCGTTCAGACACTGCTTGTCTCTGTCGTTATTGCTGGTGTTTGCTGTCTTCCCTGATCAGCTCATTCTTGGGCCTCCATCACCCAGAACGCAGCCCCCACAGGAGGCCTCAGAAATGCCCGTGAACAGCGACATGGCAAGGCCAGCCTGCATCCAGTAGCCTGTTCATGGTCATGGTGGCTCATGTTAGTGCTGTCCCTGCTTTGCTGCCGCCCGGAGGGGAGCTGCCAATGTGGATACAGCCCCTGGCCAGCGGCCAGCGTGGTTCAGCATGACTGCCCCACTAGATGGGGAGCCCAGATCGGGCACACACGGGCTGTTTGTGCACCACCCCAAGCATTTCCTGGTGCCTGGGGAAGTGCCCGCAGCATGCTGGGCCCTCACTGGATGCGCGGTGAGCGGAGGGGACAGCAGGTGTCTGGGCTGCAGGGCAGCTGCCCGGTGCTGTGAGAAGCCACGGCTGAGGGAGAGGTGGTGTCCAGGGCCGGTCGTGAAGGTGGCTGAAGGGCTGGCATCTGAGCTGGGCTGGAAGAGACCGGGAGCAGGGACACTTCCAGCAGGACCAGCCTGTCCCAAGGCAAGGAGGGGGATGGAGGCCGGCACACAGCAGCCCCAGCACCTGGGTCCTTGCCTGTCCGTCCAGGACAGAGAGGGGCTTGCTGCCCGCTCACCCAGCCCTCCAGGCTGGCCCGAGCCGCTGGCCCTGCCTCGCCCACCCACGCGGGGTGACCGTGTGCTTGCAGTGGGGGTGGACGCAGAGCCTTCTTTTGTGCTTTAGCCAAGAACTCCATCGCTCTGGATGACTTCGTGGAGATCACCAAGAAGTACGCCAAGGGCATCATCCCCACCACCCTGTTCCTGCAGGACGACGACGACGACGAGCTGGCAGGGAAGAGCCCCGAGGACCTGCCGCTGCGCCTGAAGGTGAGCAGGGCCGTGCCCCACAGCCCTCCTGACCCCGCGCCCCTGACGCTTCCCAGGAAGCTGTCGTGGGAGGTCGTTGCCCTGCATGGGGTCTCTGGGACTGCATCTTGTCTCTGGGAGGCCCATCCTGCAGGGACGCCCCCGTAACCGCAGCGGGGCATGTCCCCGTGGAGGGAGGCCTCTTGCACTCGGGCTCTGAAGCCAAGGGTGCAGTCGGGCTGTGTGCTTGGGAGACAGATGGGCAGGCCCTCCTGTGCCTCTGTCTGTGGGGCACCATGTGGAGAGCAGGGTGCCGCGCACTGGGTCCCCCTCTCATTTAACCGTGGTTCTTTTGAAAAATCACCCGTTTAGGGCACAGAGTCGAGGTCACTTCTTGATGTGGCCTTCTCCAGAAAACGAAATGCTAGCGTTGGGGAGACAGGGTCCTGCCGTGGTGCCGTCTGTCCCATCTGTGTGGCTCGGAGCGAGGCGGCCACAGGGAGGGGAGGGTGGCATGGCGAGGAGGTGACCATGGTGTGTTCCTGCTGCTGCTGGCCGGCGAGCAGCAGCAGGTGGGAATGAGCAAGGGGCGCAGAGACAGGTGCGAAGCTGGGGTGGGCGGCTGTGCCCTGGGCAACAGCTTCTGCCCTTGGCCGTGCAGTGAGACGTGCTATGGAGACATGACGCGGCCATGCACCCTCTCACGGACCTACTCACAGTCCAGGGCACGGGGTCAGTGAGCTGTGTCCACGTCTTACTTTGCAGAGAACACCAGGGTTTCCAGAAGTTTGGCCACCTGACCTGGACAGGTCCGTCATGTGGCCCCCAGGGCCAAGGCCAGCACAGGGGGCCTACGGGCATTGTCACAGAGCCCAGGTGCTCCTCAGCCAGGAGCCCCCCTCGGTTCTGGGTGTTTGCAGCTGACTGGGGGCGTGTTTGAGCCCCCATCAGCCACCAGCAGAGGGTGGGGGGACAGGAGTCTGCTGAAGAGTCCCCGTGAGGGAGACAGCTCCACATGAGCACTGTGCCAGGAGCCCGGGTGCAGAGACTGAGGCCAGGCCACCTGCGGGTGGGGAGGCAGATGGAATAGTACTGCGGGGCTGCTGCAGGGGGCTGAGTGAGCGCCCGGGGAGCGCCAGTGTGGTAGGACACCATGATGAAAGCCTCGGCTCCGCTAAGGACCACTGGTGCGGAAAGTCCCCAGGGAGGCAGGCCTGGGCTCCACGCTCACAGTGCGTGATTTTGCTTAGTAATGCGGGAGAGGGAGGGTGGGCACGTGCCCTGGTTCTTGGCAAATTGGAGGCGCTCCCCAGATGCCAGTGAAGGTCAGAGGTGACAGAAGGGGACCCTGGGCAGGCGGCCCGGCCCAGCGTCTCTGCGGGCAGTGCCTCCTTTCAGACGCGGCCTGCTTAGGGGCGGTCAGCTCAGTGCTGCAGAACATCCGAAAGTCCTTTTTGGGAAAGAGATTTAAACTATTCTGACAGGAAACAAACAAGGCTCTGTGTTTCGTTTCAGTTTTTGAAACTGTCAAAGCTTTACAGTTTGTCTTGTTAAAAGGCTTTTGCAAAAGAAAGAGAATGACTCATAGCACCTCCTGAACCTAAAAGCCGTTCCAGCTCCCAGCAGCCTCTCGGAGAGCAGAGGAGGGACGCGCGCCTGGGGGGCCTTCCACCCCAAGTGAAAGTGATGGGCTCTTTGTGAGCTCACCTGACCCCACAAGGCCGTTCCAGACTCCGAACACTTCTCTTCTCGAGCCTTTCATGACAAATGAAGCCCTCTTAAAAATAAATTTTGTAGGGGCTGGCCCTGTGGCTTAAGTGGTAAGTTTGCATGCTCCACTTTGGCGGCCTGGTGTTCGTGGGTTCAGGTCCTGGGCACGGACCTACACACCACTCATCAATCCATGCTGTGGCAGCATCCCATATAGAAAATAGAGGAGGATTGGCACAGATGTTAGTTAGCTCAGGGACAATCTTCCTCACCAAAAATAAATAATAATAATAACAAATAAATAAGTACATTTAGTAATATTTTAAAATCCTAATGTTTTTTACCTTAAATTATTAGCAAGCCCAACATGTGAACGTTTTCACTCATGTCAGCGGGACAGCTGGTGGTCTCAAGCCTGGCCAGAACCCCTTACTGGCCTTTCATGGAGCTGACTTCTTATTTTTTTCTTAATTTCCTTTTTTTTTCCTGCTCAAAGAAGAGTTTGTTTTAATTTGTTTGGACTTTCTCTCCAGAAAAGGTTTTCAGTCTTGCAGTTTGGCGAGGCCCCAAGAAGTAGGACCTGGGTGGAAACTGCAGGGGGCAGAGTTGGGACCCTAAAAGAGGAGACTGTGTGGTCATAGTGGCCCAGGAGCCTCAGTGTGTGGCAGAGGCCGGACTCCATTCACATCATGTTCTGGAAGCCTCATGGTCTTTTAAAGGTCCTCTCAATCATGTGGTTCTGTTGCTTTACAGGCGGAAAAAAAAGGGCCAGTGGTTTTCAGCATTAGGACAGCATTTCAGATTAATTATAAGGGGCCAGCTACTCGGGCATCTCCAGGCCAGCTCTCCAAGGCCGCTTGGTGCTGGTTTCGCACCGAGAGGATGATGCTGAGCAGTAGTGGTTCTGGGGGCGGCTTAGTCTGTCCACCTCCGCAGGAATTAGCTGAGCGGGCCGCGGCGGACACACCTGTGGACTCCTTCCGAGGCCGCTGATTTCAGCCGGCTGGTCCTGCTCTGTGCCCAAGGGCCCTCCCAGAGGAGGCCTGGAGCAAGTTCCTTTTCACAGATGCTGGTCTGCTCTCTGGCAAGCTGGCCGCCAGCTGGCTTACTCGTTTGTTCATTTTCTTGTTTGTCATAATACAGAGATTAAGTGGCCCGTGGCAGACATGTGAGGAATGCAGCTCTTCCTACACACGTGTGCACACATATAGACATGGGTGCACATACTCCTTCTTAAACATTTCAGTTCCTTTATCAGCCCATCCCTCTCATCTGTGGAAAACTCAATCTGTCAGTTGCTTCCAGGCATGCCAATCATCTTGAGTGGACAGCCAAGGCTCTTGGGCAGATGGTGGCCCCATCCCACGGTTGTCGCTCAGTTATGCTCACCCAGGATCCCTTCCCCTCCTTGGCCAGTCTTGTCTGCGCCCCTCTGAAAGAGCCTGTCCTGAGGGCATGGCGAGGCCGGTGCCGCCCACTTCGCCTGGGCACTGAGGGCTGGCTCCATCACAGCCCTTGCATGGGTTCTGGGCGTGAAGCTAGGCTTTCCTGCCCCCACACTTGGGCAGTTGCTCTGAGGACCCTCTCCCATGTGGTCTGGAACTTGCTACACTGTGCGAGGACTGGCCCCTCCAGCCTCTCTCGTCTCCCCCGAGCCCCGGCACGGCTGAAGCCCTCTGAGTTCACCAAGTCCTGGCAGGAGGTGGGGGACTGCCCTGGATGACAGAGTCCCCGCCCCCCTCCCCAGGCTGCTCCTCAACTCGCCTCCCGCAGCCCTTCATTCACGTTTGTGCTGTAAAGGCCAAGGGTTACTTGTGCCCTTTGCATTGGGTGCAGCCTGGGGCAGTGGGACCCACGGCAGGGAGGGGGCTGCCTTTGAACGTGGCCACGTAGGATTGTGTCTGTTCTGAGCAGTGTGGTGTGTGCGTGCGCACGTGTGCTTGGGGGTGGATGGTGGCAGGCAGCTGGTTCTCAGGGTCTCCTGCCACTAGCAAGGTATCTCCTCTGGCCCGTCACACTGGAATCATCTCGGCAGAGGCGTGCCGAGCCGCTGCTTTTCACACGTGTACCACACTCCCTGGAGTCCCTACTCCCACTGCCACTCCCGGGACTGGCATATCTGCCAGCCCTCCAGAGCCCAGTGGGCTTGTAGAGTAAGGGTTCCTCTCCCGCTTCATGGATGGGGAGCCGAGGCTCAGGAGGTGACATCCTTGCTGCAGGGCAGCCTAGCTCCCACACCAACAGCCCAGGGTTCTGTCATCTCTACCAGCGGGAGGGCAGAGGGGAGCCAGGTGGATTCCTCCAGGGACTTGAGGGCTTGCAAGGGGTGCTAGCACGCGGGAGCCTGGAAACCTGGCAGAAAGCTGGGAGTCGGGGACAGGCTCCAGGGGCCCAGAAGAGGGGGCGCCAGGACCTTCAGGATTGGGTGGAATCAACAGAAGGCTGGAAGCATGGAGAGGATGTCACCACATAGAGAGGGTGTTCCATGTGCAAGGAACCGCTCGGACAAAAGGCCCAGTGGTGGGAAAACGGCAGGAGTGAGTTGTCACTGCGCCCAGAGCTAGGGTCGTTGACATGGAGTGCTGAGATGACAGCTTGTAGGGCTCCTGTGCTGGCGTGTTTCCCATGCCCGTCTTCATCTCCACCCCCAGGTGGTGAAGTACCCCTTGCACGCCATCATGGAAATCAAAGAGTACCTGATCGACGTGGCCTCCCGTGCGGGCATGCACTGGCTGTCCACCATCGTGCCCACCCACCACATCAACGCCCTCATCTTCTTCTTCATCATCAGCAACCTGACCGTTGACTTCTTTGCCTTCTTCGTCCCCCTGGTCATCTTCTACCTGTCCTTCGTCTCCATGGTGATCTGCACCCTCAAGGTTTTCCAGGATGGCAAGGCCTGGGAGAGCTTCCGCACCCTCACGGGCCTGCTGCTGCGCTTCGAGCCCAACCTGGACGTGGAGCAGGCTGAGGTGAACTTCAGCTGGAACCACCTGGAGCCCTACGTCCACTTCCTGCTCTCCGTCGTCTTCGTCATCTTCTCCTTCCCCATCGCCAGCAAGGACTGCATCCCCTGCTCAGAGCTGGCCATCGTGTCCATCTTCTTCACCATCACCAGCTACCTGAGCCTGAGCACCTGTGCCGAGCCCTACACCAGGAGGGCCCTGCTGACCGAGGTGGCCGCCGGCCTGCTCTCCCTCCTGCCCACGGTGCCCTTGGACTGGCGCTGCCTGAAGCTCCTGGGTCAGCCCTTCGTCAGTGTGCCCCTCGGCCACTTCGCTGTCCTGCATGTCAGCATCCCCTGCCTGCTCTACGTCTACCTGCTATACCTGTTCTTCCGCATGGCCCGGCTGAGGCGCTTCAAGGGCACCTACTGCTACCTGGTTCCCTACCTGGTCTGCTTCATGTGGTGCGAGCTCTCCGTGGTCGTCCTGCTCGAGTCCACCGGCCTGGGGCTGGTCCGCGCCTCCATCGGCTATTTCCTCTTCCTCTTCGCTCTCCCGATCCTGGTGGCTGGCCTGGCCCTGATGGGCGTGGTGCAGTTCGCCCGCTGGTTTGTGTCCCTGGAGCTCACCAAGATCGTGGTCACCATGGTGGTCTGCAGTATCCCCCTGCTGTTGCGTTGGTGGACCAAGGCCAACTTGTCGGTGGTGGGGATGGTCAAGTCGCTGACGCGCAGCTCGCTCGTCAAGCTCATCCTGGTGTGGATCACGGCCATCGTGCTCTTCTGCTGGCTCTACGTGTACCGGTCAGAGGGCATGACGGTCTACAACTCCACGCTCAGCTGGCAGCAGTACGGCTTCCTGTGCGGGCCGCGCGCCTGGAAGGAGACCAACATGGCGCGCACCCAGATCCTGTGCAGCCACCTGGAGGGCCACAGGGTCACATGGACGGGCCGCTTCAAGTACGTCCGGGTGACGGATATCGACAACAGCGCCGAGTCGGCCATCAACATGCTCCCGTTCTTCATCAGCGACTGGATGCGCTGCCTGTACGGCGAGCCCTACCCCTCCTGCAGCCCCGGCAACGCCTCCACGGCCGAGGAGGAGCTCTGCCGCCTCCGGCTCCTGGCCAAGCACCCCTGCCACATGAAGAAGTTTGACCGCTACAAGTTCGAGATCACTGTGGGCATGCCATACAGAGGCGCCAATGGCAGCCGCAGCCCGGAGGAGGACGACGTCACCAAGGACATCGTGCTGCGGGCCAGCAGCGAGTTCAAGAACGTGCTGCTCAACCTGCGCCAGGGCAGCCTCATCGAGTTCAGCACCATTCTCGAGGGCCGCCTGGGCAGCAAGTGGCCCGTCTTCGAGCTGAAGGCCATCAGCTGCCTCAACTGCATGGCTGAGCTCTTGCCGGCCAGGCGGCACGTGAAGATCGAGCACGACTGGCGCAGCACGGTGCACAGTGCCGTCAAGTTTGCCTTCGACTTCTTCTTCTTCCCCTTCCTGTCGGCAGTGTGATCGCGGCCCTGCTGAGGGGCCTTTCCTTCGTGTGGCCACCCAGCCAGACGGCACAGTACTAACACTAAGTGTGCATGCGTGTGTGTGCTCCATTTGCAAATGCCGAGCTCTGGAGGCCTCTGTGTGCGTGTGGTCTGCTCACACTTCTGTGAGTGGCCTGCTTTAACTCTGTCTCCTTTGGATGCCAGCAGGGCTGGAAATTGCATGCACGGTCTTGACCCACAATCCCGACCTTTAGAGTGGGCTGGCATGCCAGGCTAGACTGGGATTCCTGTGTCCTGAAAAGCACTTTACAGATGGTGTCCTCCCTCCCACCCCACCTCCCAGCACCCATGGCCCCTTATTTACTTTGTGTTGGATTTGTTTTTTAAAGAACCAAATGTGTTGCTTTGTAAACTCCGTGACAGCTCTTCTTATTTATTTGGTGGCTGCTAAGCCTTGACAACTGTTTGCCGATCCTGGGGGCTGCGCAAGGCTGCCTGAGCTCTGTCATGTGGTCAGGGCCCTGCCGGATTCCATCCATCGGGGCCAGAGAAGCGGCAGCCCCAGCACAGCGTGCCCATGCTGAGCTCTGGGTCTGTAGCCCACCTCTTGGCTCTCCTATCCAGTGGAGAGCCAGAGGGGAGTTTCTGAGGGTCTTGCCGGAATCCACCGGGACCGGGAAATATTAAGACCCCGGGGCATCCCTTCCCTGTCCTTAGAAAGCTTGCCCGAGTTCTGTCCCGGAGCGGAAAGCCAAGGTCCTAAAGCAGCCGAAATAAAACCTTTGATGCGATTACTGTCCTTTTCCTCTTTATTTAAAAGTCTCTTCTACATGCATGAGAATCAGCAGGTGTCTACACTTGCTCTGAACTAGACCCAGGTGCGGTGTGAGTTGCAAAGAGCAGAACTGCCCTTCTCGGGAGCTGACAGCCCGCCTGCCAGTGAGCAGACCCCGGCACCACCTCCAGGCCGGGGCCCCCCAGGGCCGGCTGCGACCACCCGGTGTCCACTCAGCTCTCCCTGGGTGAGAAGCCGTGTGGTCACAGTTATTTGTGCACCTTGCGTCACTGATGCAGCAGCGCATAGTGGGCCTTCATGCTTGGTAGCTGCCCCCGTTCAGCCATGTGCTTGTGAAACCATATCCCATGTTCAGTGGCAGACGATGGTACTTCCATAGAATTAGAATGAGAACTTGAGCCATTTAGGGTCCCTCGGCGGGGGATATGTGTCTGTCTGAGTCCCCCAGGTCTTTGGTTTCTTCTCTGACATTGAGGACAAAACTGGCACCCCACATCCCCCTCTCTGATCCCACAGATTTGTGAGCCATGAAATGCATTCACACTTCCACTTCGCCTCCCAGATGCACCCCTGATTGTCTGGGGGCGGGGGGTGGTGTCCAGTGGGGAATGGGGAGCCACTGCTGCTTTCCAAGGGAACACAGATGACCTCGTCCGATCCTCACTGTGTGACAACCCTGATCCACAGAAGAGAAGACTGAGGCTCAGGGAGGAGGTCATGCCCCATGTTAGCAGCAGAGGCAGGATTGGACTGAGATCTGCCTGGCCCCTGGGCCACCACCCTGCTTGGCTCCCCGGCAGAGCCCCCTCCTTAGTGCAGGGGCAGTGTGGCCTCATGAGGGTGGCCCCAGACTGGGTATTGCCCCAGTTCTATGGCCTCCATCACAAAGCCCTGTGTGACCAGGAGCCCTTCAGCCCCTGTTATCGGCCTCAGTGTCCCCATCCGTAAAACGAGAAGTCTGGGCCAGGCCAGTGGTTTCTAAAACTTCTTAACAGTGAAACCTTTTCTAAGAAACTAAATGTACAGAACTCCAGTCTGAAGTGAAGACGAGTGTTATTTGTAAGTCCACGTGTAACATACACAGCAGGTGAGAACAAGGGGCCAGCTGCTGGGTCTGAACCCACTTCTGGGCCTTCCCAGCTGTGTGACCTTGGGCAAGGTCATGGTTTCCTCTTCTGGCCTCAGTTTCCTCTTCTGTAAATTGGGGATATAACAGGACCTGCCTCATGGGTTTTCTTTTTTTTAGGGTTAAACGAGTTAATTTTCTTGTGGTTAGAATAGTCAGGCCCTAGGAAATGCTCAGTAAACATTTGTGAATTTTTTAAAAGGAGTTAAACATTCATGGAGCTTGAGAACCAATTAAGAACCTTCAGACAGTCCCTCACGAGGCAAACTGTCCCTTCTGGCTTTTTTTTTCTTTTTTTTTTTTTTTGAGAAAGATTAGCACTGAGCTAACATCTGCTGCCAATATTTCTCTTTTTGCTGAGGAAGACTGGCCCTGAGCTAACATCCGTGCCATCTTCCTGTACTTTATATGTGGGACGCCTGCCACAGCATAGTTTGCCAAGTGGTGCCATGTCCGCACCCAGGATCCGAACCTGTGAAACCCAGGCCGCTGGAGCAGAACATGCGCACTTAACCGCTGTGCCACCGGGCCGGCCCCTCTTCTGGCTTTTTAAAAAGTTAAACTTTGTGAAAATAACCACATTTAGACTGGTGCTGACTGGAGTGGCTTAATCCAGACAGGGGCTGGGGGCTGATGATGCTGTCTGCCCCCCCGCCTCACCCCCACGCCCTGGGACTCACGTCCTGCCTCCCTCCCTGTGTCACGGGTTCAATTCCTCATGATGACATGTCCAGAAAAGCTTGGCCAATACCTGTGACTTACCATCTAAAACATTCTTTGTTTAACTTAATTAATGAGCCTTGAATGCATTCGTTGCCGCCCTTGAGCAAATATTTATTGCACTATGATGCTGAGCAGACGCTGTAATCCCACAGTTGGAGTCAAACCCAGGGCCCGCCCCAAGGAAAATCGCACAAGTCAGACGTGAGTAGCCCTGGTTCAGAGTCAAAAGTGTGGGAGCCCAGAGAGCGGGGACCTTCCAGCCTGTGGTAGGAGATGGGGGCAGGAAGGCTGCTGGGAGGGTGGGGGGTTTGCCCCATTTTGACAGCAAGGGGAGCAGTTGGTTTGGAGAGGTCAGAGGAAGACTAGTCCACACTCGGGGCACCCTGGAAGGCCTCAGGCATGGCCCAGGATGCCAGGGCTTCCCGAGGAGAGAGCTTACGGTCAAGAGGCCAGATTGGAACTGGGCCTCCGTTCCGCAGGCAGTTGGGAGCCCCTCCTGGCCCCGAAGCCAGGGCCCCGCTAAGAAAAAGTGAAAAGCTGTCCATTCCCTTCCCAGCAGGCCTGGTGGCTACAGCCCTGGAGTGCTGGAGACCAGCTCTGGACAGCTTCCACGAGGCGGAAAACATCAGAATGCCCTTGGCCCTTGTGGTCCCGAGGCTCCATGACGTGCTCGCCATCCTCCTTTCCTGTTGATAAACAGGCCGCTGCCTGCGGGCCCAGGACCAGGTGTGAGACACATGGAGGGGTGGATGGAGGTCAGACTGTTGGGGGCAAAGGCTCCTGCTTCCCCGAGCTGACCCCGCCTCTGCCAGGAGAAAGAGACTCAGATTTCAGAGCTCTGCTGTGGGTCTGGCACTTTGTTTACGTGAGGTCATTTGGTCCTCGTAACCAGGTCCCACGCCTCCCCCTCTCCACATTTGACATATGAGAATGCTTAAAAGTTCATGTTTACCTTGTGTGGACTTGCTCAAAGTCACATGGCTAGGAGGTGGCAGAGCTGGGATGGGAACCAAATCTTGTTCTTTTTATCGGGCCATGAAGAAATCACCATTTTTCTGGGTCTTAAATTCCCTTTTCAAAACACTGCACAGAGGGGCTGTCCCTCAGATCTTCCAGGAAAGGCCATGCCGGCCGTAGGGGCAGCCCTCAACACCACGTCTGGGCACCTCGTTGCTGGGCCTTCATCCCCGGGGGCTGTGGGAGCACGGGGGCGGGGCTGTGTGATCTGCGGAGGGTGGGGTCTCCTGGAGCTTCCATGAGGCAATAGTAGCATTTGAGCTGCTCAGGAAAGACCCAACTGGGTGGCGCCATCTTGAGCACCTGGAGAGGGTGTGGCGCCAGTTTCCAAGGCAGCATGGTGAGACCCCCTCTTGCCCACGCCCCAGAGGGGCATTCTTCACGGAGCCTGCACTGACCATTCTCTGGGGGGCGTTGAAAACAGTCAGAAAGACCACCCTGCCTCCTTCTGGACACGCTGCTAGAGACCGATTACTCGATGTTCAATTTTCCACATGCTTTTCCGTTTTTTGAACTCAGTTCCTACATCCTGATCCCACATCATGTGCCCACACTCCCAGGTGGCAGAACCCAGATTTCTTCAGTTGCCTGTTTCAAAGTTGCCCACCAAGCAGAACCTCATCTTTCTCGAATCTGCCCTCAGATGACAGAATCCTTTAACCATCCCAACTCCTGAGCCACCTGTTTGGGTGTCAGAGTGAAACAAATACCAGCTTTCTGTGCCATCACAGTCTCATGGGGAAGCCTGGGGAGAGCACACTTTGACAGGCACAGTCTCCATCTGGTGACCAGGGCTTCTTATTCATGGTGAAAAAAATTAATACTCATTCGTTCAGCAAATATTGAGCCCCTACTGTGTGCTTCGCTCTTCCCCAGCACAGGGGATGCAGCAGTGAACAGAACAGTCCCTGCACTGGCGGGGGTGATGTTCCCTGAGGGGAGAGGGACCGTCAGCCAATAAATAAAGGGACATAATGGCAGGTAGAATAAAGTGTGACAATCGCCTACCGTGAGCGTCTTAGATGCTTCTGTCCAATTGGCCAGCATTCATGGAGTCCTACTGTGTGCTGGGGCTTAACATGTTTTTTTTTCCTTTAATCATCACAGCAGCCATTGCAAGAGAGACATTTCCATCCTGAGGATGTGGCAGGCAGAATAACGGCCCCCCAAGGATGCCCATGTCCTAATCCCCTAAACAAGGCAAAAGGGACTTTGCAGATGGGGGACATCAAGGGTTTTGAGATGGGAGATTATCCTGGATTATCCAGATGGGCCCCATGTAATCACAAGGGTCCTTATAAGAGAGAGGCGGGAGGGTCAGAGTCAGAGATTCAAGAGGCGACGCTGCTGGCTCTGAAGATGGAGGAAGGGGCCATGAGCCAAGGGATGCAGGTGGCCTCTAGAAACGGGAGAAGGCAGGGAATGGCTTCTCCTCTAGAGCCTCTAGAACCAGCCCTGCTGACGTCTTGATTCTAGCCCAGTGAGACCCATTCCAGCCTTCCCACCTCCAGAACCGGAAGATAATAAACTTGTGTCGTTTTAGGCCACTAAGTTTGTGGTGATCTGTTAGAGCAGCCACGGGAGCTCACACGGAGCAGAAACAGGTCCAGAGAGGTTAGTGCTCTGGCCCGGCTCACACAGCTTAGTCCTGATGGAGTTGGGATTCAAGCCGCGCTGCCGCCCTGCTGGCCCCTACGCCCGTGGTCTCCTCCCAGCGACGCGGAGCAGTGTAAAGTTGAAAGTTCTTCCCGTGTAGTTGAAGCTGAAGTGCACATATGTAGCAATACGGATGGGCCAGGAGGGAAGCATCTGTGCTCTGTCATTGTGCTGTCAGTGCCGTCGAGTGGATTCAGACTCCCAGCGCCCTGGGGACAGCAGAGGGGAGCCCTGCCGGTCTTTTTCACGCCATCCTCTCCCCTTCCGGCACCGTATCAGTGCTCCGCTGCTATTCATAGGGTTTCCATGGCCAGTTTTTCTGGAAATGGGTGGCCAGCTCCTTCTTCCTAGTCTGTCTAGTCCAGAAGCTCCACTGAGACCTGTCCACCATGGGGGACCCTGCTGGTGTTTGAAATCCCGGTGGCGTAGCTTTCAGCATCACAGCAACACACAGCTGCCACAGTGTGACACTGACAGATGGGAGGTGTGGTCCCCTGACTGCGAGACAAACCCAAGCCGCAGAGGTAAGAGCGCCAGAGCTTACCCACCAGACCACCAGGCTGGCACTCCTGCTGCACACGGGCCTATTTTGTCAGGGGACAGAAGAGCTCTGTGTTCTGATGACAGGTGCCCCTGGAAGCAGGAAGTTCTCAGGGACCTCGAGCCCCTTCTGGAAGCAGGGGCAGGATAGGCATGTCAGTTAGATACAGTAGTTACTTTTTAGAAAGGAATGAAAAGAATGGATAAGGATGTTCTTAAAAGGGTACTCAACCACATTTTTCATAATTAAATGTTGGGATAAAAAGTACCGCAGAGTCATTACCTATTTGTACCACCCAAAATGTCAAGTGTCCTTGGGAACTTGCTTAAGTCACCTCTTAAAAATAATCTAAGCCTAAATCTGCCGCCCTTGCTGTGGGCGCAGTCTCCAGGGGGACCTGACTTCCCACCTGCACCTGCCGGGCCGTCTCCTCAGCCAGTGTCTCCGGGTGGACTTTCGTCCCTTCCAATGCTCCGGCCCAAACCTGCGCCACAACTTGCCGTGGGTTCCCGTCACTCACCTGGGCCGGGCAGACGGCAGCCAGACTGGGGTACCACACAGCGTCACGGTCAGTCTGGTGTACAGGGCAGAGCTCCCTCCCCCAGGCCCCCAGCCACGGCTCGCTGCTCCTTTAGGGTCCTGGCGGAGGGGAGCTTGCCCCAGCCCTGTGCTCGTCTCCCCCCACAGGCTGCACGTTTGTCCCTGCCATTGAGGACCACCTGCCACAACTAGCTCGACGCCCTAAAGACACTGCAGGTTCTTTCGCTGCCCACTTTCTTGTCCTTTTCGATCTTCCTTCTTATCCAGCTTGCAGGCCGAGTACTCGGTAACACCCTAAATACCTGGGTGGCAAAACACCACCCCTGGGTGAGCCCCGCCGTCCACGCTCTGCTCGCCCTCTTGCCTCTGCCTCCCCGGCGCTGCATCCCTGCAGCTCTTCTCCCAGCACCGGCCTTATCCCAGCCCCAGCGTTCAGGGCTGCTGACCACCCCGGGTGGGGGAGCCCCAGGACAGGGGAATCTGGTGGTCGTTAGCTCCTCAGCCCAGGGACACTGTTCAGGCCTTGGCTCACATCCTAATCTCTGTTTCTTCTTGAACCCAGGACTCTACTTTTCTTTGTAACTCTCGCCCGCCTCCACCATTCAGTCCCTGGGGATTTCCTCCCCCGTGGTGTGCCCAAGGGCTCATCTCCCCAGTTCCCCTTGCTTGTTGCTCTGACATGACAGGCCCAGGCTCTTTGATGGTGACCGGTCTCCCCAAGCAGGAGTCACAGGGTGTCAGATGTGGGCCAAGGACAGGGCTCGGGTCCCCAGATCCGGGCACCTGCTACCCCACTGCCTAGCTCCTGAGACCCCACACCCAGTGCCTCTTGGAAATGCATGGATGTCTGTTCTCTGCCTGCTATCCTTCAAAGAGTTGGGGTTTTCTCCTGGGCAGTGTGTCAGCCTCCCCTGTGGCCTCGCCTGCACCTGCCCTCAGGCTGAACCTGTGCCATGGGGACCCTCGCCCCGCTGCCCCTCTCCGGGATCTGCCCGCTTGTGGTCCCCATTGGGCCTCCAGAAAGGGGACGTTCTCTGTCCTGAGCGGTCGTTCCTGTGGGAGACCAGCCGTTGGGCGCTCACCACCGTAGGAGAAGCAGCCCGTGTTACGTTACAAGAGCACAGTGATCGGATCTCTTCTACCTGTTGGGATGGTTTGGTGGCAAGTCACAGAATGGACTCTGGTGGAAAAGTCCGTGGGAGGGCGAGACCCAGGGCCTCTCTCGGGCTGTGTGGGCTCAGGCACTGGAAGGAGCAGCACCACCTCGTTTTTCTGTCTGAGGCAGAGACAGCTGCTCTCTGTATCCACAAATCCCCGTCTTCTGTGGTAGTGGAGCCCTGACCTTGAGCTGGGCCTCTGGGTACCCAAGAGCAGCCTCATTTCCCAGCCTCCTCTGTGCTGTGCCTAATTCCTGTCCAGTGAGAGTGATGGGAAGGCCACACCCATGAGGGACAGAGATACATCCCGTCCCCACCAGCTCCTGCCAGCCTTGTAGACTGAAGCCGCCTTACTAGCTCGGACTGTTATGTCAGTGACAGAAACTGCACGGCTCCTGGGGTCTCCATCTCACGGGGCCTCACACGCACTCTCCCACCAGCTCTCGAGGGCCAGGGGCCACACACCAGCCCCATGGTGGGAGGGGCCAGGCTACTTGCACTGACACCTCCCCCAGCCTGCACACGGAGCAGGGACTTCCCCCAACCAGTTCAGGACCCAGTTACCAAGAGAGGGGAACGCGGCTGCTGGTGGCAACAAACAGCAAGCGCCCACCACCCTCCCACCCTGCTTGGCTGTAGGGCATCCAGATTCCGGCCAGCAGTTCCAGGGGTCCGGGGATGCACGCGGACCCCCAGACCATCCTGGCGGGTGCTGGTGGTCTTGGTCAGCCTGCTGGCTCCAGGCTGCAGCAAACCCTCTACTCCTCGCTATTACTGAAGCTTCCGTCTCTGATCCCGATGCCAATCCCAGGAACAAGAACAGAGTCTGGAGTGGAAAGGAAAGGCTTTACTTTCTTTGCCAGGCAGAAGGAGCAAAGCAACGGCCAGTGCCTTAAGAATTGTTAGCTCCCCCTTAAGAAATGAGTAAAGGGTTTTAAGGGTTTGCTGCTTGCAAGGAGGTGGAGGTAAGGGAATTTTGCAGGTGGCTGCCCTTGCCGGTCTGTCTCCGTGGTGGACTCTGACGTCAGGAAGCCGAGGAGTTCGGCCTGGGAAGCTTCGGTTTCTCGATATTCTCTGGACATTAGTTTTCCTGTGATAAACTTCAAGGACCCACACTGTGATGAGCCCAACTTTAGTGGGAGCCCAGTGTGAGGCCACCTGGGCTTCAACAATTTGTAACTTCTGTTTGGCTCCATAGCTCGGGGAGTCAGAGGTTAAAGAAGCAGAGTGTAGCTAAAGAAGCAGGGGACGGGGATGTGTGCTTTGGGTTTTACCCCATATATGCTGGCTTCACTGTAGGGGAACCGATATCAGGGCCAGTATTAATTAAGGGCCTGTAACATCCCCACCCCCCACCTCCCCCGCGCCCTCCTCCCTCCCGCGGGCCGCCACTGTGGCCCTCCCAGCCAGGCCTCTTCATCCTCAGCATGGACACAGACTGCCCCCAATTCCTCCCACGCTGCAGGGTTTAGCAAGACTTCACTGAAGTGGGAGAGAAGAGCGATGATGCCATCAACGGGCTTCCGGGGGACCCAGGCTCTGTGCTGACCACTTACGCAAAGACTTCCTTGTTTAACCCACACCACCCACGCGGTGAGTACCGTCATTCTCCACCCTTTGTAGATGAGCCCTGCAGCTGGGCTCCAGCATCCTGCTCTGAGCCACTTAGCCTCACTGCTGTTCGCATAGTAGGTGCTCAGAAAATGTTTGTTGAATGAATAAATGAGTGATTAAGTAGATTTGCAAAGACAGATGGTGACCCTTCCAAGGTGCAGTTAGTTCTTATTTGGGAACATTCATAAATGACACGGTCATTTGCGCCTCTCATAGGCTTTACAAACGTATTAAACGAAGAATTCACTTCTCCTCACACCCATATCTATTTTGCATGTTTGGACTTTTTTGCATAATTTTAATAATAGATTATTTTCAATTTTCATTTTTACTTTTGTCCTCCTAATGTTGCTGCCTTTTGCAGATTTTCAGTCCCTCTCTGAAACTCATCATGTCATTTGACTGTGTGGGCCCCCTGTGTAATTCTGACAGTATCCAGGTAGAGATAATGGGGCTTTGTTTTTAAAAAAAGGACATGGCTGTTGGAAATGAATCACTCATGACTTGGGCAATTATTTTGAGCTCTAAAAGCTTCTCGGTTGCTAGGAAACCGCCCCTGGAAGCTGGGAATCCTTTGTTAAAGTTTGCATCCAGTGGCTGAACTTATGCAGGCCTGACCCAGCCGGGGGCTCCAGGCTGTTGAAGTCAGTTCCAGGCAGAGGAAGAGCCTGAGCAGGGGCCTGGAAGCATCCAAAGAAATCGCCCGCAGGGACCCGAGGTGGTTCAGGTGGCGAGAGCCCAGGACCGGTTTGGGGATATGCTGCCTGGGGTCAGATCCCAGCTCCAGCACTCACAAGTCTGTGGCCTTGGGCAAGTCAACCCCCTCTTTGTGTCTCAGTTTCTTTATTTCTAAAACGAGGGAAATCACAGCCTCCTCTCCGAGGGTGACTGCAGATGAAAGGAGATGATGTGCACAGAGCTCCAGCATGGTGCCTAGTGCAGTGACCGTTCAGCAGTGTGCGCTGTGAGTACAGTAATGACACGGACCGTGGAGGGAAAGGACGCTGGCAGGCAGCCGGGCAGATCCCCAAGTGGCCCACACGCCAGGCCAAGGCTCACGGACACAGCCCAGCGCGGGTCAGGAGCCTCAGAGCTTTCAGGGCCGGGGAGAGACGGGAGGACAATTACGTTTTCATCCGAGCAGACGATGGTCTGCAGGTGGGAGAGGTCGGGGAGGGAAGCAGAGTGTGCATGATTTCACGTGACCTGCTCGGAGGCTCCCCTCTGTGGCCTGCCCACAGGGCCTGGCATGGAGTAGAGGCCCGTCCATGTGTGCAGGCGCAGACAGAGCTGGCCTGGCTGCCCTGCCTGAGGCTGAGCTCCCCACTAGTCCCTGGACCTCTAAGGGCCCTGCCCTCCCCTCTCTGCCACCATCTGGCCCCTGAACACTGCCAGGTGCTCTCTGCAGGGTCTCACCCCGGCCACCCTAAAGAAGGGCAACGTGGAGTCCCATCCTGCCGTTGCTGCCTGCTTACGTGCTGTGCAACCTCAGGCAAGTGCTTGGGCATCTCTGAGGGCCCTCATCGGCTCAAAGTGGGCAGCAATCCACCAAAAGGAGTGGCTGGGGAATCAGAACGAGGGTACCTGAGTGTATTCATCTCCTAGGGCCACTGCGACAAATGACCACAAACTCAGTGGCTTAAACCACACACATTTATTCTCTCACAGTCTGTGGGTCAGAAGTCCGACGTGGGTCTCAGTGGCTAAAGTCAAGGTGTGGGCAGGGCTGCACTCCTTCCGGAGGCTCCGGGGAGAGTCCATTTCCTCGCCTTTCCTAGCTTCTGGAGGGGCCCACGTTCCTCGGCTGGCAGCCCCTTCCTCCACCTTTAGAACCAGCGACGGCAGGTGGAGTCCTTGTGTCCCATCCCTCTGAGCCTTTTTCTGTCGGGCATCTCCCTCTGAGCACAGCCAGCAGAGGTTCTCCACTTTCAAGGACTCTTGTGCCAGGCTGGTCCCACCTGGATAAGCCAGGATACTCTCGCCATCTCAAGGCGCACAACCGGAATCTCACCAGCAGAGTCCCGGAGCCTGTGCCCAGGCAGTGCCGGTCGAAGCTGCATTGGGTGGGGCCGAGGCTGTGATATTTGTTACCATCTTTTGAGCACCTGCCATGTGCCTGGCACTTTCACCATCTGGGTTTGAATCCAGACTCTACCACATACTGCTGAATTTGGGCACAAGTTAAATTCCTTAATCTCTCTAAGCCTCAGTTTCTCCATGTGTAAAGGGGGTCTAATAACAGTACTTCCCGCTTCCCCTACAAAAGGGATAATAAGAAGCCTAAATGAGATCTTGCACGTGAAGACCCCCACACCGTGGAACACGGGGTTCAATAACGTATTTTTTATCTCTTCAGTCATCCCAACTGAGAAGGAGCAACACTGCTCTCTATTTACATGTGAGGTTCAGAGAGGTTAGCCACATGTCCAAGGTCACACAGCCAGGAAGCAGCTTTCTCCTCCTTCATGCTCTGTCCTGAGGGCCGTGTGGCTGATGGCGAATTTAGCCAAGGTCGGTCCTGCCAGCAGACCCAGCAGAACAGCTCCTGCCTTCCTCCTGCTGGGCCTGAAGGGGGAAATGCCCTCTTGAAAATGGAGAGGCAAGGCCTGGGCTCCCAGGGGTGAGTTGGATGTGAGGGTCAAAAAAGATCCCGGGAAAGAGTGAGAATATCTGGAAATTGTGGTGGGCTCTGCTCACCTGCTTCAAACAATACAAAGCACGACCAGCAGCCCTGATGGAGAGTGTCGGCGCTGCACCGGGCCGTGCAGGGCTGGCTGGTTTCATCTCGCCCCTCCCCACACCCATACCCCACACCCACACCCACAAAGCCAGGATTATTAGAGCCCTGTCTCCCCAGGGATGACCTCAGAGCTTGGAAGGGCTCAAGGCTGCATTGGGGGCTGGAGGCACCAAGCATTGAGTGAGGCCCACCCACCTCCCCCTGGGCGCCCGCCCATGGGTCTCCATCCGCCCTCTGGGACCCCGCCCTGGGGTCGGCCTCACAGAAAACAAGCAGCCTTCTGAGCCTCGCTTTCGATGTAACATTTGTTATTTTATTGGAAAAAGCTGGTATTAACATATTTATAATTTTATTCAACAGCTGGCTAATTGGTGAGACACCAAAGAAAGCAGGAACGCACCTATGAGTTAGAGTCCAGAGCGACCGGGTCCGTCTACTCTACCGCCGCACACCCCTCCCGCCCGCCTGGCTCGGTCCTGGGGGGACTCACGCGAAAATCAAAGCCACCGACAACTTCACAACGACTATGTGCACGCCCGGACACTCAAGAGGAGCGGAAAACTCACACAGAGCAAGGAAGCAACGTTTGTGACGATTTTACTGGCCCTTCTGCCATTTCTAGCTTTGCCCCTCCCCCCTCAACACATCTTATTCACAATTTGCATCGCACATCATTATTTCCTGGGGATCCAGAGGAATGCTTTCCTTCTGAGATCTTTTTCTTTCTTTCTTTCCTTTTTTATTTTTTCTTTTTGGTTCAATATCCAAAGTTTAAAACAGAAGTCAGGAACCAGGAAGCATATGCGGACGTCCAGTGTCTGGTTTGTACGCCGTGGACGGTAAATGTCAGTGACCTCCGGCTGCAAATGCAGGTGTCCTCTCAGCATCTGAACAGCGAAGGGAAATGGATTGTGCCAAATATCCGAGTAATTGTGTAAGGCCCTCAGAGCTGGGTTTTGGCTTCAGCAAGATTTCTATACAATTTACCACATTCTTGAACCTCTTTATAAAGGGGAAAAGAAGGAACCCAATCCTGTGATTGTTAATTTTAATTAGAGTAGATATGTACATATAATACTGTCCAGGTCACCTGGATTTTACAGTGATATATAAACAAACATTCTTCATTCACGTTGATTAAAAAAGAAAAACATATCAATGGACCCATTTCCTCGTGTAAATATCATGGCCGGAAGTGAGC
The DNA here is from genome assembly GCF_041296235.1 of Equus asinus. Classification (NCBI taxonomy): domain Eukaryota; kingdom Metazoa; phylum Chordata; class Mammalia; order Perissodactyla; family Equidae; genus Equus; species Equus asinus. Next base: position 156,723,033 of record NC_091792.1, read on the forward strand.
GCACATGCGTTTTGTGCTTTGACCCACACAAAAATACACCGTTATCCATTGAGAAAAATCTTGGGCGGGGTCTAGTTCCCGGATGAGGGGACATCTTGCTAAAAAAGGTTGGATTCCGTTGGGCCTCTGCACTCTGCTTTTGGAATCAAAATGCAAAGCCACGTGCTTCCGTGGCAAATCCATGGGCAAAGACAACAAGTGGGCATGGTTGGCGCGGTGGGCGGGTCTGGTCTTGACAGAGCAGGAGGAACACTGTGGCCCTCAGGAAAGTGTCCGCTGAGACGGTGTGATCATTAAAGAAAAGGTATCCTAAAATGGTCAGATCATGCAGTTTTCTTCTGGAGGCAGTTCAGTGCATCTGAGCCAGGAGCTCGGGTGCAGACGTGGGGCAGAGTGGGGAGTCCTGAAGTTACCCAACGGCGAGGAGCACCGGGGTCTTCTCCATTCTCCATTCCGAGTCTCGGACCCTCGTCATCATCCCACCTGCTCTGTCCTGCTTCACGGGATGAAGAGACGTCTCCAGAACCTTCCAGGCTAGACTGTCCCTTTAATATGAGCCACCAATGCAATGGATCAGGAGGCGCCTGTGCGAAGACCTGGACGGGAGTCCCGACCCCACTGCGTGGCTGGTGCACTCCTTGAGCAACTGTTTATCCTTTCGGGCCTCAGTTTCCTCGTGTGTTCAGAGTGGATGATAAATTATTCACCTTTCGATCCCTGGCACTTGGCACTCGGTGAGCAGTGGGTGTTTATGGAGGAAATGAATGAACACCCACCTCACGGGGTCATGATGGGGATTCAGAAAGGTCATGGACAGAGCCAGCAGGAGTTCCCACGAGGTGCCCTGGGACTGTGGAGGGAGGGCAGGAGTGCCCCGCAGAGCAGGCACAGGGACTGAATCAGTGCACCCAAGGGGTGAGCACCGTGCCTGGCACACAGCCCCGAGCGGCGAGGGGGGCGGGCGGGAGGATAACAGGCACACACACGGGTAGATCTCCCCCTCCCTCTCAGGAAACGCTCACGGACCTGAGATATTGAAAGACATTCAAAGAACCTAGAGGAGGAGCTTGCGTCCGCAAATTCTCAGCATGAATCCGCGACCCAACACCCAAAGGCGGGACCCTCAGCAAGGAGACAGTGGAAACCGCTCCGCTTATAATCAAAAGAATCCCTGGCTGGCTTGTTTGAAAACGCCCCATTATCTGTCCCCGGAGCCAAGATCTGGGGCCAGGGAGGCGCAGGAGAGAAACAGCTCCCAGCGGCTCCCAGTTCCCCGGAAAGGAAGCGCTGGAGTGAAAAATTAACCCAGAGATGAAAAATCCTAACAATGTGGTAAAGACCACAGGCAGGTCAAGTACGGGAAGGAAAGAACCCCGAACTTCAGGGCCCACAGTCACGCCCATTTTAGGACTCGTGGCTGTGAATCCTTTGTCGTCCTTGTTTAAACAGACCATCACCGGCAAGGGCGGTTCTGGCCCAGGGAAGCTGGGGAGGGACGAGGCTAAAGTCACCGACTGCACCGCCACCCCACTGCCATGGCTGTCCTTGTTGCCGCTGCCATCTTCCTCCTCTCCTTGGTCGCCGTCTGACGGTTGGGGACACTGCCAGAGGCTGGCGGGCGGGACCGGGCTCTGAGGGCCTAGTGCATCTCGGAGTTCACCTTGTCCTGGAAGATGTACAGGTTGTTGGTGGCGGCAATGGCGATGATGTTCTCGGCCGGGTGCCAGGCCGTGTGCAGGATCTTCTTGGTGAAGTCCAGGCTGTCCACGCTGATGTCGTCCCGCCGGCGTTTGCCACCCACGCACACGCGCCGCGGCTTGAGCACGGCCCGGGGCTTGCTGCTCTCCCGGGAGGCCTCCAGGGTCACGTCCCGCTTGGTGTTCCGGTCAAACATGCGGAAGAAGTTGTTGTAGGCCCCGGTCATGATGACGCTGGCGGGAGAAGGAGAGGCGTCAGGCGGGGAGGACCTCGGGAGACGGAAACGCGGCCCTTCTCAGGAAATAACCCTGGGGGCTGCAGGGCCATCGCTCCCTGGAAAGGGAGCCCGCGGGAGGAGACGTGGGGCCCCCCTGCCTCAGTTCCACCTGCCTCTTGGGGGTCTCTTGTTCTCCCTCCCATCTCAACTGCCATCAGAACACAGACTTAGGGCCAGGAGCTAAGACCCCTTCAGTGCTCTTCTCAAACATCATAAGAAGATGCCCCCGTACTTTCCCTTTAGTCTGGGAGAGACAGCCCTGGACTTTCGACGACACTAGGCAACAACAGAGGGGAAATAAACAGAGACACTAAGAAGTAAACTCTGTGGCTGACAAAGGGCAGATCCCTGAACCAATCAGACCTGCCCTTCCCAGCAAGGACCCGGGCTGTTGTCTGAGTAGTTGAGTGACTAAATGAACGCTCTTTGCACACGGTTGATGTGCAGATGTTCACAGACCTCCCCGCCCCCGCTACAGAGAGTTTTATATTTGTCCATCCACTCTGTTTCTCTTCCGCTCTCCTCTCCTGAGGAGAGGGATTCCTGCTGCATGAGACAAAGGATAAGTTCATCCGCACAGTAAGAGCCCAGGGAGAAGGAATACCAGCTACATGGGCCTGGGCCAAGAGGAGGTGCTGGGGGGGTTTGCCTAGCAGAGGCCCTGGGGCAGCATGCGGGGGGCGTCGAATTAACTGAGGGGGGTTCCAGGAAGCAATTCTGATGGCTGGGAAGTGGTTCCCTGCCATGTCCTTCAGGAGAGGCGTGCACAGACTGGAATGCCCTTCTCCCTTTCGGAAGCTGATCTGTGCTTCTGGACGGTGTCATTGCCTGAGACAGAGCCGCGTGGACCCCTAGGTTGACAAGGGTCACGCACACGCGCCACATCTTCAGTATCACCCAAGTTATAGGACCAGTAGAGTGGAGAGGATGCGAGAAGGCAGAGGTCCACCTGGATGGACCACGAGAGGTCGTCCAGTGCCACACCAGGCTGGGCAGGCTCAGATGCTCAGGGGCCCCCGGGTGAATGTGTCACAGGCTGAAAGTGACACATCTTCTTGTGACATGTTTCCTTCCTGTGGGAAAACCTGGGCTGACAGACTGACCCCAGGAGAGTGTGGTACCCGAGACCCTAACCTGCAGCATCTTTATGGGACACCAGGGGACGTCGGCCTCCTGTGCCCACAGGAGAACGGACAAGCTGTGACTAGAAGTCACACTGTCATCTCGCCTGTGGAGCTTCTCTTAATGTCGGTCCTTTCTGGATGGCGATGGGTGGGGTATGGGGTGGGGAGGCCCCTCTGCCGCCTGGGTCTCGCCAGCAGAGGGCAGAGGGTGGAGCGACATCTGACCACCTCCTAATGCGATAACACAGCACCATGACACAAGGGCCTCTGCTGTCTCGCTTCTCATTGATGAGTCGGCCCTAGGAGTTCTGATCCCTCACAGAGAGAAGCTTTTAGCAGGGCTGAGGCCTGGCAAGTTTGGGCCAAGAGCCGCCTTTTGGTTCCTGTCCACTAGGGGCTTCAGGCTCCCCTGTCCAGCCTGTGCAGCTCCGGGAGATGGCCGCGCACCACGAGGCTGGACTTCAGCCAGAGCCACGGTCTGCAGCGTCAGTGCCACGTCCCGACACCACACTGCTTTCTCTGACCTTGTGTCAGAGATCGGCAGGGGGACATTTGGGGGCAATGAGGACTGGAACCCCTTCCTTGAAGTGGCTCTTCTTCGGATGTCCCAGGGGCTTCCAGGAGGACTGAGGCAAGGCTCCCCTGGGTCCTGGCAAGGGACCGAGGGTACACACCAACTGGGTGATTGGAGAAGAGCTCCCTAGAAAGACTATTCACAAATGTTCTGGAATGTTCTAAGGGCATCACAGGGACTGGGACTGGTACATTTGGAGATTTTGTCACCACCCCCAGGCCTGGGGAGTGAAACAGAGAGAGAAAGGGGAGAGGGAGAGAGAGAGAGAGAGCGCGGGGGGTATCTGCTGACACAGGGAGCTGTGCCCAAAGGGACAGAGTCAGCCGAGAGGACAGCGAGGGAGGTGGGACAAACACCCCAGGCCCTCTGTCTCCTGTCTCAGGTCTCCTTCTAGGGGCCCCATTGGTTAAACCCAGCCAGCAGCCAGAGGGCAGCCATGGTGGTCAGCTTCCGGGCACAGCTCTGCGGACAGAGGTGGAGACGGGAGCTGGAGGGGCAGGTGGGGGACCCCTCCGGGCCCACTTCACAGCGCTAATCGCCGTGGGCCAGCGTCCGCCTGTGCCTGCTCCCGGGGCAGGCGTGTCTTGTGTCCAGTCCCCGGGGCCTGGCTCTGCCTCCGTGGGGAGCCTCAGCAGCAGCCAAGCAGAACCTGACCGGCCGAGCCCCTGGTCTGGGGGAGGGTGCTCCTGGCCCCCGCGAGATGCAGTAGATGCTTTGTAAATGGAATGGACGGGAGGGCCAGAACCTCCTGCTCACGGCCAGCCCTGCAGGTTCAGAAGGTACCTTCCCCAGCAGGTGCTCACTAAGGATTTGCCGAATGAATGAATGAAGGAAACGAATGAACAAATGCCATGGAAGGGTCACACATGGTCCCAACCACCCTCAGAGGTCAGAAATGCATGCAAGTTCCTTTCCCGGCCACCCCTGTGCACACTGATGGGGGACACCCCAGCGGTGAGTGGAGGGGCCTTCTCTGAGGCTTTCTGAGGACAGCAGAGCGGTGGGGGTGGGGGTGGGGATGGGCCCCCCCAGAGTGGGGGACAGTCAAACAGTTCTGCGTTTTTAAGAGATTTGTCTAATCTCTGGAGAAGGGAGGTAGGTGGCGAATTCTAATGTATTTTCTGGCTCCATTCTTTTCTGTTCTAAAATTCCACCTCTAAAGCCTTAATTTGTGTGAATAGACCAGTTTGCAGTTGAGACGATTAGCTGACACCCATGTGGAGGCACACCGGCCGGAGGAGGGGGGGAGCCCACCCCGTGCTGCTGGGGGTGGAGGGAGCCCCCACTTCGCTTCTGGACGTCAGCTCAGCCTGGGGAAGTTCAAACATCCCCCTAAATTATGACCCGTGAGACTTGGCTACAGTGTGACCCCCCAGTGTGGGAGCAGGGGGTCGGCTGAGCCTGAAAACGCCCCAGAACCAGAGACGATCAGGCGTTCTGAAGTCACTGGAGCCCATGCCCAGGTCCCCGGGGTAGGTGTGCACAGGACCCTTGGCCAGGTCCTCACCGGGAGCGCCCTCCACCTTCACCCGTGGCTCCGACCTGAGACCGGCCAGGGAAGGAGGGCGGAGAGCTGTTCCCACGGAAGAAAGACATGCCCGGCATCAGGCCCCACGGAGCCGGAGCCGCTTAGAGACTCCTGGAGACCGAGGGACGTCAGTGCTGGTGGCTCCCGAGGCCCCGCCTGCGGACCACCCTGTATGCGGCTTCCTAAGGGCCACGAGAGAGGACAGGGCTGCATGAAGCCAGTGCTGTCACCAAGGCTGGGAGGGCAAGAGGGCCACCCCGCTGCCCAGTGCCATGGGGTCCCGAGGCTGGGGGTGCAGAGGGGCTGCAGGCGGGGCTGTTCATCGTCACTGCAATCCCCATGCAGCCTGGGAGGCGACAGAGGGGAGCAACAGCCCCCAGGGTCTGCGTGGCTAGCTGTCCCCAGTTCCTGTCCCTCAGATGTAACAGGGCTGCGAGGTGGGGAGGAGAGGCAGGAGCAAGCACATGGCAGAAAGACCCAGGACCCAGGACGGCTTTAGGGGGTGGGGGCTGTAAAGAAACGAGTCAGGATCCAGGAGCAGGGTCGGCGTGTGCTGTGGGGTGTCTGTGTGTCCTGGAGAGAGCAGTGGGGTGGGTGGGTGCAGGCCAGGGCGAGGTGGGCAAGGTGTCCCTGAGAGACCGGGAGGGAGAGAGAGAGAGAGAGAGAGAGAGAGAGGGAGGGAGAGAGAGAGAGAGAGAGAGAGAGGGAGAGAGAGAGAGAGAGGGAGAGAGAGAGAGAGAGGGAGGGAGAGAGAGAGAGGGAGAGAGAGAGAGAGAGAGAGAGAGAGGGAGAGAGAGAGAGAGAGGAGAGAGAGAGAGAGAGAGAGAGGGAGGGAGAGAGAGAGAGGGAGGGAGAGAGAGAATGTGGGAAGGAGGCAGGGAAGTGGGAGGGGCAGGAGGAGGTGGGGGCTGCAGAGGAGGCCTGAGTGGCAGCAGGAGAGCTTGGCCCCCAGCCCCATCCTCCCACTTTTCCTCCAGTGCCCAGCACCTGCGTGAGGCCTGTGGAGCAGCCTGCCTGGGCACAGGCTTCTAACTCTGCCCCTGGCCTTGCGGAAGCCCTCAGTCTCTTCCCCTGTAACTTGGGTGCTGTTGACACACGAGGTGAAGGCCATCAGCCCCGGACCCCGTGAGGTGGGAGGGCAGTGCAGGAGGGGCCGGGTTTGGTGGGGGCATAGGGATCCACGTGTTTTCCTCGTTCTCCTCTCACAGCTCAATAGAGGGGTGCGTCAGTGTCCTGCTCTGCACCGGGGACTCTGAGCTCAGGCGGGGTGGCTCCTGGCATCGCACAGCCTGTGGGTGGGGAGTGGCTGCCCTGGATGCCAGCCCCGCTCTTCCCAGGCAGGAGCGCCAGCCCGGCCACATCTCACCCCTGATCGAGGGGACCTTCTGCACCATATCTGTTGTGCTTTCCAGAAGAGGGCTGGCCTTTTCCTCTAAGCTCGAGATCGCTGTGGAGGGTGGTGTGTGGGCGAGGCAGCGGGAGGGAGCTCCCTGTGCCCCCTCTGGAGTGTGTGCACAACCCGCCCCCATTCTCAGGCCACCTAAAGGCGGTTGGAATGCAGCCCGTCCCTGCACCCTCGGCGTCCACAGACCATCATCTCTCGCCCGGATGGACGGCTCAGCAGCTGCTCACTGATCTCCCTGCTCTGACCCCACCCCGAAGCCCACTCTCCCCCATGCTGGCTCTCTCACGACACCCACCCCAGGGAGGCCCAAGAGGCCTTACTAACCCTGGAACTTCACCTCTGCCCTCAGCGCCAAGCTACGGCCGCACCAATCGCTCTCCCCTACCTCAGAGCCTTCTGCTACGCTGTTCCCTCTGCCCCAGTGCCCTTCCACCCTCTGTGCACAAGTTCCTACTGGTTTCTCGGATTCGAGTGCCACCTCCTTCCCGAGGCCAGCCTCAGCCCCCCGGATGGCCCCCTGCTCCACTCCTGCCTGGGGGCTCCCCCCTGAGCTTTGCTGTAGGCTGCTTCCTACAAACCACGAGGGAGGTCCCCCTGGGTGGGCACCAGGTCCCATCTCTGCTGTGTCCCTGGTGCCCTGTGCTCTCAGGAGACCAGAATCTGCAGACCCCAGGGGGGCTGATGGCTACATGTCCTGCAGAGGGGGACGTTCAGACCTTGGGGGCCACCAGCTGGGATGAACTCTGACCTCCTGACTCAGGGCAGCAACCCCTCCAGGCCTGTCTGGTTCATCAGACAAGGGGGAACCCCCCGTGATCCTGACTGACACCCCCCTCCCCCACTTCACTCCCACAATAGGCGTCCCCTGGGGTCAGGCTCTGTGTCAGGCTGGGTCACAGGGAGGTCCACCTGCCAGGATCCCACAGGAGTGAGTGTTGACAGCGCCCAGATGCCTGTGGCCCCAGCTTTACTGGGCAGATTCCTGCTTTTCTCTTTCTTCTGCCCTTCCTGATCACCTGCTGTGCCGGCCCTGGGACATGGGGGTGTCACTGTTAAGGCTGCAGCAAGAGAGAATGGACTCTCACCTTCCCCCAGCAAGAGCCAGGGGCTCGTAACTGGGATGCCCCCCATGACCTCTCCCGTGACCTCTGCCCCCAACCCCAGGCTGCGTGGGGATGGTCCCTCGTTGCCCTATTAGGTGGTCACTCCCAGAGCCTACAAAGGAGAGGGGCCACAGACCCTGGGGAGCTCATGAAGCCCTGCCCGAGGTGGCCTCAGCAGCCTGGGGGCAGGCGCAGCCGTGGTTTTCAAACACTCACCCTGGATGGCGAATCTGAGATCCCCATGGGCTGAGGCCCCCTCCCTGTGCCCAAAGCCCATGCAGTGGGGCAGAAAGAGCAGAGCCAACAGCTCAGACGGGATCAGGAGCCGCGCAGGGCCCCCCTAGATGCTGGGTGGTCCGGGGCTGGTAACTGACCTCACTGCAAAGGCGGACAGAGGCCTTGCTTTCCCCACCGCTCGGCTCCAGCCTCACGGGCAAGCGTGCGCCCCAAGCCCAGGCGGTGTGGGCAGGGGCATGGGCCAGCCTGGACTCCAGCTCTGCCCCTGACACGCCTGCTAACTGTCTGTGCATAAAATGGGGTAATGGGCCCCCAGCCCCTGGTGAGGATGGATGAGGTAACTCAGTGAAACACGGAGGAAAGTGCAGGGCTCAGGAATCCCACCTCCACTGGCTTCTTCTGAGACGGGGAGCCCAAGACCAGGGGAGCAGAAGCCACGAGTGGATGATGAATGACTCCCAGAGAAGGGCCACTCTCTCTCTCCAATGCCCACAGGGGCCAGGGAAGAGAGGCAGCCCCTCCTTTGTTCTCAGAGACCCACTCCCTTCGCCGAGCGGGTGCTTTGACACGACACCCACTCTGATCCTGATCCATTGGGGGGGAGGGGGAGAGGGATGGTTCAAGTCCTCTGTGGCCCACACGGGTGCTAACCTCCTTCCTGAAGGTGCAGGATGCAGTGACGGGCTCTGGGGAAGAGGGGCCCCTCCCCACCCAGGCAGAGAGGGTCTTTTTCATCTCAGAGTACCAGGTCCCAGCACCCTGCAAACCACGGCCGGACGGAATGGCCCATGGCTTACATTCTTACATTCCAGAAGGTTCCCTTAACAGGAAAGGGCAGCCCCCTGTCCTGGCTTGCCTCTAGGCAAGTCGCTTCCCCTTTGCTAGGCTCACTTTCGTCATCTGCCTGTGGGACCACGATTCTGGCTGCTCCTGTCCCCCGTTCTCCTCTCCACCTTGGGGAAAGGTTCCTGCCGCATCCCTGTCAATCACAGAGCTCTGCTGTCCTGCCCTGTGGCATGCAGTAATCAACCACGTCCATGCTGATTGGCTCAAAAAGAGAGCACGTGACCGAGGCAAAGCCAATCAGATCCTCCCATGAGGATTCCCCATAGACCCTGGGGGAGTGGCGGGTGGGCTCTGAGGACAGGAAGGGGAACTGTTTGGGGTGGTCATCTGCAGCAGTGAGGGGCGGCCGGCTGCAGCAGGAGGGGATGAGGCCAGTGTGTGAGGCAGAGATGGGAACAGACAGAGAGGGGATGGCCCGTAGACACAGCGTGAGCCCTGGGGTAACCTTGCGGGGAACTTCTCACAACAAGCAGAGGCTTGTCTGACTCCTGCAACCAGAAGATGCTTGGTTGACACCAATCCCTTTGTCCCGGCAGAACAGGCCAAGGAGAGCTTCCCAGAGGAGGTGGCATTTGGGGTGGGTCTTGGAGGCTCAGCAGGCTTCCTTCAGGCGGGTAACTGGGGTGGGGGGTGCAAGACAGACAACAGCCCGTGCGCGCCAATCACGGGACCATCCACGGCCAACACGGACCCGTGGTCCTGCCAGGAGCTCCGCACACAGGGTCTCGGCCTTGAGACAGCCCTGGGAGGTCACGGTCATGAGAACCGCCTCCCAGGTGAGCAGACGCAGGAGGCCCGGCAGCTCACTCAAGCTCGCAACTGGACAGTGGAGCACAGACCCGAAGTCAAGGGTGTCTGACCCCAAAGCCGCTGCCCTTCCCGCCACACCAGGCGCCAGACACCCAACCTGCTACGAGGGTCGTCAGACACCCAGCGGCTCTCTGCTGCCAGCTGTGCAAGGGGAGGCGCCAGGCGTCCCATCACCGCGAGACGCACAGTGCAGGCCGCCCCTGTGGGAGTCAGGGGTGCGCTTCGGTTGGCAGGGGTGGGGGTCCTGGGGGCGGTACTCGCTCCTCTCCTGAGCCTCTGAGCTCCTGGAAGGCAGGGACCAGGGTTTATTCACGTCAGGGTCCTCCTCCCCTGGGCATACTGGGCTCAGAGGAGCCTCAGGGTGGAGTGGAAGGAGGTGGCACCCTGCATGCCTTCCAGAACGTCAAGAGGCACTGACTGGACACTCCCAAGGCCCCGACGGAGGGGCTCATGCTGGGCTGAGCCACAGTCCCTCCGCAAGGGGCACTCCGTCCAGTGAGAAGGCAAACAGAGGCCAGGAAAAAACATGTAATAAATGCCAAGACATAGAAGGAAAAGCCAGGAGGCAGGGGGACCAAGGCGGAGAGAACCCTGAGGGCTTTCTGGAGGAGGTGGCCTTGTATCGAGTCAGTACTGCAAGTTGACAGCAGAAGTGAGCCAGGTGCAGCACTGGCAGCGTTCAGGGGGCGGGAGCAGAGCCGAGTGCGGAGGGGGCTGGCAGGGACCCCCAGGGCTGGGGTGGCTGGCACGTACAGCACAGGGCAGCAAGTGGCGGGTGAGAGGCCAGACAGCCGAGCTCCAGGCTGGGCACCCATGAGCCCGGAGGAGCCCGGCAGCTCCTGTCACTGGGAGCCAGGTATCACCTGTCCACGGGCTCCCCCTGGTGGTGACATGGAGGTCGGGCAGGCAGTGGTCACAACCCATGGGGACCCGCCCAACACACACATGCACACACACACACACACACACACACCAGTTTGGAATCACATCTGCCAGCAATAACTCCCTCTCCTGATATCCTAAGAGACCCCTCCACCCCGAGACCCGCTGCCAGTGTCCACTGGGGATCCCCCAGTGTGTCAGGGCCTGCAGCTTGCAGGGGTATCTGCGAAGCCCTCTCCTCCCTGGGGTGTCTGGGTCCCTGGGTGCAGGTGCCTGGAGGTGCCCCTCTGACCCACTCTCAGGCCAGCACCTCCGCCCTGGTTTCCTAAGTGTCCTTCAGGGGACCCCCGTGACCACCATCCGGCCCCTGTGGAGAGCACAGCCCAGCTGGGAGACCCCCGCAGGCCAGGGGAGCCTCAGGATGCCCACAGCGTCTCTGGGGGCCCCCAGCTCTGGTCACAGCCTCCGGGTGGCTCCTGCTGGTCCTGTCCTGTGGTTTCCGGTCCCCCTCTCCCCACCCGCCTGCCTGTACGGTCCCAGCATGCCTGGCCCGACACCACACGGGGCCGTAGCACAGACGCTCTCCCACAACCCCAGCGATGCCCGCCACCCTCAGAACCCGGGGAGCGCCCAGCCTGCTCCTGGCCAACACGCGTGACTGATGGGATCCCCGCGGATGGACACACACCCCGTATGACATGAGTCGAAGGCTGCCGGCTCTCCCCCATGCCTCGTCGCCCACTTCCCTGGACTGGACGGGACTGCAGGGGAGCGAGGCAACGCCAGACCAGCTGCGACTGTGAAAATGTGATGGGCGCCATTCTGATACACCGGCCGGTGTGGTTCTTCTCCCCACATTGTCTTGTCACCTGGGTCCCTGCGCTGGCCTGTCCCTGTCTACACCCGCCCAGGGCTGAGCTGGGGATGGGGAACAGGAACTCATATAGGTTCAGGGCCATTCCCTGGGGGCAGGGTGGTGAGAGGGACTGGACCTGTGGGCCCCCCAGAAGGTGCAGGAGCTGCCGTGTTCCCAGACTCCCTGAGGGTCTGAAGCTGGGCGGCCGCCAGGAAGAGGCTGCTGCAGCCATGATGGTGGGAGGAGGGGGTGGGCAGACCAACCGCCAAAGCCCTCTGCCCCACGCAGGCCCGGGCACCAGGACGCCCCTGACCCTGACCACCTGGGAAGGGGCCGTGTGGTTAGGAATCCCAACCGACAAAAAACGTTACCACCAGCGCTCAGGAGAATGGGCTCAAACGGCCGGGCCGGCAGGTGTCTGCAGATGCGAGCTCGTTTCTTGTGCTCAAACCCAGAGCTGAGCTGTGCCTGCCACAGGGGAGGGCGGGCCTCCTCCAGAGACCTCGACTCCTCCAGGCCGATGGGTGGCAGATTCCCCATGTGCATCCCGCCCAGGCCGCGGTCCAGGCCCGCTGGGCAGACGCCCTCCCGTTGGGGTGGGGTCCGAGGTCTGCAGGTTACCTGTCGCTCCCGTTCCAGGCGCACTCGAACTTGTCGAAAATGCAGTCATTCTCGTACAGGGAGCAGAGCTTGCTCCGAAGGTAATCGTGGACCTGCGGGAGAGGGCAGCGCTGAGTGCCGGCCCGCCACCAGGGGGTCTCACCCAGCCGTGGGCCCTGTGCCCTCCCACTCAGCCACGCTCATTAGGAAGGGCCACAGCCTGACACATGGCTGACCCCTGAGCTTTGACCAGAGAGCGGACACAATGACAAAGGGGACTAGATCCTGGCTCCACCCCTCCCCAGCTGTGTGATCCTGGACAAGTGACTTCACCTCTCTGAGCCTCGGTTTCATCACTCTTGAAGTGATGAGTGCATACCTCATGGGCTATCCTGGGATCAGCTGTAGGAGACAGCTTGGTGTAGGGTCATGCCTCGGAGGATAAAATAGTCACCACAAGCACAAGGGTGACCATTATGGAGAAAAGGGAGGAGAAGTCACCTAGGCCTCTGAAGCGAGACCTCGGCAGGCATCACCTGTCCTGTTTTGTGGATGAGGCATGGAGACTCAGAGAGGTTAAGTAACTGGCCCAAGGTCACACAGCTTATGAGTGGAAGACCAGGGCCCTCTCCCAGGGTCACCTGACACCCAGGGACACCATGACCTGTATCTGCCCGACTGCTCTGCCTTTACTGCGTGACCCGGGAGAGTCACTTGGCGGCCGAGCCTCGGGTTTCCCGTCTGGAAAAGAGCCACGAGATTCCTCCCTGAGCAGAGTGTGAGGACTCCAGGAGAGGAAGGAAGGACCGAGCACCGTATGGGGCCTTGTGACCCCGACCAACCCTGGAGGGATGGAGAGAATAAATGTCCACCTCCCACTGGGCAGTGACACAGGCTTCAAACCAAGGGGCAAGTGCAGGGAGGGCAGGGGGAAACAGAGGCTTGTATCCTTTCCTGTCTGGGGATTTCTTATTCATCTTCAAAAAACCCAGCCGTAGGTCACCTCCTCCGGCAGCCGCCCTGATTGCCCCAGGCGGAGCCGTCTCCTCTCTCTGGCTCTTTCCTCGCAGCATCAGTGCATCTGAGGTTCCCGCCCCTGACTTTCCATGCGTGTGTTGACCCCTTGCCCCCTGGGGCCTTACACGGGGACGTCCTCAGGTCTCAGCTGGGACGCCCCTCCTTGGAGAGGCCCCCCCACACCACACCCTCGGTGGTCCCACATCCTGTTTTCCCCACGTGTCTCCGAGAAGACCCTGTACTCCTGGGTCTGTTCACAGGGCTGTTCGCAGGCCCACAGACGGTCTCGGCGCCCTGTTCCCCCCACCCGCCCGCTCGCCTGCTTTAAATTCTGTCCAGACACCTCTCTCCCACCGGGACCTCTCCCTGGAGCCCACGCCGGACCGTCCAGCTGCCTAAGGGACAGGCGAGAAGCCCCCAGGCTGCCCACCGCGGAGCCCTGGGCCCTCCACAGCCCCCATCCTTCCCGTACGACGGCCACAAACACCAGCAGTCCCCTCTGCGCCCCCTGCCTCCCACGCCCCACCTGCAGCCTGTCCGGAACCCAGAGCAACCCGGAGCCCAGCCACCTCTCTGCACGTCCTGGCGGCCGCCCTGCTCCACCACCACCACCCAGCTCACGGCAAACCTCTCCCAATGCTCTCCCTGCGTCTGCCCACGCCCCGCCCCAGTCCAGGCCACAGGCGGCCACAGGGATCCTCTGAAACTGAGCTGGATCACATCACGCCTCTGTGCCAAACCCGCCAGTGCCCATAAGTGGCCCTGGGCTCTGCCCCATCACCTTTCTGACCTCAGGCTCTTCTTCTTTCCCCCTTGTTCACAATGGCTCCTCGCCATTAACCATGTCCCTTGACCACACTAACCATGTCCTTGCCTCAGGGCCTTTGCACTTGCTATTTCCTCCTCCAGGAACACCCTCCTGCCAGATGGCTCATGCCCTTACTTCTCTTAGGCTTCAGCACCCCGATTTTCTCTACCTCAGCCCCTGGTTTGTTTTATTTGTCACAATTTTTATAGCTTATGATCATTTTATTTGTCCATTTGCTTGGTTGCTGGCCATCTTCCCTGCTGGAACGGCCGCCCCTTGAGGCAGGATCTACTTGTCTTGTTCCCCAGCAGTTTCCCAGGGGGGTGCGCAGGGCCGGGCACATCACAGGAGCTCAATACGTGTTTTACGATGAACCAGTCGGGCTAGAGGCGACAGCCAGACCAGAGACTTGGCTCGTGGCCCTGCAGACGCCCCCGGGCTTGGGGTCTGGAAGAGAAGGCCCAGGAGAGGGTGTGGACGAGGAGAGGGTGGCCTGAGCCCAGGAGGCTGGGAGGAAGAGGGTGAGACCGAATAAGGCTGAGATGGAGGCAGCACGGTGGGCCTGGGAGGGGGAGGCCGATGAACACGCTCGTGTGAGAGGCTCGGGCCACAGAGGAGACAGGGTGGGGTAAGGGGTTCGGATGGCGGGGCGGCAGACAGGGGCCCCCTGGGGGAGCACAGCCTCCCATCCCCCTGGGGAGCCCCTGGCCCATAGCCACATGAGGCTGAGGTTTCCTGCGTTCCTGTCGTCTGGGACCCTGGAGAGTGAGGCCGCAGCCCCCCTCCCTCGGAGCCCAGGGTCTCAGTGGGCACAGAGCACCTGCGGGGCACGTGCAAGGACTCAGGTGAATGGGGACGGACGGTGCCTGGCTTCATTCCCGCCACAGGCAGACTTTAAGGGGCTCACATGCAGCCCCTCCTGGTCTGCAGTTTTGCATGTGCTCCTTATGTAGTCACAGCAGCCTCACTGATGCACACGTCCAAACACGTGCTCTTCTCACCCCTGTGCACTGAGCGCCTCCTGCCCTCTGGTGGCAGGGCGAGGAAGAGCATGGGCTCTGGAGAAAGGAAGACGTGAGAGCCACCCTAAGGTGGGCTGCTTGCTAGCTCTGTCACCTCAGATATGCCACTGAGCTCAACTTTCTCCTGATCCTCCCCAGGTAGACGGGAGGCTTAGAAAAGGAACAGTGTGCCAAGGAGTTAGCCCAATGCAGCCCTGAAGAGGGCTCGCTCACTCAACCCTCATCCCCACCCCCTTCCCCTGCCCTCCTCAACACAGAGGCCTAAAACTACTCTTTTTCCTGGCCAGGCCATGGACCCACTCTAGCCAATGAGCTCTCAGAAGCCTTCTGAGAAGCATTCTGGAAAAGCTTTGTGCTCCCAATAAAACCTGCAACAGACCCCACAGGCATGGCCTTTCACATTTCCTCCAGTTTCCTGCCCGGAATGTAGGCAGAGTGCCTGGAGGTGTAGCAGTCACTTTGCCACCATGAGGTATCACACATAAGGTAGAAAACCAAAGCCCAAATGATGGTGGACTGGATCACAGGAGGAAGACTGAGGAGGTCATGGAGCCGCTCGCTATTCCTGGACACCCCCCAACAGACTTCTTGTGGAGGGAGAAAAGCCCCTCTTGGTTTAGACTGCAAGTCAGACAAACACAATCCTGCTGCAGTACACAATTTCTAGCACATAATAGCCAAAAACGTGAGTTATCGTGTTGGCTTTATGTAACTATTATTATTCTAGAATCAACAGGTCAGCCGGGCCAGCAGCCAAGCTCGGGCCTCATGCTCCAGAGCAGTCCCCCTTGCTTTATTGGGGCCCCACCTGCTTTGGGAATCTCCGAAGGCGAGGACCCCTCCCCGAGAAATGCTGGAGTAAACACTGCAGCCGGGTTCAGGATCGAGGGCCCTCGCCGTCACAGGGACGTGAAGGGCTGAGGGCCCAACGGAGGTGGAAACGGGCACGTCCCCGGGCCGACTGTGGGAGGGGCTGGCCCGCTTGCTCCTGCAGCCTGAGCGGGCCTGTGTCCTTCCCGCCCCAATCTCTGGCCTCAGCCACTTCCCGAAGGACAGAGGGGGCCTGGCCCCTCCCCGGGGTGCAGTGTGAGGAGGGGCCAGATGAGGAGCGGGTGGAGGCAGCAGGACCTCCGTGAACACTCACGGCCAACGGAGGGGCCATCGCCAGGAGCGGTGACGGCCCCTCACGAGGCCATCCCGGGGAAGGAGCCCAGCGGAGGGCAGGGCGGGGTGCACCAGGACCGCCCCAGATGTTCCGACGGGCACACGGCTTCTGGGACCACCCCGTCCTCTCCTCTCGGCTCTGCACCCCTTCTCAGTGGGGCCCCCTCTGCCTCTGAGGACACTTCCCTCCCCTGTGGTGGCAGGAGGGAGGAAGGGAAGGGAGGCGTGGGCCCCATGTGGCTCTGAGTCTGTCACCGCCCGGCTGAGAGGCAGCCCTACAGCCTGATCTCTTAGCACCCGGTGCCCCTTCTGCCAAATGGGGCTGACGGCACCCCCTTCGTGGGGGCAGTGAGGAATCGAGGTGACAGGTGTCGTGTGTGGCACCCTGTGTGTACCAAATACTTGGTGACACCGTGAGGGCTTGGCTGGGGCCTTTGGTGAGCTGTTTGCCCACTCACCTCTGCACAACCAAATCCTATTCATCCTACAAGGTCTGGCAAATGTCACCTCCTCCAGGAAGCCTCTCTAATCTCTCCAGCTACAGACATAACTGGAAACAGCTTTACAGCAGCCCCATGTTTCTTTCAAGGCTCCGTTTTTTTTAACATCACGTGAATTTTGTTTTCTACCCCTTAACCTATCTGGATGGATCATAACAGAAAAATGAAAGTAATAACGACTTCCCAGGAAGGCGGCCCCTGCTCCATCTATAAGCCGGGCTCGAAAGGCCTGAGCTGAGGATTTAGACAGGTGGCCCTGTCACACTCCTCTGTGTTCCCCAGACTGCAGGCCTGGCACGGCCCTGCCTCGGGGAGGGCTGAGGGGGCGGGGGACACACAGCTCCCTGGAGGCGGCCCAGGCAGGCCCTCTGCCCCCGGCCCAGCTGCCCGGCTGGGGATGAGCTGTTTCATTGCTCGGGACTGTGTCTCCAGCCACAAAATGGGTGTGCGGAAGCCCCCATAGCTGGGGAAGCCCCTGCACGCGTTCCTGGCACAGAGAAGGCAGGCGGGGTCTCCCGCCCACGCAAGGGTTCCGAGGTTGCCCAGGCCCCGGCCGCCGCGCCCACCTGGTAGGTCTCTATGGGCCTCGCCTCCATGTTCAGGTCCCAGACCTTGACCGTGAGGTAATCCCGCGTGAGCATGTACCGCCCGCTGTGGCTGAACTTCACGTCCGACACGGAGGAGATGATTTCCGAGAAGAAGGAGCGGTTGCTGGGGTCCTCAGGCTCTTCAAAGACTGTGGAGACAGAGAGACAACCCCGTCACCGGGCTGCGGCCGGGGCCGGGACCACAGACGACTGTTTCCATCCTGGGCTCACGCTGTACGGTCATTTATTCATTCATCAAACCTGTAACTCAATACCTGTCAGGCATCGGGCCCGAATGGGTCCTCCAAAGAGGGAAGGAAGACCCGGCAATGTTTATTGAGCTTTAACTCTGAGCCAGATGCTGTGGCCTTTCTGTGCATTGCTGCATCTAATCCCCCCATAAAAACACCAAGTCGGTACAACCACTATTCCCATTTTGTAGCCAAGAACACTGCGTGAGAGACGGCGGAAAGCACGCCCACGATTCAGCGCTGGCAGAAACTGGTGGAGTCGGGATTTGAACCCAGAGCTGCCTGGATGTGCTGCACACCACTGCCTCCTACTGGTGATGCCGAATGCCAGGACGGTGAGGCGTCCTGGCCCCCTCGACCGTGCTGGACAGCGGCCTGGCCTGGGCTGGGCCCTGCCTGTGGCCCCGGGAGCCCCTGTTCGTGGCGTCCTGGGCACTCATGGCCGAGCCCCACCTGCGGGCCCGCTCGGTTCGGCGGCCCCGGGGTCCCAGCAGGATGAGATCTCCCGGCCCAGGTGGAGCTCGCGTGCGTCTGCCCCGCCACCTGCTTTTATCTCGACCAGCTGCTCCTGCAGGAAGGTGCTTACAGGTCCCTGAAGACTACCGCTCCTGCCCTGCTGGGCGATCCCAGCCTGGGCCAGGGTGGGCCTCCCACCCGTGTCCCCTCCCCACTGCCCCCAAGAAGCAGGCCTTCCTGACGTGTCGAGCTTCCCACGCAGCAGGATAAACTCTCCCCAACTCGTGCCTCTTGCTGGCTGTCCCGCCAGTTTGCCCACTGACACCCTCTCTGGCCCGTCAGGTCCTACGGTGGCCCTGCTGTAGGTGCCGGGTGGGGACTAGGGTCCCCGCTGGCCAAGCATTAGGTCCCTAGGACCTGGGCCATGTGCGCGCCTGGCCATCCAGGGAAGACAGCAGGGCCATGGGTTGGCAGCCATTTACCAGCCAGTCTGGAAAGACTTAAACATGTGACAACCGGTCCAGCTGTCCCCATGGAAACCAGCCGCGTGGCTGCCCTGCCTGCTGGCCTGTTCTGAGCCTCCAGGCCGGAAACAGGGAGCAGAGAGCTGGGCGCATCTCCCCAGAGGCTCACAAGGGTCCCCTCCCAGCCACGAAGTCCCGTATCCCAACCCCCCAGGTCTGTCCCCGCCCTTTACCTCCCCCCTGGGACCCCCGCTCTCCCTCTTGTCCAGGGCAGACGCAGTTCTGGGCCCCTGCCATTCCCAGAAACACAAGCTTGCCTTGCTCCCTCTGCAGGGTGGCTGGGAACATTTCATGCTGGTCATCACGTCCTCATCGTGCACAGCGCAGTCATTCATTCATTCTCTCCGTCAGTCAGTCCACACTGAGCGCCCACTGTGGGCTTGTCCAAGGCCCTGGGACGGTACTACTGACGGCCCGGGGACGCCGCAGCGAGTGACGCAAAGCCCCCGGCCTCCTGGAGCCCACATTCTCCCGGCGGAGACAGACAGTAACAGTGCTGGGGGCTGGCCCCGTGGCCAGCTGGTTAAGTTCGCATGCTCTGCTTCGGCGACCCAGGGTTTCGCCGCTTCGAATCCCAGGTGCAGACATGGCACCACACATCAGGCCACGCTCAGGCGGCGTCCCACACAGCACAACCAGAGGCACTCACAACTAGAATATACAACTACGTACTGGGGGGGCTTTGGGGAGAAGAAGAAGAAAAAAAAAGAGAAGAAGGGAACCGACGTTAGCTCAGGTGCCAATCTTAAAAACAAAAACACCTCAGTGCTATGCTACACTGTCAGGCAGTGATGGGTGCTGGGAAGAAAAATACAGCAAGGAAGAGACAGAGAGGGACAGGGTTTGCTGATCTGGACAGATGGGGCCTCTGTGGGAGATGACGAGTGAGCAGAGATCTGAAAAAAGAGCAGAGAGGACAGTGTAGCTGCCAGGAGAGGAGCCCTCCAGGCAGAAGGAGCAGCACGTGCAAAGGCCCTGAGACAGGGATGAGCTGATGGCCATGCAGCTGGAGAAAGGAGTGAGCAAGAGGGACGCAAAGGGCACCCCATGCAGGATGAGGGGTGCAGGTGTTACTGTAGGGAGGTGGCGGCCACTATGGGTCGACCTGGATGAAATCTAAGTCAAGGGGGCAGGAGTGGGGCTGGAGTCCCCTTCCCAGGCAGGAAGGAAGGTTCCAGCACCAGGAGCCCAGGGCTGCAGAGCAGACCCTCGTCTCAGGCCACCAGGCATGGGGACGGAGGGAGACGGTTACGGGGCAAGAAACGGCCCTGGCATTGACTTTCCTGCCTCTGGTTCCCCAAGAATCAGAGCAGCGGGAAGGAAACGGGCCACTCGGTAAGGACCCCTCTACGAGAAAGGACCTCAGATGCCCCCTCTGAGCTCCGCGGGGATCCTTCCACGGCCTCTGACCAGGGAACCACAGCCAAAGCCCACCCTCCACAGGGACCACCGCCGGCAGCCGGGCGTTCCTCCGTCAAGAAGGGCAAGCTGAAGGGGGAGCAGAAGGAAACGCCGCTCCGTGAGAGGGAGGGTGAGGCTGGGGTCAGAGGAGCTGTGCCCTGGAGACGCTGCCGGGCCTGAAGTCCAGGCCCCCCGGGAGGGCGGGCAGCAGGGAGCCGCAGAGAAGACAGGCCACCCCCCGGGCGCAGGCAGGAGCAGCAGCAGACGCGACCCTGCGCTGGAGGAGCCTGGCCCAGAGGGAGCTCAGAGGGTCCCCTGCGGCTCCACCTCGACTCAGTGGACATGGGACCACCGCCTGCCCTTGGCCTTGAGCTGCAGTGGAGGCGGGACACAGAGAGGGCGCTGGAAGCCAAGGGAAGGACAGCATCCCACAGGCAACCGGGAGCCAGAGAGACTCGATGGAGGAGTGGGCACGGGGAGGGCGGGGGGATCCTGATCCCCCGGGGTCACCTTTAACCTCTAAAGCCTATGAGTCCTGATTGGTCGCCTCCCATCCTCGTGTCTTGTGCCCTAGGAATAAGTTACACTGACGCCTTCACTTCTGCGGGTACGAACATTCGGAATTTTTCTTTGTTAAGCCAAAAAAGGATCAACGGCATCTCCCTCACCTCCCAGATGCCTGGAGTAAAGAAAAAAAAATTCCATGCTTAATTTCTTACTGGAATGAGAGCACTGAGCTTTGGTGTTCTGTTTAAATGAGCGAGGGCGTAGACCCCACATCTGGGAGGAGCAGGGCGGAGGGTTTGAGAGGAGAGGCACACAGACTCTCAGCAGCCACCTGCTGGCCCCGCACCTGCCCAGGCACCTGGCGGGGACCCTCTCTGGACCGAACTAGCATTTCGGCCGCCAGGGGTCAGAACAGAAGGTGAGATATTAAACCGTAAAGTGGGGTCGGCCTCTTGGCCCCCAGCTTTGAGGGGGCCCCTGTGCCCCTTGCCCACCTTGCTTTCCTCCGCCAGCCTCCGCCTAAACCTCCAGCTCGTCCAGCTCCCTTCGCCTGGCCTGCCGTGTGGGGGTCGGGGAGGCGGACGGGGACCAAATCACAGAGGTGCTCCCCCACCAGTGCCACAGCCCTGGGCTGCGACTGCCACCAGCGCCAAGGAGCAGAAACCACAGAGGTCAAAGGCCGACAGGAAGCTCTAATCGATGGTTGAAAACAGAGACACCGAACGGCCCACCGCAAGCTCAGTTCTGGCTGCACTTGGCATTTCTGGTGTTTTTTTTTAAGCCCAAAAGAACCGGAATTACAAAAGATAAATAGGAAGGGATATTAATAAGCCTGAAAAAATTATACCCAAAAGTTCTGATTTTTCTTTTTAAATATTTCTATGAAACTTTGGGCACCATTTTTTGTCAAGACTGCGCAATCTCCTATTCCGTACCAGGGCCTGTCCCCCGGCCACACACACAGCCCACCCCTGCCCAGGGCATTAATAAGAGATAGGGCTCCCCTGTAATTGATGGAATCACCGAGGACATTTCACAGCTATTGGGAACTCAGCCCAGACCCCCGTTACAGTGACGGGCTCGGGTCCTCCCTCCACCCCCCCAATTATTTTAAAGTGGGAGGGCTCTGAATCAGCAGAAATCTCCATCCTGCTTCCTTTTAATGGTCCTGCATAATTAAGGCTCTCATGGCCCTAGGTGGTCCCCTGACAACCACATCCTCCTCTCTGGGTGTCCCACGGCGTCACCGTCACACACAGGGGAGGGCTGAGAAGCGCCCCCGACACACAACACCAGCCAAGGCGAAGCGAGGGGCCCGGGGAGCCCAGCGAGGCCCTGAGGCGCCTGTGCACCCAAGGATAGGGGAGATGAAGCCCAAGGTTGGTGCCAGCCTTCCTCGCCAGCCTCACACGCAGCTCCGACGATGTCCCTCCTCTGCTTAAAGCCCTCCATGGCTCCCAGGGCCCACAGGACCACGGTTCAAGTTCCTACACATGGCTGACAAGCTCCTTCCTAACCAGCCGCAGCTGGCCTGCTACTCCAGCTTCATACACACCATTCCCCTCCTGCAGCCATACTCCCATCTCCTGTTCCACCAGGGCCCAGGGCCTGGAACACGGAGCCAAGCAAGGCCCCGAGGGCTCCACACTGAACAACCCTCTCTCCAGGTCGCCTTAATGAATGCCTCCACCCATGTGCCCCAGGCATCTCCCCCACCTTATCCTAGCCCTTCCCTGCCATGTACCAGGAGCAGAGCAGAGCAAAGCTGTGTGTGACCTCAGGCAAGCCTCTTAACCTCTCTGAGCACAAGCTCCCTCACCTGGAGAACAAGGGGGATAGAACCTCCAGAGGTTAAAGCGCCTGGACCAGGGAGGGACTTGGAGTAGCTGCTCAATAAAACCGTGTAGCTATTTTTATTGTTATTTTTTCATACTGTTTTCTCCCCTGAAATTTCCTTTTCCATTTTTAGCCCTTGTCTTTCCTACCAACTCCTATACATCCTTCAGAACCCCAGCTCAAATACCCTGCCCCCTGTGCATCTTGTTCAGATGCTCCAAAGAAATCGAAGGCTCACCATGGCTGCCCACATAGTCACAAGGTGCCCTCTTGTATGGCACCAGCAGGGCTGTATGGTCACCTCATGGGCTGTGAGCTCTTGGGGCAGGGGTCTTGCCTCTGTCATCAGTCATCTTGGCATGC
Source organism: Equus asinus (assembly GCF_041296235.1). Taxonomy (NCBI): domain Eukaryota; kingdom Metazoa; phylum Chordata; class Mammalia; order Perissodactyla; family Equidae; genus Equus; species Equus asinus. Next base: position 156,745,409 of record NC_091792.1, read on the forward strand.
CTGCCCAGCCTGGAGCCTGGCTCAGGGCCCAGCCCTGCTCACAGAGCAGATAGAACCTTCCGGTGCTGCCTGCCGATGCCGCCTCTCCTCTGTGCCTCTGTGTCCCCCTCAGTGGCATCGGCTGTGGCCCTCTCCCGTCGTCATGTGTGATGGTCTTTCTCTGGGCACGGGTGGGAACTGGGGTTAAACCGAGCAGGCAGAACTGATCAGACAGGGCTGCGGTGAAGGGAGAGCGGCGTCAGAAGGCAGAACTGCGCAGGCTTGAGCCACACACCTGGGGACAGCTGGGCAGGTCAGCGAGCGCTCCGAGGGAAACGGACAGACACACGGAGGTGGGGCTGCAGGTCCTCGGCGGCGGAGAGCACAAGACGAGACAGGCCTGAAGGAGCGGGGATCACAGGGTACGCCCGGTACCTGGCACCACAGTGCCACCGCAGGGAGAGGGGCCCCCAGCGTGGCTGCCTTCCTGCCCCTGCCCCTGCCCCCTGCGCCCTGCCCCCTGCCAGCAGGAAGGCCGAGGCCGTGAGAGTGAGGAGGGTCAGAGGGTCATTACAAAGTGGCGGGCGGGGAACACTCACTGATGAAGAGTCGACAACTGTCACTCTCTGCTTGTAACTGTCCCCGCTCAGCACCATGTGAGGGACCCCATCGGACAAAATGAAATCCCCCCCAACTGCGGGCCCTGGTTCTGCAAGATCTGCCCCCACCTCTGTCTTTGCACCTGACAGCCTGCCCCCTTGCCCCATTGAGGCCTGGCTCCCCTGGCCTGCTGCCACTGGGCCCTCACCCCTGCCCTCTGCCCTGCTCCTTCCAGGCTTGCTCTTTTATTCTTTGTGTTTTGTTTGTTGAGGAAGATTGGCCCTGAGCTAACATCCGTGCCCATCTTCCTCTATTTTATACGTGAGTCACCTCCACAGTGTGGTTGACAAGTGGAGTAGGTCCGCGCCCAGAACCCAAACCCAAAAAGCCAGGCCACCAAAGCGGAGGGTGCGAACTTAACCACTAGGCCACGGGGTTGGCCCCTTTTATTCTTCAAGGCAGGGAGATGCCCCCTCTGACCACCGTAATTAAGATCCAGCTGCATCAGAGCGCCCGCAGCGCCTTCAGAAACTCCTACTTCAATGCTCCTACTGACTTGTGGGTGGGCCTGCCTGTCTCCTCCCCTCGGCTCTGCAGAGGCAGATGCCTCCTCTCAGCATGAAGCCTCAGCCACCCTCGCTCCCCCCCACCCCCACCCCCACCCCCTTCAGTCCACCGGCAAAGGAGCGGGCCCACCTTCCGTGCAGACACACGACCTGACTGGTCGCCTTCCCTCCACGGCGCCCGCCCTGCTCGGAGCATCAGCATCGTTCACCTGGGTTAACACGCTGATCTCCCAGCTGGCCCCCACCTCCACCCTCGCCCCACAGGTCAGTCCCCGCTCAGCAGCCAGAGAGATCCTGTTAAAACACAGCCAGGCCAGGTCACTCCCGGATCAAACCCCACTCTGGCTCCCGTCCTTTCCGAGTAAACCCAAAGCCTTGCCTGGCCTGTAAAGCCTCTTGATGTGGGTCCTCCTCTATCCGTGCCCCTCTCTGGCCCCACCTCCCACCCCGCCTCCCGCTCAGCTCCTGCCACACGGGCCAGGATCCAGCTGCAGGGCCTTTGCACTGGCTGTTCCCTCGGTTGGGGACTTTGTCCAGGCTCCGCCCCTGACATCTGGAGCCTCCCCAGCTGAGGGTGGCTGGGTCTGGTCTGTCTACCCCAGACCCATTACCAGGGGTGAGCCCGGGGAGTCCAGCCTACCCAGCCCCTTTAAATGAACCTGACTCACCCACAGGTCCCATGAGAGGGCTCAGTCCTCAAGGCTTCTGTGAAGATTAAGTGAGAAAGACCACAGGCTGACAGGCGTGAGACTACGGGAGCCTCTATCCTGGCTCTACCCAGCTGTGTGAGCTTAGGAAAATATCTTCACCTCTCTGGACCTCAATGTGGTAAACAATAGCGGCCTCTAAAGCCGTCCACATGCTAATCTCCAGAGCCTGTGCGTATGTTACCCCACACGGCAGGAGACTTTGCGGCTGTGATTAAGTTAAGGCTCTCGAGCCGCAGAGATGATCCTGGATTCTCAGGGTGGGCCCCCTCTAATCACAAGGCTTCCCACAGACGAACGAAGGTCACAGGCAGAAGAGGAGATGGGACCACGGAAGCAAAGGCTGAAGATGCACTTTGAGAGGGAGAAAGAGGCCATGAGCCGAGGGTGGAGGCGACCTCGAGAAGCTGGAAAGACAAGGAAGCAGGTTCCCCGCGAAGCTCCAGACGGAACCCAGCCCTGCGAGACCCGGATTTCAGACTCTGGCCTCCAGCATCGTGAAAGAGTATATTCGTGTTGTTTCGAGCCACTATGTGTGGCAACTTGTTACAGCAGCCAGAGGAAACCAATGCACTCAGTGTCCTCACCCATAAAATGAATAAAATAGCCCCCCACCACAGAGTGGCTCTGGGGATGGAACAAGACGTAAGCTTAGAATGGCACCTGGCGCGCAGTAGGCACTCGACAAACGTCGACTGTGGACATCACGCCTGCAGCACAGGGACAGCACGGGAGGGGGCCCGCGAGGGGTGGCGACGGTCATCCCCACCTACTCTGAGAGAGCTCAGGGCTCCGTGCTGTTAAAGCAGGAATCGCTGTCTATTTGAGGACTTACTGGGGTGGTTTCCATGGTGACACTGTCACAATGACTAGCAGACAAAAGACCCGGGTTTCTACCGCTTTGGAGAATGCCGGAGGCTGTGGGCTGGGCAGCAGCGTGGCCCCCTGCTCCCCAGCTCTGCCCGGGACAGGGAGGGGTGGGGGGAGCCACGGAGGTCCTCTGAGCCTTGGTTTCCTCATCTGCCCGATGGCAGATGTAAGCATGCCCTTGTGATCCGGGACGCTCCTCCCTCAGTGAGCAGGAAGGCATTAGGAAAACGATGCTCTGGGGGTGTCGCTACTGGCTGTTCCCTAAGGTCTGAGCAGTCACTGGATAAATGGGTATAAGTGAGATGTGAAGAGGTTCCAATCTCCAGGGCTCTTGCAAAAAATTAGCTCCAATAACAACCATTTGTGCTCTCATTAAAAACAACAACAGCCTGCCTATCGGCAGTCGGCGGCTTAATTTCTCATGAGAACGACGACATGCGGTCTGGAGGCCACAGCCTCACGGCTTAGTGACGGCAGATTCAGTGGGGACGGGCGCAGGGCCACAGAGGCCTCCCACTGACTCTGGAGAGAAGGTTTCTGTGCAGGATATTGAGACTGAGAATGAAAACAAATCCTGGGAGAACCTGAAATACAAAAACTAACTCCAATAGGAAACCCGGAGAAACCAATAGTTTGCTTTACCAAAGATTTATCCACAAATTTACTGACTTCATCACACTATTTCAGAAAAAGAGAAAGCGTCCCAGCTCATTTTATAAGAGTACAATAATCTCAATAGAACCGGGCAGAGGGAGTGTAAGCAAAGAAAATTAAAGACTGACTTCATCTACAAACATTTATGCCCCAAGTATAATTTCTGCATTTATGCAAAAGTGTCCTGAGCCCTGGCCACCCCCCCGCCCCCCCGTGTCCAGCCACCGCCCAAGCCCGTGGTGGTCAGAAGCTGCAGTCCCGCCCTTCACACCTTGGTCCTGAGAAGCCTCTGGAAGCTCAGCAGGACACGGGGGAGGCGGGACCTGCCACCGCCCTAAGGCTGGCATCCTCTGCAGCCCGGGGAGAGGGGCCGACAAACGCAAACCAAGTTGAGCCGTGGAAAACAAAGTCACAGTTCTTGCACTGGGGTTTTTGGGCTGACTCACGTGCAGCTCGCACACCACCAGCCACACGACAATTCCCTGCCTGGCAGCTACGCCCGGGTGCCTGGGCTCCGCAAGCGTACAGCTGACAGTGGCCCCGGTGGGCGGCTGCTCACTCAGAGCCGGGGGGAATGGGGGCAGATGACACAGTTACAAATGCCCTGGGGGCTCTGACTCCCACCTCCAGCCCCCGAAAAACGTCCTTCACACAGCGTGGGGCACACAGAAGAGCTTCCATCCTCCCTAAATGCCACCCGCCCACAGACACGCGCGTCTCCTGATTCGAGGTTGAGACCCATGGCTAAGATGCAAATCACAGAGAAACGTAGAGAGGAAAACAACGGCTTTCTCAGAGCCACTACGCAGGGTGGCCTATTTCTTTCCATCGCTTTCTCTGGTTCCATTTTTTGGTAAAGCAGTCATTGCTGTGCTTTTCCCCCCACGAATGTTATAACCATTTCCCCATGTCATTAAAAACCTCCTGAATCAATATTTTAAATGACTGAGCAACAGTCCTCATACAGACATCACGGTCGTTTACTCGCTTCTGAACTGTGGTCCCTACGAACCAGGATGTACCACGAAGTCCCATCTTTCTTCCTCCCGGTGGGGCTCATGTGGGCCAGGGCTGGACCCGGGAGGAGAGACCAGACTCTTCCCTCTTCCCCACTCCTATTCCACGCCAGGCTGGCCCAGAGCTGCACCTGGGCAAACCTTGGGGGCACCTGTGGGTGGGCCCAGGTGGTCGGGGGCAAGGCCCTGTGGGAGGTGGAATAGCGGGCCCCAGAGCTGTCTGCATCCTGACGCGCAGAACCTGTCACTGTGTTCTGTTGCAGGGCAAGGGGGGCACTAAGGTTGCTGACCCCCTGACCATCACATAGGGGGTCATCCTGGATTATCCGGGAGGGCCACGTGTCATCACGGGGGTCCTTAAAAATGGAAAGAGGAGACAGAGGAGTCAGAGTCAGTGTGAAGCAGCGCAAGAAACACCCGACCGGCCGCTGCTGGCTGTGAAGATGGAGGAAGGGCCCACGAGCCAGGAATGCGGGCGGCCCCAGAAGCTGGAAAAGACCAGGACACGGATCCTCCCCTTGGTCACCAGAAGCAGCCAGCCCTGCGACACCTGGTGAGACCCATGCCAGACCTCTGAACTGGAAAGGCAAGAGCATCGGTTCATACTGTTTCAAGCCACTAAGTCTGCAGTCATTTGTTACGGAAGCCCTGGGACACTGAGGCAGCCCCACGCTGCTGGTGTGGGGCCAGGCACAGATCCTGGGCATCTTAGTTGGCCCCTGTGCTTCCTGTTCGTCCCCACACACGTGACTCCCACACCTGTACCTCCAGCCGGGACCTCGCCCCTGACTCCAGACATCTGGCCGCCTTCTCGACACCCGTCCTTGGAGCCCAGTGCGATCTCACGCTTACCGCAACCAAATTTGGCCTGTGGGTCACCGTCCCCCCCCGGGCCGCCCCTTCCCCAGGGTGCCTGTCCCAGGAGGGGGCCTCGCCTTCACCCCACTGCACAAACCAAAGCTCAGAGTCACCCTGGCCCCTATCGCTCTGGGCAAAGCCCTCAGCTCAACCTTCAAAGAACCCCCAGGTCGGGGCCCATCCCCCGCCTCTGCCGTCCCAGCCTGGGGTCCACCGTCTCTTCTCATATCAACCCCAACAGGGCTCCTCATACTCCTGCCCCTACACTGACCCCCTGCAGTTTCTCCTTTTCAAATATGCCCCTCATGACCACTCACCCTCGCTCTCAACCCTCCATCAGCGTCTCACTCCCTTAGAAGAAAACCAGGAATCCTTCCCTCCTACGAGGGCCCTGCGTCACCGCCTTGTGCATCTCTCTGACCTCAGCTCCTGCCGTCCGTCCCCCTTGGTCACTGCGCTCCAGCCACACGGCTGCACTCTCATCTCAGAGCCTTTGCCCCTGCAATGTCCCCCTTCTAGAACATTCTTCCCCCCGAGATCTGCGTGGCTCACCTCCCTTGGCACCTCAGGGTGTCTATTCCCCTGAACCTCCTCAGTGAGATGCCCCCGGCCCCCACTTTTTTGATGGTGGTTCTTGACATCACTCCCGCCATCACATTGCCTAGTTACGGGGTCATCGTCTGTCCATCGTTCCTGCTGCACCCCCAGGCCGGGCACAGGGCCTGGAGCGTAGCAGGTGCGCGATAAACATGGAGGGCGCTCCCGGGGGGCTCAGCCGGGCCCCCTGGAGAAGTGCTGGGGCTTGTGGACGGACAAGAGCAAGGCAAACCCAGACATGGACGTCCTGCCCGATGGTGGACATGAGGAAGCCCCAGAGAGCGTCCCAAGAACGTGGACAAACCCGGAGAGGAGCGGTGGGGAGAACACAGGCAGGGGACAGAACTGGGCCAAGGGGAGGAGCGGCTGGCGGCTTCAGAGGGTCCTGAGCCGAGTCCCTGGGGGCTGCCCAGGGAAGCTGGGCTCCCGAGGGGATGAGTGACCCAGTCCCTCCCAACAGCCCCCGGCCTCCTTCACCGAGACTCTGACAAAGTCCCCTCCAGGGGCCGCCTCACACGACTCATTCATTCCTGCATTCCTTCACTTGTTCATTCAACAAGTGTGTATTCCAGGCACTGCTGTAGGCACCGGGGTCCACGCAGAGATGAACCAGACCAGGTCCCTGCCCTCCCGGGGTGGGGGGCCCTGTCTGTCCCCCTGCTACCCCTGTGACGTCATCTGGGGAGGACACCACGGCCTGATCCTCTGCCTTCGGTGTCTCTGGGGAACGCTGTGGCAGTGTGCAGCCGGCCAGCCACAACCCAGCACCCAGCTGAGGCGTCCCAGAGTCATGGGTTCAAGTCCTGCCCTGCCACTTCCCTGCCTACGGGGCCATGGGCCCATCCCTGCAGCCTCAGTTTCCTCTCCTGTGCAGGACTCCCTCAGAGCTCGTGTGAGGATGAGGTGAGATGGTATGGGGTCAGAGCTTAGCCGGGCGCCTGGCTCAGAGGGTGCATCACTGAGTGTGAGCTGTTGTCACATTGTGTTCCCTTGGACTTTGTTCAGGCCCAGACCTCCATGGTGGCTGGCCCTGTGCTGGGTTCCAGCAAGAGGAGGTGACCTCCAGCTGAGCTGCTGGAGGAGAAGGAGCAGCCCAGAGAAAATTCTACAGGGTGTGGCCGGTCTGTGAGAGGGAAGCTGTGGGGGCTCTGGGGGCACAGAGGAGGGGCCCGGCCCAATGTGGCGGTCAGGGAAGGCTTCCTGGAGGAGGTGACAGCTGAGTGTGGTCCCTCCTTAGCTTCTGCATCTGGGCTCACTCCCTGACCCTCGTCCTAGCTGCCTGAGCCCTGGAAGTGGGGCAGTTCCTGGCTGTGCAGGCACTTGGGGCCAGGGGCAGTGGGTGGCAAGACCCGGATCCTGCTGCCAGCTGGTGCTAAAGCAGCATTCAGCCCACCCCCACTCGGAGCCAGTCCAGGCATCGTCCAGGCCATGCCCACCCACCCCGAGGCTCCCACCCCCGCCATCTGCGTGGTCCCTGGCTGCGTGAACGCTCACGTTTGGAGTGCTTGTCGCACAGGGCGGCCGCGCGCATGTCGCAGAGGCGCAGGGAGCCCTTGCTGCTGCTGTAGACAAAGAGGTTGCAGTGGTGGGGGTGGAACTCGGACGCCGTGATCACCTCCGTGAGGTCCTCCATGTTGGCCGGCTTGATGTCCACGATGTCTGGGCAGCAGGTCAAGGAAGAGGCAGCAAAGGGAGGGCACCCTCGCTGCTCTGCCTCGGGGCTCGAGCCCGGCGGGTCTGCCCGACCTCTCCTGGCCCAGCCATCCACCCCGCGTCTCAGCCACCCCTCTGTTCCCATGACTTGGGACAAACCGCTGATGCAGAGAGCTCCGCCCACCTGCATAGCGAAGCACCCACTGGCCGCCCCTTCTGGGTGCCCATCCACTGTCCCCACAGGGCTGGACCCGTCACTTCCCTCTGGACCTCAGCCTCTCCCCAGCTGCCCAGCCCACGTAAAGGGACCTGTGAGGCCTCTCCCCTCCGCCCACCTCCCCCACCAGTGCCGAGCAGAAGCAGGGGCATTCGCTGAGTGCGGGCTATGTGCTGGGCCGGGACGATCCTACTGAACAATTTCAATTCTCCCCGTCACCCTGTGAATTGTGTCTGGTGCTGAGCAGACAGGCTTCTGTCGGCTCCCCACTACCCCGCTCCACCCCAGTACCCAGCCTTCTGCCCACAGCATCAAGACCCTCCTTTGGGAAAAGGGTCTCTGCTTCTCTGGGTTTCAGCTCTGATCTGTGCCTCCCACCCCCCACTCACAATCAGCATGAGGGATGAGCAAACGGTGCTGGCTGTGCCAGTGGAGGGACCCCAGGACTGGAAATACTGGGTGCAGTCCTGTGATCTCTGCTGGGCTGAGGGGTGTGGAGAGGAGGGGCTTGTGTCTGCTGCTGTGACAAACGGAAACCCTGGGGCCTCAGGGTGGGGCAGACAGCACCAAAGACAGAGTGGGGAGAAAGATCTGGCAGTACCTTTTGAATCCTGGATCAAGCCACACCTGAAGCCATGCCCCCTGGACTGTTAAATACGGGAATCCATTTTCTGTTTCGGGTCAAGAATTTTGTTACTTGCAAAGGAAGTATCCCTGACTGATACATTGGAGCCCAGAGAGGGTAAGCAACTTGTCCAGGGTGACTCAGTAGTGAGTGGTAAGGCTGGATTTGGCCTCATGACCTCCCAGGCTCCAAAGTCTGCTCTTTTCCCGTCCATTCCCCATTGCCTACAACAACAAATTGGAAGCCCTTGGTGCAGCATTCAAGGCCTGGCATGCCCCGGCCTCTCTACCTTTCTGACTTCAGATCAGTGACCTACTGGTCACTCTACCCAAAAGGCATTGTCCTTCCTGACAGTGACCCCTTAGCCTCTGGACTCCCACCTCTGCCTGGGGCTCTCCACAGCCCGCTCCCTCTGATGAAAATGCCCCTTCCTCCCTCTTCATTTGCATGTGGGCCCTGGAGTCAGAGTCCCAGCTCTGCCACCTCCTGGCCCTGTGGTTGTGGGTGAGCTCCCCAGCTCTCCATGCCTCAGTTTCCTCATCTGTCAAATGGGTTAACAGTCCTAACCTCATAGGTTTGCACACTGCCGGACACAGAGCTCAGTGAATGTCAGCTGCCATTATTATGATTTTTTCTGGAAAATACCAGCTGAAACTCTAAGAACCCTGTGCTGTCAGCCCCCCCATCCCCCCAGCCCAGGCTGCTTCCTCTCTCAATAAGAAAAGGGCACTTCCCGACTTCTGTAAACACGGGAGTATAAAATATCAGAAAAGGTGGTGGAGTCTGTGCACCCGAGGAGGGCTCCGTGCCCACCCTCAAGTCTTGCTTCCCGGAAGCATGTCATTAACCAGAAACTAGAACCACGGAAAGATATGAAGAGAGGGGAAAAGGAGCTACGTCATCGGTGCCTGGACCGGTTTCCCGGGAAACGGTGGTTTTCTGGTATGAGAAGGAGAGATTAAATCACAAAAAATGAGACGAAAGGGTAAGAGAGAAAAAGAGCCAAGACTTCTGCGACGCTGAGTCCACCCACATGGACCTCGCAGCCCACCCTTCAGGGCAAGGCCTGCGGGTGCTCTGTGCGAGGTTCTGCTGGCTGCTGGTCGGCTTGAGCCTCTCACCAAACTGCAGAGGGCGTCGGAGGAAAAGGACGTCGTCGATGAACCGTCACACGCGTTAGCACAGCGCCTGTTAATGTTCCGCACAAAGGGTGAGGGCCAACAGCAACAGCATCTGCCCACAGAACTCAGGACACGAAAGTCCCAGGAGGCCTGTGGAGACAGACCCTGGTCCCGGATTCACACGGGGGCTGAGGCCAAGCACAGGGCTGTGGCCTTGCCACCTGACCACAGAGTGTGAGCTTCCTGCTTCCTGCTAAGGGAGACCCCCATAGTGCTGACAGCCCCTGATGGCCTCATGACGGCCACGTCCAACCCCCGCATGGCTGTGCCTGCCTTCTCCACACACTCGTTAGACACCTGTAGAAGGCCACAGCGGCTTTTAAAAGAACAGAGAGCTCAACCATGTCTCACTCCTCTGCAGCACACAACACCTGAGCCATGAGTGGCTGAGGGGCAATGCACGTGGCCTGAAGGCCCCATGTGGAGCTGGGGAGACAGCATCTCCCACGCCTGGGCCCTGCCAACAGCCTGGGACTGCGGTTCCCACCGCCTGCGCATCACTGGCGGACTCTTGTGCTGTTTAAAGGATTCTGGATACAGGGGTGCTGAGGAGAGACGGGTGTGAAACACGGAGGCTTCATTTCCACGTGACCCTAGTGGAGGAAGACAAAACCACAGACGTGGTCAACGTGTCAGGGCCCCCACCGGGCAGGGGCCCCTGAGGCCGAGTGGGCAGTCCCCCACCTCAGGATCCCGGGCCAGAACAGCGTCCTTAGGGGTGTGGCCATCCAACGGGGTCCACAGTCACCTGATCCCGGGATGGCCTCTCCAAGGCCTCCGGGTCAGCTCGCCACAGCACCTGCCCGGTGCCTGCAGCCTGGCTTCTCCCTGGAGCCATCAGGCATGCGAAAGGAATACGTTACTGAGTGGGGCTGTCCCCACTGGATCCCCGTAGTCACGTCCCAAAGCGGAGGCCTGAAGACAGATTTCTGACCAGGGGAGCAGGTGTGGAAGAAGACCCTTCAGCATGATAATTCTGCCCCAGACAGACAGGGCCAGCACGCCTGGACTCTCCCCCACGTGGCCACGTGCCTGTACACCCTGCAACACTGGGTCCAGCAGTGACCACACACCGTGGCTTTGACTACAGCAGGACCTGTGCTGGGTTGGAAGTTGGGAGCCTTGGGTGGGGCGTCTGGCCTCAGCTCTCTCTGGAATGTTGAGTGTCACATGCAAAAGTCATTTCTATTCCTGAAGCCTCAGTTTCCCCCATTTGCCCAACGAAGGGTTGGGCGTGATCCTGGAGCACCCTTTGATTTCGAGGACTAACCCCGCCATGGCCTCTCCCTTGTTCCGTGATCAGCTGCACAAAGCCTACTTGCAGAAAGGTGATCGACAGGGTTCGCGTGGGGACCGCCCGCCCTCGGGAAGGAGCATAATGAGGCTCATTGATGAGCCCCTCCCCCTGGCAAAGGTGGGTGAATTATTCATGTTCTATTTTTCCATCTAACTGTACTCCACTGTCTGATGGGTTTCGTTTAACTTCCAATAACACCCTGGCAGCTAGGAATGATCCTCCCTACAAGGAAAGCTCGGCAGACCCAGGCAGGAGGGGCAGGAGCAGGTCACGCAGAGAGGATGGAGAGGAGAGAAGGAACCCGCTCCACCCAGCCCCTCGGCTGAGCACACAGTGCTCTCCTCCAGCGCAGTGGGCTGCACGGCGGCTCCCCAAAACACGCGTCCCTATGCTAACCCCAGAGACCGCGAATGTGACCATATTTGGAACAAGGGCCTTTGCACATACAGTCAAGGATCTCAAGATGAGGCATCTGGGATTAGAATGGGCCTTAAATCCAGTGACTGAGTGCCCTCATAAGGAGGAGGAGATGCCAGTGGCGATGGAGGCAGAGACTGGAGCCATGCAGCTGCAAGGAACACCTGAGGCAGCCAGGGGCTGGGAGAGGCAGGACGCCTCCTCCCCTAGAGCCTTCGGAGGGACCTCAGCCCCGCCCACATTTTGATGGTGAACTTCTGGCCTCTGGAACTGTGAGACAGGAGATTTCTGTTGTTTTAAGCCTCTCTCTCGGTTTGTGAAAATTTGTTACAGCGGCCGCAGGAAACTCAGACACCCAGGTTGCCTCCTGGGAGCTGGGCAGTAACAACCTGTGCATAACGCCAGGGCTGTGGACACCTTCCTCCAGCTCCATCCTGGCCGCCTCCTTCTCTGCAGTTCCCTGTGTCAGCACCCCCAGCCCTGAGATGCCAACCCGGGAATCAGGGCAGCGTCCAAACCCTCCCCACTCCCTCCTTCGCCACATTGACCCAGGCTCTTCCACCTGAAGGTCCCTCCGCTCTGCCCGTCAGCCCAGGCCGTCTCTGCCCCGTGGGGCTCCCTGCCTCTGGTCCCCCCCAACCTCAGCCAGAGCGAACTCCCTAAACAGGGGTTGGGTTTCCACTGCGCTGCTTGGTGGCCTCCCCACTGTCCACAGAAGTCAAACAGCTTGCTGGGCATTCAAGGCCCGTCACGATCACCCTGCCTGCCTGCCTGTCCCCAGCCTCACCTTGGGCCACTTCTCCCTCCCCCTCCAGCCATGCCCAACAGTGTGAAGTTTCTGGAACATTCCCTGGTGATGGGCTCTGGCTGAACACCAAGGCAAGGCTCTACCCATCTGCTCATCCTGGCAGACCTCACCTCCTCGGGATCGCCACGCTGCGTACATGCCCGTCTCCCGCTCTCAGTGTCAGCTCCAGGGGAGGGACCATCAGATCCCCCGGCCCCGTCCCACACAGCCTGCCCAGCGCCTGCACTCAGGGTGTTTGCTGCAGGGCTGATGCGCGAATGAGCATCAGAGGAAGAGGCGATTCTCAACCCTTCCTCGTGAACGGTCCTTCCAACTGAGAAACCCTGTCACAGTCATTTGTCCCCCTGCCCCCGGAGTGGAAGGTGGTGACACTACCCTTAGTTTTATTTAGGTGGCTCCTCAGAAGTTCCCAGGGCCAGTGAGCAGCAGAGCTGGCGTCTGAACCAGGGACGCACAACTGTAAATCTAGCTTGGGTTCTTCCTTGTTTCTCTTGCAGCCCTCTGCAGCTGGTACCCCTGCCCCTTGGTGTCCATTCCAGGATGTGACAGGTACCATCCCACCCCAGGGCCTTTGCACTTCCCGTTCCCTCTGCCTGGAGAGCAATTCTCCCAATATCTGCAAGGCTCCCTCCTCTGTGTCCTTCAGATCTCCACCCAGAGTCTCCTGAAGAAAGTGGTCTTCTCCTAGAAACCTCCTTCTCTCCCCAAAATAAACTTCTCTTTCACCTCGCTATATATATATACTTTATATTTTTGCAAGCATCAATCATTGTTTATTACCATTGGCTTATTTTTTGACTGTCCACCTCCTCAGGGACGGCAGGGACTCATCTGTCTGGATCGCTGCTGCCCCTCCAGGGCCTAGAGGGGGGCCTGGCACACAGTAGGTGCTTGGTGAGCAGCTGCTGAACTGAGTGAACACACCAGCCGGCGTGGGCCCCTCTGATCAGGGCCAGGGAGCGCAGGAAGTTTCAAACCCAGCTCAAGGGGAAGAAGGCCTTGAAGTGGAGATGACAGCAGGGCCAAGGAGACCCCAGGCCACGGGGGGCTCGCTTTAGGGGTAGACTGTCACGGACCAGGGCCGCTAAAAGGAGCTGTCACCCTGCAGCACGTAGGAAGCAGTGCGGGAGCCACACAAACGCAAGAGCATCATCACGGAAACCGGGAGCCCGCTGCTCACCCGGTTTCTGCCGTTCCCCATAATGACTCCCTCCGGTCTCCACTGCCTTCCGCTCACACACCCCTCAGCACTTCTCTCTCCAGGCCGCAAACACTGGCTGCACCGTATGTTCCATCTGACTGCAGGCAAAATGGTGTTCCTGTTAACACCCCAAACTCCAGCCAAGCCCCTGGGGCCCGCCCACGGCCAGCGCATCAGGGCCGCCTTCAGTCCTCTCCACCTATGGGTGAGGTGCACCCCCTTCCGTGGCTAAGGAAACGGAGGCTCAGCAAGGAGAAGCCACTTGCTCGGGGCCAGGCAGAGGGGGGCCAGCCCAGGACTGGAACTGAGTCCCAGAGTCTGCAATATGCCTGCCTCCTGTGACTTGGGACACAGAGCAGAGCAGGGGGAGAAGCACAAACCCGGGCCTTGCCAGTCAGCCTGCAGGTGAATCCAGGCTCTGCCACTTGCTGGCTGTGTGTCCTTGGGCAAGTTCCTGAACCTCTCTGTGCCTCAGTTTCCCCAAGTTCAAAATGGCAGTCAGATGCCCCACATCCTACGGTTTCGCTAGAATTAATTAAGATGGTGCATGTGACATGCTGAGCACAAGGCCTGGCCCTGAGAAGGCACGTGGCATAACGCGACAGGCAAGTGCTGACGGGCTGCCCGGGAGCCTGGGTTTCAGGCTCAGATCTGCCCTTAATCGATCATGGAGCCTCGGGCCAGTCACTCAGCTTCTCTGGACTGGTGTGATCTGAGGCCCCAGGAGCGGGAGAGGCAAGACCCGACATTGGGCGTGTGGGGCGGGCGGGCAGGGAGGTTCCTGGCAGCCATCCGCTCCAGCCCCCCGTGTCCTACAGCGCATCCCTCTTCCTTCAGGTCCAAGGAGAGCAGGCGTACACTCTAGACCCGGGCTCGCAGACGCTTTCTGAAAAAGGCCAGGGAGTAAATATTTCAGGCTCAGCAGAGGCCATAAGATCTCTGCCTTGACCGCTCAACTCTGCTGTGTCGTGCAGAACAGCCTCAGACAGTAGGCAGACGAAGGGCGTGGCCGTGTGCCCATCAAACTTTATGAACAGGTGGCTCGCCACCCCTCCCCGGTACACCCCTAGGCTGCACTTTGCTGACCCAGGGCCTAGAAGGGGGATTGCCATCTCGCTGCTGTTCAGCACACGGGGCCACTGTGTAAAAACAGCCTCCCCACCCCTAGGCTGGCCTCCTCCCCCCAGAGCCCCGTATTCAACTTCAGGAGCAAGTGCCGCCCTGGAGGGCAGGTGGGGCCCTCTGCCTGCCCCCCACTCCCAGGACAAAGATGCCCTTCAGCTGTTCCAACCAGCCCTGCAGGCTCGGGCCACACCCTGGGCAGTCAGCAAAGCTCAGAAACGGGTTTGTCCGGCCCCAGAGCCAAGCCCTCGGCTCTCCCGGACAAGGACACAGGAACACAGTCCCGCAAGCCTTCTGCAGAGTCATCAGGTTTGCAGAGATTTTTATAGAAACTCCTTCATCTCCCACTGCCAAGGGCATCGCCTGAGGTCCCAAAGCCGGCTGGGGTCACAGCAGCACCGAGCACCGTCCTGGCCCTTGGTCGGAAGCCGCAACGCTGCCTGGGCCCCGACTCGGACAGCTGTGAAATGTCAGAAAGAAGGTCACTGCGGCTCCAGCGGCCCCCCTTCTGCTGAGCTGCACCTCTCTGAGCCTCCGTCTCCCTCTCCTGGACGGGGGCACAGGTACAAAGGGCCGTCACTCCCGCTGGGCAGAGGCCTGCTGACCGTAAAGTGAGTCAGGCACGTGGAATGAATGGGTCTTGCTGGTTCGCTCTGGTGCGGAGCTCACGTGAGAAGTGGCTGTGGGAAGCACCCCAGAAATGCCGGAGAAGCACACAAATCTTAACTAACATCATAGCGGGCTTTAGCGGCGACGCCACTACTGATGGCTCTGTAGACATGGCAACTAACTGAGCTGGGAGACACGGTCAACCCTCGGGGCAGCTGCTGAGGGCAGTCCACAGGCCAGGCCCCTCAGCATCCCTGCAGGAAGGGACCACCCACCCTCCGATCCCACAGAGGACACAGAGACCAAGGCCAGGAAGCGACTTGCCCGGGGCCACACGTGGAGCGTGGCAGAGCGAGGATAGAATTCTGGCTTCCAGGCTTCCAGCGGGTGCGCCTCCCTCTGCCCCCTCTGTTCTGGATGGTTGCATCTCGCACGATATGCAGCTCTCCCATGCGGTCAGCACCCCCAAGGGCACTGCTCCTGGGGCTCAGTGGACCGGCTGTATCTTCAGCAAGGTGGATGCTGAGAGCGCGCAAGGGTTCAGTGAGGAGAAGGATGCAGCCTTGGGCTCCACGGCTTTAACCGAGCAAAGCGTGGTTTATCTAGATGTCTCAGCAGAAACCTGCTCTCAGGATGGTGGAGGCTGTTTCCACGGCAACCGAGCAGCCGCCAGAGTGAGGATGGAGGCAGGTCTGCCAAGGGCCACGCACGAGAGCCTTCCCCCACTGGCTCCCCAGGGAGGCTGGGTGTGGAGGGGCCCTGGAAGGCCTCTTGCATGTGGATGCAGTTTTATTGGGGCATAGCTAGCAAAGCTGGTTCTTTTCAGCAAATTTTCTCCAAGAGATGACCTGTCTACAGACATGAGCTGTAAGCACTCAGGCCAAACCATGTCACATCCTAGAGGAGGTTCCTGGCAACCCGTGCCTCTGCATTAGTTTTCTGGGGCTGCCGTAGCAAAATGCCACAGATGGGCAGTTTAGACAATAGAAAGTTATTCTCTCATAGTTCTGGAGGCAGGAAGCCCCAGATGAAGGTGTCAGCAGGTTGGTTCCTTCTGACGCCTCTCTCCTTGGCTTGCAGAGGGCCTCCTGCTCTCTGTGTCTTCACATAATCTTCCCTCTGTGTGTGTCTGTGTCCTGATCTCCTCTTCTTATAAGGACAATCTCCTCTTCTTAGATTAGGACCCACCCTAATGACCTCCTTGTACATTAATCACCTCTTTAAAGACCCCCCTCCAAGTACAGTCACATTCTGAGGTGCTGGGGGCTAGGGCTTCCGCATACAGATCTTGGAGTGGGGCACAGTTCAACCATAACATCTTCCCTCTTTCTCTGCTCAGAGCCTCACGACCATGACACTGCATTCCTCTCGGAGAGAAGGACGGGATCTCTGGGGCCGTGCGGGGCCGTGGGGGCGGGGCTGGTCTGAGTAACCACTCGCTGCATAAGCCCACTGAAGCCCTGCGTTTCTCTGTGTGATGATCCAGTCGACACATCTCTACCACAAGCCAGCTTATGTGATTCCCAAATGCTTAGACAGGCTTAGAAAGGCACTGAATTTTGAGTCACCAAGACCAGCGCTTGACAGTCTACTCCACCAAATAACAGCTGTGTGACTTTCGGAAAACTTCTCAACCTCTCTGTGCCCTGCTTTTCCTATCTGTAGAATGGGTTGCCAATACCTGCTTTGCAGGGCTGTGATGAGGATCTAACAAGATGACATAAGTCAAAGGCCCTAGCACATGGTTAGGACTTTTAGCAACAAAGTTAGTTAAGTCAGAATCAAGGTGTTTCTCTTTCTCGAAAAAACATGAAATTAAGCAGGTTGGAAAAGGTGCAATGTTCTTCCTCCTCAGGAAAGACTACGAGGGGTGGCGCTGAGTTGCTTGCCTGGGTTTCTAAGAGCTGGGAGGGGAAACCCAGGTGGGACAGAGCTGGGACGCACACCCAGGTGACCGCCTTCTCATGGCACAGAGAAGGGGCAAACCAGACCCATCCTGACGTCCCGGGGCTCCTAGCGCAGCCCTGAAACCAGATGTTAGCCCCACAGTGGCTGCTCCGGGAGAGACACACAGGGTGCAGTGATGGGACACATAACGAGGCCCTGAGGGGGTCCGGAACATCAGGGAAGGGTCCTCTGAGGCAGAGGCATTGAGCCGAGCCTAGGGGTGAGCAGGAGTTACCCAGGCAGAGGGCCAGGGTCGGGGCTATTCCAAGTGAGGGGGAAGCGCCAGGCTGAGGAGCTGCGAGAGGGAGGGAGAGAGGAAGGGAGACGGGCTCCAGCCTGGGGCGAAGGGGGTTTTAATCGGGAGCGTGTCCTACAAATGCCTTGGAAGCCTGTCAGGAAGGGATTGGAAGCACCAGAGAGTCCCGTGTCCCCACCATTAGAGGAAATGTTAGAAATGTCACACAGCTGCCGAAGCCCATGCAGCTGCTGCCTACATTATGAAACAACCCCCACAACGGCGTGAAGGCACCCGCCTTCCCCGAGGATCTAAAGTAAGAGCCAGGAAACATCGCACTGACAGCGCTGGACTGGCAATCACCCAGAGTGACGGGGGCAGGAGGGGCTGTGGGCAAGTGCTCCTACTTCTCAGAGCTCATCTCCACGTCTGTAAGACGGAGAGAACGACAGCACCCCATACGCGAGCTGCCATGAGGGTTAAATGCAACGAGTGCATGCACTCAGCCCAGCGTCTGCAGACTAAACGTGCCAGCAGTGCTGTCCTGGGGCTGTCACTATCGGGACAGAGAGGCAGTGTGACGGTGAGGTGCACGGACTCTGCATCTAGATGCCCCACATGTGAATCCCAGCCCTGCCACCCAGCTGGGTGACTCTGGGCAGAGTTCTCCACCTTTCTGTGGCTTGGTTTCCTCCTCTGTGAAAGGGGGATGTTAATTTGCCTGCTCCACAGTGTTGTGGGGAGGACTGAATAGGTTAATATGGCAACGTGCTTGGAGCACTGCCTGGCACAGAGTAAGAGCTCAGGAAGAGGTGACGGTGGTGCAGGAGGTGGTGAGGACGACGACGACGCGGCAGCCCCGGCTCCCGATGGAGTCAGCACCATGGACAGCGTGCGGGAGCCCCAGGCCACGGGGAGGCTCGAGGACCAGTTGCAGCCTTGCTGAGGCCCCAGAGCAGTGGTGTGTTGGTAACGGTTTAACAACACACTTGTCGGGTGGAAAACTGATCTGGGGGATTCAGACTTGGGGCATTTCTGAGCAGATGCCCCCCGTTTCCTTCAGTGTAGAGCGGTACTGTGAGAAGATGAAAAGAGGCAGGTTGTAAGGTGCCTGACGGGGAGTCAGAGCTGATGTGGGCTGTGTGTCTGCAGCATCCTGTACTCACCGGCCCCGTTCTGCCCTCACAGCCCCCAGCACAGCAGACACATCCCACTGGATGGGCAAGAAGAGTGAGGCTCAGAAAGCCCGAGTGGAGGCAGGGCTGGACCCCAGGCTCTAGGTCTTTCGGTCAGCACAGGGCCTGGCACATGGAGGGGCCTTGTCCAGTCCTCTGCTTTGCTCCCTGAGTGGAGAAGGAGCCCAGCGCACGGGCGTCCGTGTGTTGACAGGTTTGGAGCCTACACCCCTAATAGCACCACCGTCCAGCTCTGCACGTGGGAATCAGAAATGTGTTCCAGGCTGAGGCTAGGTGTAATGCCAGCTCCCACCATGAGAAATCGCTCAGGGAGGAGAAAAACCAATTGAACCATCTTTACAATTCTCCGTGTGCTAAAAATAAAGCAGAGGTCCATCAGCCAAAGCCCCCGGTGCAATCCATTACATTTAAGACGCATCGAACTCAAGAAAAATCACCCAGTGCTGCCTCTGATGGTCTCAAAATGTTGGTATTAAAGGACGTGAGAGGTTGTTTACACAGATGTGGAGATGGCGCCAGGGAGAAACCGGCTTCCACTATCAGAGAAGATGCTGGGATTTTGTGAAAACCAGCCTTACATATTTGAGGGGCTATAGTTTAAGAGGGAAAATAGTACCAGCCAACTGCTGGGCCCCTTTATGTGAAAGGTTTTTTTATTCCTTACAAATATCCTTATGATAAGGAATCTGCCCATTTTACCTTCGTGGAAATTGATGGCCAAGGGGGTTAAGCTACAAATCTGAGCCCAGGTCTTCTAGATCCCAGAGGCCAGACCACTTCTCCTTAGTGCCCGGGGTCTCTGAGCCCCCGGGAGCCCAGATTCACAAGGATTTGCCTGTATCCTAAGACCAGATGGAGACTGTGGACTTCTTTGCTCCAAAGTCATCATCTACAACCATTCGTAAGCACCCACTATGTGCCGGGCCCTGCATTATGTGTGGGGATACAGAGAGGGCTCAGACTGGGTTCCTAAACTCAAGGGTTTCACCAGAAAATGGGGGAGGTGGTCATACCTCATCTCTTAAGATGAGGAAAGCCCAGTGTGACCAGGGAGTATGGGCCCAGAGGGGCTCTGTCCGGCCTGGGAGGGGCGTAGAGTGGACAGAGCAGACATGATCAGGTAAAAAGGGCTGTGAGTGATGCCTGTGGACAAACAGGAGCCCCCAAGGCTAAGAGAGGAAGGACGATCTGGAGAAGGAACAGCAGCAGGCAGAGCGCTGCCTCCACCCCAGTAACAGGAAGGGAAACCCAGTGTCCCGAAGGTGTGGGCAAGCCTGATGCACAGGGCCCCAGGGAGGTGGGCTGGGCTGGTCACCAAGAGGTGACCAACTGGGGAACCGCTGAGGGATTCGGACTTTCTCTAGAAGCTGATATGGAGCAGCTGAGAGCTTTAAGCTGGGGACAGACAAGGTCAGGCCAGAAGCTCCAATAAGCCAGTCACAGCTCAGTGGTGGGCCAGCTGGCTGGGCAAGGTGGGATTCAGGCAATGGGCCGTCAGGAATAACGTGGCCTGATCTGGGCCTTTGGCAGGGATGGGGGGGAGGGCATGATTCCAGAGCCATCGGGAGAGAATGGGCAGGGCTTGGCACCTCTTTCCATTTTGTGGGTGAGACAGAAGAAGGAAGCTGGGAGGGCTCCTCACATTTGAGCCTTGGTGACAGAGGAAGGCACCGTACCATGCTTGTGCCCGGCACACAGCAGAGGCTCCTCCCTCGTTCAGAGCAGTCATTTCTGGAGTTAGCAGAGGAAAGGCCCTCTCGGTCAGCTTTCCTCCATCAAATGGTCAAAACCATGCTCACTTTTTCTCCTTTATTAAAAAGGTTTTCCTTTCTCTCTAAAACCTTTGCTTTGAATCAATTCTGCTTCAGTGGAGCGTGCTAATATGTGGACATGAGGACATGGTAACATAGCCAAAAACTTCCAGTGGCCTTGAGGACTGAACAGCAGCATCAGGACAAGTCAAGACACGGGAGAGCAAGAGTGAAAGGAATGCGAACCCCCAGGTCTAGAACCCTCCAGGAGCTACTTGCTCAAAAGGTGTCTCAAAAACTCAGAGCAATTCCCCAGCTCAGCGAGGAGTCAAGCTGCCTTTCTGACCTTCTCCCAAGCTGGAAATGAAACACCTTCTCTAATTACTCAGCTGCTATCGGACCCCTCATCGCACCTGCACCCACAGTCCTGACACCTCCTTGCCGGACGAGGCTGGGGTCCATGGGGCGGGTGCCAGGTTTCTCTGCTCTGGGTCCCTGTGTCCTGTTGCTCTCGTGGCCAAGTGGCAGCAGGCCATGGGGAGTGCCACGTGCAACACGGCTCCCTGATGAACTGATCTAATCAGAGGAGGTTTCCACAACCACCACACACCCTGGACACTCACTCAGCTCCTCTGTCTGCCTAACTGGAACTTAGGCTCCACAGGCAAGGCCGCCTTGAGCCCAGCTCTGTAACACACACACTCCTCTTTCTCTAAGAGACAGGACATTTTTAGATTTCGATACCTCAATTCAAATGAACCAATAATTCATTTTCACAAAATTAGAGGCAACATACAGATTTAACACAAAGTTAGAGGGCAAGGTCTGCAGCCAGGGATGCCCCCTGGTTCTCACAGGGGCCCCCAATGCCCTGATGCTCCCCTCTTGTCATTAGCCCTCGCCACCTCACCTGGATTAGTTCCGAGGCTCCCTCATCACTTTCCTCCCCTGAGTACAGCGTCAGCCCCATGTCTGCTTACTCACTGGGCAAAACCAGCACCCTGGCTTACTCTCCACCTGCCCCACACCTGCAGCCACGCAGGTGAACATGGTCGGACAGAAACGCACACCACCCTTATGGCTGGTTCCACTCATTCCCCGTGGCACTTATCACCTGCTCACATGCTGGATATTTTACTTGTTTATTATATTAATGGTTTATCATCTGTCTGCTCCAGGAGAGGAAGGATCTTTGTCTCCCTAATTGAAGCATTGGGCATAGGGCCTGGCACATAGCGAGTGCTCAATAAATACGTTGCGGAATGGCGTGCTCTCCAACATGCAGACAGGGCACAATCTGTGTGTTTAAGATGGGGCAACGAGGCGTAGCTGACAGTAAGGACTCAGGATGACTGTGTCTTCAGTCCATGACTAACCTGTTCCAATGCCCTGTGGCCACTCGGGTCCAAAAGACAGTTATGATACAGCCTCAAATCTATGAAATCTATGTTTTTACTCTCTACTCCCCTGCCTCCTGCCATGCCCATGCTTCTACCCTGCCCATCCTTGCCTCTCCCTGCATCTGCTTGCTGGTCTCATGACTTCCAGGTTCAACTGCTGGAATCTAGTCCACCCAGGACACACAGTCACAGCCCCAAGGGTCTCCCTCCCTCCAGGCTGAGCAGTGGCGCCCCCTGCTCACGGTGCATCGATAGCTTCTTATCGCCTGACAAGCAGTTAGGAGTGAGGCAGACACAGGTTTCAGAACACAGATTCATACACCAAGAAAGGTTTTCCATTATTTTTCAATGCTTTTGATGCATGAGAGAGAAAGTCTCTGGTGCCATTACATCTCTAACACCTCAAGTGTTTGCTCACCTCCATCTTTGACAGAAAGAACCAGCCTCAGGGTC
Source organism: Equus asinus (assembly GCF_041296235.1). Lineage (NCBI taxonomy): Eukaryota > Metazoa > Chordata > Mammalia > Perissodactyla > Equidae > Equus > Equus asinus. The sequence continues at coordinate 156,767,368 of NC_091792.1, forward strand.
TAACACACAACATTCACAGTCTGCATTGTCCAACTCCATACGCGTGTGGCTATTTATCCTGAAATCTGCATTAAATAAAGACTCCCACTCCTCAGCCGCCCTGGATACATGTTAGGTACTCCACGACACACGTGGCTGGTGGCTACCACATTGCACCGTGCACAAGAGGACACGTCCATTGCCCAGAGAGTTCCACCGGAGAGGGCCGAGCATGGGCGTTATTCCCCCTGCGTTGTTTCCACAGCATTCATCTTTATGGCTACCTCCTATTTGTGGTATGCAATACACTTTATTTTCACTTATGGTAGTGAAATTAAAGTCCCTTTCAAAATGCATTTATTTAGGCAAAAATAAAGCAACTCGATTTAATGAAAATTAATAAAAATTAGAAAAATTGGGAAGTAAATGACAGGACACAAGGCACACAGATGGAGGAACAGGTGTGAAGGGTTTTTGCGAATGGCCAACATTTGGAGACCCCGGCCCCAGGGGAAAGTCCACCACTCACACTGTCAGCCAGGCCTGCTGCCGCTCCCCTGCCACCTCCCCCTTCCTCGCTCGTCACCCTCTCCCACACACCCTGGGGTCTTCAGCAGCCTCCTCAAGGCTCTGAGAGCTTCCTCCCCGTGCCTCCGTCTCAGCCCTCCGTGGTGGCCCACAGCAGCCTGTGCAGACCTTGGTTACAGCCAGGACGACATCCCGACACGGCCTGTGAGGCCCTCAAAGGAAGGGCTGAGCCTCTTTCATTTGTCCCTGTGTCCCAGGGGCTCAGCTCAGGGCCTGGGGCGGAAGAGGCACCAGAGAATTGATGGCTGAGCGACCGAAAGGGAGCACAAGCCCTCACCCACTGCAGTGCTTTACAAGGGGCTTCGGCATCCACAGTGTCACTGGATCCTCACAGCAGCCGGGGATGTAAATCGGGCAGGGGTCACGTACATCCCCACCCTTGTCATACCATAAGGAAACTGGGCGCCAGGAGGGTGGCGCCACCGTCCCAAGGCTGCAGGGGAGCAGCCCGAGTGCAGGGCAAACAGCACTGGGCCAGGCCGCAGAGGCCTGAGCGCGAGCCCAGCTCTGGTCCTGCAGCTGGGGAATTTGGGCCAGCCCCTGGTCTCCTGGGGCCTCCATCGCCTCATCTGTAAAATGGGATGATGATAACACTGCCACCGGTTCATAGTTTCGCACCCCCATAAGCACCAAGTGCGATCACGAATGACGAGCTGCTCTGTAAACTGTAGAGTACTGTGCAGGGAGCTCTGAGGATGGCCAGCTGCAGTCACACAAGTCCCACGCCCACCCCCATTCCTAGCCCTGGAGCTCCTGCTGACCCTTTGTCTTATTCTGCTGGGAAGCCATCAACGCATCAGACTTGGGAGTGGATGTCTGTCTGTGCTGCCCACCATGCAGGCCCCCAACTCCCGGGGCAGTGCCTTCTCCTCCCGAGGGGACCGCCCCTTCCCGCACTCAGACACTGTGCTGGGGGTGGAGGCAACCACTCCCCACCAGCGCCAGGGAGGGGCCCGCGATTCAGCACTGACCAATCAGAGCATTGCATGCCCACCTACAGGGATGGGTTTGGGGTGCCCCTCAGGCCCAATCAGAGCCCACTGGGTGCCATCTGGGCCCTTGATGGGACAGTGTAGAGAGAACTGGTCTCTGTTCTCCTGGACTTTATTCTGGGACAACAGGGCCTGAGCTGCTGGTGCCAACTTGCCACCATGCAGAGCTGAGGCTGAAGCCAGAGCAGAGGGCAGAGGCACGAAGCAGCAAGAACCGACGATGCTGTCTGAGCCCCGGAATTCACCTGTGCCGGAAGCTCTCTTGTGGTTCCATAAGTCAGTAAATGCCTGTATTTCGCTTGAGCCAGATGGAGTGAGGTGTTCTGACCCTTGCGACAGAAAGGGTCCTGACCAACTGATGCTCTGAGGGCTAGAGAGAGGGGTCGGGCCCCGATGGAGGGTCAGGCTGATGCCCATCCTGGCCCTCTCCGTCCACCTAAATCTGAGCTCCCATCTCTCAAAGCAGCTCCAGCCCCAGCTCCTCCTGGAGCCTTCATGACCACCCCAATCCACTTTGACCCTCCCAGCTCTGAGCACTCCACTCCTCTGGGGCAGGAAGGAGAGAGATGCTAAAGTTTCCACTGGCTTAGGGTTGGGCCCTTCTGAGAGGGGCTTTCTGAACATGCCCTCGGGGGCCGGAGGGCCTGGGTGTGAACCCAGCCTTGACACTTGCTCGTGTGAGCCCTGAGTAAGTTACTGCGGGCTCTCTGTGAGTCTGATTCCTCATCTGTAAAGGAATCAGGACAGCACCTGCCTCACAGCTTGTGAGGCTGAAACAGGTGAACAGTAACACGTGTCAATGTTAGGCACAGAGCCTCACAGTGTACTATTATTACGATTAGTCTGCAGAATAGTGACCCTTAGCAACCTGCCTGCTCGGTCCACCGCCGCCCCCATTGGGCTGAGCCTCAGCCCCTCCCAAGACCAATGTTCACGTATCAACAGTTCCTTCCTCACCAGTCAGTGGGGGCTGGAGTCAATCCTATTGCCCAGATACAGGAACCACTGAGCAGGGGCCCCCCTTGACCCCATCCAGCTGGGCTTCTGATACTTGGTTGTCACTCCAGGCTCTAGGAGGGACCCCAAGGCTGTTCATCAAACACCGATGCACCTGCCTCTGGCCCCATCGAGGAGAGTCCAGAGGAGCCTTTGGTCAACTTTCAGATAAGTCAACCATCCCTCCTCCAGGAGGGCTGACCTGAGGACTCTCTATCTCCTCCAAGGTCCCTAGGGGAGGTCCCAGGATGATGGGGATTATGGTCACTCTGGAGGAGGCGAGGGGTGGAATGTAACCCTCAGCAGCCACGGTTTTAAAGTTTTCATGAATAAACTCAACATGATTCCACATCTGGTCCTCATTCACACTCTGAGCCAGAAGGTAGCTCACTGAAGAAGTCGAACAAGGCAGAAGCCCCCAGGTCAGTTTGCTTACAACCAAGACACCAGCTCCCCACCCAAAAGCCATCCCGTCCCTGGGAGATGATGGCAGGGCCCGCAGCTGGAAAGGATACTGAAGCTCCTGTCGGTGATGGCCAGGTGCCAGAGGTTGATGCGCAGGTCGTCCGCTGACATGTACGTCTCGCAGTCGCTGTTGACGGAGATGGAGTTGATGTGGTAGGTGTGGCCATTGGCAAAGACCCTCCTTGGGCTCACCTCCACCATCAGGTCCATGGGCTTCAACACGGGCACCTGCAAAGGAGGAGGGGCGGTCAGAGCAAGGCGATGAGGGGGGAGTGTCAGGCGCAGGCCACGTGGGCCAGGCAGCGCCAGGGCCATGTGATCAAAACGAGAGGCTGGGAGCGTGCCAATGGGCATCCGTCCTGCATGTATCGGAAATAAGCAGTGCCACCTGGCCAACATCCATCACCTGCCAGCCCTGCAGGAAAGCCTGCCTTCTGGGACGGGTTCTGAGCCTGCCATGTGATCTTGAATAAATGGCAGAACCCCTCTGCAATGCAATTTCCTCATCTCTAAATTGGAATGAGAAGATACTGTGGCAAAGACAGCTGATTGTCCCCCAAAATCTGTGTCCCCTCCACAGGGAAGTGGCTATCCAGGTGGGGACTACACTTCCCAGCTGCCTTTGCATCTGGGTGTGACCATGTGACTTGTTCTGACCAATGGGATGTGAGCACAGTGATGCCTGGCGCCTTTAGGCCAAGAGGGTTAAGAGGCTGGAGTACCATCTCTGCCTTCTTTCCCCTTCCACTGCTAGAATGTGAGGACCCAGGCTTTAGGGATGGGGGCACGTGGGATGGAAGGAGCCTGCATGCCTGCAGGAGAGCCATGTGCCAATCAGGAACGCCCCCACTGGACCTTTCTATGAGTGAGAAATACATTGCTGTGTTCTCCCTGTGATGCCGGGGTTATCTGTTACAGCGCTGGTGTTAGCCTGACTCACACAACAGGCCCGGTGAGTGGGACTCGGGCTGACGTGGGACACGAGAGAACCTCCTTCTCCCAGGGGCCTTCTCCTGGCTCCACCCAACTCTTAGGCTGGGCCAGGGGCTCCCTGAGCTCCCACAGCTGGTAAGTCCCTCTTCACAGCCCTGACCACATCGTGAGGTTGTCATCTGCTTCTGATCATTTCCTGGTGGACTGGGGACCCAGTGGGTGGGGACTCCCTGGGCGAGAGGCATGGCTTCTCCTGCTCCTCTCTGTGTCTCTGGAACTCAGCCCTGTGCCCAGCACAGAGGTCCTCCGGTGATGACTGAATGGCCAAGTGAAGGAATGAAGGGGCTGTGTCCCTCGAGCCCCCCAGGGACAGCTGAGACGGGAGGTGACAGCCTTGGTGCTGCAGTGGGGGTGGGTGAGCATGAGGCGTTCCTTCTGACACAAATGCAACTCTGCAGCCCATGTTGGATTTTCTCAAGCACCAGGCACCCAGTGTGAGCACATGCATGTGCCTGTGTGTACACGCACGAGTGTAGATGTGTGAGTGTGCACGAGTGTGGGTGTATGTGAGTGCATGTGTATACATGCAGTGTTGGTGTGACGGCCTGCCTGGCTCTGGATGGTTCTGTGTCGCTGGCTCTGAGTCTGCGTGCTTCTAGCCTGTCTGCCTGGAGTTGATGTTGGTGTGCCTGAGCCCCTCTGTGGGGCCTCTGCCCTGCGCACGTCCCTGCGTGTCAGATATTCTCCGTCGGCTCCTAACCTTCCCTCAGGGAACAGCCCCTGCCCGCCGTGGGGACCCTTGGACTCTCTGAAGTTGCACCTGCTCCTGGAGAGGTCAGAGAATCCCGGGCCTAGCAAAGTCTTGGCCTCTCAGTCTGCCTCCCCTCCTGCCAGCAACTTTGTTTCCTCCTGGCAGCCTCGGAACAGTTCACACAGTGCATCAGCCATTCACTGCCACCCCTGGACCATATTTCAAAGCCATTAAACAACAAAAGGAGACGAAGAGTGAAAAGAAACTTTTCCCGAAGGTTTAGGGTTTCCTGAATAAAATATGCCCCCTGCACACTTCCAGAAGCCAGAGTCTAGTCGAGGTGAAGGGCAGGAGGACAGACACATGAACACTAAGGACAGAGCAGTGTGGGATACAAGAAGCTAGAGTGGACAGAGGAAGAAGGATTCTCGTTTGGCTTGTGTAGAAAAGGTTTTAAAGAGGTGAAGCCTAATAGGGTTTTAAAGGATGAATAGAAGTTCACCAAATAGATAAGGTAGAGAAAGGCTTCCCTGTGTCTCCGTCTGTCACAGCACTGACCTCCGATGTGCGGGTGACTCCATGTCTGTGTCCTCGGGGTGCTGGGTGCACTTCAGGGGTGGGCACTCCGGCTGACCTTGCTCACCTCTGGGACCCCAGGGACCTAGCACAGGCCAGGTTCTCAGAAGTAACAGCTGCCTCCAGCATGAGCAGCATGACTTAGGGAGAAGGCTGCACAGGGTTGGGTGGCGTGGGTGAGTGGGGAGGAGGCAAGGCAAGAGGCGGGATGAGGAAAGACCAGACACCCAGGTTCTTCCCCCCTTTCTTCTTCTCCAGCCTCAGTTTACAGTTAAGTAATGTCTTGGGATGTGTGTGACATACAGAGAAAAACCTGACTCCAGGAGGGAAAGAAACACGATTCCCCTGGGCCACTGGCTCTGCCGCCAATGCCAGGCCAATCAGAGGCCATAATTGCCTCCTTCCTGCCAGATGAAACCCCCATAAACTTTCTTGGGGCGGGGACGGGGCACCATCCCTCCCATTACTCTACGCCAGAGCTAACTGGCTTCCCCGCTTTCTCAGAATTTATTTGCGTAATTTACCAGTCATTTAGAGGCCGACATGTTTAAACATTTATTTCTCCTTCTCGGAAACAACATTGATTACCGCTCCATATTTATGACAACTCACTGGATGCTTCTCGAGTGCGCCTGCCAAGTTGTTTCAGGAAAGGCGAGTCATCGGCTCCACTTAGCAGGTGAGGAAACTGAGGCACGGAGGAGGGAAAGGCCCACAGCCACCCCACAAGCAGTGAGCGGGTCTGTGAGCAGTCGGGGCCCAGGGAAGCTCCGGCACCACCCCAGCCCAGCAACACCACCCCCTGCCTGGAGCAGCCCCCACTGAGCTGAGGTCTGAGCCGAGGGGGACACAGTTCACGCGACGTGAGCCCAGCTGCTTCTAATCAGCTAGGACGTGGAAACTAGAGCTGCAGGCAGCAGTCACCGCCTGATGCACAGCCCTCTGAGGCCACCTCCCCTGAGCCGGGACCAGGTCCCACCCCGAGACTCTGTTCACTGCAGCCTCCCAGTGCCTAGAGCAGAGCCTGGCACACAGCAAGTGCTCAATAAGTGTGTGCTGAAAGCACAAATCCGAATTGGGTGTGCACCAGCATCACCTTCAGCAAACACGTGCAAAGCACCCAGCATGTGCCAGGCTCAGTTCTGGAAGCCAGGGACACAAGGCAGCCTCGGTGGGCTTCCCACCCTGCTGGAGAAGGAAAGGGACTGACTTACACAGAGTCCTTCCCGCATGACCCACTACGCACCCCATGGCTCTCCCATGAGACAGGGACCTCATTTCCAGTTTACAGAAGAGACTGGATGCTGACTCTGGAGCCAGGCTTCCCTGGGTTTGGATCCCAGCTCTCGGTTTTCTCATCCGCAAAATGGGGATGATGATCATGTGGCCACTTTATAGCATGTGGTGAGGATTGAAGGAATTATTACAGCCAGAGTGCTTGGAAGACACATGCTTGCCACACAAGTGTTTATTCTTGTTCCAGATGAGAAAGTGCAGGCTGGTGGAGGCTGGCAGCCTTGCCCCAGGTCACGCTGCCAGGAAGTGGCAGAGGCAGGGTTTGAACCCAGGTCCTCTGACTCCAGAACTCTTCCTTCCACGTCTCACAGCCTCTCCATGAAGAAAGATGAGTTTTTGCCTTTTAATGGAGCGGGGACAAGAGTTCCTTTAGCACGGCTCTGCAGCTGAATCATCCCGGCCTCTTGACGTCAACGGCAGCCTTTGGAGCTGAGCCTTCACGCAGGCTGCAGGAGCACAAGTTCCAGGCTTGCCTCTGCCCCTCGGCAAAGGGCGTGGATCCACAAGGCTCAGCTCATAGGTTCTCCTTCTGGCTCTGCCACTCACTCAGCTGAGCAGCTGCCGGTGGGTTGCTGCCTCTCTCTGGGCCTCATTTCCCCCCTTTTTATAACAAGGGATTACAGACCTTGCTCTCTACCGTCTGTTGCAGCTGAAAAGCACTTTATGCATCACCTCGCCTCATCCGCAAGACTTCTAGGAGAAAGATGACCGTCTCTGCTTTGCTGGTGAGGAAGCTGAGCAGGGAAATGACCATGGCCACCCAACAAGCAAGCAGCCCGGCCAGGATCTGACCTGACTGTGGCTCGACCCTCAGAGGCCCTTCAAGTCCTAAGGTCCCCCTTGTTTCCTAAAGAAGCATCAGCGTGCTTCCCGCAGGCCGGCATCTCTCGTGGTCAGCGTCTTACCTGCAGGGACGTCACCGTGGACAGGTCCTTGAGCTTCCCCTCCTCATCTTTCAGGTTATAGCCCTCAGGCCTCTTATCTCGTTCGGTAATCTTCCATAATTTGATAGTTTTATCTTTAAAAGCAGAACAAGAGAAACAAGACACCTGATTAACAGCAGCACAGAGACTGGAAGACCCACGTCAGTCCACCAGATCAGGGGCATCCATCCAGAAAGTACTTAACCGCTGTCCCGCTCTTGGATCCGGAGGTTCCGTCTAATTTTACTCCCTACATATGAAGACGCGACGAGCATCTTTGCCTAGGAACCCCTATCTTCATTCCCCAGCTCCTCACAAGTGATCCCAAAGGTGAAACTGCTGGGTCAAAGGGTATGACACTTTTAAGGGTGATTATCAATCTCTCAACTGATTTCCAGAAAGACCTTACTCATGTAGCTTCCTGCTTTTTAAGCCCTTCATTGGCAGACAAAAGAGGGCAACCTATTTGCTATTTCTGAGCAGAATCCTGCCCATCCAGAACTCAGCTCTCTATGGCTTCACGTCTCTGGAATCCTGCCAAGAACATCAAAAGAGTAATCTTTAGTAGCTGTGATGGTTAATTTTATGTCTCAACTTGGCTAAGCCACAGTACCCAGGTATTTGGTCAAATGAGTGGATGTTGCTGTGAAGGTATTTTTTAGATGAGATTAACATTTAAATCCTTAGAGTAAAGGATATCGTCCTCCATGATGTGGGTGGGCCTCACCCAATCAGTTGAAGTCCTTAAAAGAAAAAATACTGAGATCCCCTGGGGAAGAGGGAATTGTGCCAGCAGACGGCCTTCAGACTGGACTGCAGCATCAGCCCTTCCCAGGCCCCAGCCTGCCGGCCAGCCCAGCAGATTTTGGAATTGCCGGTCTCCACAATCATGTGACAATTCCTTAAAATAAACCTCTCTGTCTCTATCTCTATCTACATCTCCATGTGCACACACACACACACACACACTCATCCGATTAGTTCTGTTTCTCTGGAGAACCCTGACTGCTATAGTAGCCAAAACAAACACCGTCACGTTATGAGAAGGAAGAGGGGGAAAATGATCTCAATGAAGCACTTGACAGGCGCCCAAGGACACGCCCTTAGGAATGGGTGGGTCTGGGATTCAAAACCAGGGACAGGAACTTTGAGTGGGAATGTCAGGGGCTCCTGAAGCTGACCTCGCCTCCAGAGAGGCCGGAGGAGAATGAGAGGGCATCTTAAATGATTACCAGTAAAAAGCTCAGGTGCCGGCCTGTTCTAAGCCCATTATGACATTAGTCCGTTTCATCCTCCCGATAACCCCATGAGGTGGCACAACCGTCACAGTTCAGAAGAGGAAGTGGCAGGGCCAGGGTGTGAACCGCACTGGGCCCTCCTGGACCCGGGCCCTGTCCTTGGGGAGGATCTCTCGCTGCCTCTGCTCCAGCGTGGGGAAGGGCCCACTGGTCCAAGACAGGGGTTTGCTGAGCATTGAGACTGTGCTGGGCACCCCTAGGGGACACAGACCCTACATGTGGTGCATAAATATGCAATCAGAATGGTGGGAGCCCAGGGGGCAGGACGGGGGTCAGCAGGGGCCGGAACGCCCAGGGAGGGACACCTGGCTCAGCTGAGAGGTCAGCGAAGGCTTAGTGGGAGGCGACACCCAGCAGAGGCCTAAGGGATGAGGAGGGTGCTGGCGGGGTGAGAGGCAGAGAGGGCCAGCCTCCAGGGACAGGGGTGGGGTGGGGGGACTGAGTCTGACCCGGTTCAGGGACGCCTTAAAGGATGCACTGAGTCTGGAAGCCCTCGGGGAGGCCAGGTGGCATCATCCACAGGCTTACTCACGCTGCAGCATCGCGGCTGCTCTCACAGGCTGCTCTCGGGGAGTCACCTGACTCCACCCTCACGGAGCCCAGAGGGAGCTGCGCTCACCTCAATGCACAGGTGAGGAAGCTGAGGCTCAGGGAAGCAAGGCCACCTCCCCGAGGTCACGGGGCTGGGACAGAATCCAGGCCTGTCCTCCTCCCACGCGCAGCAACTCAGATGATGGGGTGAGAGGGGAAGGAGGACCAGCAGGGGGACGCGGATGCAGGAAGCTGAGCCTCCGGGCCAGGAGCCGCGCCCTCCAAGTGGACCGCGGGAAGCAGGAGTCTGGCAGGGAGTCCCCTGAGGGCTTGGAGAGGGTACGTGCCCTCTCCCTGACAGGGAACGATCAAGTGGCCACTGGCTCCCGCAGCAGTGCTGCTCTCACGCCATTGAGCGATAACCTCCACTCTGGTGGCCTGGGGTTCTAGGGCCGGATGAAGAGTTACGTTTGCGCTGCGCTCACTGTATGCCCTGACCTGGCCTCCTTCATCGGGAATATTGACCTCCCTCCACCCCAAAGAAAAGCACCCAAAGGACGTTCAGGACGCTATTTATCTGGTGGGAACAAGCCCCATGTCCAACCACAGGGAGAGGCTGGGGAAGCTCCGGCACATTCACCGTATGCAATTTACACGCTGCTCAAAATATCTTCCTGTTCTGGAGACCCAGAAAAATGCTCACCCTGTAAGCGAGGTGGAAAACAGCATTTGATGGTAAACTGCTACAACACACGCCCACGCCTGCACACACACACGCTCAGGCCCCCGTGCACACACACATACACACACGCTCAGGCCCCAGCACACACACATGCTCAGGCTGCGCACACGCGCACCCAGGCTCGGCCGCTCACCGTTGGTGGACAGCAGGGAGTGGGCGGCGTTCTGCTGCGGGAGCCATTTGATCTTGTTGATTTTCTCCTCTATCTCCAGGCTCTTGAGATAGTCAAACTCCGGCTCGTGGCTCTGGAAGGTGCTGTAGACGTCATACTCGCCCTGGCTGTGAGGCGCATTTTTACTCTGCAAGGAAGGCAGACAGGGGCCTGAGCTGCAGGACGGCGGGGCTGGGGTGGGGACAGCATGGTTAAAGCTGCCGAGGGCCGATGTGGCCATGGTGACCGGCGTCCAGCAGGGCCAGCAGATCCAATCAAGGGTCAAAGGGAATTCGCTGCTCTTTAAATGGCCAATAACTTGCTGTGTGGCTGGAGCCAAGCCCCGTCCCCTCCTCCGTCCAGTAATAAGAACAGCACCCAGGCTCACGGTTACTAAGCACCCACTACTGCCGGACAGGCAGCTCAGTGCTTCCCACGCCTCCTCTCTGTCTGTCCTCACGGCCCTGCTGCAGTGGGTACCGCGACTCTCCCCATTTCACAGACGAGCAAGTGGAGCCTCAGAGGTGACTCGACCCCCCCCCCAGAGCCACACGTCCCCTACATGCCATCGCTCACTCCACTGAGGCCTGTCTGGCACCAAAGCCGAGGCTCTGATGTGCTCCTCATGTCCATGTGTCCGACGCAGGCCTGACTTGAGGAATGAATGCATTTTGGACATTTTACCTCGGGCAGAACACCCTGCAACGTCAGACCCGGGACAGAATACCATCCCCTGACTTTCCCCGGTGGGTCCCCTCCTGGGTTAGGCAGCAGAGCTCCTTACAGTAAGGGCCCTCCTGGGGGAGCCCCCAAAATAGTGAGGTGGTGAGTCCATTATGAGCACCAGGAACCACTTTCCCAGTAGACAATTCGAGTTCACGTTACAATGTGAAACTACAAGCAGAAGCATGACTGCCTGGGAGCAGAGCAATGACGTACCACCAAGCACAACTGCAAGTTTTCTGTCAATTTTTATTTATTTTTGATTTTTTATTATTTTTTTTTCTGAGGAAGATTAGCCCTGAGCTAACACCCGTGCCCATCTTCCTCTACTTTACATGTGGGACGCCTACCACACATGGCTTGCCAAGCAGTGCCATGTCCACACCCGTGATCCAAACAGGCACACCCCGGGCTGCCAAAGCGAACGGAACGTGCGAACTTAACCGCTGCGCCACCAGGCCGGCCCCTGTCAATTTTTAAAAAGTATCTATTTTTATATTTCTAAACTTGTCTTGCTTCCGGAAAGTTTTAAAGTTCTTCAATATTTTTGCCTCTAACTCACTTCATCTCCCATGGGCACTGTCTACGACAAAGGTCAGCAGGACCAGAACAAGGAAAAAAAATTAAAGGAGAAAAATTCAAAATTGAGAAACTTGCATCCACCAATTGAGTTTCTTTCTGGAATTTGGCAAAAAAGAAGGCTTGGCTGTGCAATCCCTGCTGAGACTATCTGGGCCTCCTCGTGAGATCAACACGCTCCAGCCACAGGACCGTGTTTGGATACCCGATCTTTGGCTGTCTGCTTTCTGGCTTGGTAAGTAAGCTATTTCACACCCTCTGAGCTCGGTCCCCTCATCTGTAAATGAGGGTAGTAACAGCACCTAACAGCACCACCAGGGTGTCGGGAGGGAGGCTTATGGGAGCGAACCCAGTGAAGCCAGACCTCAGGGACATCAGCTCTGGGGACGATGCTTAGAAACTGAATGATGGAGGATGGTTCTGCAACATCTCCTTTCTTCCCTTCTCTCTTTCATCGTTTCCTCCTCCCCTCTCTTCTTCTCTCCCGCCTCCTCCTCTTCCTCCCTCCCCTCCTCCTCCCACCTCCTTGGTGTTGCCCCATCCTGTCTTCAGCATCTAATCCCAGCCCATGCCTGCCGCCCCCTCTCAGAGCAGGGTGGTGTGTAAGTGACAGACCACACACAGTCGTGGTTTCCGTCCTGGTCGTTGCTCCCTAGCTGGGTGACTTCTCCCAGTGTCCTCATCTGTAAAATGGGGTGTTGCTCCCCACCCTCTGAGGTGGGCATTGAAGAGCAAACGAGGAAAGAACGTAGGGGCTGTAGCGAGGGATCTGCACGTAGGCGGTGCTGCACAGCGGGGCCGTTTTATCACAAGGCTCTTCCCATGGTTCAGAAATGGCGCCCCTGGGCGGGTTGTTCAGGCCACTCTGTCTGACCTGGGATTCTCCAGGACAATGACCCTCAGAGGCTGGGGTGTGGGGCTGAGCAGGACAGCTGGCCACAGCTTGTGGGTGGGCCTGACAGCTGCAGAAGGGTTAAGCGTCCCGCCCTCCCACCTCTGGCTGGGACAGTGCCGGCCCACCCGGGCAGAGAGTGGTTTAACTGCAGGCTTAACCCAGGGCAGCAGCTGGCTCTCTGAACTGTTTCCCTGGGATCAAGGACACAGTGAGTAACCAACAAACATCAGCTGAGCAGCCAGGGCTCTGAAGGTGGTGTTGTGAGCTGACCCGGTGGACTCCCTCCCCCGGACATGCAGGGTCCCATCCCTGCATCCCAGCGCACCCTTTCCATCCATGCCAGGGATCTCGCGGGGAAGACGGCAGTTTCCCCTAAGAGATGCAGTGCTGGTGGGATGCTGAGAGGCACGCTGTGGGTTACAGGCCCAGATTGAGTGTAGTCCCCCCACGTCCCCTGCCCGCGCCGCACCTCTGGTTCCCGCTGGAAGATGACGACCCGGCCACCCTTGTCACCTGTGGCCAGCAGCTCTCCGGTGTGGTTGAACTCGACGGTAGAGATGATATCGGCTGCGGGGAGAGAGACAGGAAGATGCGATTCATTAAGAGCCCCGCACTGTGCAGTTCAACAGAACAACACCCATCCCGCCCCCCAGAGGCCCCTGCACCCCTGGGCCGGGCCATCACAGGGCAGCAGGAGCCCAAGGGATCAGGAGCACTGACGAGGGGCTCACAGGTGCCCCCTCCCCACTGAGGGGCAGAGACCTGCTTTTGGGGCTGGCTTCACTGTCTCTCACCTGCCTGCTTTCCTTCCTCCTTCCCTTCCTTCCAGAAGCAGTTTGGGGGTTTCCTCATGTGCTGACCGGGTGACTGGGATGCAAACCTGACGCGCCCTAGCCCAACTCCGGGGCCACCGAGACCAACGATGTCCCTCTCTGCCACACTGAGCTTCCCATGGACGGGACCCTCGTAATTCACAGTCCTGGCCGGGACTCTAGGCACCGAAATCTCTGATCCGGCCTTAGCACAGTGGGTCTGACGCCTCCTCCCGGCAGCCCCAGGTGGGGCACTCAGCTGGCCCTTGTCCCACACACACTCTGGGCTCCTAACAGCCACCAGGGTGATGGCTCACCTCCCGAGTCATGGGGTTACCTCCTGAGTCTCAGCTCAAAACCCTCCACTGGTCCCCCAAACCCCTCCTTTGCATCCTTCTCCGTCTCGGGTGGTGACAGTGCCACCGTTCGGCTGGCTCGGGCCCAAGCCTTGGAGTCACCCTGACACTCTCATGCTCCACGTTCAATCCTCTGACCAACCCTCAAGATATTTCCAGATTCCAACCACTTCTTCCCATCTCTCGCCTGAATGACTGCCACAGCCTTGCCACGGATTCCTCAATGTCTCCCTGGCCTGGCTACAAGCTAGCCTCACCAGAGCAGCAAGAGGGTCCGCCCAAAACCCTCCAGGGGCTCCCATTTTATACTCAGAGCAAAGGCTGAGGTCTCAGAGTGGCAGGCAGCCCACACCAGGAGTGCAGTCTTGACCCCTCTCCTGCACCCGCACGGGGAACTTGGCGGTGCCTTCCGCCCTGGGCCAGGTAACCCGCCCTGTGATTTGCCCTGGCCTGTGGGACGCCAGCAGACGGGTGACCATCCTGCACCTCTGCTGCTGCCAGGAGAAGGACCTGCCCGGGCTAGCCCAGTGGTCCCGCGACGGGGAGGAGGGGGGAACGTGTGCAGCCGAGCCGCCCCAGCTCAGCAAGCCCCCAGCAGGGCCTCCCGCCCAACCGAGCCTAGATCAGCAGGATCGGCAGATGCACGATGGAAAATGTTTACTGTCAAATGCCATGGAGTTTCATGTTTTCAACTCAATAAAAGATCACTGACACCCTCCCTCTGCAGCCTCCTTCCCCCACCGCTCCCCACCTGGCTCTTCCGCTCCAGACTCTGGCCTCCCTGCTGTTTCTAGAAAGTACCACTACCTTTTGTCTCAAGACCTGTTCCCTCGGCCTCGATGCTTTTCCCGCTCCTATGCAATAAATGCCTTTTCCTTTTCCAATCCGTGCCTTGAAAGGCAGCTCCTGACCTGCGCTGGCCTGGAGAGCCAAAGGTAAATGCCAGCTTTGACGGTGAAAGAAAAAGGGAGAAAGAGGTGGCTTAGAAGCAGGATGATGGGCTGGACACACTCATTGATCAAGATAAAAGCACATTTCATTAAACTGGCAGAGACAAGACACGACAAGGAAAGCAGCTCTTCGGGAACATGTAAATGCTGAGTGTGGAACTGGGTGTGGGGCAGACCCCAGCTGCCCCAACACCGTCCCTCCGTGCGGCAGCCTGCCCAGACCCAGGGACACAGGAAAGCCCCACGCCAGAGCCACAGCCCACAGCGCTGGGGTTCCTGGACGGGCACCCGTCCATGCCATTTCAGATCAGCACCCCTAAGGGGGAACGAGCAGGACATAAAATTGTATACGAAATGTTTTAATTATATAGACCAGTGGTCACAGCCGTGTTAAATAGCAAACAACCTGGGCAGAGGGACAAAAGGCTGGAAGAGCATTTTCCACCATGTTAAACAGAGCTTGCTTTGGGGAGCTGAAAAAAACATTTTTTCCTCCTCTTTCTACTTTTTTATGTTTCTTAGATTTTCCATAATGAATGTATATTTTTTAATAGCTTTATTAAGGTCTAATCGATATACACAAAAAAGCACGTATTTCACGTAGGAAATTTAACGAGTTTGGACATATGCATAATGTATATTATTTTTATGGTGGAAAAATAAGAATGCTATTAAATTAAAGTGCCAGTGTAACCATTGGTACCCAGAGCGGATGTGGTCCATAAATGCTGGGCGGTTGTCACAGTAACAGACACTAACGTCTGCGGGCAAATTTACAATTTACACGTCAGTTTCTCATCCACTGCCTCCTTTGAGCCTCATGCCAGCCCCCGAGGGGGACATGACTATTATTCCTATTGGCAGCTGAGAAGGTGCAGGCCCATCCACAGGGACAGCCTCCCGAGCTGTTCATGGACCAGTCAGACGTTCCGGGTGGGAGTCTTGGCTCCAGCACCTCAGCTGTGTGGCCTCGGGTTGGTCACACCACGTCTCTGAGACTCGGTTTTGTCATCCATTTCACGGCTATAGTAGAATCCGCCTGGGATCAGAAGCTCAAGGGAGATGAGGGGGGTGAGAGGGTTTGGGAGGGAGGAAGGACCATGATCGAGGAATGATGAATTACCGAAAGTTACCGGACAGACAGTTAAAGCTTTTTCTCATCTTTCTCTCCAGGGAATTCACAGCAGCCAGCTCGGAAACGTGTGAGCTAAATGCATGGTTCAACCTCACCGTGCAGATTTCGGGGTCCTGACCACCAGCCCCTCCAGTCCCGTTCTGCAGACACGTATGGAGCGACAACCAGACCTCAGTCCAGGGCGTTGCTACCTCGAGCCCAGGGAGGGGCTGGTGGCTGTTACCATCTACTCAGTGTTACAGTGAGTGTCTTCTAGGGTTTGCCTTGGGAAAAGTGACTTCCTCTGAGAACTGGAAGTGCTCAGTAAAACCATGAAATTGGAAAGCCCATCCTCTCATCTTGGAATGTTTAACACATGTGCAGCCCCAATACCACCTCTTCCAGGAAGCCTTCCTGCAGAGCCCCCTGCCCCCTATTCAGTGGTCTCTCCTTCAACTCCAGTCTAATGCCCCTCACCGGGCGGCAGACCCTGCATGGGAGTCAGCAACTGGAAGAAGAGGCAGCACAGGATGAGTTTCCGTTTTTCACGGCTTTGAGCCTGAGGACAGGTACCAGTTTGTGCCGTGTGGCTGAAGAAACTCAGATAGAAAGTCATACTCTTAGGCCCGATAAGCCAGAAGACAGAGTCTGGGGAAATCCCAGTAGCTGGAAAGTGAGGTGGTAAATCCTGGAGAAAGGGGTCCACAGAAGCGTCCCCAAGTGCAGCACATAAACTCTGCCCAAATCTTCGGCTGGCCACACACACACACACGCACACACACACACACGGCAGCCTCCAGGCAGTGCCACTAAGCCTGAAGGAAGTGAACTGGAACTTGCGCTGCTGCCCACCGCCCTGGAGACAGTCTGCGTCTGCGTTCAACCAAGCTAACTGCTTGCAAAACAGTTACAAAGACACTCTTTGGAGGGACATCACACGCGTCCAAAGTCTCTACAATGCTGTCATTCACAACACCCGGGACAGAACCCAGAACCACATGAAGATGTGCGAAGAAATAGGAAAACATCCCCAACGTAAAGATGCTCAATGGAAACGGACCCTGAAACGCCCTGGATGTGGAATGAGCCAAGGAAGACTTTTGAAGTAGCTATTACAACTATGTTCAAAGATATAAAGGAAAATCTGCTCTTACCGAATGACAAGAAAGGAAATTACAACAGAGAAACGGAAACTGTTAAAAAATAACTAAATGGACCTTCTGTCATTGAAAAATACAATACTGAAACAGAAAACTCATTAAATTGCTAAACACTAACTTTGAGAAGACAGATAGAAAGAGTTTGTGAACCTGAAGATATATCAATAGAAATCACCTTATCGGAGAACAGAGAGAAAATAAATTTACAAAGAACAGATCCTCAGGGCTCTGTGGGACAATATCAAAGGGTCTAACGTCCGTGTAATTGGAGGTCCAGAAGGAGAGGAGAGAGAAGTCAAGGACCTGAAGCAATAGTGACTGAAAGACCCCCCCAATACAGGAAAAGATGTCAGTTTACAAATGTAGGAAGCTCAGTGAACTCTGCAGGATAAACTCCACGAAAATCACACCTAACACTCAAACGGCTGAAACCGAAATCATGCTAACATTCTGTGAGCGGCCAGAATAAAAGCAACGTATTAACTTCAGAGGCACATGGCTCAAACAACCGCTGACTGCTCATCAGAAATGACAGCCCAGAAGACTCTCTGAAAGTGCCAAAAGAAATGTAAAGATCTGTAAACCCAGAATTCTGCATCCAGTGGAAACAGGCCTCAAGAATGAAGGGCGAATAAAGACGTTTGAGCTGAGACTCCCCGTGAGCAGAGCTTCATCTCAGAACAACCCTAGCGCCCAGCGTGGCTCTCCCTATGCGGATCGGGAACCGCGTCGGAGCGAGGCAGTTGCCCAAAGGCACACCCGTGGCAGAGCCTGGGCAAGGACTCCTCCAGCACGTCCGGGCCCCATACCACAGGGCCTCAGGGGCCGGTGCCTGACGCCCCAGGCGCAGGGTCCCAACTCAGCCTCTGGGTGAGGTCTGCCAAGCCCACCCAGGACAGGTGGGTGCTCCAGGTCACCCTGTCGTGGGTGAGGAAGAACCCCATGAAAACCCACGCTGTCCTTCCACTTGTGCGGTCCCCTCTTCCTTCATGCGGCAGCTCTGGGGGTGCCCCCTCAGACCACTGGACAAGGAGGCACCATCAACTCCCTGGGACCGGGTATGGCACAGCCTGTCAGTGGAAGCCCAGAGCCGCCTGGTGAGAGAGCCAGAAAGCCACACCGGGGTCCAGCGTAGGCTCACGGAGAAGCCAGAGGTGGTGCCCCAAGCGACCGGTCCAGCGACAGGTCCACCGTGGGAGCTGGAGCCAGAGATGGGCAGTCAGAGACCCTGCTGTGGGTTGAACTGTGTCTCCCAAAACATATGTTGAAGGCCCAACCCCCAGTACCTGTGCCTGTGACCTCGTTTGGTCCTTATTTGGAAATAGGGTCTTTACAGATGATCAAGTTAAGATGTGGTCATATTGGATTCCAGAGGGCCCTACGTCAAGTGACTGGTGCCCTGATAAGAAGGCCAGGTGAAGACACAGGGACACACAGGTGCACAGGGAGAAGGCCACGTGACAGGAGAGGCAGAGGTCGCAGCGATGCATCTACAAGCCAAGGAACACCAAGGACTGCTGGCCGCCACCAGCAGCCGGAAGAGGCCAGGAGGGCGGCCACACTCGCACCCTGACTTCAGACTTCCAGCCTCCAGAACTGTGTAGAAATAAATCTCTGCTGCTGTAAGCTACTGAGTTCGTGATAACTTGTCATAGCTGCCCTAACCAACACACAGAGAACAGAGCTGGAAGCAGAGGCTGTGCAGGCACCAGCCCTGGAGGTCACGGCTGCACCCCAGGCTGCGGCCCTGCTGATGCCACGTCGGGGAGGATCGGCCCTTGGGTCCCAAGGATGCCCATTGTGGCTGTCACCAACAGGAAGGTATTCCAGTCCCAGCCCCGGTACACACTAGCTGTGTGACCTTACCCAATTCACTCACCCTCTCTGAGCCCTGACTGTCTCATTGATAAAATAGGAATTGTCACCCCTGGCTGGCCACAGTTCTCGTAGGGTTTGTGTGAAATTCAAATGGTTCCATGGCCTAGGAAGTTCTCTGGTCATGCTGGGAGAGGCCTGCAAGCCCGAGGGGAGATGAGCATGCCCGTCAGGGGAACCCCTCCCCCGCTCGTCCATAGCCGGCCATCACCATAAGTGCCGTGGACACCATCAATGATCCATCAGACGTCGGAGCAGCGAGGGCCCCGGATAGCCCACTGTGATCCCTCTGATGGGACTGTTGCATGGAGCTGGGATTGTCAGCGGTGTCGGGGCAGAGGAGGGGGACGAGGAGGTGGAGGGAGGAGGGGGAGGAGTCTGCTGCTGCTCCGTGGAAGGGCTCAGCAAGGGGAAGGAGGCGGTGTGCCGGGCATCAGCCCGGGATAGGACTCGGGCAGCTTACCCGGCGTCTTCCCTGGGCTCACCTGGGAGGAGTGGCCAGGCCGGGCCCTGGGGGAGACGAGGGAGACCAGGCCCGCCCTCAGGGGGTGCTCCAGGTCCAGGGAGATGCACGGGAGGGGATGAGGCGGCCGGGGAGGTGATGACTTCAGCATGGGGGCAGGGATCTGAGAAGGCCTCGTGGAAACGGTAACACAGGAGGGGGGTCTTGAGGAGCAGTGGATGGGTGGCAGACTCACGGCACTGAGGGCCCCGATCAATGGCGTCCTGTATCCACCCCTCACAACGTGACGTTGCAGCTCCTCCCGTCCAGCCAGTTTGCCCCCTGACTCTGCACTGGCCTGTGACACAGCCGAAGCCTTCCTAGGCCAGTCTACAGCCTGTCAATCCCCAGACACGGGCGAGAGCCCAGCAAAGACCAGCTGACGCCTTCCTGACCCACGGCTGCCACGTATGTGTGAGTGAGCGCAGCCAATATGCAGGAAACACCTGGCTGACCCACAGACTCAGCAGCCAAGATAAACGTTTGTTGTTTGCAGCCGCTGAGTTTTGGGCTGGTTTGTTACGCAGCAGCAGCTGACTGAGACAGAGGGGTTGCCAGGCAGAGCCACATTGCAGCACCTTTAAAACGAAGAACAGCCATGCCATCCAGCTCTGCTGTGTTGATTTCCTCCTAGGAAAGACTGTCCTGATCAGAAAAAGCTCGTAACTGCAGTCTAGCTTCTCAAAAGAGTGTGCACTCCCCGTGTCCGGCTCACCAAGGGGCCCTGTCCACACCGTGCTCTGAGGGCAGCCCTTCCTGGTGCCCCCGACAACCCTAATCACTCTTAAGGTCTCAGCCCAAGTGTCACTTCCCCGGGGACCATCTGGGGCCTCCATGTGACATCTGGTCCCTTTGTTGGTATCACAGCTTCTCCTGTTGTGTCTGTGACAGCCCTGGGGCGGGGGCGGTGTGAGGTGGCAAGAGGACAGAGGCCCCCAAACCAGCAGACTGCAGCTCAAGGCCTGGCCTCAGGCTCTCCGGTGGTGCGGCCTGGAGCAAGTCCCATCTCCCTGAGACTCAGCATCCTCACCTGTCAACTAGGGATGTTCTCACGGACTCCCACTGGCTGCAGTGAGTAATGTACTCATGACAGGAGGCCACCACGGGGCTCCTCCTTCCTCAGCTTCAGCAGAGGCACCGATAGGAGAGCAGGGACCTGAGTCCTGAGAGCCTGGACTGTGGGCGGCCCTGAGAACCTTCCACGGCTTCTGGCCCCTTGGGCCAGGACGGGTCCACCCAGAAGCTGTTCCAGCACTTTACACACATCGCTGAGTCTTCTCAACAACCCCAAGAAGTGCTGGAGTGATACTCTCACCCCAGTGTACAGATGAGGAAACTGAGGCACAGAGAGGATAAATAACTTGCCCAAAGCTGCTAGCTGGCGTGCACAGAGCTGGGGTTTACTCCCAGGCAGGCTGGCTCCAGAGTCCTTGAACTTGACCCACTGGCCTGGTGCTTCTCAAGACATTTAAAGGAGTCAGAGGTGGGGGCTGGGTGAGGACATTTCCTGGGAGAAAGCTGGGGCTGGGGGAGAGTGGGGGCGGGGGGGGGGAGGGGAGGGGAAAGCGTCGCTGCCTTCCCTCCCGCAGCCAAGTGACCCTTGCAGACCTCCAAAGTCCACTTCCTGAAGGCAGGAGACCCCGCCCAAGACTCAGAGAGCAAGGGGTCTGGGGTCTAGAGCGGGGACAAGGCAGGACCAATGGCTTTCACTCCCGTGCTTCCTGGGCACAGGAGAGAGCTAGCCTAGGGTCCTCTTAGGCTCTTGCCGCTGGCTTCCCAGAGGGGCGAGCAGCATGCAGCAGAGGGAGGCCACCGTGCCCAGCAGCTGAGGAAGACCACCGGACGCACAGCTGTGGCTGCCGAGAGACGGCTCAGCAGGAAACTTCCAGACCACCCAGCCAGCACCCATGAGAGCACTGAGCAGCTGCAGAGCAGAGCAGAGCAGGCGAAGCCGCTGGCAGGCAGGCCGCCCATCGCCCGCTGCTCTCCAGCCAGGGCGGGGGTGGGGCAGAGGCTGCAGGACCGCCCTCCCCACGTCAGCCCTGCCCTGGGGCGCAGAGGGGGACCTTGGGGGTCCGGTTTGCAGCCTGGATCGTTACCTAGGCCTGGACGTTCGTTACTGGCTATGTGACGAGAGGCTGTTGAGCTCCCTGGGGGTGATCAGAGAGGCCGGGCCTGGCCGAGTCCTCGTCCGGGACAGGGGAGACAATCTCCCCGACCAAGGGGTAACGAGAGGGTGGAGGCAGACCCCGGTGCTGAGCTCACATCCCCGCTTATGCTGCCCCTCGCCCTCACGGGGAGCCCAAGCCCGGCTCATGGCAGGTCCTGGCACCAGCGGGGAGCGAGGGCCACGCTACTGCTGATTTCAGCACTGCTGCAGGACCCCCACATTTCATGGTCCCCAGCCTCCACCCCCCTGGCAGGTCTGGAAGAAGCTCCCTCCTGCAGCCTGGACTCAGTGGAGGATGGGGGCGGCCCCCAGGCTGGGGTCCGAGGCCCGGGTGGGGAGAGCTGGGATGCTGGGGCCAGGCTTGGGTCGCTGGCTGGAGGAAAAGTGAAGGGGCTGGGGGGGCATTTGGGAGGGTCTATGTGGAGCGGGCACCCAGCTCCCACCTCCCACCCATGCAGCCCGGAGGCCCAGGACCCTGGCTCTGCCTCTGAGGGGCTGGGGCTCTCACATTAGGGCAGGAAGCAGGTGCCCAGCCCCAGCTGCCCACAGGTGGGAGGTGGGGCATGCCGTGCTGCCCCTGGAATCACACAGGAGCCCACAGATGGGACATGCACCCCACAGCCGGGATCTAGTCCCTGTTCCACCTCTTTCCGGCTGGTGACCCTGGGCATGTCAGCTGCCCTCTGAAACCACAAGTCCTCCTGTTCAGAGGACAAGAGGGGATGGGAGGGGGATGGGAACTACGAGGGACCAAGAGCCTGAGGGCCGGGCGCTGTGCTCAGCACCCGCCCACGGTGCCTCATTCCACCCTCTCCATAACCTGCAGGGTCATCCGTGGAGTCCTGGACCCAGTGTCACCTCTCCCAAGCTAGCTTTGTGACGGAATGTTGGAACCGCGAATTGTGATCCTGAAACGTGCCTGCTGACCCTGGCAGCCAGACAGAACTGAGGACGCTGGGAACGTGTAGCCCAAATAATGACCCTGGGGGAGCGGGGAGCCTGTGCTGGGGGCGGAGGGCCTGCGCTGGCTTGGGGTATGCCCCTAAAGTGTAGTGATTCCACGGTGCAGGCACTGTCTGGTAAGGAGGACGATCAAACCCCACGCTCGCTAGCTGTGCGACCTTGGACCAGGCACTTCCCCTCTCTGAGTCGAGTTGATCACCTGTGAAACAGAGACGGCAATACCCACCTTCCACGCGGTTGGAAGGTTTGCTTGCACGTCGCCCAGCCCGCGGCCGGCACTCAGTAAATCCGCTCGCCATCCATTTATTCATTCAAAGGAAGGTTAATGAAGGGGGAGTGACTAAGTTATTGTTTAAGGGGAAAATGTTGGCTAAAGTTTGATGTTTTTAATGTGGGCTGTTGCATAAAAGACAGAAATGCCACTAAATTGTACACTTAAAAATGGTTAAAATGGGGGCCGCCCTGGTGGCTGAGTGGTTAAGTTCGGCGGCTCACATTCAAAAAGAGGAAGATTGTCAGCGGATGTTCACTCAGGGTGAATCTCCCTCAGCAAAAAAAAAAAAAATATTGATTGAGCATCTACTGTATCCCAAGCACTGTTGCAAACACTGGGGACTCGGCCGTGTACACCCCCCACAGGACACTCACTCTCTAGTGGAGGAGACAAACAATAAGCAAATTTTCATGTAAATAATATAAATATATATTATTTTTCTGGGGAGGGGAGAAGAGTTAAGATGAAAACTAAAGTTTGGTAATGGGGATGGCAGGGGTGGGAGGTGCCCTTTCCACTGGGGAGGTCAGGGAAGACTTCCTGGGCAAGGGGCAATTGAGCAGACACCTGAAGGAAGCAAGGGAGGGAGCCACACAGATATATGCGGGAACAGCAGGAACAGCATGTGCAAAAGCCCTGAGGTAGGAGTGAGCTTGGTCTCTTGCAGGTCAGCAAGGAGGGCAGAGTGTGTATATGAAGCTGACAGGGCAGGACATGAGCTCAGAGAGGAGGGCCGGGCCAGGTCCCTGGGGCTTGCTGCCAGGGGAAGGACTTGCAATTGTCTTCTATGTGAAGGAGAAGTTGCAGGGCCTTTTGAGCTGGAGCCACGACCTGACTTAGCTTTACTGACGGCTCCTGTCCTCGAGCGTGTCTCTCACTAACACAGACAGCTCCTTCAGCAGCGGTAGCGTCCCTCTGCGCCCAGTGCAGAGCTTTCAGAAAGGTTTGTTAAGTCAATGCCGGAGCCCGGATGCTCGCTAGGCAGCGGGGGACGCCAGGGGCCCCTGTGTCGTCCCCGCCACTGGCCTGCCTCACTCCGTTTCTCTCCCTGCGCTCCACTCTGTTAGGAGAGGGGTTGGCATCACGGTGACGCTGTTGTTGCTTTTATTTTAGCGACATTTATCTCATTTGTTCAATGGAGATATAATTCACAGAACATAAAACTCATCATTTCAAAATGCACGCGAGTGGATTTCAGTATACTCACTGTTATGCCACCGTCACTATCTAATTCATACGCTCCCATCACCCCAGAGAGAAACCTCACGCCTGTCCGCAGACGCTCCCCATTGCTCCCCGCCAGCCCCCGGCAACCGCTCGTCTGCTTTCTGCCTCTGGGTCTGCCCCTTCTGGACGTTTCATACACACGGAATCACAGGGTATGCGCCTTCTGTGTCCCGCTTCTTTTGCTCAGCATCACGTTTTCAAGGTTCATCCATGTTGTCGCGTGAATCAGTGCTTCAGTCCTTTTTATGGCTGAACAATATTCCACTGTGACCATGACGGTTTTAAAGACAGTCTCATTCTCTTCAAGAGAAACCCAGTCCCCAGCAGATGCCTTGAGGGGGTTTGGAATGGCCGTGCATCCCTGACCCGTGGTTGCAGCAGCTCTGCCCGCTGAAGGGCTGCTGCGGGAGCTGGAGTGAGGGTGGACCGGGTGCTCTGAGAGGAACAGGGTGCGAGGGAGGCACTCCCCGCCCAGGCCGACGGGCCCCTGCTGCATAGCTGCTGGCCTGGCTGGCACCAAGGCAGCTGGGCTTGGGGAGGAGGCCGGGCCGCTGTGGACTTGCCTGTGGTCGGCAGGCCCTGGTCGGGCTGCTGGGGCTGGTTCTGGGCCAGGTCGGATTCAGCTCACAGCAGGGGCAGCTGCCCAGATCTGACTTCAGCCCAGCCCTCCCGGCACCACTTCTCAGTCAGACGCCAGCAGCTGGCCGCAGGACAGGGTCAAGGTGGAGGCGACCGAGAGAAGACCCCCTGCTCACTGCCTGCTTCTTGCAGCACAAGCTTCTCAAAGCCCCCCAGCACGACCACCTGGGCTTCTCTCCTAAGGATGGAGACTTGCAGGGTCCTGCCCAGACCGACCCGATCAGAATCACTGGCCCCTGGAACCTGCATTGTGACAGGCTCTTCTGCAGCGTGCTGAGACCTGAGAACAGGCAAAGCGCTGACAGGGTTGGGAGTGACAGAGCCCCACTTTGGTGGGGCTGCCTAATTCTCAGCAAGTTACAGACATTCTCTGAGCCTCAGTTTCTTGATCTCTAAAGTGGGTATCATATTATCATCTAAAGGCTAATGGTGAGGATTTGATGAGGCAACACATATAAAAGGGCCTGGCAACAAGAAAGTGCCCAAAAAACTGTTAGCTGCAATTAGTAATATTATTATGCAAGAAAACCAAATCCCAGAGGCATCTGGACACTGAAAGAAAGGGGGAGAGGGGAGAGTTAACAAAGCAGAGAGAGAGCGTTTGTGATGCGGTGAATTTGCTGTTGGGGGACCTGGCTTTGAATCCCATCCTGTCCTGGCTGAGCCTCGGTTTCCCCATTTGTGTAATGGTGACTCCAAGAGCTGCCCGTGCTGGGGGGCTCTGCAAACTGTAACGTGCTGTCCCCGGCCAGGATGAGGAGGAGCACGGAGGGCTGATGCTGACCCAGACTGACGTGTGTCTGGGCCGGGCCAGCTGGCCTGGGCTGGCCCCTGTCCTCCCAGCGCCCGGCTCCTGCAGGCTGCGTCCTCTCTGCAGGAGCAGCCGGCTCCTCAGACTCCAGCCAGCACGCAGGCAAGCGAGTCCATACGGCCTGATGACAAGAACACTTTCGGGCCTCGCCACATCAGTGTGTCCATCAGACCCCCCGCCAGTCCTGTGTCTGCTCCGGGTGTGGGGGGACGGAATTCAGGCACCAAGCTGGGTGCTGAAGTCATGGTTGGCAGAGCTGGCCTGGCCCCCTGTCCACCTCTCCTGCCTCTGTCCTGGCCCAGGTCATTGTCACCTCTCTCCCGGAAGACTGCTGCCACCTCCTCTTTAGGTTTTCTACTTTGTCCTGACCTGGTCCACCTGTGGCCAGAGGGACTTTTCTGAAACTGAAACCTCATCACATCATGGTCCTCCCTGAAGCCGTCTGTGGCTCCCCATTGCCCTCGATAGCCCCCCTTCCCCACGCAACCCTCACCCTTTAGCCAGCCTGGACTTTCTGCATTTCCCCAAATGGGGCCACTTATTTGTTCAAGTATTTGCTGAGCCCCTACTAAGTGCCAGACCCTATGCCAGGCAACGGGAATTCAGAGGTGGGCCCCGTGGGCACGGTGCAGGTCCCAGACCAGCCTGTCCAGGGGGGCGAGCGTCCGCCAACAAACAAAGCAAATATAGCACATCGCACACGGAGCCAGGCTCCTTCCCCTCCCCCTCCCTCGTCGAAACACCCCGTGTCCCAGCCTCCAGGTGACGGTCTGGTGGAGGACATAGTCCACCCCCGTTAAGGTGTGAGGTGGGGTGCAGGCAGTGCCCGCGACACCCGCACGAGAGGGGCTGGAAGCGCAGTCGTCAGGGGCGCCCTGCAGTGGGCCGAGGCTGAGGCTGCCGGCCTGGCAGGCAGACGGGCAGGGTCCCCCCAGCTCTGTACTGGCTGCACACCCCTGGCAGCTTCCCTGCCAGAGGCTCGGTTTCCTCGTCTGTGAGACGGGCACGGTGCCTGTGAAATGGGCACTGCAGCAGAGGCCCAGCACAGGGCCGCACACGGCCAGCCCGCTCGGCTCTGACACCGTTGCTCTCCATGGGCCCCAATTCGCTGGCGGGGAGCATCCTCAGGCTGCCAGGCCCCAGGCAGGAAGCAGTCCTGGCTTCCCTGGGGCTCTGCTCTATAGGCCTCAAGGCCGACCGGGCCCCGCTGATGGCACAGCCGTTCTGCTTCGAATGCCAAGCAGTGGACAAGGAGTGGCTTTGGAGACGTTCCCATCCCGGTTACACATGTCAGCCCTCCTGATGGGACCTGGGTCCCACAGGGTCTCACACCCGCTGAGAGCCCACCACGGGCTGGGCGCCAGATAGGAGCCTTTCCCACGGGGAGTGCTAACCTCACATCAGCCCTGGAGTGCATGGCACTCTGCCATTTCCACAGGGAGAATCTTCAGCTTAAGGGTTGGACTTGTCCTCGTGTGGGGAGCAGACGGCTTCTCTGCGTTGGTGGGACCCCAGGGCCTGTGCTCCTGACTCTGTGAAGTGCGGTCGGGCCAGCCGTGCACCTCCATGGAGAGTGACGCTGCTGCAGTGACCTCAGGCCGTGCCCCGTGCCTCATGCCTGGTGCCTGCGTCCCCACACCCGTCCTACCCAGGGCTCCCTGCGCCCATTATAAAGAGGAGCAAACCGAGGCCCCTAGGGTGGAGCTGGCAGGCCGCCCTGCCTGCTGTGGATTCTCAGGCTCCTTCCCCGGGTTTTTCCCGGAGATGCAAATCTCTAGCCCGAGAGCATTATTCAGTAACTGCAGAGTGGGTGCCAACTGTTGGCCAGCGAGGTGATCCTGCCTGGTATTTGGCGTCATGCTCCATTACAAGCATTTCACACCTATGACCTCATTTAATGGTGTGACAGCCTTGGGGGGGACATTACTGGCCCCCACTTGCAGATGGGGAAACTGAGGCTCCTGGAGGTGGGGTCCCTGGTGTGCTGGTGAACGTTGACCATGGCTCCTTGGGA
The DNA here is from genome assembly GCF_041296235.1 of Equus asinus. Taxonomy (NCBI): domain Eukaryota; kingdom Metazoa; phylum Chordata; class Mammalia; order Perissodactyla; family Equidae; genus Equus; species Equus asinus. Next base: position 156,794,653 of record NC_091792.1, read on the forward strand.
TGGGGTGGGAGAGTAAACACCCTGATTTGTAGTGTTTTCTGAGTCTGTGGACTTCAAGGCACCTGTTTAACAACCGGCTTGCAAAATTCCTACAAATTTAACTGGCTCATAAAATTCCTGAGGAGACGCGCTCTGGCACACCCTGGGCGGCATCCCCCAAGTCCACACTGGCAGGAACCCTGAGTCACGGTTACGTCCCAGCCTTCAGCCTCTGAGTGCGACTCTTCCCACAGCCACGCCACCAGCCCTCCGGGGGCAGCGGGGTCCCTGGAGACCCCACGTCTCAGTCAGCAGGACCCCCATTGTCCCTTGCAAGCCCCCACCCAGCATGGTCCAGCATCACAGACTCAGGACCAGGGAACTTGCTCTGAGGGCAGCCAGACCCCCTACACGGCCCCCACTGCCCCTCCCCAGATGTGAACAACAATCCCCACGGCGAGTGGAAACTTGAGGACACAGAACTTCCCCGCCTGCAGAAAACCTCCGGGGACATTCTCGCGCTGTGTGAGTCTGAAGCCCCTTGGTGACAGCCAGCTGCCGCGAGGGCCTTCTCCTCCTCCACTGACCTCCCTGGTTTGGGCAGGAGGAGGCGGAGGAGGAGGCGGAGGAGGAGGGGGAGGAGGAGGGGGAGGAGGAGTGGGAGCAGGGGGAGCCCAGTTCCAATCCCGGCCAGCCCCCGCCTCCATCTGCCCCTTTTGAAGGGACACCTGCTCCTGCAGCTCTGTAGAGGCCCCGCCTGCCCCAGCCTGCTCTGCTGGCCCGGAGGAGGCGCGGGCAGACCCTGGACCCTCCTGCCCTCCTTCGCCCTCCCCTCTCCCCCCTTAGAAGCACATTAAGTATCCGTCTCATCTCCAGGTCCTGGGCGGCCTGGAGGTGGGTTGGGCCCTGCACCTGGCGATCCATGCATAGCTTGGAGAGCTGCAGCTCCCATCCCCATCTGCCAGCTCAAGGTTGGGATTCCGTCTCCACATCGTCACCAGGACAGCAGCTCCCAGGTGAGATCCTGGGCTGGCAGGCACCTGGTCCTTCAGGCACCAGAGCTGACTAGGGCCCCTTTCTGAAGGGACTTCATCCACCCATTCATCCATCCATTCATTCATTCACCCAACATTCACCAAAGGTCCACTCTGCACAGGTCCCCAGGGCTGAGCCACAACGATGGATGTCCAGACAATCTCTGCCTTTTATGGGGTCCTCGGCTTAGAGGGGGACGGACAAGAAAACCAATAAACTCATTTCAGCCTCACAGGTGCTGGGGTGGAGGTCTGTACCAGGAACAGGTGGACCCCAAAAGAGAGGGCAGTACAGCCTAGCCGTCAAGAGCAAGGGTGGTGCAGCCTGATGCCCCGCATTCAAACCTCACGTCCACCTCTGAGTTACCTAGGAGGGCCACTCATCCCCTCTGAGCCTCAGCTTCCTCGTCTGTAAAATGGGCTTGATGCTCACGTCTACTTCAGAGGGCTGTCAGGATTAGATGAGTGAATGTGTGTTGGTATTCAGTCAGGATCTAGAATAGCCAAAATGATTTCACACACAAAAAAAGAACAAAGTTGGAGGACTGAGCCAACCTGATTTCAAGACTAACTATAAACGACAGTAATCAAGACAGTGCAGTATTGATAAAGGATAAACACAGAGATCAATAGAATAGAGAATCCAGAGATAGACCCACAAATCCATGGTCCACTGATTTTTGTTAAAGGCGCCCAGACAATTCAACGAGGGAAGGATGGTCTTATTAACGTTGACCCCTACCTCACACCATATACAGAATTATGTTGAAATGAGTCATAGACCCAAATATAAAAGCTAAAACTATAAAATTTCTAGAATATAGGAGGACATCTTTGAAACTTTGATTTCTTAGACAAGACATAAAAATCATGAATGACAGAAGAAAAAAATGGATAAATTGGAATTTATCAAAATTTAAAACTTTTGTTCCTTGAAAGAAATGGTTACGAAAACCAAAAGGCAAGCCAAGGAATGAGAAAATATTCACCATACATATATTGGACAAACTGCTTGCATCCAGAATGTATGTAGTCCTTGCACACCTCAATACGAAGAGCACAAACCACCTGATTAAAAATGGGCGAAAGATTTGAACAGATAAGTCTCAAAGCAAATATATGAGTGGCCAGTAAGCACATGAAAAGATGCTCAACATTATTAGTCACCAGGGAAATGCAAATTAAAATCACAATGAGATGCTCGTATACACCCATTAGAATGGCTAAAATTAAAAAGCCTGGTAAGAGCAATCAGGAGCTACTAGGAATCTCCTTTACCGCTGCTGGGAAGGCACAATGGCGTCCCTTTGGGAAACCGCCCACAGTTTCTCACAGAGTTAAGAATATGCCTCTCACAGGACCCAGCCATTTCTCCTTAGCAAGTGGAAGCCCACAAACACACAAAGACTCATACAGACGTGTTCACAGCAGCTTTATCCACTGCAGCTCAAAACTGGAAACAATCCAAATATCCATCAACAGGTGAATGGACAGACAAACTGAGATGCACCCATGCAGTGGAATACTACGCAGCTATAAAAAAAGAACAAAGCCGTGACACACGCAACACGGAGGAATCTCCAAATGATCATGCTGCGTGAAAGAAGCCAGACAAAAAGAGGGTGGACTGTAGGATTCCATTTATAGGAAGTTCTAGAAACTGCAAACTAATGTTTAGTAGTGTCAAAGGCAAACCAGTGGTTACCAGGACACAGGCAGAGTCAGGAACGGACCGCACAAGGGAACAAGGGAGCTTTTGGGGGTGATGGAACTGTTCAGAATCTTAATTATGGTGGTGGTTTCACAAGTGTATACAGCTGTCAACACTACGGGACTCTGCACTTTTAGTAGATGCGGTTTATTTTACTTAATAACATTTTTTAAAAGTCTTTGTTGGCAGGAAGGGGGAAAAGGGAAAAAAGCGGGAGCAGCTCCTGCCCTCTGCTGACGTCACACCCGCAGGCTCGACAGGCCAGCCGGCTGCCCCGGTAATTATAGTAAGGGAAACGCTCGTTTGATGCATTTGTCATCAACTGAGATCATTCATATTTCTCAAGTTGCTAATTCATCTAGATTTGTCTAAGGCGGTCTGACCCACCCCGACCTGGGCGTGAGAAATGCATTGTGCCAGGCACACCGTAGAATCTCATTAATCGCACGTGGAATGAATGAATAATGGCCCTGCTTTCCCGGGTGCACACAGCTCGGCAGTGACCGACAGGAAGCTGGAAGCCAGTGTGGGCCGCTGGAGCCGACCCTGGAAGAAGCCAAAGGCTGCCCTCCTCCACGGACAAGCCCTTTCTGGGACATCCGCAGATGCTGAGGCTTGGAACAGCGAGAAAAGGCAGAGTCAGAACCATCTTGACGTGGCATTAGGGGCTGACCTGGGCAGTACACCAGTGAAGCGTAAAAACCAGCGGGCAGCCGATATGGGTCAACTGCAGGCTTCCACCAGAAACGTCCAGTCCAGCCAGCCCTACAAGTACACTGGGTGATTGGGGTGATTGACCTATTAAGCATTTATCGATCTAAGGAACATTCCTTTGTGCTTAGAGCTCCTGGCCCATCGAAGACTCTCCCTTGGTCCTAGGCTGGTGCCATTTGTCACAGAATGCCCAGAGCCTGAAGGAGAAGTTAAGGTGGGCTGGTGGGACCCCTGAGAGCAGACATTCTGGAAATGGCAGGCTTGCTGCTCTCGGCTCGCCCCTAATGCCCTGCCTCTGCTCACAGGGCCATTACAGTCAAAGGGCTGTGGGAGGGAAGCTGAGCCAGGAGAGCCCAAGAGGACATTTCAAGGGGAAGAAATGGTCTCAACTCACAAAGACATCAGCCAAGAGCAGAGGTGTGTCCAATGCACATTTCGGCCAAATGGAGCATGGCAGGGTACTTAAATCGCCATTTGGCCAAAGGCAAATATCACCACCATAGAAAAAACCTCTGGATTATGGGAATAAATCTGAAATTGTATTCAACATTTGACTCATTAATCTTATTAGAAATTTTAGCACTCAGATTATTCAGCTCGCCTGCCCTTCTAGAAAGACAGATCAGGACGAAGATCTTTCTCTCCATCTCCTGGACTCGGTTAATGATGAGGATGCAGTTTCATGAAGCAATCCCACAAATGGACGCTGTGGCCAATGCTTAACGAAGGTGCTTCCAGTATCTTCAGGAGCAGTCTTCAGATTGTCTCCGTCACCTATGTGTCTATTTTTAATATCTCTGCACGTCCTTGCCCAATGAGTTGTTATGCGCATTGGTTACGATGGCGACGTTCATGGTTCCAGGACCACTGATTCCAGATGGCTCACGGGTGAAGACAATGCAGCTATTCAGCCTTCCAGAGACCAAGGGCAAGGCCAAAGCGTGGAACAGTGGCTCGGGGCTCAACACAACGCAGAGACCTAAATTCTGGCACATCCCCGTCCAAGATGGCCTCAGAGCTGGGCTTGAGGTCTCCGGTCTCCGCTCTCCTCTGCAGGACTCATGAGCCTGACAGCCAAGTGGCTCCAGGGGCCACCACCAAGAAGTGGTGACCAGCTCCAAGTGCCCCGGTGGTAAACTCACAGAGGGAAGCCACAAGCTCCCGCAGCAGAATCTAGGAGGCGGCATCTCCCACCTGGCCACCACAGTGGGAGGTGAGGGTGCTGAAGAGGGCATTGGGGATGATGACAGTAACGGCTTCCACTTAAGTACCCACCATGTACGCCAGACACAGTACCAGATGCTTACGTACCTCGGGCAGTAAAGCAGAACAGTCAATGGCACCGGTAGCAGAGCCAGAAGACCCAGGTTCAAATCCTGGCTCTGCCATTTACTAGCTGTGTGAGTTTGGGCCAGTTACTCAACCTCTCTGTGCCTTGGCATCCTCATCTGTACATGGGGTTAATGATACAGCGGGTCTCAAGCACCTCCAGGGCTGCTGCGAGGATGCAGGTAGCACGTGGGAAGTGCTTGGAACACTGCCTGGATGTAGCTTTTGCTGCTCTTCTCATCTCCTCTCATCCACCCAGCAACCCGGGAGGTGGGGACTACGGTCTCCACTTGACGGAGGAGCAAACCCAGTGGTAAGGCTGCAGTGGCCTGTGCGAGGTCCCGCAGCAGGGGCGGCTCGGCCTTGCCCCCACACCTGCCTGCCTTCAAGCCCTCTGCCTTTCCACCTGACCTGCAGCTCTTCGTGCGAGCTGTCCCGGCCTCACCAAGTCATAAAAGCTCCTCTTTGCTATTTTAGACCAAGATGGAAAGTACGCGAGCCGGCAGGTGAGGTCCTCGGCTCTGCCCCTGCCTGGTTAGGTGCTCTCCTCTGCAAGATGGACACGGTGCTGCCTGCCCGCCCTCCCCCGACCCCCTTCCTTTCCTGTCCTCTTTGCCGTCCTTGCTCCCTCCTTCCACTTCAGCAGACATGCGTGGTGCCACCACACCAGGACAGGAGTGAATCGGCACAGAAGCCCCCGCCCTTAGGAGCTCCTGGTCTCATGGGGGAGTCAGGGATGTAAATAAGCACCACGTGGTGTGGACAGTGCCTCAGTGGAAGGAGACAGGGGACTGTGAGGGCCCAGCCAGGGGTCAGGGGTGGCTTCCTGGAGAAGGAGGTGCCAAAGGTGAATCCTGAAAGGTCAGTATGAGCAAAACCACTGCTGGTGGGGAGCATTCCGGGTGGGAGGGGGCACACATGCGGCGGCTGGAGCACCCGTCCCGTGAAGGGTGGCCTTGGAGCAGAGGGAGGCAGCCAGGGGCCTCGAACACCGCCCCTCTGCAAGGCCTCGCACGACCCCCTGAGAAAGACCGACTCAGTCAGGGAAATCGGCGTGTCCTCTTGCTGTCTCTGGACTAACCCACACCTTCCAGGACCAGCTGGTGAATCGGGAGGTGGAGGAGCTGTAATCCTCCCGAGGCCAGAAGGAGCCACTTTGGGCTGATTAGAACCTCGGAGCAGCGGGAGGACTTCAATTACCGCTCTCGGCAGGAAGGCGCGTCCCCACATCTGCGGGACGATTAAGTCCACAGGGCTGTCGCTCATGGGGCAAGGTACTAAAAGGAGGCGGTGTCCCAGAGCAATCCGGTCTCCCTGAAATGGGCGGGTCGTTCCTCAGAGGGCTCAGAGACTCAGAGACAGAAATTCGGGAGCGAGCGGAACCCATGTCAGGAGCTGATCTGGAGACGAGAAAAATAAGAACCACTCCCGTCCTTTTCCGCAGCTCCCCCCTCGCACCCCCTAATGTTTTATTGGATTTTTTTTTAAAAAAAGGCAGAAATGAGATTGCACTTAAACCACAGCTCTGTCTGCAAGAGAGTGAAGTTCACGAGAAACGTTGCCTGGAGGGGAGGCTGCTATGGGACCGGGCTCCCCGGAAGCCACCGCTGTCATCAGTCAGGGGGCACGCTGGCGCTCCTCTGAGCTTGGAGCCTATTCCTCTGGTGGATACTTGGTCCTGGGGGTTTAAAAGTAGAACCAGCTCTCATCGAGGGGGACACCCTCTGCCATCCCACCCCCATCACTGTCACCGGGGGAAGGAGCACTCCAGGGGGAGTCAGGGACCAGCTTCCCCGAGCCTGCCACCACTGCGCTGCCAGACCTCGGCTCTGGGGCTTGGCCTCTCCAGGTCTCGGCTTGGTCGCCTGTCAAGTGGGCAGTGGCAGGTGGATCAGGAAGGGAGAAATTCTGCAACTCCACAACGTCCCAGTGTACCCAGGGACTGGAGTTGCCAGATAAAGGACAGGACGCCCAGTAAAATCTGAATTTTAGCTAAACAACCAATTGGTTTTTAGTATAAGCATAACCCCATATTGCATGGGACATATCTATCCTAAAAAATGTTTTCTGAAATCAAATTTAATTGGGCAGCCTGTCTTTTTATTTGCTAAATCTGGCACGGCTGAAGACTAAGGGGAGCCTCCAACAGGGCAGGAGGAGGGCAGGGAGGGGAGCTGGCAGGATAGGGAGTGGGCTGGGGTGGGGTGGGCCTCCCATCGGACTCTCTAGATCAGTGCCCTCTGCCTGAGAACCACTGAGCCAGGAGAGGCAGCTCCCACGATTCCTGAGTGGTAATTGCAGCTTTTGGGGTGCACCTCGCTCTGATACTCAGGTACGCCCCACCCCACGTGTTTCTCTCAACAGCCCCGGGCCGCCACTGCTGCTCCTATCGTAAAGACGAGGAAAGGGAGACCCGGAAGTGTGCAGGGACTTGCCCGGTTCACACAGCTGGTCCTGGCCAGAGCCGCCCTGTGCCCCGGGAGCTGGGCCCCCACGCTGACCAGAGGGCTCCCAGATCACGTGTCCCACCCAGACCCCTGTCTGAGCCTCGGCGCCTGCGGAGGCCCCCCAGATTCCCACAGAGTCTCCCCTCCGACCCACCCTTTCCGCATCCCTTACAAGTCTGTGCCGGTCAGTGGACAGTGCTGACCGCTTGCTCCACGCCAGAGGAGGGACAGGCCTGCTGCCGCCTTCCCCAGAGGCCGTCTCCCCACCCCAGGTGCTCCTTCTCTCTGGTGAACAGCCACCAAGGTTAGTGAGCTCTCCCTGCACAGCAGGCACAGGCATCTACGTGCACCGCCTCGCTGACCCTCCCACACCTCCGACACGGTAGATTTTCATCAGATCCATTTCTCAGATGAGCAAGCTGGGGCTCAGAGAGGCTGAGTAACTCTGCTAAGTGGCAGGGCTTGGGCTAGAAACCACCTCTGATGTCCCGCTTCCCTGCTGCCTCGGAGGTGTCCAGCATCTGTGTCCATCAGGGGACTCGGTGTCCCTGGAAGGGGACTTGTGGAGACTTCCTTCCTTAACCAAGAGGTCAAGGTGCTGGCGGGAAAGTGCTGGGCACTGTGACAGGCCTCTGGGGAGCTCCTTTGGGAGAGGGGAGGTCTTGGGGTGATCCCCCAATCTGAGGCCTGGCTGAAGGTGCCTTGATCTCTGATGTCCAAGTTCCTCAGCACAGCAAATGCGCCTGACCCCATTCTGGCTCCCCAGGTCCACCAAGGGGCTGGCACACAGAAGGCGCCCTATAAGTGCATGTTGAACTTACTGTTCCATGTAGATGCTTCCAGCCCTTCCCCGGAGGCCCCTGGGGAGGGGCTGCCCCTGACCATGCCCCTGCACAGCACTTTGCAGATTCAAGGTGCATTCACCTCCTGCGTGTGGTTGAATGTTGGCAACACCAATTGTGAGACCCCCAGGCTGCATGCTTGTCCTAAACGGAGGCGCTCAGACTGGAGGGATGAGCTCAAGTTTCCGAGGACGCACCTGCAGGTGCCTCTGAATCACCCAGCACCTCCTTAGAAGACGATGGGCCCTGACAACTCGAAGTCTGGAGGCCTGGGGGTAGCGCCCAGGAATCTGAATTTAACAGGTTCTCTGGGGGAGGGTGGAGCACATGGGGAGCGGGGGTCTGCAGCAGGCATAAAGCAGGCAGGTATGGAAAAGCGAGGTGGATCCAGGGCCCCGCAATGGAGATTGGGACACAGAGTGGGCGGGCCAGGTGAGTGGGGGTCCCATGCATGCTGCGAGGCAGGCAGAGGAGTGCTCTGGGGAGAATCAGACGAGTTCACAGATGCCAAGTGCTCCGAAGAGGGTCTGGCACAAAATAAGTGCTGCCTACAGGTTAGGGGTCCTTGTGACGCAGTCCTGGCCTTGGGCCAGGCAGCGTGTGGGGTTTATCTCCATTACCACCTTTAAGGCTCGCAGCCACTCCATAAAGTAGCTACTATTCTCTTAGTCTCATTTTATAGAGGAGGAAGCCAAGCAAGAAAGATTAAAGCAATTTCCCAAGGTCACGGAGCTCCCGAGCAGAAGAGCTGGGTCAGGCAGCCCCCCAGCCCTCCTGTCCTGTCCCACCACAGCCTGGCCACCGTCCACCTCTGCCTGTCGGGAATGGGGAGCACGGTGCTCAAAACTGGCTCTTAGCAGGCACTCGACAGTGGTTTGCTGAACAAATGAATGGATGAAAAAATGAGTGAACAAATGAATGGGGGAATGAAAGGATGAATGAATGCCACAGGGAGGATAAACCTTCTCTTCAAGTTCCAAGGCAGAAGGAGGATCCCCAATTTAGTGATGGGAAAGGGACCCCGAGGGCAACCCCGTGCAGCAGTATCACAAGCACTTTCATTACTGTTTATGGCTTCCTGGGCCCATTAGCAAATCCCCTGGGCTCCTGGGGGTGATTAGATCGGCGAGGGGCAGGCCTGCTCCCGGGCCACACCACAGGGTCTGGGTCCGGGACACAGCCCGTCTTGAATCCAGATGCTGACATGACAACATCAAGAAAACCTCATTTGCAAACCCAAATTAGTGCCATCCTGATGATCATATAAAAGAAGGATGGGCATATAAAGCAAGCCGTGAACAAGCATGACCACGGGGAAAGGAGCCGGGAAAGCTCATAAAGAAAGGTTTTTGTCATCAAACCCATTTGGTGACTTATGGATTCAGCTCGATTCTTTGTTTTGTAGCCTGGCAGGGGTCTCTTTTCCCCTTAGTTTATCTATTACAGTCCTCATTAATAATATAGAGGCATAAGATATAGATGTGAATATATAGTAATATACAATTACGATAATTACGATTACGATGATGATTTAGCATTTATTAAGCGCTCGTGCTGAGCCTGGCCCTACGCAAAGCACGTTACAAGCATTACCATATTTACTTTTGAGCAACTTAAGACAGTCTTGCCTTTCTGCTGTCTTTCGGTTTGTTCCCATTACATTTCTATTGCTCAGCACTGATTTAGAGAATCCTGAAATGTTGGTGATTACTAAGAATTTAAAAATTATGTGTGCCATGCGGTCGGCTTAAAAAAAAATAAAATGGCAGAAGAGACTAGGATCTCAAAAGGATGCAAAAACACCCAAAAGGGGTCAAATGTTACATAAACTGATGAACTAATAGCAATGGTGACTTCTTATTGTCCCATACCGGCTGTACCAGCAATTCTTTACCGCATGACCACACCCCCACACCACCCTCAGCTGATTGGACCAAGTGGTGGACATACCCCTCTAGAGGCAGCCAATCGCCAGGCTGCCTAGAGAGCTGAGCCAATCACGTTCGCCTCCCAGGAATCTGGGGTGGGAATGTGGGCGGTAGGCAGCGGTGAGTACAGGAAGTGTTCAGGTGCCCAGGGGTTGCAGGCCCCGCAGAGTGAGGCCACGAGAAACACATAGAATACTACAGCGTGGAGCATGGCAATGACAGCGATGCTTGTTAAGAATTCAGATGCCGTGTTCTGCCCTCAGGAAGTCTGGGTGGGGCCTGGGAATCTGTGTTGAAACAAGCCTCTGAGTGCATGCGAGAAACTCCAAGGGCAAAGGATGCAGAGGTTGGTGAAAGGGGAGGATGGAGCCTGGGGAGCAGACTAGGGGGTGATGCCTTGGGGTCCAATGCAAGTGGCCAGAGCAGGCCAGGGATGTCACTGTCTCAGGGGCCCCAGAGGATCCCAGGACACCCTCACCACAAAGCCCCCATCCAGTGTGGCCTCAGGGAAGTTTCTGGAAAACTGGCCAGCGGGCGCCAGGCACTGGGCCCACTAGCTTGGAGCAGAGGGACCCGTAGTGCTCTTCCTCTTTCATTTGCATCTGTTTGATGAAAGTTCTGCTTTCACCTCCACCTTAAGCCTTCTCTGGCTTCAGGGGTCTGGGGAGATGGCTCAGGAAGCAGTTTAGAGTGAGTAGCCAGCCTCATGTCACTGCCTAAACCTGAAATGTGTCCCTCAGGTGCCCTTTATTAAACAGAGGGCCCCAGCACCACACCACTAGCATGCCAGCAAGAGATGGACACACCCGCTTAGAATTGGGCCTCTGAGCCTCAGGGCCACTTGCTGTGGAGCCCGAAGGCAGGAGCCGGCCTGGCGGCCTCCCCAAGCTAATGAAGCTGCATGTAAGCTGTAATTACACCAGCTCACGAGCCCGCACGGGGTGCTGGGAGCAGGCGGGGCATGCTTGTTCACGCAGGGCCTAATGATGCGTCTCGTGTTCTACAAACCTTGCTGCATGATTTAATTAACCCTTCGCTCAGGGTGCACCCGAGACACCCATTACAAAGGAGGAAACCCCAACCCGACTCGGGGCACAGAGGCAGTGACTGAATGATTGGGGGTGCACACTAGAAGGAGATCCAGTACTGGGAGAGGAGAGAGCTCATGTGCCAGCTAGTGGGGTCTGGGGTTTGAGTTTGGATTTAGATGGAAGATGAAATATGACAGCGACAATGGGGGGGCATGCCGGGTGACAGGTACTGTGTGGTGCAGTGGCAGGAATGTGCCTAGCTATTATTACTCTTATTTTAATGATGAGGAGACCGAAGTTCAGAGAGGGCAAGTAAGGTGCCCACAGTCACACAGCCAGGAAGTGGTGGGGCTAGAATTCCAGCCCAGGCCGTCTGTGCCTACCTCCAGCAGCGGTGTGAATATTAGCGCTGATGGTGTGATGCTCCCGGCACGGGCCGGGCACACAGCAAGGAGGAGCCCCTCCCAGCCTTCCATCATTCTTCTTATCCACACCCTGCTCCAGACGAATTATGTTTCTCCCTAAACCAACCACGCTCTTGTAAGTTTTCACAGTTGTGTCTCTTCTCCACCTGGACTTTCCTAACAGTCCTCTCACCTGGTGGTCCTGCCACTTACCTTGGGTACCTAATATTCACGGTGCCTCAGTTTCTTCATCTGGGAACTGGGGACAATAATGCCACAAGGGACTGTTTTGAGGATTAAATGAGTTAATAGTTGAAAACGACTTAGATTAGTGGCTGGCACACAGTAAGCACCATTTAAGTATCTGTTAAATATAATGAAAGTCACCCGGTCCCTTCCTTCCCTGAGCCCTTCCTGCTGGTGGGGGTGGGGGTGGCAGGCCCTTGCTCTATCAGGCTGGTCAGACCAGACTTGGGGTTGGGGCCACACACGCCAGCCAGCCCAGCTCAGTAAAGGACCTCTCCGGGGTCCAGGCCAGTAATAAATTGGTACTGACCACGGCAGCCAACCCTGACCGAGCACCTGCGTGCCAGGCCCCCTCTGGGTGCGTCACTCATCTGCTGTGCCTCCTTACACCCCACCGCACCCTATGAAGGAGGCATTAAATGAACTCCCCCATTTTACAGAGGAAGAGACTGAGACGTAGGCAGCTTAAGTGACGTTTCCAATGTCACACATTTGAGACTCAACAGGGGGTGTGCTCACAAAGACGAGGGCATCCACCACAGCTGTCTATTTTGGACGGCGCCACGAGAGCCAAGGCCGACGATGGTCTCAGCTCCTGTGTGCTGGGGAGGTGGGTTCAACCACAGACACGTTATTTGGGGGACAAGAGACAAACCCAAGTGCACTCTGAGCAGAGCACATGGGGCAGAAGGGGTCCCGAACCCCATTCCAAAAGGCACCCTTGAAGAAACGTGGGATGTTTAACCAGGAGAAGGCAAGAGTCAGGGCAGAGACAAGGCTTGCTGTCCTCAGGTCTCTGGTGGGTTCTGGTAGTTAAGAGGGGGCTGACTTGGTGTGTGTGGCCCCAGGGGCCAAACTGGTCCAGTGGGCGGAAACTCAGGGAGATAAACACAGCTCAGCTTATGGATGAACCCGCCAGTGGGAGCTGAAGGTAGAATGGTGAGCTCCTCGGAGCAGGTTCCACACGCCAGCTCTGGCCCTCCCAGGCCCTGGGTCAGGTGAGGAGCACACAGAGGGAGCCCAGTAAATCCTCACTGGATGGTAAGGTTGTAAAGAAGCTACTTTGGATAAAAGGTCAGTTTTAATGACGTCCTCATAAGAAAAAAGATGTTCTCTTAACGGCTGCAGAAGCGGATAATGTTTTGCCAGTCAAAGGCAGCGAGGAGGAGGTGAGGAATGAGCAGAGTATTTACTTACAGACGGTGTGTTGGGCATCGTGCTAGACATCATCACTGTTCCTCTTACTGACCCCTCAACACAACCCGTATGGCAGTTACCCGTATGGTGTTACCCCATGTTACAGGAGGGGAGGACGGAGCCCGGGGTGTCAAGCCGCCTGCCTGATGTTACTGTGACTCGCACCCTCATTTACATGCCCCAGGCATGCAGCAGGCGCTCCTTAGATGCTGCTGTGTGGCTCGAGCAAAAATGAAGGGACGCCCAAGGAGCACGAGGTTGCGAGCAGAATCAGGACTCGGGCCCAAACCGACCTGAGTGCTTCAGAGGCACCACCTAGTGCTTTCGTGCACTTGGATCTTAATTTTGTCTTCTCTTCTGAATCTGACAGCATCCTCACTTAAAACCCTACGTCGGAAAGTTCGGCCAAGTACCAAAGATGATTCTAACAAAGTCGCAGCCCCTGCCCCTGGGACTGACACACAGTCATTTCTTAACGATGTCCTGCTATCCCCCTGAGAATAAACAGTGAGTACACACACATACCCACACTCACACAGACACACCCCCATCAGCTGAAGCTGAATTCCCCGTTTATTCAGCCACTTGGGATTTATTCAGCCAGGGCCTTCCGACGTGAAGACCTGCCCAATTGTGTCACTGATGAAGCACCACGGGTGACCCCAGCACAAGCCACTTCAGCCGTAACTGACTGTGCCCCGGGGATGCTGCGGGGTGTACATCTGGGAACCAGGTACCTGTCTTGGTGCAGCTGCAGAGCCAGGACCTGACCCTGCTGGCTGGGAAGACCCCAGCTGCCTTCTGTCCAGCAATGACAGCAGAAGCTGATTCGGGTCTGCCCTGCGGCTGGTGCACGACCTGCATGTTTATGTTACATTACACACCCCAACAATCCTCTTGTCCGCAAGGGGAGAAACTGGGGCTCTGAGAAGTTAGCGACTGGTCCAAGATCACAGCTAGCAAGTGGCACCCGGGATGAGCCAGCTCCCAACCCACCAGCATCCCTGAAGCCCCCGCTCACGCCCTCGTCTTCCTCCCGTGGGCTCCCTCCTCCTGCATGGCCCGGGCCCAGCGTTGCTTCCCTGCACTCCTGCATCAGATCAGAGTCCTCGCTGGCGGCTCTGCAGCCAATGCCACGTTGCCAGTCAATGGCCAAAAAGAGATCAGTGAGGCCCCAATCTGTATGATTATACTCTGGACAATATAAATTGTATGTGTGTGCATGCATGGCTGTGTAGTGTGTGTTTTAACAGATAAATAAATATTCAAAGAAACAAAACACTGCCAGGTATTTCTGCTCCTGGCTGGAGCTAGAACCGGCTTGAGCCGGTACATCACTCACCTGGCGGCAGGGCGGGCTGAGGATTTATTCGGGAGCACTCTGCTCTGCATGGTTTCCTACCCGGATGAAAAGAGCTAGTTCCCCAAAGCCCTGAGCCAGGTGTGCGAGTGCTCCGTCCGCGTGCGTGGTGGGAACTCCGGTGCAAGTTAACACGAGCCTTCCCGTAGGCCGGCGGCTCTGTTCTCTGCTGGGGCGAGGGCAGTCAGACAGAAAGCAGGAGAACACGGCGGGGCGCCAGGCAAAAGCAGCATCTCCAGGGAGGCACAGGCATTCATGTCGACCTGTCACTCGGGAACCGCACTTTACAGTTTACACAGAGAGCCGGTATCTGGCTCTCCGTTCACCAGTTCAAAGAGCCTCGCAAGACAGGCAGGGGCTCCTCCTGTTGTCCAGACAGGGAAGCTGAGGCTTGGAGAGCAAGAGGCCAGGGAAAGGAACTCTTGGTGAGCTCCTCACCTGTTCATAATGCCCTGTGCTGGGTGTTACTTAAAACGAGGCCCCGTGGTGGGGAGGGAGGACCAGGAATGAAGACTCCAGTGGAAATTGCTACTCCTTCATGCCTTCCTGGCTGTGCAACCTCAGGCCAGTCACCTAACCCCTCTGAGCCTCCAGGGCCTCATCTGAAAGCCCTGAGGAAAATACCTCCCTCCCAGGGCTGTTTGTGGATGCTCAGTACGTGCTCTCCACTTCCTTAGCCAGTCTGGCCCCTAACTCTGAGCTAAGGATCACTCTCCTAGGGGTCGCGGGAATCATCACACATACTCAGAATGATGGGACCGGGTGGGGACAGCAATGGATGCAGGTATCCGGGGGGTCAGGGTCATGGAACGCCAGGACAGTGGACAGAGCCCTGTCCTCTCACAGAGCTGGCAGATCACAGCCATGCTCCCTTTGTCCACATGGTCAAGGACTGGCCAAGTTTCCCTCACTTGGAAGGGAACATCCAGGGTGCCTTGCAATGGGCGAAACCCGCCAGTGCCAGTAGGTCCACCATTACAGCTGCACAGAGGCTCAGAGTCCCTCTGAAACCACCAGTGACACATCTCAAGGGCAGACTTCCAGCTGCTTAAATCCATCTGCATTTGGCAGATGCTCAGTATCTTTTTTTTTTGGTGAGGAAGATTGTCCCTGAGCTAACATCTGTGCCAATAATCTTCCTCTATTTTGTATGTGGGATGCCACCACAGCATGGCTTGATGAACAGTATGTAGGTCCACTCCCAGGATCCAAACCCGTGAACCCCGGGCCACCAAAGCGGAGCAGGCAAATTTAACCACTTTCAACCTGGCTGGCCCCACAGTATCTTATTTTAAAGGCAAATTTGTGCCTGCTTTACTGTTTTCTGCTAAAAAAAACCCCACCAAAACTCCATATGCTTGCCCAGCCTCAGGCTCAAGTGTGTCTGGGTCACAGTGACAGTGGCACTTTGTAAAGCACCTTTATGCCCTGAATCCTGGCAGAGGCCAGGCAGCTGCCAAGGGCTGTGAAGAGCTGTGGACACTCAGGAGGGCACCTGAAGGTCATCCAGTCCACCCTCTCTGGTGTCCTCTCTCTGTGGGCCCCCAAGCAGACCTCCAGCCAAGACTCTCATACCTCCCATGATGGGGAACTCACTACCTCCTTGCACAACCCATTCCAATTCAAGGTAGCAGTGGCGGTGAGAACATCCTTCCCCTGGGTCCTCCCCCTACTAGTTTCCCTTTGGCCCAGATCTGCCAGCTGGGCCCACACAGAGCGTCCAGCTCCTGTATCCACAGGACAAGTGATAAGGACGCCAGGGTCCGCCGGTTCGGATCCCGGGTGCAGACATGGCACTGCTCATCAAGCCATGCTGTGGCAAGGTGTCCCACATATAAAGTAGAGGAAGATGGGCATGGATGTGAGCTCAGGGCCAGTCTTCCTCAGCAAAAAGAAGAGGATTGGCAACAGATGTTAGCTCAGGGCTGATCTTCCTCAAAAATTTAAAAAAGGACCCCGGGTCCAATTTTTGTTCCAATCCCTGCTCGTCACACTGGGTCTTTCTATTTGGATTTCTCACCAGCGGTTTAGACACATGTCTAGGACTGTGTCCACCACCTTCCAAAAGAAACCCGCTCCTCCACCACCTCTGCCAGCAGCCCAGGCTTAAAGCGGAGTCAGCTCCACGCCCTCCCACGCCCTCAGGATATACACCGACCAGGCCACTGCAATCCCCAGGCAGGGAGTTTCCCCCATGTTACGGACGAGGAAACTGAGGTTCAGAGAGTTCATACAACTTGACAAAGCCACACAGCTACCAAGATTGGGAGCCAGGATTCAACTCCAGGTCTGATTCCACTGCCCAGTGAAGACGCCACAAGCAATCCAGCAGCACGGCCTGTCCCTTCTGTCATCCTGATGTCCCTTGTCATGCACCGCTGGGACCCCTCGGCCTCTGCCCAGCTTAGCACTCACCACTACCTTGCCCAGCCCGTGCCCCCTTCAGCCTGAGCTTTCCCAAACAGCAGACCAGCTGCTATCTCCAGGTTGAAGTGGGAGCCCTGGCTGGGCCGGCACCTTGTCTGGGCTTCTCTCTTGCCATCCCCGCTCCCCCTCCCCCACCTTGCCCCAGTCACACTGACCCACTGGCCGGGTCTGGGCTGCCAACATGCCCTCTGGCCACACACAGCAAGTGGCAGAGGCAGGCTCTGAATCCAGATCCTTCTGTTTCTCAAGATTTGGGTCCCAGCACTGGACCACACTGTCACCACCACGCAGGATGGCTGGGACCATTTGTCGGGGTTGGGGGAGTGGGGGCGACACTTCTTCCAGACTCCTGCTGTGTCCTTCCACGGGAAGGCGCTCCCCTCTATACACTCCTGGCCTCTGCCCTCCTTGGATGTGAGGCTCGCTCTGGTGCATCTGGAAGGAGGGCTGGGCATGAGAAGCCCAGCCCCACCCCTCCCCTTCCTCCCGGGAGCCCAGTGCCCACGGGGAGCCCACTCTGCTCTCCCGCTGCGCACCTGCCAGAGGCCAGAGATGGGAGGTGCGCCATAAAAATCTGAAGTTCAGTCTTAGGAAGCCCACTTGGTGAACACACCTAAGCCAGCTCTCCAGTGCCCACGACACAGTGCTAGAAGTGAGGCTCTGCTTTTCTGTGCTGCCTCCTTTAGCTAACAGCTCCATGGGGTCAGACCCTGAGCTCCGGGAGCCCTGTGAGGACATCACAGAGGAGGAGGAGGAGGAGGGAGATGTGAAAAGGCACGAGGGGGAGGTGGTGGTGGTGATGCTGCTTCTGAGAAAACAAGAAGAGACTGCAGATCCCCGGGCCCCAAAGACGAGATCTGCACAGGGACCCTCTCTGGGCTACGCTAATTAAGGGCGTGGTCCTGCCCCCCAATTTCACTGCATGTTGACCCAGGCTTTGGGCCTTAGGAATCTTCTGATAAGAAGCACCACCCTTTCTGGGGCTCCTGGTCCCACTCCCTCCCTGTGGCCTTGGTGTGGCCCTCACAGGCAGCACCCATCCCCCAGCCTGCAATATGCCGAAAACGAGCTCCAGGCTCCTGGAATCCCAAGGGCAGCCCGACCGTAGGTTTCCAGGCCCCAGCAGGCCCGACTCCCTCTGGACGCTGCTCCGGCTTTGAGTAAACACATTCTCCCGCAGAGGCTCTCAGGTCGGGGGACCCAGGGACCCCAGTCCACGGCCTCGGCCTTGCGGCAATAATTCAAAGATGCCTCCTAGGCAAGGGCAGTCAAACAGGCCTTCTCAGGACAGATTCTGATTAAGGCCGGGATCCAGCTGTGTGTGCTCGCATGGGGAGGGGAGGGCAGGTGGCAGGGGCAGGGAGTAGCCACTGGGGAGGTGCTCAGTGGAGTCACCAGGCCTCAAATGGCAGCATTCCCGTCAGATCTCTGTCATTCAATCAGTGATCTGAGGTGACGGAGGCTTCCCTTACCTCTGGCCAATGTGGCCTGACCGTCCACGGCTGAGACAACGCCTTAAGCAGGCAGTGACTTGCGAGGGGGAGGACGGGGCAGGAGGAGGACTGGGCTGAGGTCCCCATTCTGCCACTTGCCTTGCCTTGTAGCCTCCGCTAAGCCACCCCTCTCACCAAGCCTCTGTTTCCTCATTTGTAAAGTGGGGTGATCACAGCAGCCCTTGGACAGTACCGGGATGGGAAGGACCCAGGGGCAGGGGACAGGAACCCACCCTGGAAGGGGAAAGGAAGTGACACAAACATGAGAGCCAGCTAACAACAGAGCTGTCACGAAGACAGTCACCCCCGTGTGCCAGGCCGCTGACGCCCCAGGACAGACCTGACAGGGACGGCCCACCGTGCCCTCCTGGAGAGGAGGCCGAAGCCCAGCAGGCTCAGACACTCACTCAGGGTCACACAGCTGCCACGCAGCAAAGCCAGAAGTCCAGGTCGGTGGACTCCCAGCCCCGTGCTCCCAACCCCAGCCCGTGCTGCTCTCAGAGGCCTTTTCCCTCTTCTCTAGACTCTGCGTCTCCAGGAGGGGAGCTGGCGCAGCACACCTGGCTGTGCTAGGGTTGGGCAGGGCTCGCACTGCCGTGGACACCATCAGATGCACCTCCATTTGGCTGACTCCTCTCCCCTCTGTCATCAAACACTGCAAGAGATGACTAAGCCAGGGTATTCACCCTCCCAAAGGGACAATGACACCATGACGTCTGCTATGAAAGAAGAAACTTAGAGAAGTACAGACCCAGAGAGGGCTTCCGGAAAGGTTCCTTCCATCTTCAAACAAACCTCCTCCGAGCCCCCACAATGCATAGGCCCTGACCCCAGCACCAGGGACTGCAGTGTGAACAAGACAGATGGGCCCAGCACTGGCCCCCATGGCCTTCACTCGGGAAAAACAGGAAAACCGGGCGTTTTCCCCACTGACAGGTGAGAACGGATGCCTGGGGCTCCAGACTGGTTCCTCCTTGGTCAGCAAGGGGCCAACAGCAGAACCCATGGCTTTTTGGCCTGATGACAGGCTGTGGCATGGCTGGGGCTCCCTAGAGTCAGGACTAATGCCTCCAGGCCAGGGTCTGGCTAACTGCTGCCAGTGGGCTAAATGCAGCCCAAGATCGAGACTGTTTTTTTTGCATTTCTAAAGGGTTGTGAAACAAACAACAGAACAAAGCAAAGAAAAACACGTGACAGACACTGTATGTGGCCTGCAAAGTCTAAAATGGTTACTATCTGCCATTTACAGAAAGCCTGTATCGCTCTTCTCCAGTCCAACACCTCATTGTGCAGATGGAGAAAATTGGGGTCAGAAAGCTAGGGACTAAACTGGGTCCATGTCTTCGTTTCCTTTCCCAGTACAAACAAAGAGGCTGGAAACCACAGAAACGGAGTGTCTCACAGCTCTGGAGGCAGAAGTCCAAAGTCAAGGTGTCAGTGGGTGGGCTCCGAAGGCTCCATGGGGATCCGCCCCCTGCTCTCTCCTAGCTTTTCGTGGTTGCTGGCAACCCTTGGTGTTCCTTGGTTTGTAGACATGTCACTCCAGTCTCTGCCTCTGTCTTCACGTGACATTCCCCCTGCATGTCTTTGTGTCCCTTCTTATAAGGACATCAGTCATCGGGTTTAGGGTCCACTCTACTCCACTATGACCTCATCTTAAGTAATTATAGCTGCAAAGGTGCTTTTTCCAAATAGGGTCATGTTCTGAGATTCCAGGGGAACATAAGTTTGGGGGGACACTATTCAACCCACTACACTCTGGAGCTCCCAATTTTTTCCACCCATTAACGCTGCCTCCTCTGGGAAACTATTATCAGGGGTGTGGACACCTCTCTCTCTCTCTCTCTCTCTCTCTCACACACACACACACACACACTTATGCACATGCACACTGATGTTCTACTCCACGTTACAGGTGGGTAAGACTTCCCAAGGACAGGTTGTGTGACGACATGCAGGCTGGCACACGGCCATGACAAATGGCTTGTTTCTTGCCAAGCCCCACTGCCAATGTCTCCTTCCATCAGAACAAACCACCAGCGATAAAGGTGAGAATAAGATCATTCGCTGTGCATGACTCAAGACCGTCCCTCCCTCCCATCAACGAAGCAGGCAGCAAGGCTCTCACAAGACCAAGCCTGGGATTCAGAGCTGCCTGTGCAGCTTCTGGTCCCAGGGCTCAATGTACTTTTTCTGCAAAGTGTCAGCCATGCCCCAGCTGGTGAGCCCCAGGGGCAGGCCCCCTCACTGCTTCTCTACGCCCACCTGCTTAGGTCTGGAAAGGGAACTGTGGGTGACTGAGCACCTACAATCTGCTGGGGACACTGTCACTCATGACTTCATCACCATGCTCTTCAGCCTACTGCAGGGCATGCTAATGGACCTGATGGATTCTGGAGGCCTGGAGATGGTAGTAACAGAGTAAAACCAGAAACCTAACGTCCGAGAAGAGAGGGGCGGTAAACATGAGATGGCGTGGCCACACAGAGCAATACCAGACCCGAATAATGACGGCACAAACGGGCATCCGACGTGGAAAGATGGCCACGACGTTCGTGGTGCCAGGACTGTGCTCGCACACTTAGCTGCACACTAAATGCATGCTAAACGTCACTGAGTGGGTATTTTAGGCGAATGTACCACCATCTGTTTACCGAGCCGCCTCTTTCCCCAGCCCACCACAGCCCGGGTGGGAGGCTGCTGCTACCGGAGGGGGGCCGTTGGTTCTCCTTGTGGGCTTGAGGGGCCTTCGTGGAGGAAGAGGGCAGGAGCTGGGCTCTGAGAAGGATGCAGGGTGTTCCCGGGAGAGGGATCACCGGCACCCGAGCACAACCCCATGCCGGCACCACGTGACACAGCACAGCTCTTCACCCCAAGCACACTGAGGGGCACACCGTGGGAGTAGGGGCTTCTGTTGTCATTTTGGCTGCTCTGTGCGCACCCGCTTTCCCTGCGGACTGACCACCGCCCAGCCCCCCAACAGGGCCGGCACAAGCGGAGAAGCCAGGCCCTACTCTCCGCCCCACACCCATATCCGGGCACGTGACTGGTCTGGCCAATCACGCGCTGCCTGGCTGGCACATGACCTGGCTGGGCCAATCAGATGCTTCCCCAGGCTCAGGCGGAAGAGCCTCCAAAGAGGATCGGGACTCGAGTTCTGGCAGCCGCGGTGGCCCTGAGGTGGTGGCCCTGGAGGAGGTGACGTCGAGCAGCTGGTCGGTCCGGCTGAGGGGCAGTCGTGTGCTCCCTGCTCCTTGGCTCCCCAGGCTGCGATCTAAAAAAGTCTGTTTTTTCAGTTCTTGCCGAGTCCAGTGGAGCCCGGGCCCGGTCCTGTCTCCGGCCATTCAGAGCAGCCCGGTTGGCACCTGGGTGTTTAGTAGGTCACTGTGGGTCACTGTGACACAGCTCTGGATACTTAGTGTCACCTGCTTCGTGCCAGGCGCCCTGCTGGCTGCCGCAGCTGGCGGCCGGGAACGCAGCCCCGCAGCCCTGGCTGGCACAGCTCGCGAGCAGGTGGACCACAAACTGCAGACCAAGGAGCTGCCTTCCGAGCGAGGGGGCTGCGCACCGAGAGGACCGGGCGCCTGGCAGAGGCCCCCAGTGAGGGACCCCAATGAGGAGAAATCACAGTTCCTGCCCCCGTCCACTTACGAGGCTATCCTGAGCGTCAGCTGAAACAGGGTGTAAAAAGGCTTGGTGGACAGGCCAGGTACCCGCATTCTACAAAAGGATCGTCATTTTACTTCACCTCCCAACAACCAGATGCTGTCTCTGTGCTGAGCAGAATGCTAGGTGCTGAGTCAGCTTGGAGGAAAAAAAAAAAAGAAAGAGTTTCCCATAATGTTGCAGGAACAGCTACTGGCTGCATAAGTTGCCTGGTGCCCCTGAGATGCTGCCCCCGTGATGGGACACTGGTGGAACTCTTTTTTTTTTTTTTTTTTTTTAACTAAGTAGAGTCTTGAGTGGGGACAAAAAAAAATACAACACTGAACAGGGACGCACCAAAAGGGGAAGTTGAGACCCAAGTCAGCACCAACACCTACCAGCCAGCACTGTGACCTTGGGCAATTTACTTCACCTCTCTGAGCCTACGCATCCGATCATTTGTAAAAATGGGGAAAATACTTCCTTTATAGAGCTTAAAGAATTAAATTGGGACACACTGGATCCTTCGCTAGGGGTGCTGCAAAAAACGTACCAAAGACTGGGGCCCTAAACAATAGAAACTTGTTTTCTCACAGTTTGGGGGCTGGAAGTCCAAGATCAAGGTGTCGGCAGGTTGGTTCCTTCTGAGGCCTCTCTCCTTGGCGTGCAGATGACCATGTCCTCACCTGGTCTGCTCTCTGTCTGTGTCCTGATCTCCTCGTACAAGGCCACCAGTCCTACTGGATTAGGACCCACCCGAATGACCTCACTTTAACCTGATTCACTGTGTAAAGACCCGGTTTCCAAATAGAGTCACATTCTGAGGCACAGGGGTTAGGACTGCAACATACGAATTTAGGGGGGGACACAGTTCAGTTCATAACAGTCACACATGCCCAGGCTCTAGCACAGAGTAGGACCCCCATATATGCCACATCTGCTTAACCAGAGCTTTTAAAAGAATAATAACTACCACTTACTGAGCACTGACTAAGTGCCAGCAGCACACCATGCATTTGACAGGCATCGTCTCTAATCCAGGACGCACCCCAGGGAGATGGGTCATCATCCCGTCCCAGGGCCTACCAGACCCTCACTTCCTCCCACGCCGTGCCCTGCACAAGAGGGACTGCAGTGTACCTACCCAGCACGGACTCAGTCCTTCCACAAACATCCACAGAGCCCCACTGTGCGCCAGGCCCCATGCTATCCCTGGGACAGTTTCGTAAGGAAGCAAGACGTGGTCCCTGCCCTGAAGGAGCTTCATTCCAGTGGGGGCGACAGACCCAAACAGGTAAGCAGTGAGGTGAGGTGCACCTGGGGGAGACCAGGAACGCCTCCTCGGGGCGGGCCGTGGTGTGGGGCCCTGAACAGTTGATGGATTGGACCATGTCAGGGGAAAGGGCACATCAGGCACACAGGCTGGGTGTGCACAGGCTTGGGGACGGGACCATGCCCTGTGTTTGCAACTATGTGGGAGATGCAGGGGATGGGGGCAGGGCACCCTTCCCGCTCCCACACCTCCCACGAGACCTGGGACAATGACCTTACCTCGGAGAGTCTATTTCTTCACTGACCTCGGAGCCAGACTTTCTGGGTTCGAATCCCGACTCCACCACTGCCTAGGTTGGTGGCCCTGAGAGAATCAGGTGGCCTCTCTGTGCCCCGGTTCCCTCCTCTATACAAAGGGGATACAAGAGTCTCCACTTTCAGGACTGTCTTGAGGAATACTTGCTTGGTTTGGGCAAAGAACTCAGCATGAGCCTGGGACTCCAGAGGTACAAAAACAGCATTTGTTATTCTTATTCTCACTCACATGGGGCTGGCGTGAGAATGAGAGGAAGAAAGGGGCAGTGCTCCGTACCCCGTGGCAGAGACTCCCTGCGGGTCAAGGGCCTGCCTTCTCAGCCGTGTCCCCACAGCAGCCTGCGCAGCTCCCTCCCAAACCCTGAGGATCTCTGCACCCATCGGCCTCTCCTGGGAGACCGTGGGCCCCCAGGGCACACCCCACAGGGGCCCGATGGCTCAGGAACCCAGTTCCGGCCACACTCAGCTCTGTGCCTCACTCGCTGTGTGTCCTGAACATGTGCATAACCTCTCTGATCTGAACTGCCTGAGGGCAGGGTAGTCACCTGGAGAACCAGGTCATGCCAGCCCCTCCTCATGAGTCCTGTGTGGTGCTGCCGAAGCCCAGGGCATTCCCTGCCATCTCTGCACTGAGCAGCCTCGTCCTCGCCGCCCCGTGGGGCTCGGTGCACATGTGCAGAAGCAGACTGAGGAGTGCCTCCTGCCCAGTGTGTGAACACGTGGCTTCTGGTTTCTGAGCAAACTCAAAACCCTCTGCCTTTCTGCGGGAACGGGGCACAGAGCAGCCTGGGTGGTTGTGATTTCCCGTTGGGCACACACAGGAAATCTCAGAAAGCACATCCCTGCCTGTCCCCAGCATAGAAGGGCAGCCCCTCGTGTCTGAATCCACTCCAGCATCGGAACCAGGTGGTTGGGGACTGAATGTTGGTGTCCCCCCAAATTCATATGCTGAAGCCCTAACCCCCAGTGGGGTGGGATTAGCGAGGGGCCTCGGGGAGGTGATGAGGTTATGAGGGTGGAGCCCCAGGAGGGATCAGCACTCTTATAAGAAGAGACACAGCGCTTGCTTCTTCTCTCTCTGTCCTGTGAGCACACAGCAAGAAGGCAGCACCTGCAGGCCAGGAAGCGGGTGCTCACCACAACCCGAATCTGCTGGCCCCCTGATCCTGGACTTTCCAGCTTCCAGCACGGGAGGAATAAATGTTTGTTGATCAAGTCCCCCAGACTTGTCCTTTGTTCCAGCGGCTGAGCTGAGACAGCGGGCAAGGGCACCTGTTCAGACAAATCGGTGTGCAGGGAGACCACGGCCCCAGAATCAATACTTGAGTGTGTCTGGGGGAGTCCGTAGCCCATCAGGACCACATGGGAGGTGGAGGCGGATGGGCCATTTCTCAGACAGGCTCTGCTCTCCTCTCAGCTCTGATCTGTGCGTCCAGCCAAGGAGCTGGGCGGCGCCCACTCGTTGCTATAGTGGCCGCAGGACCTCAGCTAATCGCCTCCCCTCCCTGCCGGCTCAGCCCTGGGGACCAACTGGGTCTCTCCACCCCGCCTGGGAGTGTTAGGATGCGGTACTTGGATGGGCCTGCGGCTGTGCAATGCGTACTAATCGAGCAGCGTGGTGGGAGGCGCAGGGGAGAGGTGGCCCTGCAGCCCAGCTGACTCCCACAGTCAGCTGCTCAAAATCCCGACGGTGGACTCCTTCCATCCCCACGTGCGTGTGTCCCACAGCCCTTCCTGCCCACTACGGTGTGCAGGGCTCCAGGCTGGGGACCGGGGATGGAAAGAAATAAGACCAGGCCCTGCCCTCAAGTGCTCCTGGCCTCAGGCCAGGACAGATAGACGTCCTCAAAGGGTGTGGGACCCGGACTGGGGAGTGGCCAGCTCAGTTTGCTCAGGGAAGTGTGTTCTCTGCAGCCACATACACCTGCATGACAAGTGCGGTCCTTACGGATCAGACACAAGAACAGCATCATCTCAGCCAAGCTGACGACACGCCCACGTGATTCTGCACACCTGCCAGCCTTCCTTCTCTGCGTCAGCGCTGGAAGATGGCAGGATGGGCCATCACAGAGCAGAGCTGGAACAGCATCACGGAGAGTGGGCGCGGGATGGGGCCCTGGGGAAACCGCGGTCCACTGCCTTGTTTTATATCAGGAGGGAGAAACCCCAAGAGGTTGGGTCACCTGCCCAAGGCCATCCGGCGGTCACATGGCAGAGCAGGGTTCACGCCCAGCTCTGACCACAAGCTGTGGGCCACTCCCCCTCTCCTCTTTGGCCCAGAGCCCTGCTCTTTGCTAATGAGACCCCCACGCGGGGCTGGGCCCAGCCCTGGACACCTAGCCCTGGACCACGGGGCAGGGGCAGGCTCCGCTGGCCCGACAGCACTGGCCAGGCGACACACATGAGCGAGTCCTGCTCACCCACCTCTGCACGCTGCACTCGAGGCGGCCGGCAATGCTGCCGGGGGTCCCTGAGAGCCAAAATGGGGAGGAGTCAGTGTCAAAGTCAATGTTAAGAATCTTTTCCACGGGCTTGAAACTAAGCTGGAATCTGGTGTGCACCACAGAGGGTGCATCCGGGAGATGCTGGTGGTCCCGAGCTGCGCCACTGACATGCAGAAAAGCCTCCCGGGGTGTGGCCCACACCAGGTCTGCCCCACCCTGACCGGCGCCTTCACTTCCAGCAGAGACAGGGCAGAGTTGAGCCCCAAGAAGAGAAAATCTGACCTGGAAACACCCTGTGTTAATGCATGCCAAAGGAGGCAAGGGTAATGCTCTGCGCCTAGTCCTTACTGCTCTGTACCCACCGGCTTGGAGGGCCCATGCTGTATGCCCTGTGCCTAGAACAGTGTCTGGCACACAGTAATTACTCCATAAATGTTTGATGAATGAATAAATGAAGTGAGCGGGCGAACAAGGGCTCAATGTTCAGCACCTGGGTGCTCAAACAGAGACTGAGAAATCCTGGCAGGACAGTTTCTGCCAACTAACTCAACAGCCACATCCTCGGTGCTGCCATCTGCCACCAGGCCAGGGCTTCCGCTGGGTCCTTCCCCAGAGCTGCCCCTGCAGCATCCCAGCCTCATCGCCCCATCTCCCAATCTCTGTGTCACAGCCAGACAGAAAGAGGAGCAGCGTCCCAGCTGTGCCTCCGGGCTTCCCCAGGCTGGCCCCCTGCTGGGAGTGCCTCTGCCGCAGATACCTGGCCTCGCCCCCTCCTGCTGTCCTCAGTGGTCTTCCCCCCCCCTCCAGTGAACCCTTTCCAGACACTCCGGTAGGACAGCCACCCCTTTCCTGCCACCCTCACCTCTACCCCAGCACTCACCGAGAGGCTCCTTGGTTACGTGTTTGCACATCTCCCGCTGGACGAAGCCCTGAGGGAGAGACACACTACCGGCTCCCGCACTAAGAGCAGCTGAAACCAGGAGGAGTCATCATCTCACGTGCCGACGGGTCTGGAGGCAGACGGCTCCAGGTGTCGGACCTACACCAGCGCAGGCGCAGGCAGCTATGGGGAAAAAGGCTCCAGGCGCCATCACTTAGGATCTCCGTTCCTGCCCCACAGCCCAGAGCTGGGCACTGTCACCCCTGCCTTGCGAATGAGGGAAGAGCTACAGAGCAGGTCAGTAAGGAGCCAGGGTTCGGAAGGAAAGCCCTGTCCCACCGCCTGCACCTCCCAGGCCCCTCCGGCCCGGCCGGAGGGGCGCCCCGAAGAGCCGTCACAGCCACACCTTCCTCTTCCTGCGCCGCTGCAGGTCCCTCCTGGCGCTCTGTGCGGTGTTTCAGACCGAGGCTGTCTGGTGGGAATCCGGGAGAGGAGGCTACAGGGCTTCCTGGAGGGGCACCCTCCTGGCTTCTGTTTGCCTCAGGGTTCCTGTCAGCATGGCTGGGCCTGGATCCTCTCCCCGATGCCTGGACAGACAGTTCTCCACGAGCCTCACTCACAGCCGAGGTCAGGACAGGGCGGGCCTGAGGGTCCCATCACCCAGCCAAGTTTGTGGGAGCCGATTTCAGGTGGCCCCATCCTGGTCCACTAGCCCCTAGGCCTGGGTGACAGCACAGTCCAGGGGCTTGTTTGGTTGAGGGGTGGGAGACAGGGAAGAGAACAATCTCACAGAGCCACCTGTGACTCGACTATCAAGGGTCAGGGCCTCCATTTTTCTGGTTCAGAAACCACATCTTGTCAGGGCAGCTGTAGTTCAGCAGGCCTGGAGGGCTGACTCACCTGGTCCAAACTCACAAGAGACTGATGAATAAGCCAGACAGTTCATTTTAGTGATAACACTGACAGTGACCAGAACCGAGCACCCCAGCAGGTGCCGGGCCCCTTGTTAAGTGTCTCAGTCACAAACAATGGCCCTGCAAAGTGGGCAGCAGTTGGCTGCAACTGACAGATACAGAAACAGAGCCCTGAGAGGTAAAGGGATCATTCAGAGTCCCAGCCAGGAGGTGGCAGAGCTGGGATTTGAACCCAGGTCTGCCTGACTCCTAGGCCCTGCACAGTCTTCTACTACAGATGGCTTGACCCTGAGCCACACACTTTCCTCTCTACCAGGGGGTCGTGTATTAATCAGGAAAAACAGAACCAATAGGATGTTTATATATTGACAGAGATTTATTTTAAGGAATTGCCTTGTGATTATGGAGGCTGGAAAGTCCAAAATCTGCCAGGTTGGCCAGCAGGCTAGAGACCCAGGAAGAGCTAATGCTGCAGTTTGAGTCTGAAGGCTGCCTTCTGGCAGAACTCCCCCTTGCCCGGAGGAGATCAGTCTTCATGCAATTCGGGCCATCAACTGATTAGATGAGGCCCACCCACATTACAGAGGGTAATCTGCTTTACTCAAAGTCTACTGATTTAAATGTCAATCATCTAAAAACACCCTCACAGAAACATCTAGAATATGTTTGACCACATATATGGGGACCACAGCCCAGCCAAGTTGACACATAAAATTAAGCATCACAGTTGGCAAAATCTTTTTATAAAGAGCCAGATAGTCAATATGTAAGGTTTGCTGGCCATACGGCCTCTGTTGCAACTCCTCAGCTCTGTGCTTATAGTGCAAAAGCAGCCACAGACAATATGGAAATGAACAGGTGTGGCCGTGTTCCAATAAAACTTTATTTATAAAAACAGGCAGTGGGCCGGATTTGGCCCACGGTCTGCAGTAGCCACCCTTTATTCTCTACCACGTGGCACAGCAGAAGCAGGCTGAATTTCTGACCATGACCTTGCCTTTTCTCTAAGTTAAACACCACACTTTTGTTATCATTTCTAAGCTTATTCTTATCCCTTAAAAAAAGTAATGTGTGGCTCAAATCAGATAATCAATGATCAATTAACAGTAAATTTCAGGCCCTTGTACCTGGTAGAAAGACAATAATGATCAAAAGCCTTGCTAAGATGTGTTTTAATTTAAGACTGTTTAAGATGTGTTTAATTTAGGCAAAGAAGAAATACCATTAAAGAAATCAACAGCGAATTTGAAAAGGACACACAAAAGTAGGCAGTCGAGTATGACGAAATTAATTCCAGCACTGTCAATCAGAATAATAACCGAGAGGCCATGGGCACCAACAGCATGAGGCGCCCCGGCCATCCCGACCGTTCCTCTAAATTAAGCAGGCTGCATGCAGAATGCGCCATGCGGCTCCATCTTGCTTCTCATTTCTGTAATAAGAAAGCTCTGACAGGGATGAAAGGCCAAATTTACGACCTGTCTCACACTGTTTAACCAGCTCCTTGAAGCTTTATTATGTGCTAACACCATGGACATCCATTCTCGATTGAACGGAGTTTGCTGTCGGGATAAACACAGGCCCAGGCCCGTCCGAGAGGGAAGAGTGCGGGCCGGCCCCCAGAAGCAGGGCGTGGAGTGAGGGCCGGCTGCACCCCACCCCCTCCCGCCACCCGGGAGGGTCTGAGGATGAAGGATGCTCTCTGGAGATGGCCGGCTCCACCCGGCCCCATGCGCAATGAGGCCACTGAGGCCCAGAGATGCCAAATGCCTGTCCAAGGTCCCACATCCCATCCAGGGGCCTGACCTCCAGCTGATGCTCCAGTTTTGTGACCTTAGGAGGCTACCCAGGGTTTCACTGGTCGTATCACCTTGCCTCTGGGCCAAGTTCAAACTTGGGGACACGAATTCCCATTAAAGAAGTGGCCACATGAATCCATTTCCTTTTCCACGACAAGCTGCGTTTTCCCGAGCACCCAAATCCATTAAAGTTACCATAACTGCGTCCTCGATGGGCATGGTGCTTCCTGGCTGCCACCTGCACTGTCCACCTGACCCCCCTTGAAACCCTGGCAAGTCCACGATGATCATCCAGATTTCCCAGAAGGAAGCCGAGGCCCAGAGACGTGACGCAAGTTGCCTGACATCACACAGCCTGCACCAGCAGTCTGGCTCCAAAGTCCATGTTTTCTCTGTTCCCTCTCTACTGCCTTGTATCAGTGAAATGTCAAAATTCTAAAGGGGACCACAGGTCCAAGAAGAGAGAGGAGACACCCCCCACACACCCCCGACACACGCAGGGTGCTGGGAGGACTGGTTTTCAGAGCCTTGGTGTGAGGAAAGGCCTGAAGCCAGAGGCTCCCAGTTACACTGAAAACCCGTAACTGCAGAGGGAATCTGGCCCAGGCCAGGGGACCGTGGTGGCCGCAGGCCAGTATAAAATGTCTTTGATGTGTCCACTGTAATAAGCAGGACAGTAAGGGAGCCCACTTCTAGGGGGCGTCCTGGGGAGATCCTGGTGACGGATACCGTTCTGTTCTCCAGCCCCGGGACCCGCACAGCCTCCTGACGGGGAGAGGGAACCTGGGGAAGGGACGGTCTGAAAGGCAGCCAGCGGAGGGCTGGCAAATGTTAGAGAACTGGCTTGGGGAAGGGGCCCTGAATTGGGGCATCTGCCAATTTCCATGGTGCAAATACTCCCACCACGGCCTGTTTCAAACTAACGACAGGAGCACGACCTGCTCCCAAAACTAAAACCTTAGCAGCTGGCTCTCACAAGCTGGTAGGAGCCACTCCAGAAGGCCACAGGATGAGACCCACCTCCCGGATAAAATGGGGCAGGGCCACAGGGGCGCCCAGGGCTCAGGCTGAGCCATCGGCCGCTGGAGCCCTGGGGGACCCAGAGGGGAGGCCGCCCCCCCCCATTCCTTTGTAAGCCCTGTTCCACTCCAGTCTGTGTCCCTGAGGGAACTCAGGGGAAAGCATGCAGAGGGGACACTGCCTGGCTCCTCTGTGGGCAGCCCTACCCGCCTGCACCCAGAACTGTCTTAGGAAGATGCCCTCCCGCTCCCGGAGCACTTTCCCACAGCCACAGAGAGCCGAGTGCCCGGGAGGGATGACGGCCCCCACCCCAGACCCATGGCAGTGAGGGCTGCTGTCCCCAGGGAGGACCATCTGCACAGGCTCAGGCTGAAATCACACCCCTCCCACCTCCCCGACTCCCGCTCATCTGAGAGTCTGGGAGCACTGCCTTCATAAGAGCTCCCCGACCTCATCTCAGGCTGGGCTCCTCGGGAACCCTCAAGAGCATGGATCCCCAAGATCTCAAGGCTGCTTCTGACCCTTTCCGGCCATATGGTCTCAGGGGGTGGAGGACGGGCCACTGTTACTAGCACTTCTCCAGCCATCCAGCCTCTCCTGCCATCTCCTCACTGCTGTCTTCACCCAGACAATGGCTGTGGCCTCCTACCTGGCCTCCCGGCTGCCCTCCCACGCTGGTTGCTTGCCCGCTCTGAGCCATCCATCCTCCAGCGGCGGCCGAGTCACCTTCCTGAGCACAAGTCAGACGCCGTCCCAGGCCAGCCCTGCCCTCTGCATACTACATATCACCCCCTCGGAGGATCTGGGCCAGCGCCCTGTACTCAAACACATTTATATTTCTGTAGCAAAACATGAAAATCACACTAAAGGGATAAATAAAGACTATAAATCAATTTCAGGCATCGATTTCAGTTGGGTTTCACTGCCAAACAAGTTATGAAAAATCTACTGGCTTTGGAGTTGCGGTTTTAGAACATCGTTGAACGGGTTTCCTCGTGCAGAGCTGCAGGAGTTTTTCTATCCTGTTTACCCAGGAAGGGATAGCCAGCTGTAGGCCTTGGACAGCTTTTACATTTCTAGATATTGGCAATTCCTTTCCAAGTGGTTTGCTCTCATTTAGGCTTCCGATGGCAACGTATGCGCATCTCCGTTTCTCCACCCCATCCGCACGCTTGGCATCAGCGGACGTCAAGAGTTTGCAGAGCTGAGGGGGATGAAATGGTACTGCCTCATCTTCCCACTCATTCTGAAGACACATCAAGACAGCCTCCCCCAACCCCCAGGGTGAGCTGGTTGTCCCCTCCTTAGCACCCCTCTCCAGACCTCTTACGGCCTGGTTGTGGCCAGTCTGTGCTGGATCAGCCTCCCCCACTGGGCCGAGAGGCAAATGGGCTCCAAATCCAGATCCTGGTTCAACGATGGACACAGTAATTATTATAGCTAATTTGACTGCAGGTAGTATGTGCCAGGCTCTGTCCTAATGATTTCACTTGAATTAACTCAGTTAACCCTCAGCCACCTTATAAGGTGGTGTCTTAGCCCATTCGGGCGGCTCTAACAAAAACACCACAGGCTGGGTGGCTTATAAACCACAAACATTAATTTCTCACACTTCTGCAGACTGGAAGTCCAGGAAGTGTATGGTGAGGGCCCGCATCCTCGCAGACAGCTGTCTTTTCACCATAACTTCGTGTGAGAGAAGGGCCAAGCTAGCTCTCTGGGGTCCCTTTTAAAAGACACTGTTCCCAGTCATGAGGGTTCTGCCCCCAGGGACTGATCGCTTCCCACAGGCCCCACCTCCTAATATCATCACCTTGGGGTGATGCATTTTGCGAGGACATAGGCATTCAGACCACAGCAGGTAGGTACTCTCGTTAACTCCATTTTACACTCTGAGACCCACAGAGGTGAAGGGACTTGCCCCAGGTCACACTGATAGTCAGTGGCCCGGCCAGCATTTGGATGGCTGACTCCAGAGCTCACGGTCATCACCTCTCAGCTACGCCCCTCTGGTTATGCAAAGGGTGCAACCAAGGACCCGATGAAAGCGAGCCTTCCTGACACCCTCTCCCTTCCCACCCTCCTCCCCTGTTCAGTGACAATCGATGGGAACAGTCTGTGCCCAAGCAATTGCAGGATGTCACATTGGCATCAGACCTGGGGGTGCAGCTCACCCGCTGTTGTGCACCCAGCTCACTTCACCTAAAGCATCCTCGACACTGTTCAGTGTCAGCACACATCAAGTGTCTCGTTCCCTTCATTGCTGAGCATTATCAGCCGCTGGAAT
Organism: Equus asinus; assembly: GCF_041296235.1. Lineage (NCBI taxonomy): Eukaryota > Metazoa > Chordata > Mammalia > Perissodactyla > Equidae > Equus > Equus asinus. The sequence continues at coordinate 156,827,371 of NC_091792.1, forward strand.
ATTTATGTACCGAGTCCCCGATTGATGGCCACCACAGTTAATCCCACCCTTTGCATTGCCAGCAATGGTAGGACGACCCTCGGGGCAAATGTCATTTCTCACTTATGTGAGTATCTCTCTCAATAACGGTTGGAAGTGGAAATCCTGGGTCTAGGACTGTTACAGGGGAGCAGAGTGCCCGCCTCCCCTCCCCCACACCACCATGGAATAGCAGATAATTTGGTCCTTGTCTAGATGACAGATGAAAATGGCACCTCATTTTAACTTGCAATTTTCTTATGATGAGTGAGGTTGAGTATATCTTTCCATACATGTAAAATCTCTCTATTTCCTCTTATTTGAACTGTCTTCTCACATCCTTTATCTATTTCTCTATTGAATTCTTGGGGGGGGGGTTTACTGGTTTACAAGGAAATCAGTCCTTTGTCTGCCCTTGTCTTTGTGTTGACCTCACCACACCAACATTCCCTCAGGCACTCACTGTATTCACTTTCAATCCATGAACTCAGATCTTCTTATTGGGTGGGAAGTTTTCTCAAAATATTTGTTTATTTAATTGTTTCTATTCTCATCTCCAGGGACACGAATCCCCTGCATGTGGGACCCCATCTATCTTCTGTTTCACTTTCTTCTACTCCTTGGACCTGCCTTCTTTTTTCTTTGGTGAGGAAGATTCACCGTCAGCTAACCTCTGTTGCCCATCTTCCGCTCGTTTGTATGTGGGATGCCGCCACAGTGTGGCTTGATGGGTGGTGTGTAGGTCCATGCCCAGGATCCGAACTTGTGAACCCCAGGCTGTGGAAGTGGAGTGTGCGAAAGTAACCACAACACCGCCGGGCCAGCCCCCTTGGATCTCCGTCTTTATTCCTGTTAGCTGGTCTTGCTTTTTCCAGCCCCACCTCCCAGATCCCCCGAGCACTGTCTCTGTTCCCATGGCCGTTTCCCACTGCGGCTTCACCTCCAGGTGCGCTCATTTCTCCCGTCCCTGTTCGTGAGCTTGGCTGTCTCAGGTTTCACCCGCTTCTCTTCCGTTGCGTCGTCTCCTCTCCTGACTTCCTGTATCTCAACTTGGGACCTTTGCTTTCCAGGGGGGTGGCCTCCAGTGCCTCCTCCTTTATTCAGAACATTCCGTACAGTTGAAATGTTCATCTGCGGTGTGGCAACTTCTTTCTCGTGCGTGTTCTTCACTTGCTGGGTTTTTCAGTGACACAACATAGGGCCCGGGCTGCTTCTCACTGCTCATCACTCCGCTTTGCATGAGGCGAGTTCCTCCTGAGCCATCAACTTAGACAAGATTCACGCACAAGACAGTCCAAAAAGTGCCACGGTTCTTATAACACAGGCTGTGTGTGAGGGCCCGTTCCTTTGGCCTTTACTTTTTTCCAGGCAAAGATCAGAGGCCGCAGGCCTGCACCCCACACAGAGCCTCTTTTCCCCACCCAGCCTTCCCAGGGAATGCTTCTGGAAACTACGGTTTGTCCCTGTGAGACCATGTTCAGCCCAGACTTCCGTGCTTTTACTTTGCATAAAGTTAGATCTGGGAGGGCTCCCACGCCAGCCGAGGCGCTCGCTCCTGCTGCCCCGTCAAAGGGCCTGGGGGTTCTGCTTTCTGCATGCACCGCAGAGCGCAGAGAGCTCTGCATGCCCGCTCTGCCTGAGCTCTGTGGCCATGGGCATCTTCTCTCCCTCTGGGGCCCTCCTGCGCCCACCTCTAACCTTTCCTGACCTTCCCTACATACAAGGTTCCGGATGCCATGGTTTCATCAAAGAGGGCATCCACATTTCCATATGTCGCTTCAGGATAATTTCCAAAAGGAGAAAAGAAATGTTGTCTTCACTCTGTCATTTAAAACTGGAACCCTGAGCCAGGCTTCAAACTCGGTCATTCTGGCTCCAAATCCCGAGTGTTGCCCCTGCCCCACAGCGACCCACTGACACAGACAGGGGTCAGCCCCCCTTTCCTGTGAAGGACCAGATGGTAAATACTTCAGCTTTGCAGGCCACACTGTCTGCCATGACTACTCAGCCTGCTCCTGTAGCCTGAAAGCATCTGCAGACAGTCCCTCAACAAAGAGGAATGCCTGCGTGCCACTCAATCTCTTTCACAAAATCAGGAGGCAGTCCAGATTTGGCCCATGGACCAGTTTACCAACCCCTAATAGAGCCTATAGAGCAGAGGTCCCAAACGGGGCTGCAAATGCCCAAGCTGTCTTTGGGCAACTCGGCCCACGGCTGAGCTTTGACCCACATGATGTGCAAAAACTTCTCAGTGAAAAGTCAAAACGGAAAGATTTGACATACAAACGTGACTTTCTGGTTTCTTTTCAGAATCGTTAAAAGCTGGGCACTCTAGAGTCCCACAGGCTTTGCTCGCCAGCGCGCCACAGTCCCCACCACTCCCTGATGCCTGGATGGCGTGTCACTCTGCCACTCTCGGCATCATGCTGCTCTGAGTCTTCCTTATACATCCCGTACTTTGCTCACTGATGCGACCTGCCTGACTTCTTCGGGCACCCCAGTCAACGGTCACCCAAGTGAAGGACAAGCATCTTGCTCCATTTCCTCCAAAAAGCTGGTGAGGTGCTAGGCTGAACGTGGCTGTTGAGAGATACAACTGGGATTGCTCAGAAGTAAATCACATCTCCGGCTGAAGCCATCCTTTCATCCCGCTGGCAACAGGGGACCTGAGGGACAAGGGCTGGGAAGGCCTCCTGTGGCCATCTGGCATAACCCCTTCCTTTTAAAGACGAGAAACTGGAGCCTGGAGAGAAGTGTGGCTTGAGCAGAGCCAGAGGAAGCCGGGAACAGCCCTTGTCAAACGTCTCCTCATCCAGGACTCTGTCGTTTACAAAGCCACCAAGGCCCCTTCTTCAAAACTGAACTCAATCTAGGCAAAGAAGCGAAGCAGAAGGAGTCATGTCTCTCGCCATCTGTCTCCGTGTTTACTAAAATGTACTTGTAAAGACTCATAAATATGCCCAGGAACTTAGCGCACAAAGAAAGGCTCAGCGGCCAGTGGTGTGTTGTGATCCTCTCAGCTTCCAAGGACACGCGGTGCCACTCAAGTTGCGTGAGCAAATCTTTACCACCTCCACGCCCTCTTCACCTCCACTGTCTGCTCTTTCATACCTCATCTCATCGAATCCTCACGACCCGGTGCATGGATAAACTGCTTTCACCCCTGCGGGGGTGACCTACTGTCTCCTGTCTCTCTAAGTCAGTCTTCTCACCATAACAGAACTGTGGACCCTTGCAAGGGAGAGGATAGAAATATTTTAGCTAGTTTTTCTTCTTTCAATCTTCTGGACCAGTTCCCGGACAGCTCTGCTGTTGGCTTCACTGCAGTGTTACTAGGTTTTCTGGAAGGCAAATCAGAGTGCATTTCCTGGGTCTGTGCCATCGTTCTCATAGAACCTCTCCTTCCTGTCCTTCATCCCAGGCGACTGGATTAACAGGTACGGCAGTATCCAGCCTGCATCTAATAACGCTGCTTGCCATGGTACAGCCAGTGCTGCTATGACCACTGCTTCTGCAAAGCAAATTAGGTCATACGTGATTTGTAAACAGGAGAATGATGTCAGTATAATGTGGAAGTTGGGTTGGTTCAAACACGACTTTTCTTGGTGTGTTAATGCTTTGTGCCAGCCTGGGGAAGCAGCTGAACACAAAATACACTAAGAGCTGAACACAGCAAGATGCAAAGGAACACGGCCCAGGCAACCATGCCCGTTCACTCCCTCCTCCGGCTCGGCTCAGTGTGGAAGGGCTGGGGGTGACTCTTCTGTCCCTGGGAACTGTCTCCATCTGTACGTCAGCTCCCTTCCTCATAGCCCCTTCCATCAAATGACCTGCACCTTTTTTTATCTCAAGATAACATTGTAAAATTGCTGGAATATTTATTTATGAGAAGTTTAACATTTTTTTTTTTTTTTTACTGTGCTAGATTTTTATAGGATTGTTACAGTTTTTGTCAGCATTCTGGTTAGACGCCACACAGGCTTCCAGCGGTCTGCCCCAGCCTTATTCTGTCCATCAGCCTGGATGTTATTGGCATGCAATTTTGCAGATTAAGAGGTTTCTCAGGAATGCACATATCCCATTCAAGCAGAAATACCTGCACTTATCTTTACGGTTACTTTTTATTCTTGGCCTGATTTGCTGCTTTTCCACTTATGGGAGAGGGCCAATCTTTAAAGAAAAATATTAAGTGAATAATAATGCAAGTGGTGTACAGGTGGTCCCTGACCCGCTACAGCTTAGGGGGTAGAAACCTGACATAGTGCGGGCACAGAGCAAACCCAGCACGTGATGGATCAATCAAAGGGTCTCAGATACACCGGGCAGACGACACTTGGACAAAGGATCCTTTCACACTGAATCCCTGAACAGCACCAGGGACGTGGTAAGAACTCAACGATGGCGCTTGTTACTACTATTGCCACAGCTATTTCTAGAAAAGGCAACAATGAAATAAATAGAATGTTTCCCCTCTAGAAATAGGCAGAAGACAATATAATGAGTGACATTCACGAACAACAGCGAAAGCGGTTCAAATAAATTTGCTTTCCGTTAACCCTGCATGGCGCTGGTCTGCCGATATCAGCAGAAATGACTAATTACTCTAGTCTGAAGCCTAAAAAGATAAAGAATTAGATTTATTATAAATGCAAGGATGCACACTCCTGTGGAAATGACTTGTTCTGCAGTTTGTGACGTGCACTGATTTATGGCAGTACATTCATACAGTGCTGTTTCTCAGTTTCTAATGCTCTAAATGAGACACAGATTAAAAAGAAAATTAGAAATCTAACTTTAGCATGGTTCAAAATAGCTCATTCCCATCCCAGAAGAGCAGAGATGAAAAGTCTCTTTCCTCTCATTTTCTTCTAAATTAGGGAGACGTGATCCGAGCCTCCGGTCACGACCTCTCACAGCCAGGTCGGGGGACCAGCCATCTTCCCTCCCCTGGAAAGTCTGCGGGCTCCGCCCTGCCCTCCTGTCTCTAGGCTCCCCCATCTCATCCACTCCCGTCCATGTCTGGAGACATCTTCCTAAACTGTAAACCTGGCACCATCACACTCCAGCTCACACGCCACTATTGGACGGCCGTACCTCCAGGGTCAGGTCCAAGTGCCTCGGCACACTTCTCAGAGTCCTTGCTAACCAAATCCACACTTCCAGCCCCATTTGGCCAGCTTGAGCTTAAACCACACCTTGTATTTGCTGATGTTCGTGTGCATCACGCTATTTCACATCCTTTAGGGGCCAACCCCTCCACCCAGCCTGCCCTCCACTTTCTTCACTGCCTGGAAAACTCTTACTAACCTCTTGAGACCAGCCAAGGACTACGGCCCCACCATGCGCCATCCCTCCACCACTACCCCCTGCGCCCCCTTCTTTCTAGAACTTATCAAAATGACACCACAGTTGTCTCTTTGTCCAACTGTCTCTCCCTCCATAGCTACTTCCCCAGGGCATGACCGTGCGGACCCAGCCATCTAGATCCCCAGTGCCTAGCACGGGGTCAGCAAACAACTGGAAAGCAATCCACGTTGGCTGGGTGGATAGATGGACAGGTGAGCAAATGCCCCACAGATTCATTTTCTGGGAAGTCCTAGAAAAGGGTATCTACCATTAGAGCTTCGTGTGGGAAAAATCAGTCCTATGTCCTGGCAAGCTCAAGCCAGAATCCCAATCCCATGAGCAGGAAAACCCAAAGTCCTGTCCAGATCCTGTCCCACGGGGCCAAGGATTTGCAGGGTGGATGAGAAGAGGGTGGATCAGAACTCCCTAAGGGAGGCCACGGCCCCCGGGCACCAAGGCAGTGACCAGAGGATGACTGATGACCAGGCTCTCAGCAGTGAGGAAACGGGCTGGATGTAAAATGCCGATTCTTTAAGCCCCAGTGTGGGCCACGGGGCCCAGCCCATGGGGAGAGCCAGGCTGCACCCGGCCCCTCTGCCTGGCGCTGTCAATGGTGCTGACTTCCAGCCTCCGGTTCCGCCTATGGCCTCAGCACTTCCTCCCCATCTGGCATCGCTTAGGAGCCTCAGGCATAGCTGAGGGCCACTGCCTGGGTCCTGTCTCATCGTATTTCCCGAACCTCCTTTTGAATGAGTGCCTTGGCCTCTTCACTGATCTGTACTGGGCTGGGTCCTAAGTGGACCCTGAGGCAAGGATTTGGGTGGAAGTGATTAAGAAGCATTCCCAGGGAAAAGCAGGAAGGACGTGGAGATTGGGAGCAGGACAGAAAGGAAGCCAAGAGGGGATGAGACCATGGAAAGTCCCAAGGAGGGCAACTTTGGCTCAATCCTGAAGGGGAGCTCTGGGGACAGTGTAGGTCACCCCTGAGGGTGTCCCGATCAGGAGCAAGAGGGTTGGGGTATTTGTGCTACCGCACCTGTCAGTCATTGGGTGAGGGCTGCCCCTCAGAGGACACAGATTCGCAGGACTCCCGGCTCCCCGGTGCACAGGCAAAGGGAACTCCAGCAGCCTGAGGGAGACCCACGTGCCGCCTCCTGGACGAGAAAGCACTTCGGGGGTCCTTATGCATGAAAACAGCACAGAGATCTGAGGGGACATGGGCAGAGGCCTGACAACTCCAGCCACAGCCCCTACCTCCAACCTCCTCGCCTTCAAGCCCCTCTCCACACTAATGCCACAGCGGCGCATCTCAAAACAACTCTGGTCTCTCACTCCTCAGCCCCCACCAGCCGCAGGGAGAATCCAGTCTCCTCAGCCTGCCCTACGAGGCCCTCACAACCTGCAGCCCCCCAAACCCCACCCTGCATTTTACAAGCCTGCCTTACTGAACGGCCTGCAGTTCCCCTCATGCACACTTTCTCACTGCCTGGCCTTGTTCAGGCTGTGACCTCTTCCCGGAGAGCCCTCCCAAGCCGGCCCGCCAAGCTAATGGCTCAGGCATCACCGTCCACTCTGCAGGTGTCTGTGTTACCTGCTCAGCTCGCTGGGGGCCCTGCCCCTGCCCATGCCTAGACCTCCATTCCTCAGCCCAGGCCTCCACTCCCCTCATTACCATCCCAGAGAGGAGGAAAGGGACCTCAGAGGTGAGCCGGATAAGTAATAAGGGTGGTGTTGTGGAAAGACAGGGGTGAGGCCCTCGCATCCGCACAAGGCGATGGCTCTACCAGGCTCTGCACATGTCTGCGCAGGATCCAGCTCCTGAGTCTCAGTGTCTCCATCTGTGACTCAGGGTCACAGGCCCTCCACCCAGTGCCACCAGCAGACTGAAATGCCGGGTGCACGCAGCTCTCAGCCAAGTGTCGCTCCTTCCTTCTCTGCCTACTTCCTCCATGGATATCTCACAGGCCATGGCAGGAGCTGCCTGACCACCCGGGTCAGGCCCAGCACACGGCCCATCGGAGCCAAACGCTGACCGCGGTGGGAGAAGCCAGTTGGCCAAGATGACCGTCTCATTCTTGGATTCATCCTGTTCCTTGAGCTGCTGAGCTCAGGCTGTCACATTCTGATTCGACTCAGAAGGCTGTGACATGTGGCATCTTGATATGCAATGAAACTGCCAGTGGCTTGAGCAGAGCCAGGGCGAGCAGGCCACCAGACTGTCTAATGTGCCATCTCCCACGCTGGTTCCCAGCAGCTGGCCTGCCACTCCCGGCCATCTGCCCCTGCCAGCAGAAGGCCCACGCCCCGCTCCAAGTCGGGCTGCAGATGATTCTCCTGTCCGGGGAGGAGCAGCAGCTCCTGCCTGCTCTTGGCAGGAAGGTGGACAAGCGGGCAGAGGCCTGGGCTCAGGACCAACCTACTTGGACACTCAAGAACCCACACAGAGAAGCAAAGCCTGCCCGCGGCCACCTGCTTCAGCCCCTGGGGCCACCAATCCACGATGCTGATGCTTTCTGACCATTCAGTTCAATTTTGTCATCAGGCTCCACTGTGCACCCCAATCAGCATGACCCCAGTGGGCTGGGGAGAGGACATGGTGACAATGACCATGGCAATAATCAGAGCCACCAAGATAAACTGCAAATTTGCTGTGTCCCAGGCGCTCATTAAATTTTATCCGAATTAACTCATTTCAGCTTCCAACAACCCTAGGGCATGAAGACAGTTTTATCATCCCCATTTAACAGATGAAGAAAGCGAGGCAGAGAGGTTAAGCAACTCACCCCAGGCCACACAGCTGGTAAGAGGAGTGGGGCTTTGCACGCATGGCGTCTGACTCTAGAGTCGGCGCTCTTACCACTGCCCCAGCGTGGAGCAGCTGCTGGCTGGGCCGGTGCTCTCCATAATGTGTCTGGGTCCCCAGAATTCACCAGGGAAGGCAGCTGTATTCCACCTATCAGCCGGGGAGACTGAGGCCAGAGAATCTGCATGACTTGCCCAGGGCCACACAGAGAACAGGACCTTGAGTCTGCTGGGCCCTGAAACCCACGTCCCAAATCGCTATGCTTGACTGCCTCCCTGCTTGGTCACCACCGTCCACCACCCATTTCCACACCTCGTGGGAAGCGCTCTCTTCCACCCCAGGCATCCTGGAGAGCAACGCCCTACAGGGGCCCCAATTCTCTAAACTTCCAGAAGAGATGAGGCCCCTCCCTTTCCCCTCCTCGGCCCCGCTCTCAGGAGGACCCCAGCCAGACCAGCCGGCAGCCACCTGGCAGGGCTAGTTCCACACACAGTCCAGCCTGATCACCCTTAATAGGATCAGCATCCTCTCTCAAAACTGAATTTGGCTTCTCTATCTCCCACTGATTTGATTAGAAAGGCTTTATAGGCAAAAGGCATCTTGTGGCACACGCAGGGTGTGCTCCAGAACAAGGTTTCCATGCTGGCCGTGCGGTGCCGCTGCAGGAAGCAGTCCACACTGGCGCACAGCAGCCCGAGGACACCCGGGACCTGGGGTCGTCAGGCCCTGAGAGAGGAGCCAGCTTAGCCCGCATGTGTTACCCCCTATTTATGGGTATTTCCCAGAAGCCTCTGCCGCAGCATTCAGCTGAAGGGATAACCATAAACTTCAGGAGCCTGGTGGAAGGAACACAGGCTAAGAAGTCAGGGAGCCCTGGCTCCAAATCCCACCCTGCCACTTCCTGGCTGTGTGACCTTCACCAGCGACTCGACCACTCTGGGCCTCACGATCCTGGTCTGTATAATCACAATGGCAATGACCAGCTTAAAGGGCTGTTAAGAGGCTCCGCAAGATGCTGGGTGCTCGGTAAATGTATTCCCTCCCCATTCCACCCCCAGGAGTCCTTGCAGACCATCTGCTCGAAGGGCTGCGAACAGATGGCTGCTGGGTGCGTCTCGCGGCGGCCTCGTCGGCCCACAAGGGCTTGCAGGCAGCACGACAAGGCTGGTGTTGGGCTGGCCCAACTCGACAGCAGCACGAGCCACCATCCCCAATGACATATTTGGACTACCCGCAGCCCCCTGCTGATGATCGAGCTTGGGACCCCACTCAGGTGCACACATCTGATTAGGAAACTAGACAGACCAGGAAAACTACATCCCAGAACCAAATGATGGACAAAGGATGACAGGACAGCTGCCCACCAGGCTCTCAACGCAGAGTAGACAGTCTCCTCAGGGACGAGACCCAGGCCCTGACACCTGCACGGGAGTCTGCGTGGGCGGAGGCCAGGGCGGGCCTGGGGGCCGGAGGGAGGGCCAGCACTGTGACAGCCGTTTCACGTGCACTTTCTTATTCTGTCTTCCTAACAACCCCAAAGGCTAGTTGTTACTCCTCCCATCTTACAGAGGAGAAGACTGAGGCTGAAAGAGCTCACACGACCTGCCCCAGGTCCCCCGGATAATAAAGAGGGAAGCCAGGATGCCAGGAAATTCCAAAGGCACCTTGATACTCAGGGTCCTCCCAGGTGCAATGGCCCCCCCAGGTTTCTCAAAGTTATCACGTGCCCCCTTCTCTTCTCCCTGCCCCTCAGCTTCAAAGACCTGATTCTGCATTCCAGAGGCCACGAAGGTTGGGGGGGGGCACTGAGTTTCTTCATTTCTTTGAACACAAGGAAGCTGCACATGGAAGGAGAATCATGGTGCAAAGACGAAATGTTCCCACGTTTCTGAGCGATGGCTAGCTGGACACTCGGCGGTTTTCACTTCGACATATTGTAATGACCCTGATAGATGGGAGACTTGTCCACTAGACAGACAGGCAGGTTGCAAGGGTCATTTCTGTGTGGCACCTTCACATCCACTGACATCTATTGCCTGGTGGCATCATAAGGTCTCCCAGGCCTTTTCAAGGTGACTCCTGGTAAGCTCTCTGCAACAGCTAAGAATATTCCAGATTCTTATTTGCTACCCAGGTAAGACATGACATGCCGGGATCATTGCACACCTGCCTCAGCCACCGTGCATTGAATTAATCCAACCGGGACCGATCAAGGAGAATCTAATTAACTAAGTTTGCAAACGGACAGCCTCTCAGAGCAAGTCCAGCCTGTTCACCTGTTCACCAAATATTCCAGAAGAAGCAAGAGCGACTGTCCTCATCTTACACGAAGGCACAGCTTCGCAAACAGGCTGGTGAGACTGTAAAGTTAAACTTGTAAGAAAAACGGAATTCTAAATGTATCACTTTCACTAACCAAGTGGCTCAAGAAGCCTGTCTACGCACCAAGGGTCCTGCTTGCTCCGGACATCCTCCTGCCGACGTGATGTTCTAGGGGGCGCGCTGGGACTCCCGCGGGGCTCCCACGTGTCCCGGAACCTGAAGCAGGAGTGGAAGACCTGCCGCCCCTGAGTGCCCACGTGGCCTTGAGCCCACCGCGGGGACTGCACTGGACGCTCCCCAAGGACCACACCCTGCCCGCGAGAGCCAGCATTTCCCGGGCATGGGCTCCGGTTCAAATCCTGGCTCTGCCACCTCCTAGCTGAGGGACTCTGGGCACATTACCTAACCTCTCTGTGCCTCAGTCTCCTCACTTTTTTACAGGTGACAATGGTACCTACCCTATAGGTCATGTTGAAGGTTAAGGTAGAGTGCTTAGAATGGTACTGCCCCATAGGACGTGCCCAGAAAGTGTCAGCATCATCTGGAGACTCCCGAACTCATAGGGGTCCCTGCAGCCTCTTCCACCTGCCCCGGACCCAAGGACCGAGGTCCCCCACCCCCACCCCACTCCCACCAAGCACAGCGGGCTTGGAGGAACACGGGGCATCACTTCTTCAGCCCCACCCCCACCCACTGGCTGAGACTCATTGTGCCCCCAGCATGGTCTCCACCCACCCCCACCGCAGGCCCGGCAGCCAGGCCACCAGGAGGCAGCTGGACCCTCACAACGAGGCCTAGAGCTGGACTCAGACCTGGGTTGAGTCTCCGCTCCGCCTCCTCCCAGGCATGGGCAGAGAGCCGGCGCCTCCCCAAGCCTCAGCTTCCTCATCTGCACAACGGAAATGAACACTGCCCACCTCATGAGGCTGCTGTGAGGATCGACGACGGGCTACCCACAGAAGAGCCCGCTGCATGCTGAAGTGCGCTGTGCATGTAGGAGTTGACAAGTCCCACCGACCTGAGGACACCTCTGCAGGTCTCGGAGACCCCGAGGCCGTCCCCAGGCGTCTCCCTGCCTCCAGGAGCTTGTCCATCAGCCACCTGCCCCGTGGCCATGGAAACATTGATGATGCCCACACGGCACTCCCTGCCTGCAGCCCACCTCTCACTGCCCCGCACCAGCCATCTACAAGGCAAGCAGGGCACACGCCTGTGTTCTATCATTCAGATGATAAAAGTGAGGCTCAGACAGCTTATGCGTCCACGTCAGCACTCTCTCACTGAGTAAACGGTTCTCCTTGTAAAGAACAGATCTGCTGGATAAAGGAGTGAGCGGATGAATGAATGAAGGCTGCAACGGAGAACTAAGGAGGCAGCACTGATTCAGGCAACAGCAGATTAACAGGCTCAAAGCTCAAAGGCCCTGCCAGGAGAACTCAGGGAGCGGGCTGCAGCCCAAGAGTTGCTGGAGAAAAGAGAGCTGCCAGCAAGGGCCAGGCCTGGAGGTCTCTGGGGAGCCCGCCTGGGTCTCATACGAAGGAGCCTTGGGGACTCGGGTGGGCAGTGCCAGGCGGGCACACACCCACTGGCGGAGGAGAACGTGGAGGGGGCAGCTGGCCTTTCTCAGCCCGAGACTCCCAGCCTGAGCCCCACCGGGCGCGGCAAAGGTCCAGCAGAGCCCCTCACATCCTTCAGTCAGAGACACGCAGCCACAGCAACTCCCATCACACAAGTGCGAGGAGCCGCCCGCTCTCCGTTTCCATGGGAATCCCCTTGAAATAACCCCACAATGGGCTGCTGTTCTTCCCCGCGGAGGAGGAGCTCGGGATAATTGTGACGGAGGGCGGCAGGCACTAACCAGCACCCGGAATGCCGTGGAAATTTCAAGGCCCAGGGCCCAACCCCACAACTCCCGCCCGCCCATCCACTCACTCACACCAGCAGAGATGGCCAGGGCCTCCGGGCAGACTGCACCTTTACTCCTCTCCATCACTGGGGTGCAACCAGACCATTTCCTTGGCAATTGAATAACAGGGAGGAAACTGGCAATCGCATGTAAGACAACATCCATCTGTCTCCCTTTGAGAGGCTCCAGGAAGGCCCAGGTTCGCAGGGACACAGCCCGGGGTCAAACCCAGGGTCGGTCATGCAGCATCATGACCTGCACAAGCCCTGCCCTTAAAGCGTCTGTTTTCTCAAGTGCCCTGGGTAAGAGCAGAGGGATAGAGCGGCGGCTGCACAGCCCACGGCCGGAATCAGATGCATCTGCCTGACAGTACAACATATCATGGAAGAGTCCTCCTGTTCACCAGCAGGTATCTGCTGAGCCCCTGTGAGGGGCAGGGAGCGTGCGATGCCAGGACAGCCAGCGTGCACAGTCAGCAAGCGAGAAGAGCAGCTCAGAGGGGTCTCCCAGGACCACCCGGCTGGTGCGAAGAGGAATGCCTGCCCACATTGACTAGGCCCATGCTCCGCCCAGACAGATCGGAAGCCCTTTCCACCGTTTCCCACAGAGTTCTCGTAGCCACTCTCTCATCTGAGAACTGTTACCCCTACTTTGCTAATGCGGACACTGAGGCCCCGAGAGGTCACAGAGAGAGGGGTGGCCAGCCAGGCCCCAGGCCCAGGTCTCCTGACGCTTCCGTGCAGCCCTCTCAACCGGCCACTCTGGGACCCCCCTGCCCTGCCTGGGTCACTCACCCCACCGAGCTCCAAGCTTCCTGAAGGCTCAGGCCCAGGTCCCGCTGACCCCGCTGATCCATGTTGCTGTCCCCTCACATCTGGGTCACCCCAACCCTCCACCCAGTCCCAGGGCCCACTCCTCCCTCCTGTCACCACGGCTGCCAGGACTCAGCGAGAGGCCCTGGCCAGGACCACTGGGGCCAAGGTGCGCAGGCCCCGCCCGCCTGACGCTCCTGCTGGTCCAGGGGGTGGGCAAGTGGGGGCCCTGGCAGCCAGGTGACCCTCCCCAGGGCTTTCATCCTGGAGCACGTCCAAGCCCCTTCCATCTGTATCTGGCTGTCCCCCTCGCCCCAGACGAGCAAAGACACCACAAACCAATGACTAGGACCCTGAAGGGACGTGCTGCCCTCAGGCACCTGCACCAGCTTAACTGATGTCCTGGTTCATCGGGGCGGGGGGGAGAGGCAGTGCGGACCCCAGCAGGTGGCAGACATGTCCCTCCTGATGACACCTCCAGCAGACAGCCCCTCGCAGCCCCCAGAGATCTCCCCACACTCAGCCTTAGTAACCCCCCAGCCAACCTCCCTCGCCCAAGAGGTGTTCCTCCAGGACCCTGGCCAGGTCTACTGGCCGAGGGCACCTGAGGACGGGGACCAGGCACGCTCCGCTCAGCATCTTCCCGGCCACCAAGCCCAGTGCTGGTGAGGACTGGGGAAGCAGGCACCACAAATGTGGCCACGTTAATCCAGATAAAACACACACACCCTTTGACCCTCCAGAAGCCCCTGGTGGGAATTAATCCTCAGATAGGCGGTGTGGGTGTTAATTTGCTGCATCAGGCAAAATGGGGAAAAAACCAAAACTAGACACAACCCAATGTCTCTGTAGGTGCCGGGTTAGTCAACTGTGTTCCGCCCCATCAATGAAGTCTCTGCAGCGTCACAGGGAATGGACGAGGTCTCTGTGCCAATTCAGAAAGAACTGCATTTCCCCCTTATACCTCTGCCAGGCTCTAAACATTGTTTACCATAGGAATGCATGGCTTTAATTTTTAATAATAAAATGAGTTTGACTTTTTTAATGACTATAAAAGCAGCTGCTAATAAAATTCCACTAAATATGTACTTGAGAAAAAGGAAAATACAGACTGGCGGCCCCAACCCAGCCTCCGTGCTGGGGGCGGCCCAGGACAGGCGGCCCCCAATGCACGGCAAGGCGGGCTGCACAAAGCGGACAGGAGAGTGATGCATTCAGCAGGGAAGCAAACCTCTAAGTCTGGGGAGCCAGGCCTCCCGGGCAGCACCCTGAGAGTTCCAGAAAACGGGCTACGTCCCCCACAGGCCCTCCTCCGAGTGGCCAGAATCTCCTCTTCTCCTTTCCCCAGAAGCCAAATGCTGGTAGGCATGATTTCCAGAGGAACGGCCAGTCCTGGACACAGCAGTGGGGCTCCCCTGGCCTGAGGGGACTGAAAGAGCCCGTTCCCCATGTGCTGGCAGAGGCAGCCACGAGAGCCACCGACTCCCTCCTCATTCTCTTTCACCGCGTTGCCTGTCCTAGATAGCTCTGGGGGTGGAGTTTCCTGCAGCTAGTGGTGGATGTAGACTTTGCTGTGGAGTCAGGCAAGGCTGGGCCGAATCCCCATTCTGCCAGCCTACTGCTGTGCAACCTTGGGCAGGGAGTCTGACCTCTCTGAGCCTCAGTTTTCTCATCTGTAGGGGTGGGGGAAGGGGGGGTCCTGGCACCGACTGCAGATGGTTGTTAAGATACAGACTATGGTGCCTCTGGCCAGCATCCAGCATCTATCCCAGGGCATCTATTCCACAAATACTGGCTTCCCTCACCTGCTGTCGACACCCCCATTTTTAACCTGAACACAGGGTCTGTCTCCCACTCTATGGGGCGAATGGCTACCCAGTACTTCATCTGGGTCGGAGAAAAGTCAAGCCATGGTTCAGCCACGCTCTCAAAGCTTGCCAGGCGCCTGAAGGAAAACACCAGATGATCTGCACAGTGGGTCAGCTCAGGCGACTCTGGCCCTTCAGCGCCGCTCAAAGCATCCTAGCCAACGAACACCCTGAGCCAACCCCGACACCACACACATCCCGGAACCCGGGGGTGTACGCAGGTCCGTGCAGACCTGAGTGAGGGCTGGATTTGGCATCTTCAGGCCTGGGTTCAAATCAGCCCACTGCTTAGAGCTGGGAAACCCCACCTCCATTTCCTTGTCTGTCAATTGGAGATGACAATTCCATACCCCACGGAGGTCCTGAGCGGGCCTGCCCTTGCCTCCCCCTCCACACTGCCAGGCTCCCTGCTCACATCTGAAGCCCCTCCTCCCCTCTCCCCGTCTCCTGCTCCTCCTTAGATCCTAGAACTTGCTCAGGGCCCTGTCTCTCCTGGACCTCCAACACCAATCTCAACGCCTGCACACAGCAGGCCCTAGTAAGTGATAAATGAATTTGCTTCTTCCAGGAAGCCCTCCATGACTTCCCACTGCCCCAGCCCGCCTCTGGGCAGCCCAGCCCCCAGGCTCCTTCTTGCCACCATCCCAACACTGACTCCCTGTCCATCTGGTCTGTTCTGGCAACTCCTTGGGACCTGGAGCTTGTCAATCATATCCCTGGCCATATCCCCCACTCCCAGCAAAGCCCCTGACACACAGCAAGTGCTCAGCAAACTGCGGGCTGTCTGGGAGAATCAGCGTGAACAGATGCCCACTGCACCTTACACAGAGGCTCTCACACCTGTCAGTCCCATTCTCTGCCCACATGGTCAGGCTTCTCAGCACGGCTGTTTTCACTTTTCTGGCTCTTTCCTCTCCTGACATCCCCTGCTCCCCAAATAAATCCAACTGCTTAAGATGACGAGTTCCATCTGAAACATGCTAAGCCCAAACGTGCCCGCCCTCCCGCTCCCTGTGTCTTCCATGTTCTCTGCCACGGACGGCAGCCCGTCTGAGCGGCGAGGGTGTGGGCAGGCCGGCGGTGGGGCTGCTTTGTCCTTCTCTGTGCGCGCCCCGGAGAGGGCCCGGGCTATAAATCCAGCTGAGCCTGTCTTATGGAGAAGGTGCCGCGCTGCCGATAGGTTTTTATAGCTGCCTGTTTGCAAAGCCCCAGCATCATTAATCCTCGGCCCCCTCCCGCAGCCCCAGCTGTCCCCTCAGCCAGGTCTGGGGTGGCCCAGGAGGAGCAGGAGAAAGGAACGCCTCTCCCTCAGCTGCTCCTTTGTGCTGTCGTTCGACTGAATTGGGTACCCCTCACCTTCCAGCTCCCCTCCGGCCTCAGTCCTCTGAGGGCCTTGGCTGCGGTGTCTGGGGGCCCAATAAATGGCACTCCTGTTCCCATCCAGGTTTGAAACCTCCCGAGAGTGCGAGCAGAGCTAGGTATGTAGTGTCGGGCTCAGCCGCACCCCGGTCCTGAGAAAGGCCCAGGGTAGGATGTGGTGTGAGCGCTGACACGAGCAGGACTTGCTGTCCCAGAACCACCCGCCCCCACTCCCCGACCCCCAGCCTGCCCCCTTATGTCACAACTTGTCCCAGACCCACAAATCAGACTGCACCCCTCGCCCCGCTCCGGATCCCTCCCCCAGGAGGAGGGCCGGGGAGCAGGGCCCCCAGCAGCCTGGACGGGAGACAGGAGGGACCAGGTCCCGCTCTGCTCGTGCCGTATTGTTGAAAACTCAGACTGGTGCCTTCCTTAGATTTACAAATGGGTCCAGCCACCGCCTGCTGGCCTGGGGCCATCTGTCCCTTCAGAGTAACTTTGTGCGTCCCCACTCAGATCCCGCATGTTTAACTCTCACTCCCCAGTTCCTGGGGCACACCCCGGTTTCACCCTGGTCCCGTCTAAGTCCTCCTGCATCGCTTCCCTGGGTTGTCGTGGGACCCTGCTCCTGGGGCCTGGGCCTCACAGCTGCGTGCCGCTTCCTTCTGCAGACGCCCTCGATTCAGAGGACATACTGGCATTTGTGCCCCCAAGGTGGAGTCTTCATCTCACAAATGAGGAAACTGAGGTGCAGGGAGGCCGTGTGGCATCCCCGGGGTCACGTAGCCAGTCACCAGCAGAGCCCGGTCACCACGCCACATGGCCCCTTACAAGGATGCAGATACAGGGACCCCAAGCCCCAGGTTTCCAGCCACTGCCCCAATTTATCACCTGCCGTCACACTGTCCCCATATGGACACACGTATGTAGCCAGACAAGTGACCCAGTTTGGGGTTTTGAAACTTGGGTCACCCATAGGGAAGTTGCCGTCAAGAAGGCGTGCCTGGGGTTCACAGGGTTGACCCCGGGGCTCTCAGCTCCACCCAAACATGCCCAGGTCTGGGACTCAGGCAGTCGCCTGGAAGCAAAGTCTCCAAATGAGTCCTTGGCACAAAGCCGCGTGGGTCCTCGGGGCCCAGCTCTGTCCCGTGGGATGTCCCAGGCCAGCGCTATCGTGGACATACATTCACCCTCGGGCCCAGCACAGGTCAGGACCCGCCTCGGAACACCTCAGGCACCACAGAGACCTCGGGGCTGGGCCAGCCATGGGCAGCCTGGCCCGCTGCCACCCCTGCCCACCACCTGGATGGGCTGCCCCCATCCCTGGCTCCAGCTCCTCACGGCCACACTGCAGGATGGCCTGGTTAGAGGGCGGGGCTGGGACTGGGGTGGGTCAGAGAAGAGAGTCAGGCCTTCAGGGCCACCCTGCAGCCCTTTCCCTGGGGGCTGATGAGTGTGGACAGGTCGGGTGTGGCTCCCTCTGCTCAGAGGAAAGATGAGCATCTGATGGGGCCTTTCTGAGCATCAGGCGCACCTAACATGTTATCTCGCCCATCTGCCCTGAGAGGACATTCTTCTCGGCCCCTGATTTAGAGCTGAAGACACAGAGGTGCCGAGAGAGTCCACAGCACGTCAGCTGCACGAGGCGCAGTGGGCGCAGAGGAAGGTTGGCCCCAGGTGACCTGAGTCCCACTCGTGCCCTTGCACTCTGCACATGTTAAAGCACCAGGGACAAAGCATGGGGGAGGGGGCCCTCAAAGAGGAAGGAGTGGAGTTAGAAGTCATCGTAAGTGCCCACAGCATCCGGAGCCAGCCCAGCGCACCCCAGCTCTGCCTCCTCCTGGCTGGGGGAGGTCTTAACTTCCGGGAGCCTCAGTTTCCTCATCTGTAAAATGGAAGAACAAACCCCCCCCCCCAGCAGGGATGCTCAAAAGTCAGCAGGAGGAGGTGCAAAACATAGGAGGGGATGGTTGGCAGGGGTTTGGCAGGTGGATCTGCTCACAATGCTCCCTTGCTGCAGGGGGGACCCTTCGGGAAGCCGTCCACTTGGGGAGGGCGCCGTGTAGCATTCAGACAAAGGCACACGTGTGAGGGGCCATGGCTGGCGCAGGCGGGGTCCCCTCCCCTTGCAGAACACCGAGACCACCTTTGTGACATGGTTTTCTCCCCGGCGAACCTCGAGCTTTCGAAGATCTCACCTCCTTCCCAACTGCCCAACAACACGGACGGATCTAGAAGACGCTGTGCTAGTGAAATAAGCCAGACACACAGGATAGACAGTCGGACTGCACTTACGCGGGCCCGGGAGGAGGCAAATTCCGAGACAGGAGGCAGCGGGGAGCGTCCCAGGGGCTGGACGGAGGGGGCAGCGTTTAATGGGGACGGGGCTGCTGTTTGGGGTAACAAAAGAGTTTTGGAAATAGAGGTGACAGTTGCACAACATCGTGGATGTCATTAATGCCACTGAATCGTACACTTAAAATGGTTAAAATGGCAAGTTTATGTTATACATATTTTACTACAATTTTTAAAAAATTAATTTTATAATATACCAAGAAGCTATTGAGTTGTACACTTTAAGTGGTGAATTGCGTGGCGTGTGAATTATATCTCAATAAAGCTGTTTTTTAATAACAATTAAAGTGTGACTATCTGCAGCCGGGGCTCTATCGGGCCAGGGTTCCCGAGAGGCAGGCTGAGCCGAGCCACATGGGCCAACCCACGACACGCCTGTCCCAGGACTGCACCCTGGGACATGGCTCCTCCATCAGCTCTGCGGCCACCCTGAGGACAGGGCCCCCACTTACGCTGAGCCCGGGGTCTGGAGGAGCCGCTAAGGTGGCCTGACGCCCCCTCTCCAGATGAGAGGGGCCTGGGGGAGGGTGTTACCCATGACTCACACTGAGGATTCTAAGGCTCCCCTCTCACTCGGAACAAGGCCGGAAGGGAGTCCTCTTTCTGGCAAGGGTGCAGCCTGCTGCAGGAGGGGGTGGGGTTCAGGGGCCGACAGGCCCAGGACAGCGCTAGCTCCTCACTGCACGCCCACAGAGTAGACTCAGCAGGGTGCTTGTCCTCCCTGAGTTCCCATGTAGTCATCAGGTGAATGGGGACAGTAACAGTATCTGCCTCAGGGACAAAGCCTGCACACCACTCACCCTGCCTGGGGCAGGCACACGAGCACTCTCACTAAACGGCAGAGCAGCTTCCTCCCCTTTTGCCACATGCATGCACTCAGAGAAGGGCGGCCATCACCCAGTAGGTGGATGCCGTGTGCACCGTGTCTAGGACCAGGCCACTGCTTCCTTGAGGCTGAGCAAGTAAGATGATCCGTGCCCTTGGAGGCAAGCTGAGCAGAAAGCCAGCCGGCTCACCTGCTTCCCTTCTGCAGTCCTCCCCTCACCACAGGGGCCCTGGCAAGGGAGAAAGCACAGCCCCCCAAGGGCACCGTCCCCGCTGTGGGCACCTCACAGCGCACATGCAGAAGGGGAGGGCGCGGGGCGGCTGACAGGCTGCTCCCCAACCCGAGCCCCTTTGTGTGAATACTCCTGCCTGGTGCACACACAGGGGGCAGGTCTGCGGGAAATCTAGGCTACTGCCTAAAGGAAGCGGGTACTCACCTCTTGTTTTCTGCATTTATTTTTTTTCCAACTTTACTGAGATAGAATTGACATATAACGTTGTATAAGCTTAAGGCGTTGACTTGATACACTCGCATACCAAAAAACAATGACCACCGTAGTGTTAGCTGACACCTCCATCAGGTCAATAATTCCCATTGCTGTTTTGTAGTGAGAATATTTAAGATCTACTTTCTTAGCAACTTTCAAGTATATAATACCTATTAACTATAGCTGCTATCCCGTACCTTAGATCCCCAGAACTCAGTAATCTTCTAAGTGGAAGTTTGTACCCTTTGACCAACTTCTCCCCATTTCCTCCACCCCCAGTCCCAGGTAACCACTGTGCTAGTCTCTGTCTGAGTTCGGCTTTCCTGGACCCCACATATAAGTGAGACCATGCAGTATTTGTCTTTCTCTGACTTATTTCACTTAGCCTATGCTCTCAAGATCCATCCACGTTGTCACAAACCCTGTATGTAAATGGGCAAAACTACGCCCATTTTCATATTTTGGAAGAGGGACTCGGTGTGGAGGGGCAGGCCCCTGCTTCCTCTGACGGGTCAGGATGACGAGGGAGCATCACCCCTGCAGGGGCAGCGGCTCAAGGTCAGACACAGCCGAGTGCGGACCCTGCTCGGCAGGCCGTCTGCAGCAGACTGTTTCCCAGAGAGCCACAGCACTGTCTCCCACGCCACCTGCTCTTCCACAGTGTGCCCTGGCCTTTCCTGCATCCCAAGGTGGAGTCTAACGCACCTTCGACCTGGGCCAGCCTGTGACTCAAGGAGCTAAAGTGACAGAAGTGACGAAGTCGACGTGAGACTCCGAGGAGGTCAGGAAGTCAGGTTCTCGTAGGACACTTGATCTGGGAAAGCCAGCCACCGCCTAAGGGGTCCAGCTACCCTGAGACCCCCATGCTAGAGAGGCCACATCACTGGTCCCAGGCAAGCCCAGCCTCCCAGCCATCCCCACCGCACACGAAATGTGTGCGTGAAACCATCTTGGGCCACCTGGACCAGCCCACCCACCAGCTTAGAAGGGAGGCTCAGCAGCGGCCACGCAAAGTAGATGTGCCAGCCACACCACACCCAGACTCCTGACTCATGGACTCCAGGGGACATTAAAATATGGTTGTTGTCTTAAGTCACTAAGATTTTAGACCGGTCTGTTAGGTAGTAATAGTAACCATAACACTGACTGTGTGGCTTTGCGCATGTGACCCAAGCTCTCTGGGGCTCTGTTTTCTGACATGTAAAAGGGGGGTCATTCCCACCACCCCCCAGAGCAGGCACAAAGTTCCAATGAGATGACGAGCATCCGTGTCGCGACACTGTAGCAGTGACGAGAGGGCAGCTTCCTCTCCATTGCCCCTGCCATCACTATTACTATCTTACCGAGAAGGCAAGAGTTACACACACAGAAAAAGGCAACTCACAGCAGGATTCCTCCGTGCACAGCCAAAGCCCCATCACCCATCGGACGCACATCAGGAGACAATGAGCACAGCCGTAAGTCACCACGCGCTGCAGCCGAAATCGATCCTTTTTTTTTTTTTTTTTTAAAGCCAGAGAGACAGAGATTGATGGGTTCGCTCCATCTACAGACCACTCCAGAGCGGCATGATACATGTGGATTCACTCTTTTAAAGATCACTCAAACAAAATTTTTGGCAAATTTTATTTATTTATTTATTTATTTTTTTGAGGAAGATTAGCCCTGAGCTAACATCTGCCACCAATCCTCCTCTCTTTGCTGAGGAAGACTGGCCCTGAGCTAACATCCATGCCCATCTTCCTCTACTTTATATGTGGGACGCCTGCCACAGCATGGCTTGCCAAGCGGTGCCATGTCCACACCCGGGATCCGAACCGGCGAACCCCAGGCCACCGAAGCGGCACATGTGCACTTAACCACTGCGCCACCGGGCGGCCCCCAAATTTTATTTTTAGTTTAGTAGACAACATGATATTGGGATCTTTATTCAAGCTCTTAAAAACACTGCTATCCTTCCACTAAGCAACTGCATCCCCGGACAGCCAGAGAGAGGACTAACCTGTAACACAAGAACATGTACATTCACAAGGATGCTCACCACATCTTAATTTAAACAGCCAAAGTGGGGCACAGCTGTCCAAGAGTAGGGAGGTCTCTGCACCCTCTACCCACCGTCGTCTGCACTCACCAGCCTCTGGCACACTCTCGTGTTAACCAAAGACCACGAGAGGAGGTTCCACCTTCCGTCCCCCACCACACCACGCCTCCACCACACCAACCCTCCGGGACAACCTCTTTCCCATGACCTTCACCTCCACCCGCCTTTCACCGCCCGCTCTGTGCGCCTCTCCTGGACGTGCTTTCCTCTGAACGCCACTCTCCCCACTTCCACTCTCCAAACTCCCAGAGACCCCTGGCCACTCTCAGTTCCCTCTTCCTTCCCTGCCTGGACAGATCACCAAGGTCCCTCCGCCACCAGCAGCCTGTGTTGTCTGTTCATTCACCACGCCTGCCAGGGGCTCCCAGACCCACAAGTTAACGCTCCAGCAACCCTGGAGCCATGCCGTTTCTCCCCTCCGTGCTTCTGCCCATAACGTCCCTACTGCCTGGAATGCCTTCTCCCCTGCTCCCTCCTGCCATCCTGGGCCAGCCGCTCCTCTGCTCCGGACTCAGCATCTCTGCCCATCTGCTCCCAGGCTGCGGCAGGGTCCCACTGCATCCGCCCCATCACACTGTATCATGGGCATCTGTGTACGTGTCCCTGGTTCCAGAGGTTCCCCAGGGAGGGGCTGTGCCCCATTCCTCCTCACTCCTGCACCCCCAACCCCACCCACACGCCCACTGCAGGCCATCGACCCTAGTCTGAGGAATGAATCCATACACAGTGACTGAATGAATAATTATAGCTACATGATGGACTATTATGCAGCCATTAAAAACTGTTTACTCGGAGCATGTGATCATATGGGGAAACAGTTTACAGTGTGTTAAATATTTGAAAAAAAAGACACATACCTGTATTTATAGTACAACCTACAGGGGGGCAGTAAGAAGGAAAAATAACAAAATTGGAACAATGTTTCTAGGGCAGTGAAAGCAGGATGTTATTTTTCCGTCTCTTTATTCTACTTTTTGCATTTTCAAACGTCTCTATAATGAGATGAAATAAATAGAGAAATAAAATTAAAATCTTCTCAAAAGGAGCATCTTAACATACACACAACTTAGCTCCCAGAGTCTGACAATATGGGACACATTATGACGATGGATTATGTTTTCACAGCTTCAATAAAGAGCCTTACCTCTCCTTGGGGCTATAAAATATTCAGGGTTGTTTTTATCACCTTTCACATCGAAAGCCGGTGTAGGAACCACTATCATTCAGCCCCTGACTCCTCAAGTCAGTTCATTCCATGATGGATTGTTCCCGAAGCAGACAGGCTGGCTGGAGGTCTGCACAGTGTGTACCCCTCACAGTGACCCCAGGGCTGCCTACCCATTTCCACAGTGAGGAATTTGAGTTATTTAATATTCTTGAGCTGTCACCTTCAGTAAGGAGCACATTGACCGTAATCCTCCGGCCAGGGTTTAAAACATCACCATGGCCTTGACATGTGGAAGGGCCATGCAGTGTACCACTGCCCATTTGGAAAAAATGCAGGGAGTTCTCACTCCGGGGACCACAGAAGTGGCCATGCATGCTGAACCCATTCAAAGGGATCTCACTAATCAATGTGGAAATTACAAATGTTCCATAAGCTTTAAACTTTTTTCCAAGATATTAAAAACTCTCTTATTGGTGGTTACAAATGTAAAGGGAAATTAAAAATAGTAAAACTAATATTTACTTAGTACACAGTAATTTAAAACATTAGAAACATTGAGAATTCAAGGATTTTATTTCTTTGCAACAGATGTATCGAGAGTAGTGTGACCAGGACTGACTTCTTCCGCTTGTTGCCTCACTCACTACACAGGGCAAGCATCTCTTCCACTCCTTGGAGAATTGTCTTTCTAACTTAGGTCAGATTCCAAGATTTTATCCTTTGTGCTTTCAACATTGTGAAATATCTTCAAGGGTTCCTTTAACATGAAACGTTTTCCTGGCGTCACTTCTTCTGGGATGTCTTCACCCTTTTGGTCACAGCCACTCTCCTCACTTACATCGATAAGTTCAGCTTCACTTTTCCTCTGGCTGTGCAGAAGAGTCTCGAATGGCAGCAGCTTCAACATCCCCAGGGTCAGCGATTTTTCCTATAACTCTATTTACATTCCATCTAAATTTCTCCTCCAGCATCATCACTTATCTGTTTTTGTTTTTGTTTTGCTGACCCTCATCTTTGTGGGACAATTCCCTCTTTGATGGTGCATCTTTGTAAAACGTCACACAAGTTCATCACGGGGAGACAAGGAGGCAACACCTCCACATGCTTCGCTGTCTGTGTGTGAACTGACAGAAGCACAGTGATCAACCAGCGAAAGATGCTGAAAGAAGAGACTTGGTCATGAATCACGACGCACAAACATTATTAACTTCGTGGTTTGTGGCCCGAGGAAGTGGTGGCAAAGTTTGTCCTTAATGCAATTACTCACAGTTCCGTAAACCATGGTAGCTGAAATCTGGACCGTGTGCTTGGGGGACTGGCATTATATTGAACGGAACTGTGGTGACTGGAACGTGTACATATTGGAACGGTGCACAGTGAAGATTGTTTATAGTCAGGAAATTTGGCCAGGGGAAGGTGTGGCATTTGGTTAAAGAAAAAAAACTCTGGACTGCTCTGAGGTCAGATGTGAAGATGTGCCGTTTGTGCACTCACTCAGTCATTCAAACACGTTTACCCAGCACCTGGTGGAGTACAGAGGAGCAGTGCACGGAGGAAGCAGACATGTCCAAGGTATGTATCTACTGACGTTGCGTGGGACAGGACTCTGGGCCCTGTGTTTCAGAAAGGCCCGGGTGCCAGTCCCATCTTATGATCCGAGCCACCCCTCCTGGCTGGGACTGAGAGAGTTCTTCAGTTATAAGAAACACAAATTGACGCAGGCTAACAGAAGCAAGAAGGAAGTTACTGGAAGGCTCTGAGGGAACCACAGAATCAAGGAGAGAGCACTGTAGCTGGACAGGGGATGTCAGAAGGAGCAGGCGTTGGGCAGGACTGGGAATTCAGCTTTGGGAATCCATGACTATTCCATTTTCTACTGCTGTTTAACAAATCACCTCAAAACTCAATGGCTTAAAAGAGAACCCATTTACTTTGCTCAGGAACCTGCAATCTGGGAAGGTCTTGGTTGGAGACGTGTGCACCGGCTGAACAACCCGCCAGGGTCTCTCAGCCGATGGGAGGTGAGGAGGTCCTGGCAGGAGGAAGGGGCACCCCCGGGGCTGATTCCCAGGATCCAGGCAACCACCCCTCAGCCTTCCAAACCTGGGATCCAGACACGGGTTAGGGACAGTGGCGGTGAAACCATAATCCTTACAAAACAGTAACGAGTGTCTTTAGCAGCCAGTGGTATGAAAATGGGATGGAGGACTGGCCTCGATCAGAAAAGACTTAAGAGACAGATGTAGGTACAGGGCATGACCCTGCATCCTGGGTCAAACCAACCAACTAAAAAAACACATTTCTGAGACAACTGGGGACATTGCTAAGAGGGAGCAGAATTTAGATGGGAAGAAATCAGTACTCATTTTGCAAGGTGGGATGGTGGTAACTGCTTATGTAAGAAATGCCCTTAGCGTTCACAGATGCCTGCTGATGGGGGGAAGGGGGTCAAGTGACGGGAGTCTTGAATTTGCTTAGAAATGCTTCAGCCAAAAGGAGAAAGTAAATGAAGGAAGTATGGCAAAATCTGGAGAACAGCTGAAGCGAGGGGATGGGAGAGGAACAATTCCATATGCTATTTTCTCTACTTCTGTACATATTTGAAAGTTTTCATTAAAACTTTTTTGAAACTGGAAAAAAATTCAAAAGCTGATAATGATGGAAGTAGTTCCCTTTTATTGAGATTCGTGTACAGTAGGTACATTATTTCACTTAATTCTCACGAAAAGCCCACTGGTAGTTCTCTCTCTGCTTGACAGATGGGGAAATTGGTTCTGAGGCAGAAGAACCAGCCAAAGGCTCACAGCTGTGCCAGAGCGGGAGCTCAGCCCGGGGTCCAGGTCCCAGCCTCCAGCATCGGGAGCCCCAGGTGTCAGGGCTGCAACCTCCACTTGGGGCGGGGGTGGGGACCGGGTACAGGAGGCCAGGCCCGCCCAGAGGAGGCCTTTGGCCTGCAGTTGGAGATCCCGTCCCCGCTTGGGGCAGCCGGGACCTCTGAGCTGCCTTTGTTCTGCCTCAATGCGCCATTCAGCCCAGGGTTCTGGGGGACAATGGCTCCCACTGTGCAAGGAGGCAGCGCCCGTCCTGGGCAGCACAGCAGCTCCCAAGTGGCCCTGCTCCCCAGCAGGCTGGCAACTGCCTCCTGGGCTCAGGCAGAGGAGGCTGGATGCCGTCAGGGGACAATCATCTGTCACTTCACACATGCTGTTCCTCCTGCCTGGAATGGACTAGAATGCCGAGTCCCAACACACCATCACCCCTAACCTGGAGAATGCCACTCCCTTCAGGGCCAAAGGGCCTGTCCTCTGTAGAGCTGTGACCATACCCCTCCTCCCACCGATACGGCTGAGGGGAGCCCTTCTCCTTCTGACCCTTCTCTAATGCTTTTAGCCCCACATGCGGCTGTAACAGACGCATTGCTGCACACGCGGCCTGAGCACCACACCAAGCAGCCCTGGGGTCAAACCCAAGACCCTCCCAAGCCAGGCGCATGATCAGAACTGGAATGGACCGCCTGCCCTGCCCTGTTGGTCCCACCACGCAACGTGGAGGTCAGCAGTGCGGGTCTGCAGGCGGATGGCCTGCGTGCAAACCCCAGCTCTGCCTCTTACACGTGTGACTCAGACAAGTGCCGAGGCTCAGTTTTCTCCTCTGTAAGATGGGGATAATACACATAACGTTGGGTTTTGTGAAGATCCACTAAGATGATGTACTTAGCATCTGGCACATAGTAGGTACTCAATAAAATGGTTAACCATAACAACGGCTGTTGTGTTTGTTTTATAATTATTTAATACTGAAGTCCACATGGGTCATTTTACACGAGGGCTGACCCGCAATGTGCTTCTCTTTGTAGGGCCCGGTTCAACCAGCAGGATCCCCAGGGCGCTGTGGGCTTGCAGACTCCTCCAGACTCTCTCCGGAGGCGGCCCACTCTCTCAATGGCATCCGAGACCCTGGGAGGGACGGGCCCACATCTTAAGAAGAACAAAACGAAACCAGGAGTGCGGAGCTCTCGAAGGAGCCTTCTGGGACCTGGAGCGTTTGCCCCAGAGGCAGTAAGACTTGGGCGAGGGGCATCCTGGAGGGAGAAGAGAGAGCCAACCGTTCTGCATACAGACAGGGAGAAGCGGCGCGGAAGGGGGGCAGACTACGAAGGATCAAAGGCTCGTGGAAAGACGGCATCAACAAAGCAGAGCCAGAGGGGACCGGGGACCGGCTGCCAGCGGTGCGAGCACCTGAAACAGGAGGAGCCAGAGCACAGCTTCCCATGGTCCCACCTGACAGCTTGGCAGCCTTCATGCTGGGGATCCATCCTTCCCGCCTCCCTCTTTCTCTCCCTTCCTTCCTTCCGGGGATCGTCTTGGGTCTGTGACTCCACAGTCCTCCTGTTTTCCTCCTGCCTCGGTGGCCACCCCAACTCTGTCACCATCACAGAGTCCTTGTTCTCTGTCCCTTAGACGTTGGTGAACCGTGGGCTCTGGCCTCAGCTCTCTTCTCTCTTTCTCTCAACCCCACCCTCACTCTCTCTGCCCTAGTGACAAGGCTTCTTCTGTGCCTAGCACATAGTAGGCGCTCCAGGAATAGCTGTCGAATAAACGAATGAATGAGTGAGTGAGTGACAGCAGTAACCTTGTTCTCTAAGGTCTCTAGCGTCCCCCCGGCATATAAGGGGGTCAGGACATGTCTGTAAAACAAAAGGGGAAAAAACGTTCCATCTCATTGGTATTCAGACATGAATTAAAACAAATACTTTTCATCTCTGATATTTGCAAAGGTCACACAAATTAGAATACCTAATGCTGATCAGCATGTGGTAAAATAGAGAAACTTTCTGGAGAATCATTTGGCAATATGTGTCGAGAATACTAAACCCGTTCATAATTTTTACATAAAATTGCATGCACAGCACTCTCTCTGAAGAAATTATTCCACAGTTGGGGGAGGGATGGGAGTAGGGGGTCTTCATGTACAAATAATGTTCATTCATTCAGTTTTAGTTACAAAAGAAAAAAAGCAACATAATTGTCCAACAATCAGAGGGCAATTAATTAAACTATGACACATCTATTGTGGGAATAGTTTGCAGCCAATAAAAAGATGGAATTTGGAGGCGGGGGTGGGGGTGGGGGTTGGGGGCCGGGCTGAGGTAACCACTTCCCCCTCACTGCCCCCCAGGACTTGAGAACACACAGGGAAGGTGGACAGCAAGAGGGAGGTCAAAAAAATCTGCTTTATTAATGGTAAACTTGGAGGAAAAACCGAGCTAGAGACCCCCTACCCGACTGCCCCTCCTGCTGGGCCTGTGGGGAGGAAGAAGTCCGAAGGCTGGACTCTAACAGGAGGGCACCGCAGGCCGGCCCCAGCACAGCCCACGGGGTGAGGGCCCCAGAGCGCGGGGAGGAGCAGGGCCCTTTAACACCGTAGCCCCGCCCAAGAGGGAAAGGCTGCCCAATGGGTGACAGGCTGTCACCACTCCGACCAATCACAAAAGCCAAGGAGGTGGGAGGCGGGCCAAGGAGTCCCCACCCCCAGGAATTCCAGCCTTCCCCCGACAGCAAAGTAGGGCCAATTATAGCATTTCCCGGCCCAGTGCAAAATGAAAACGCAGAGCCCCTTGTGCAAAAAGCAAGGGGAAAGTGTCATTAAAGGTACTAAAATACAAAGCTTTTTCATTTTTTCCATGACTTCTTATGGTGTTATTTATTTGCGATTTAATGCCAACTGAAATAAAGAAAAAAAGTTTAAATTATTAGCGTGAATTTTATTGCTCATCGTTCTATTATACAGTTTCAGCTTTAAATGCAAATCGAAGCGCACTGAACCGGAATGCAGAAGCACTGAAATCCACCACCTGAAACTGCTGGCTTCTACAGGCAAATGCTCCTCGTTCCTCCCAGAGCAGGGGCAACCCTGCACGGAACCAACTCATCTGTTTCTATTTCACTTTGCGATGCTCGCACATTCTAGGCACACATCTCTACTCTTGGCTCAATGACAAATAAGGGCTGAAAAGAAAGGAAGCTGCTGTTGTCCTATCTTCTTTTTCCTTCAGTGTCATCATTTCAGCATCAGTGAGCAGCTAACACAGGGAGGTAACATGAGTAAGAAAGGATGTGCCAGGGTACTTGGTCCTCATGCTTCTCAGAATGTCGCCGCCTCCCTTCTGCATTCCGGACAAGTTCGGGTTCAGGCCGACAGCATGGCATCTCAGGGCTGTCAGCACTTCCGCTCACACAACCACAGACACACTGATCTGGCGCGCAATCGCAGGATTCTGGTGGCCCCACAACACATGGGAGGCTCAGCGACGCTCAGAGTGAACACAGGTAAGTGTGTTACGGAAGCTGCGTGAGGAACAGCGGAAACACTTGTTGCATGTGTCACCTCTGCTTGTGCGCATGCTCCACTATCCCATCAGACGTCACTTACAAAACACAGGTTCAAAGATAAAAGTATTAAAAATTTCAAGATGGTGACAGCAGAGCATTCAACCAAGCACACGGCCCTTCTGAGTAGGGGACCCTATATGACCGCACAGGCGGCACACCCGTGAAGCCAGCCCTGGAGCAAAGCACTGGAAAATTCTTATAATCTCATGCTTAATCAGAAAAATAGCCTTCAAAATGGTTTATAGAGAGAGATTACAGCTTTTATTAAAAACAGACATGGGCACTTACAAAAGACCGGAAAGAACTATCAGAGATTGCCAACAGCGTGTCTCCCTGCGAGGCACACTGGAGACCGCTGCCCTCGTCATCCGCGTTGCTGCTCTGTAGTCCTCCCGACCGAGCCCAGCAGTGCACAGCCACTCTTCCGGTTCTCAAGACCTAAAACACCTCTGGCAAAAACCCCCCTTAGCTCTGAGGGCTTTAAGGACAAAACCCAAAAGCTGTAGCAAGTTAAGACAACCAGGAGATCATGTGGAAAAACTATATTAGAATTTGATTTCCATCTCACAGAAAGAAAATGAAAAACACCCTACTGCGTGTCTGTACCAACCTCCGAGTCAGCGCTGATGATAGCTCACAGCGGGGTGTATGGGTGGTCCACGCGGCGGTTTGGGAGAGGGACAACAATAACCCCTCCACACAGGGGGCCTGTGGAGTCCACAAGGCCTTTGCTCATCAGAGCCTGGGACAACCCAGGGCAGGAGGCAGTGCAGGGAAACTGAGGCTGAGAGGGGATGGGATTTGGTGGAGGGCACCCAGCGGTGTCCCATCGCGGCCTCCTTCCCTGCCCCACCCCTGAGGCAGAGACAGCATAAGCCGTGGAACCCCAAGAAAGCTTGTGGAAGCGACGCTCCTCAATGGAAGCAAAAGGAAGAAAGATCTGAGCAGTCCACGCCCTGATTTTCAAAAATTGACGGCTGACCCTCCAGGCCCTCCCTCTGGGCTGGCTTTAGGTCGGTGCCACAAGTAACCACCCCCCCCAGCCTCAGTTTCCCCATGGGTTAGGGACGGAGTTGGGTTAGCCAGTCTGATGATAGTTTTACAGGCCAATCTAACTCTTACCGCTAAAGAACGGATATCAATACTTGCTAAGTGCTGCCTGTGCCCCTGGGCCTGGGCTGGGCACGAGCACATACTCCAGGCGGTGTAATCAAATGCCGCAAGTTCACCAGGAGGATTCCCGTCGCGAAGCAGGGTGGGGGCTTCACGGAGATGTACAGCCCCGGTTACAAGTGATCTAAGCAACAAGCCGGAGAAGAAACTAAGGCTCCGAGAGACTGTGTGACCTGCCCGAGATTGCAGACCCAGAGCCAGACCCCACCAGGCACACAGGTCCCCTGGCACCAGACCTGGGGATATCTCATCTGGCTGGAGCCGCCCCCTCAGTAGGGCCCAGGAGGGGAAAACAGAACTTGGCGATTTTGACTTAAGTGAATTACAAGAGATCAAAGAAGATTCCTAAAACAGAAAGCAAGTAAATCAAAGTCCCTCCTGGTTTTATGTATCTCGAGTCTAGGTCACGAGGGACAGGGCTCCTGGGTTTCCCGATAAAGGAAAGGCTGTGCAAGCAGGGGTGCTGTTGGCTGCAAGTAACAGAGTGTCGGCTCAAAGTGCGTAACGGTGAGGAAATAAATGTACCAGCTCAAGGAACTGGAAGCCCAGAGGCGGGTGGACGTCAGGCCTGGTTAACACAAGAAGTCACAGATGTCACCCACATCCCCACTTCTCACTCACTCTTTGCTCTGCCATCAACTGTGTTGTTGGCTTAAAACTTACTCCCTTCACGCCCTCAAGGTGGCTGCCGGCAACCATGGGGCTTCCATGTGCCACACAAGAGAGGGACTGGCCCCCTGCAGCCCTCTCTACCTTCCGCTCGACCTCCAGAACGAACTCCCACGTCCATCCTGGAACCAGTCACTGCAAGAGCGATGGGATTACCATTGGACCAAGCTCGTCCAGCCCATGGCCACAGGTCTCTTGCTGGGAACCACCTGTGTTCTCGGTGGTGTGAAGGGGGACAGGCGGGTGGGGAGATCAGCCACAATACGCACCACAGAATGCACATCTGCCTGAATGCTGGGTGTTTGGCCAGCCTGGGCAGAAAACTGATGCCATCCAGGGCACAGCTAGTTCAAAACACGAAGGCGGCGGAAACCGCCTAAATGCCGGTTCAGACAGGCCTGGGCCGCCCTCCTGATCTTAACCACTTCCCGGGCGAGTCACTGCACTCCTCTGAGCCCCGCTTCACCTCCTCAACTATAAACTCAGGACGACTCTGTGGGGATAAACAGATCACTCTGAAATCACACGGAACCCACGAGGATGGCAAGGACAGGGGGTTACGGGGACAGGTGCATTCCTTTCCACGGATGAAAGAGGCACATGCAG
Source organism: Equus asinus (assembly GCF_041296235.1). NCBI lineage: Eukaryota > Metazoa > Chordata > Mammalia > Perissodactyla > Equidae > Equus > Equus asinus. The sequence goes on from NC_091792.1 coordinate 156,859,582, forward strand.
ACAACAGGGTTCAACGGCTGAGGTGCTTGAGGGAGGGAAAGCCGCGCCCGTGGTCCCAGCACAAAAGCGTGCCCCCAACGTGACTTACCCATCAGGCGTCTGGGAGCGACTGCTGCTTCCCAAAGGGACCCAGTCACTGCCACAATCTACCTCATCAGCATCTACCACCTCCCCTGGGCCAGGAGCTCCTGGGTCTGGTCCGCCACTGCCTGACCAGGGCCAGACCCAGAGGAGGATGTACTCGGTAACCCCTGCTGCATGCAGGAGAATGAATGCATTTCACAGATCCAGTCTAGCCTGGAAACACCTGTCCAACTCACCCGAACGCTGAGTCCCGGGGCTGCAGCAAGAGAACACAGCCAGGAAGCATCCCTCCTGGGGCCACATCCAGCTCTTGAGAAAAGTCGGAACAGAGACTCCTGGCATCCTCCTATCCCTCGGGGCCTTTCTCTAGGGCCCAGGTCCTTCCATTCTCCTAAGAGCCTCCACTGTGCTGCTCTCTGCAACACCCACTCATCTTTGCAAAGTTCTCTGTGCCCCCAGGTGGCCTGCACCCACACTTAATGATCACAACAACCCTCATTCAGCTGAGCTGAGCCAAGAGTTAGGAGGAAAAAAAGGTGTTCTGACTAATTCACACCAAGGTGTGAATGACTAACAAAACCTCAACTCTTCCCAAGGTTTTTGAGTTTTTTATAAGAAGAGATGCAGGAACTCAAGCAGGACTCCCACTGGCGAACATGCCGTTTAACTTGAGACCTAAAGGATGAGGAGTCAGCCATGAGAAAAGCAGGTGACTGTTTCAGGCAGAAGACACAGCCAGTGCAAAGGCCCTGAGACAAGAAAGAAAATGGCCTGCTTAAGAAACAGGAGTATATCAGAGCCACTGGAGTGTAGTGAGCAAGTGCTGGTGGACCAAATGACCAAGCAGAAGAGAAATTTGCACACCTGGGTCGTTTGAGAACTCTTAGCATCCACTATTTGCTCCTGAAGCTCTTTCCAGGAACGAAAGTTTTAAATTATAGCAGTGTTGTTTATTAAATGCCTCCAATTAGACCTAATACTATGCTGGGTGCTTTCTATATTAGCATAATCACTAATTGTCCCAACAACCCTGTAAGATAAATCATTATTATATCTCCCTTTACAAAGAGAGAAAGTGATACTCAGAAAGGTTTAGTAACTTATCCAAGGCTGCACAGCATATGCAGAGTCAGAAGCAGGATTTGAACACAAGTCTATCTGACATCCAAATCAGTGACGGACCCTATGCTCTCAGCACAGCATGTAAGCAAGATGCAATAGTGTGGAAGTCCATTTTCAAGCAGGGAGGCCAGAATCTCATCTAATTCTAATTCTAATAATTATTGTTATTGCTTTCACTCCCTGAGGACAGGAATTTCTGATCTGGATCCTCTCTGCATCCTTAGCACCTGAGCCCTATGCCCTATAGGCAACCAGCACTCAGCCTGGGATGTGGACAAAGGCCGAGCCTCAGTTTCCTCATCTATGGACTGGGTGTAAGGGTGTGTGGACCTCATGTGTGAGGCCCCAGGGCACACAGGTGCTCAACACACTTTAGCTGCCAGTGCACGGTTTATGGTTCCGAGGTGCCTCCTCCATCCACCATCTCACCTACTCGCCAGACTGTGGGAAAGATGGTATCATCCACTCCATTTTACAGACGGGGAAACTGAGACAGCGAGAGGAGACTCTCCTCAACATCAGAGGGCCCGAGGGCAGGTGCTCTGTCCAGCCCTAGGGCTCACACAGGACTGGCACTGTGGGTGCTCAGTAAATACTTGTCGAATGAAGGAAGGGGCATTAAAATCATCACTTCTCACCCTTATAACGATGCACTTGCCCCGGCTCGCGCCTGCTGAGAGCTGGCAGATTTATGAAAGAAAGGGGCTGGTGGAGAATGAAGAAGGAATTCACGTCTGCAAATGTCCACCATGGGTCAGGCCTGGCGCTTTCTACTCTTAACCACAAAGCCCTGAGCCCTGTCCATCGCCCTGGATGTGGAGATGGGAAACCCCAGGCTTCCTCCGGAAAGCCAGACCAGAAGCACCTGCCAACAACCCCTGTCTGTGCCAGGGCCAGACCACTGGGGCCCCTGCCAGCAGCCAGAGGCCTGTTTCCCCCTCCGCCACTCAGCAGGCTGGCAGCAGAAGGAACACGCCAACCCGCACTGATCCTTCCTCCACCTCACCAAGGCAGGCGACAAAGGTCCCCGAGAAGCCGTAGCTTGCGGCCAGCCCTCACCAGCCACGCAGCCCTGGGCAGCCCTGCCCCCTCTCCCCTCACACACACCCATCAGCAAAGCATGACTCAGCGGGTCTAAGCGCGATGCGGGGAGCGCCACCCTCAGCATCCCTCCGCCCAGGCTACACGCCCAGCCCAGCCTCTGCACTCCCCGCCCGGAGGCCACGGAGCCCGCCCGACGCTGGCCCAGCGCTCCCGGCCTCGGCCTCCGCAGGGCTCCGGCTACCGGGTCTGGCCTCATTTCCGGCGGACACCACCCGGGAGCGGAGTCACCGCCGCCGGGCCCACACAGGGTCCCTGACACAGGCACCCACGCGCACGAGCACCGCGGCGCGCAATGCCCAGGGCCCCTCCTACAGGGGCAGCCACCAGGGGACCTCTTGCTAAAAACCCGCAAACACTTCTGCAACGAGCCCAGCAGCCCCTAGGGAAGACGCAGGCAGTCCCGAAATCCCTAAGCCCGGGAAGGTCTCCAGCCCAGAACCCCCACCGCTGCAGGCGGACAGCCCGCGGCTAGCTCTCCCCATCCTCGTTGGAGACTTCGCTCCGCGGGCGCCGGGCTGCAGCGGGCTCGGCAGCGGTCCCCACCGTCCCCCGGGGAGGTGGAGCAGAGGGACCCTTGGAGGTTACCGGCCTATGGGAGCGGGGCGCTGACCCTCTGGATTCCGCCAGCCTCAGGGTGGGGGTTGGGCTTGGGCATCTACGGCCAATTTAGGGGATTTCAAATGCACGGCCCATTTGGGGTGGCACAGTCCACTTTTTTGGAAAATTCTGACAGTTTGGGGCCAGCTAGTATAACTCTAGGAATAAAAACCAACCCCAAACCAGCCGCTTCTCCCACCCACTATGGGACCCTGCCTCTGGAGGCCCAGGGAGGGGCCGAGGACAGCGAGCCTCTCAGGCGAATCCGGCAATGGATTTTTTTTCTGGGTCCCTCTTCGTCTCCGGGGAGTGAGCAGCCTAGAAAATTCTGCGAGCTTTGGGCAGGGCTGAAATGGCAAACCCAGCATTCTGAGCCATTAAATTTCCCCGGGATTTCTTCCCCAGGTTAGCCGTAGGGATGGCCGTTTTGAAAATGATGGCCAGGGCCGGCCGATTCAGGATGGCACCAGGCCCGGGGGCGGAAAGCTGTCTGCCCCTGCCGGAGGGCGGCGCGGAGGAGGGCGCTGCCCTCTCGGGCGGCTGGGCAGCGGAGGCCGGCGCCCTCGGGCTCCCTCCCTCCCGGACCCGGGCGGGGTGGGGTGGGGTGGGGTGGGGGGACACGACACACAGCGCGCGGTCCAAACCTTCGGAGGGCATTCGGTGCGACGGCATCCCCACGCCGCGGCCGGCCGGAGGGGGCCTCAGACAACACGTACGTTACCTTCAGTCACATAGCTGTGATCCCGCAGGAAGCTGTGGTTAATTTTCCGCGTGTCCGTGTCCTCGCCCATTGAAGGCCGTGCCCGGTGCCCTGGGCATGCCCCGCCGCCGCACACCGATGCAATCCGCAGAGGTCGCGCCGGGCGCGCGGGCCATGCCGCCGCAGCCTAGCAGGGGCGCGGGCCGCCGGGGCCCCGGGGGGCGGGCATCGCGGCCGGGGGCGGCCGGGGACGGGCGGGCGGCCGGGGCGGGCGCCGCGGTCAGGCGAGCGCGCGGCGGGCGGGCGGCGGCCGCGGGTGGGGGCGGGCCGGGGCCCGGGCGCGCATGCCGGCCGGCCGGGGCGCGCTGCGTCCGTGCGCCCGCGGCGGCGGCGGCCTGGTGCGGGGCGCTCGCTGCGGCGGCGGCGACGGCGGCGGCGGGAGGGGACGCGCGCGGCGCTGCGCCGACCGAGCCGGGGCCGAGGCGGGCTGCGCGGGCTGGGGCGGCCGCCGCCGCTGTCGCAGGCCCCTCCCTCGCGCCGCCCGCTCCTCCGCCCCCGCGGCCCGCGCCGCCCGCCGCGCGCCGGCCGCCGAGCGCCCTGCAGGTGGAGCCGCGCCCGGCCGAGGCGGCCCCGCGGGCTCAGGCCCTCGCGCTTGGGCACCTTCGGTACCTGGGCGCGCCAGGGGGAAGGGAGGAAGGAGATGGCCAGCCTGGGCCTGGGCGCTGGTCAGCTGAGCTTTTGGGGGCACCTTGGGTGCCCAGGTGCTCCAATTCTGGAAGAGACGGCCAATGGATGGGGACTCAGAAGAAGGGAGGGCAGGCGGGCAGCGACCGGAAGGACCAGGAGGGGATGGGGGCGCAGCTGAAGGTGGCGCACCTGGAGAAGGAGAGCATCTTCCGAGGGGCGAGGACACGGTTCCCTTCACTGGTAGAAGAGGGTGGGTCAGACCCGTTGTGAGGGCCCTCCGGAGCCCACCCTGGACCCGTGGGAAGAAGCTGGGGGCCGGACCGAGGGGCCAGGAGGGTCAGCCCCCTACAAGGCAAAACTCTGGAGGAGATGGCTGGGGTGGTTGGCCTCCTCTAGGCAGAGATCTGTGACCTCTCCTCATGCTCCCCTTTCTACTTACTGGTGAGAGGAAGGGTGGGAACAGCTCTGGGTACACTCCAAAAATGGGCTGGAAAATGAGGGTCCCTCCACCCCATCTCCCACCCCGCCAAACCCAGGGCTTCTCACAGGAAGGGACCTCCTGTCCCTTAGTCACCCCGCCTCTCATTGTACACAGTGCCTGGCACAGAGCAGGGCTTCAAAAAATGTGTCCCATCTTGTCGAGCTGCCACCTCCTCCAAGCTGACCCCTTGCCCAAGGACTCAAGGCACAGAGCACAGGCCTCAGTGGGGGCTTCAGAGGTGCTGGGGAGGGAGTGGATCAGCCCCCGGGACCAGCAGGCCTTCCCAGGTGTTCAGCAAACCTCCTTGGGAAGGGAGGGGGAGGAATGTGCCGACTGCCTTGGAGGGGTCCCCAAGGGGGCTCCAGCCCCAGGTGGGAGGGGGAGCTGGTTTCCCCTGGTCCCACAATTCTGTGATGCTCTCTGCTCCTCTCAACTGGTTTTTCAGAGACTGCAGGCAGCTCCCCAAGTGCAGTGGGGTGGGCGAGTCCCGAAGGGGCTGGGGCTGGGAGGAGGGGGTTGTAGGAAAAACTAGGGCAGGTGGACGCCCCCTGAGGTTTCTTGCTGGGGAATGGAAGGGAGTTTTGCCAGCTGGAGCTGGGCTTTCATTGGATAGAAATGCCCAGAATGGACCTCCAGGAGGTGAAAGCCCTCCTCACCGCCTCTTCTCAGCCCCCCACCCCCCGCAGCACCCTGCAGTGCAATGGAAGAGGCGGGACCCAGGAGAAGCCTGGGGGCTCTGCCAGTGCCACCACCTGCTTGCTGAGTGACCTGGGGCAGGTCCCCCACCTGCCCCAGCCTCAGCTTTCACAACATCCACCTCCCAGCACAGGTGTGCAGATTCAGGGCAAGGACTAGTAAACGCAAGGAACCTCAGGATGTGCTTGCTCCACATCTTGGAGGAGGCTGACGTCCACGTCCTCTCTCACCCACCAGCCTGGTCTGCTCCAATGCCTGGCCCCTCACTCCCTGTCCGTACCCTCCTCACCTCTCCAGCTCAGGATGGCAAAGTGGCTGCAGCCTCAGACACTGGAAGATGGACAGGCTGGGTTCAAGTCTCGACAGTGAGGGGGCCCAAGCAAGCGCAACCTCACCTGTATAATGAATCTGATCCCAGGATTGGTGTGGTCAATTCATGCTCAGCAGGGTCCTGGCCTCATCGGTGCTCCAGAACGTTAGATATGGTCATCGTCATGCTGAGCTTCGCCTCTCTGATCTTGGGGAGACCCTCTCACCCCATCCTCGCTATCTGTTAGTTCTGCTGAAACACCCACCCCGTCTTCTGGGATGCCCTGGACCACAGTGATAAGGGCCTTGCCCTGGCCCGATGCGGCAGTCCACCCGCTTCGTCAGCTTCTGAGCCAGGCGGGGGAGCCCGGACTTGGTGGCCTCCAACCTGGCTAGGCCCTGAGGCTCAGCATTGGCCCCTCTGCACGCCCGCATCCCGCTCCCTCAGTGCTCCTCCGGACTGGATCCTCCATTCTCATAAGGCCCCCCATCAGGACCCCTCCCTCAACCTCCTGCCCCCCCACCCCCACTCAATCTCATGGCGTCCACTGCTTCCTCTTCTCTGTCTGCCTCCGCCCTGTCCCCCTGTCCTCCCATCCCAGCCTCCATCTCTGCACAGACTCCTCCCCGTTCTTTCACTCATTCATGATGAATGCTTGTTAAGCACCTACTATGTGCAGACGTGTTCCCAGCATGGGGGCAGAGAGGAGAACAGGACAGACAGAGCCCCCGGGTCCCAGGGGGCCGACCTCCCAGTGGGGCGAGGTCAGCCAGATAAGGTGAACACATAGCTTGTGGGTCATGACAATGAGAAGAGAGAGGGTGGGGCGCAGGGGTGGAGATGGATGGCAGGAGTGGGTGTCTGCTTTATAAAGGGTGCGTGGGGAAGATCTCTGTGGTCAAGGTGAAATTTGTTGGCCTCCCTCTGGGGCTCCCCACGGCAAAGCCTGTTTGGGTCTTTTCACGTTAGAAAACAGTCCTGACTCGGCGTCCCCTCCAGCTGCAGCATGTGGCTCTCCTCCCCTCCACAACCGACCGCGGTGCCGAAGAGCACATTCCCGTTTGCCATCTACTCGCTGCTAGAGCCCTCCACCAACCCGGCTTCTCACCACCAGCTCACCCTTCCTCCCAAAAAAGAAACTCTGGGCTCACCGGGTTGACAATGACTCTCCTTTCCTGGAACCAGTGGCTGAATCTCTGCCCTCCTCCCTTAGCTCCCCTCCCTGCAGCTTCCGCCCTGGGAGCCGCCCCTGCACTCCTTCCCTCCACTTCACTGACAACGCCTTCTGCTCGCTGCTTCTCAGCTGCTTTACACGTTGTGCTCCTTCTGGGAGTCCCGAAACGCTGCGTCTTAGTCTGCTTCTCTTTTCCCCTCACCTTGTTTTAAGCACAGTATGTGCACAGAAAGGTGCACAGAAGTTAGATCTTCAACCCAATGAGCCATCACGGAGCAGATACTTGTATGACTGCCACCCAAGTCAGGAAAAGAGGATGCCGCCCTCCTCTTGAGGCCCCCCTAATTACCCACTCTACCACCCAAAAGATAATCCTGACTCCTAACCCTGGTTTTGCTACTTGGGGCTTTCTATAAATAGAATCATAGAGTGTGAATGTTTTGGATCTGGTTTCTTTTGTTCAGCCTTAAGTTTTCTGAGGTTCACTCACTATTATGTATATGTAGCTATCATTTATTCATTTTTAATTGTTGTATAATATTCCACTGTAGAAATACTCTGCAATTTACCCTCCTGTTGATGGGCATTTGGCTTGTCTTCAGTTTGGAGGTCATAATGAATAAAGCTACGTCGCGGCGTGCACATGGACTCCTTCTGTGGGGTGTACGTGCTCATCAGGGAAGTGCCCAGTGACGGGGATCCATATGCTGAGCTTTAGGAGCTGACATTAAAGGGTTTCCCCAAGATCTATAAAGTAAGAGACTTCTGGTTTCTCCACAGCCTCCTCGAGTGAGGTGCTGTCGTCGTCTGTGGTTTTAGCCGTTCACCACCCCCAACGCTGCTGCCAGCATCCTCTCCTGAATCTGATCCTGGTCCTCCCCCCTCCCCACTCTGGATGGACTGGGGTCATCCTCGGCCCCATTACCCTCAAGCCTCACAGCCTGCGGGTCTTCCAGTCCTGCTGACTTGCTCTCAGAGCTCTCACACCCTCCCCCTGCCCCCACCAGCCTCATTGCCCCGCCAGAACTCAGTGGCTCACCCCTCCCTCATGAGGACTAAAACTGACCATGTTCACTTTTCTGCTTCAAATGTTTGAAGGCTCCCAGCTTCCACACAAAGGTCTTCACAATATGGACTCAAACCACATCTCTAGCCAATTCCCTGTGCGCACCATCTGTTCCTCCCCCGAACATTTGCAATTTCCTGAACGATGCAGGCCCCTTCAAGACCCTGTGTATGTGCACATGCTTGTCCCCTGCCTAGAATGCTGTTCCCACATCCCGCTTTTCTCCTCTTGGAATCAGCTGACACGCCGTGATGATTGGGAACCCTGGCAGCAGCTCCCATCATCCGATAGCCACAGGGGGTCTTAGAGCTGACCCCACACACCCTGCTGCCCACTTCCTTCTGTGCACAGAGTCGATTTGCACTTCCCATCCTAACGTTCAGCACAATCATGAGACTTGCCTCAGGCAGCGAAATGTGAGGGAAGTGACTGGCGACTCTTCTGACTGGACCTTTAAGAGCCTGAATGTGGTTTGCCAGATCCTTTTTTTCCCCCTGACTCAAAGTCTTGAAAAAGCATCCACCAAGATAAAGCCTCCATCAGCTGGGATCCTTGAATGACTACAGAGAACAGGACCCCTGTGAGAGGTATAGGGTGAGTGAGAAATCAACATGTGACATGTTTGATCACCAAGACTGGTGGCTTGTTTGTTACTGCAGCATAACCTCACCTATCCTGACTGCTACACCTCTTTATGCCAAGTGGTGGCCGAGCAAGTCACGTGTGTTATCTTGGTCTGTCCTCAGGACACGAGGACTCCGTCTTGGCCAGACCGACTAGGTTATGTTGCAGTGAGGGACGGCCCTTCCGATGCAGTGGCTTCAGAACCCATTTCTCACTCACGCTGCATGTGCATCATGAATTGGCTGCAACTCAGATCCTTGTCATCTTTATTCTGGGAACCAGGCTGATGGAACAGCCCTAAATTTGGACATTGCTGGGCTCATGGCAAAAGAGAGAGATGGAGGCCATGAGCTCACCCTTACAGCTTCATTGGCCCAAGTAAGTCACATAACCTCCGATCATGAGTTCTGGGCAGGAGGGACACTGTAGGCCACATGGCCACATGAACTCCATGGAGCACACAAGGGCAGTCTTCCCCCAGGGAAAGGCCACAAATATTTTGCACAGTAATGCAGTCTACTACAGTAGTCATTCTTCAAATGAAAAAAAAACAGTCACCAAGTCTCTTTTCCTAAGTCACCCAGCTAATAAGTGGCAGAGCTGAGATTTACTCAGGCCTGGGTGAGTTCGGAGCTTGCACAGTTAACCCATCCTGGCTGGTCCTCCTGTAACTATTCCTCTGCCACCTTCCCCCCCGTGAGCACCCAGGTCCCAGGGCGGAGCTTCTTTCCACCACTGTGAACCATGCTCATCCTGTAGAGGCCGGATGGAGCAGGGCCAGGTGGATCTTTTCTCCGTGAGATGCTAGACAAACCCCCCAACCTTCCAGTCTAGGTCCCAGCGTGTCTGGTCTCAGTACCAGAATTCTGAGATAGGCTAAGACCCACCAAATAGAGACGTCAGCGTGGAAGGACCCAGAGCCATCACCTAGCCTCACACTCACAAGTTGAGAGACTTTCTGCCACTGCAAAAGTGACACTTACTCAGGATAGAAAATGTGGAAATGAAGGAAAATGGGAAAGCTATTTCCTGAATCCAAACATAATTACCGAAAAGCTTTCAGAGTGTCCTGTTCCAGGGCCTTTTCAAGGTAGTGTTTTGTTTTTACATAATCATGATCATACTTTATTTTTTTTGTATTATATGTGTTTTAATGAAATATTTCAAATAAACAGAGATTAGAGTGTATTATTATAATCCCCCATCTTTTCAATACTGATTCAAAAGAAATCAATTTCAAGATTCCAACGTATTTGCTTCCGTTCTTTTTATTTAAGAAACGAAACCACAGAGATCCGCTGAAGTTCCTTCGCATCCCTTTCCAGTCCTAACGCCCTCTTTCTGTTTCCGAGTTTAACGCTGTTCCAAAATGCACGTTTTCTTCCCATCCATGTTCTATTCTTTAACACATATACATGCATTGTATCATTTTGTGTGATTTTAAAATGTATACAAACATTATCATATTGATTGCACCACATCACAAATTACTTATTTCTAAGCATTCTTTTTTCAACTCTACCTAATTTCTTCATCGATCCTGAATGCGGGAAGAAAGCAATCAATGGTGTGCTGGAGCCTGCCCCGAGAGCCTCGCCGGAGATGATCGTGCGCATCTCTTCCCAGCTCTGCGTTCCGTGATGTCACAGGGGGAGCTAGAAATCAGCCATGGCAGGGGCATTTCTATCCCAGAAGTTGGCACCTGCTGCAAATTAAAGCTTTTTCTCTAGACAGCAGGTCGTTAAATGTTTACCAGCATACTGTGACTACAATTAATTTATTATTTCTCCTCACCTCCCTCCCACCTGCCTTGATGGACATTTAGGTTGTTTCCAAGCTTTCAGGATTTCAAACAGTACTGTGGCGACATCATTTTACCTAGTTCCTCCTTCCCAAGTGGAAGGGCTCCCCAGGATGGACACCTGGAGGCAGGGTTATGGTACCTGTACATATTTAACTTCCTATGTGTTGCCAAATCAAGAAACAGTGTATACTCCTACAGCAGTGTGTCACATGCTGAGTAACACTTGGAACTGACTTAATTCTCATCAAGGTCATGGGCAAGTTGATATAAGATGATGGTTTAACTTTTGAATTACTAGTGAGGTTGAGAATGTTTCCATTTGGCCATTGGTGTTGCCTCTGCTCTGAATTGCCCGTTCTTCCCTTTGCCCATTTCTCACTGGGTTATTTGGCTTTTTTCTTACTGATTTCCTGCAGCTTCTTATATAGTTTTACTACCTATCCTCCGTCTATTTATGTGTGTGGCAAACATTCTCTTCTAATTTGTTGCTTTTCTCTTAACTTTGTCTATGATATTCTTTTCTTGTAGCAAAGTTTATCAATATTTTCTTTTCAGTATTTTGCCTTTTGTGCCCTGTTTAGTAAGCACTTCCCCACCTCCTGGGTTATTATGTAGATGGACTACGGAATGTCCGTCTTTTACATTTACAGTTAGCCCATCTAGAGCACACTGTTCTGTTTGGGGTGAGTTAGGGGTCTAATTATATATTTTTTCCATATGAAGAACCTCATATCCAAATCATTTATTGGATAGTCCATCCTTCTCCCTCCAACTTACGATGCCAGTTCTCTTCTATACCAACTTCCCACACATGTGGGTCCATTTCCAGACTGTATTCTGTTCCATTGGTCTTTCTAACGTGGCTCCTGCACTGGTACTACCCGGCTTTACATAGTATCGGTTATGATGAGGCAATATCAAATGGATCAAATGGCACAGTCTTTGCTTTTCTTCAAAATTGTGTCTACTATTCTTGAAACTTTTCTATATAAATTTTCCATTTTTCCTATCCCATTAAAAATGTGTTAGCATTTTCATTGAAACCACAAAGAATTTATAAGTTAACCAGTAGAAAATTTGTATCTTTCTGATGCTGAATTGTTCCATCCATGAACATGGTCTATCTCTAGGTATATTCAGATGTTCTTTCATGGCATTCAGTTAAATTTCGTCATTTTCTTCATAATAATAATAATAGCAAATACTTACATATTAATATGTGCCTGCTACTGTTCTAAACCCTTTAACTTGGTTATCTTCCCAGCTTCCCTGAGAGGTAGGTGTTATTGTCTCCCTTTTACAAATGAGGAAGCTGAGGCACAGAGCAATCAAGTAATTTACCCAAGTCAGTAAGAGGTAGGGCTGTCATGAGAAGCCAGGCGTCCTGGGTTGGGGGCTCTGCTCTGAGCTGCTCTGCTACACCACCTGCGTAAAGAGTTTGTACATATTTTCTTAGGTTTCATCTTAAGCACCTTGTAGATTTTACTGCCTTTGTGAATAGGATTTGCCCCCTCTTTTATATTCTAACTGGCTTTGCTGTTCAGAGTGAATGCCATTGGCTTTAGTATGTTATCTTGTGTCCAGCAGTTTCATTGAACTGTCACTTGGTTCTAGTAATCTGAGAGCAGATTCTCCTGGATTTTCTATGTAGACAATCATACTGCAGCTAAGACAATTTTGGCTTTTTCTTGCCATTCTTTATTCGTTTGCTGCCTGGTCCAGTTGGTTCCCATACCAGGTAGAGTGGAACAGCAGTGATGATGGAAGTCGCCTCTGTCTCAGGTCTAGCAATGCTTTTAAAGTTCTGCTGTGAAAAATGATGTTGGCTGCTAGGTTTTGACAGCTACCCTGTCTCATCCTTCCCAGTTTTCTGAGGGAGTTGATCAAGAGTGGGTGTTGAAATTTACTTAATGTGGGTGTTTTTTGTTGGGCTGATTGCTTTGTTTTACTGTATCTATTGATGTGACCATATGGCTTTTTGCCTTTAATCTATTAATGGAGTGAGTTAAATTAACAGTTTTATATTTAAACCATTCTGGTATTCCCACAGTGGACCCTACGTAGCCATAAGATATTTTCATATGTATATCTCCAAATTTGCTTTGCCATTAGTTTTGTTTTTGCATCTATGTTTATAAGTTGGATTGGCTAATAAATTTCTTTTCCTGCAGTTTTCCAGCAAGTTTACACTAGCATCATAAAATGAATTGGAGAACATTCCCTCTTTTTATGCTTTTATGGAATAGTTCGTATATGATAGAGATCATATTGCAAACTGTTTCCTAACGGGTTGTACCATTTTATGTTCCCGTCAACAGTGAGTGAGGGTAACGGCTCCTCTGCTCCCTGCCAAAATTTGGTAAGTCAGCCTCTTTTGTGTTAGCCATTCTATTAGGTGTGTATCTCATTGTGGTTCCTAAATTTGCCTTGCCCCAGTGACTAGTGGTGTCGTTCATCTTTTCACGTGCTTGTCGTCTGTATGTCATCTTTGGTGAGGTGTCTGTTGATATGTGTTCTCCATTGATTATTTAGCTTGTTTGTTTTCTAATTATTGAGCCTTGAGGATTCTTTCCACAGTCTAGATACACGCCATTTATCAGATACATGTTTTGCAAAGATTTTCTCCCAGACTAGAGTTTGTCTTTCATCCTCTTAATAGTGTCTTTCAAAAAGGAGACATTTTTAATTTTGATGAAGCCCAATTTATCAACTTTTTTCTTCTGAAGATCCTCTTTTGGTGTCATATCTCAGAAATATTTGACTAATTCAAGGTCACAGATTTTTATCCTATCTTGTCTTCTACACAGGACTCAGCAAGCTATGGCCTGCAAACTGACTGCTCTTTTTTTTTTTTTTTTTTTGCAGGAAAAGATTTGCCCTACACTAATATCTTTTGCCAATCTTCCCCTTTTTTTCTTCCTTTCCCCTTACAAAGCCCCAGTACATGGTTGTGTATAGTTGTGAGTTCTTCTGGTTCTTCTACATGAGCCACTGCATGACTACTGCCTGGGAACCAAACCCAGCCCACCGAAGCACGGCATGACAAACTTTAACCACTAGGCCATCAGGGCTGGCTCTGGCTGCCTATTTTTATATATAAAATTTTATTGGCACACAGCCATACCCATTCATTTATGTATTTTCTATGGCCACTTTCACACTACAACAGCAGAATTGTGCAGTTGCAACAGAGATCATAATGTCCATGAGCATAAAATATTTATTATCTAGTCCTTCAAGAAAATTTGTCACCTTCTGTTCTAGAAGTCTTATAGATTTAGGTTTTACCATTTGGTCTATCCATCTTGAATTAATTCTTTTTTTCTTTTCCCTTTTATTTTTATTTTTTGCTGAGGAGGATCACACTGAGCTAACATCTGCTGCCAATCTTCCTCTTATTTTGTATGTAAGCCACCACCACAACATGGCCACTGACAGACAAGTGGTGTAGGTCAGTGCCCAGGAACCAAACCCGGCCCACTGAAGCAGAGTATACCAAACTTAACCACTAGGCCACAAGGGCTGGCCTCTTGAATTAATTCTTGCATAGGCTGTGAGACAGGACTCATTTTTTTGAAGTATAGTTCATTTTTACACACACACACAATTGTTTGAGCATTAGTTGTCTATTTTCCACTACACTGCCTCTGCCCCTTGTTGAAAATCAGCTGTGTGAGTTGCCATGTAGGTGTGGGTCCTCTCCTGCACTCTCACTTCTCTTCCATTGACTGACTTGTGTATCTTCACACCAACACCACCTGTATCAATTCCTGAAGCTTTATAATCACTTCTTGGAATCAGACCATATTAGTCCTCCAGCTTTGTTCTTTTCTTTCAAAGTCGTTTTGGCTGTCTTAGGGCCTTTGCATTTCCTTAAGAATTCTAGAACCAGCTTATTAGTTTCTTAAAAAAAAAAAATGTCTTTTGAGATTTCAATTAGATTGTGTTGAATCTGTAGATCAATTTGGGCAGAAATGATGACTTAACATTTAATCTTCCAACCCATGAACGTAGTGTATCTCTCCACTTATTTAGATCTGCTTTCATTTCTCTCACCAATATTTCATAATTTTCAGTGTACAAGTTTTTCTCATCTGTTGTCAGATTTGTTCCTTAACATCTCATATTGTAAACAATATTTTAAAATTTTAAATTCTGATCATTCTTATATTCTGGAAACTTTCTAAACTCACGTATTAATTCTGGTAGCTTTTTTGTAGATCCCATTGAATTTCTTCTTAGACAAACACGTCATCTGTGAATAAAGTCAGTTTTACTTCTTCCTTTCTAATCTGAATGTCTTTTATGTCTTTTTCTTGCTCTATCGCGCTGGCTCTCGCCCCCAGTACAATGTTGGGTAGGGATGGTACAAGTGCCCAGTCAGTATTTCACCATTAAGTCTGTAGGTTTTTCAAAGATGTTCTTTTCAAATTGAGGAAGTTCACTTCTATTCATAGTTTGTTGAGAGATTTTTATCAGGAATAGAGGTTGGGTTTTGTCAAATGCTTTTTGTGTGTGTCCGTTGAGATGATTGTATAGTTTGGGGCTTTTTCAGATTGTTAATATAATGAATTGCATTGATCAATTTTCAAAAGTTAAGCCCACATTGCATGCCTGCGATAAACCCACTTGGTCATGATGTATTATCCTTTTTCCATATTGTTGGATTCAATTTGTTAAGAATTTTTGCTTGATGTTCATGAGGGATACTTGTATTGGTCTGTAGTTTTCTTTTCCCGTAATGTCTTTATCTTCTCTTAATATCGGCGTAATGCTGCCTCACAGAATGGTTTGTGAGGTATTCCTTCTTCAATTTTCTGGAAGAGTTTGTGCAGAATTGGCATTATTTACTCCTTAAATTTTTAGTAGCAGTCATCAGTGAAGCCATCTGGACTGGAGTTTCCTTGGTGGAAGGGTTTTAAATTATAAATTCAATTTCTTTAACAGTTATAGGGCTACTCAGGATGTCTTTTTTTTCTTCAGTAAGCTTTGGTAGTTTGTGTCTTCCAAGGAATTTGTCTCCTCCATCTAACTTGTAGAATGTATTAGCAAAAAGTTGTTCTTAATATTCCCTTTGTATTCTTTTAATGTCTATAGGATCTCTTAGTGACGCCACCTTCTCATTCTGGATATTGACAATCTTGTCTTCTCTCCTGTTGTCCTGGTCAGTCTGGCAGGAGGTTTATCAATTTTACTGATAAAAAGCTCGAAGAATCAGCTTTTGGCTTTATTGATTTTCTCTATTATTCTTGTTCTATATTGTGTTAATTTCTATTCTGATCCTTTCTTCTGCTTACTTTGGGTTTAATTTTTTCTCTTTTTTTTTCTGGTTTCTTAAAGTACAACTTAACTGATTTGAGAACTTCCTTTTTTTGCAATACAGATCTTTAGTGCTATAAAGTTCCCTATAACTGTTATTTTAGTGACATCTCCCAGATTGCGATACATTGTGTTTTCATTTTCATTCAGGCAAAAAAATTCTTTCTACTTTCTCTGTGGATTTCTTCTGGGATGCATGCATTGTATAGAAGTGTGCTACATAGTTTCCAAACATTTGAAGATCTTCCAGAGCTCTTTCTGTTACTGATTTCTAATTTAATTCCCTTGTAGTAGGGAACATACCTCTTGTGACTCGAATCCCTTTACAGTTATCGAACTTGTTTTGTGACCCAGAATACGGTCTATTTTGGTAAATGTTCTGTGATGTGTTCTTGAGAAGAACGTGTGCTCTGCTCTTGTTGGGTGGAGGGTCCTATAAATGTAAACTAAGTCCGGTGGCTGATAGTGTTGTTCGTGTCTTCTATTTTCTTGCACATTTTGTTTGTACTCATTTTATCAATTGTTAAAAGGGCGTTATTGAAATCTGCAACCATAATTATGAATTTATCTACTTCTCTTTGTAGTTCTATCAGTTTTGGTTTCATGTATTTTTAAGATCTATTATTAGGTGCCTAAATATTAAGACTATTACATCCTCTTTATTATTATGAAATTACTTTCTTTAACCTTGGTAATATTTTTTACTGCAAAATCTATTTTGAGATTAATGTGGCCACTGCAGCTGTCATTTGGTAAGTGTTAGCACAGTATATCTTTCTCATTGTTTTACATTTAATCTATTTCTGTCCTTATATTTAAAGTGGGTCACTTATATTTGGGTCTTGCTTGTTCATCTAATCTGACCATTTCTGCCTCTGAATGGGGATACTGAGACCACTGCCGTTTAATGTGATTATTAATGTGGTCAGGTTAAAGTTTACCATCTTGATATTTGTCTTCCATTTGTTCTGTCTTTTCTTTGTTCCCTTCTTCCTCTTTTTCTGCCTTCTTTGGATTGAGCCTTTTTAATAATTCTATATTATCTACTTTGTGACATTAGCTATAACTCTTTGTTTTGTCTGTTTAGCAGCTGCTTTAAGGTTTATAGCGCACACCTTTAACTTCTCACATTCTGCCTCCAGGTGATGCTACACCACCTCACATGTAGTTTAAGACACTTATATTTACCTACAATGGTGTATTTCCATTCTCCCCCTCAGCATTTTTGCTATTTCCGTCATACATTTTACTTTTATATATGTTATAAGCTTTACATTACAAGGCTGTTATTTTTGTTTCAAGAGCCAGTTATATTTTAAAGAGGCTAAAATGATAAGAGAAAATATTGTATATTTACCTGCACAGTTACCATGTCTGATGGTAAAGCTCTTCATTTCTTTGTGTAGATCCATATTTCCATCTAGAATCATTGTCCTTTTGTTTGAAGGACATCTTTTCACATTTCTTATATTTAGGATCTGCTAAAGGGGAATTCTTTTAGTTTTTATATGTCTGAGAAGTCTTTATTTCACTTTTACTCTTGAAAGATATTTTTTCTGGATGTGAATTCTAGGTTGACAGTTTTTTAAAAAAAAATCAGTGCTATAAAGATGCTGCCCCACTGCCTTCCCACGTGTGTTATTTTCTACTAGAAATCTGCGGTCATCCTTATCTTTGTTCCTCTGTACGTCACGTGTCCTCCCCCTCTCCCTTTCTGGCTACTTTTAAGATTCTCTCTTTATCATTGATTTTGAGCAATTTAATTACGATGTGGCTTAGGGTGGTTTTCTTCATTTTTGTTGTGCTGAGGGTTCATTGAGATTCTTGTATCTGTGGGTATATAGTTTTCATCAAATCTGGAAAATTTTCAGCCATTATTTCTTTGGATATGCGTCTGTCCCTCCCCCCCTCTTTTTCAGAGACTCCAGCTGCACTTTTTTTGGGCCTCTTGACATTGTCTCACCCCTCGCCAAGGCTCTGTGCCTGTTTTAAATTATTACTATTATTATTGTCTTTTTACTCTTTCTTTTTGGATAGTTTCTATTGCTGTCTTCAAGTTATCTAATCTATTCTTCTGCAACATCTACTCTGCTGTTAACCTCATCGAGTGTGTTTTTCATCTTAGACGTTGTATTTTTCATCTGTAGTAGTTTGATTTAGGTCTTTTTTATATCTTCCACGTCTGTTGTATATTCAGTGTTTCCTCTAACTTTTGGAACATCCGGAATACAGTTATAACTGGTTTGGCATCTTTGTCAGATAATTCTAACATCTTTGTCAATTCTGGGTCAGTTTCAATCGATGGACTTTTCTCCCCATTATGAGTTGTATTTTCCTGCTTCTTTGCACGACTGGTAATTTTTTACTGGATGCCAGATATTGTGATCTTTTCCTTGTGGGGTGCTGAGGGTGTTTGTGTTCTTATAAAAATCCTTGAACTTTGTTTTGAGCTGCAGTCAACTCACTTAGAAGCAGTTTGATCCTTTCAAGTCTTGCTTTGGTGATTTGCTAAGCATGTTTGAAGCAGTTCTCAATCGTGGACTACTGATTCCCCGCTCCTGAAGCAAGACTTTCCTGAGTGGGCTACTCAATGCCCCATGAATTATGGGCTTTTCCCGTTTGGCTGGTGAGAGCGGGCACCATGCCTGACTCTGGCTGTGCTCAAAGAGCTGTCCCCTCTGGTCCTTTGGGGGCTCTTCCCCTGACTTCAGGGACTCTGCTCCCGTGTATGTGTGATCAGTGCTGGGCTGAACACTCGAGCTGGCCTCACCACATCTCCAGAGCTCTTTCTCTTTGCAGCTCCCTCCTCTCCATTATGCTGCCCCGTGAACTCTACCGTCTCGGTTTCCCAAGACTCCCAGCCCTGTCTCTTCGGCTTGGGGATTCCACCAGGCTCAGCTTGGACAACCCCTCCCTGCAGCTCAGCCAGGAAACTCTCACTGTGTGAAAGTTCACCCTCAAGTTCACCTGTTTGTTTTCATCTCTCAGTGACCACTGCCCTTCACTGCCTGACGTCCAACCTCTTGGAAACCGTTGTTTCACATGTTTTGTCCTGTTTTTAGTTGTTTTGGGTGGGAAGGTAAATCTGGTCCCTGTTATTCCATCTTGACTAGAAGTCAAGTCATTTTCAGCTTTGAGTTGTCCCTCCACACTTGGCTTCGTGGAAGGGGCAGGCCACTCCTCTTCCTCCCACTCAGCCGGGACAGGGCTCTGGCACAGCCCTCGGCAGAGCAGTGCTCCCCACAACCACCTCTCATCCCCCGCTGCCCCGCCCTTTCTTACCCTCCCCAACAGTAAGGGGTGGAAGAATCCTGGCAACCAGCTTTTGACAATTTTCTCTGAAAATCTGCTTCTTCATCTGGTCCCCACTTTGGTTGTTATATTTATTTCATTTGGACGTCTCAGTGAGAGTGAAAGGAGATGACACACACAGAGCCTGGCACGTCGCAGGTGCTGCAGGAGTGTCTGTTGCCCCTTATTTTTCAGATGCTGCCAGCCCACCACTCAAACAAATGAGTCAAGTCTTGGGGAGTGGGGGGCACAGAGAAGCACCTCTTTGCAATGCCAGGTAGAACAGGAGCCCCCTTTGGCACCTGAATTAATCCCATCCACAGTTTTCAAACTTAATACCAAAGAGAAATGGGTGGCATCACTTTTTACCCCATGGACTGGATTCAGGCAATATAAATGGGCCCAGGGCCAATCCCTCCCCAGGGCGGCCCCAGGGAAATCTGGAAAACAAGCAAGTAAGCATGATGGAGCAGTGTGGCCCAGGAGGAAAACGACCTTGCCTACACATGACTCTCTGGTGATCCATAATTCCAGCACGGCTGGCCCAACGTATGGCCTTACTCATCCATCTACTCGGCCCTGTGAGACTGCCCTGAAGGCCTGATGCTCACCCCCACTTCCCACCGGGGCCTGACCACATCAGGGAATGAAGACTCTGAGCCTCCTCAGGGCATGCTCCCGGGATCGCGGTGCAGCAGGCCGGAGACACACTCTCATCTCGGGACACACGTGCTTCATCTTTAAAGGGGGACCACCGTGAGTGGAATCTACCCAGCCGACACCACTGGGATGGCATTCTTCTTTCCCACCAGAAGTTCCAAGCCCTCCTCTCATGACACTTCTTCCATGCAGCCTTCCTGGATTACTTCAGGGCTTGAAGTCCTTACAGCATTTATTCACCATTCATTAATTTAATTAGAAATTATTGATCACCATTAAGTATCAGGCCTGCAGTAGACATGAGGCGGAAACCAATGAGTAACACAGACTCCTGCCCTCAAGGCCTCAAGGAAGCCACGGTCCTGGGGACAGACAGACAGGGGACCATCAGGTGATCATGAACCACACTGGAGCCAAACCTCAAACATGAGGATTGCTCTCCCTGCTTCTCCCAAGCTCAGCGTTCCAGGGAGAGAGGACGTGTCAGCGCAGAGAATTAGGGCATGAGAAGGAGTATTGGCCACAGAGGGAAGCTAAGGTTGGGGGACCAGCCACACGCCACACACAGTGCAAACGCTCTGAATGCATCATTTCTCTCCACCTCCAAAATCCCAGCAGGGAGTGACTGTTAGTATCGCCACATCACAGAGGGGGAAACTGAGGCGTGGAGAGGTTAAGCAGTCTCTGTTAGATCACACGCGAGCCGTGCATGAGACTCGGACCCAGGCAGCCTGTCTCCGGCACTGGCTCCCACCCTCTCCCCAGGGTGAAGTTGGGGTCCCACCCCGTCCATCTAAACGTTCAGCCTCACCCCAACGGTCCCTATGCTCTGCTCTGCTTTATTTTTCCTCCTTAATACCCATCACTAATATGTCATATGTTTTCCAGCTTCTCTTGGTCTTGTTTGCTTCCCCCACTGGAACGTCAGCTCCTCGGGGCCAGATTTCTGTGTCTTGCTCACTGCTGGGCGCACCCAGTGCCTGGCATGGAGCAGGAGCTCATTCAGGACTTGCTGGATGGATTATGGATGAATGGACACTCAGGCGCCAGCCCCCCACCCCAGCTCAATGCCTCCCGCAGGGAAAGGTGCAGGCTGCCCACCAAATTTCTGCCATGGGGAGAGGCTACATAGCTGGCTTGGGCCAGCGTCTTGGTGTGTGGAGCCAGGGGGCCGTGCGAGGCGGCAGGAACAGCCCAGGCATCCTTCGGGGAACTAGAGAAGCAAGTCCAACGGGGCTGTTGGAACCCAAAGGGCCTTGGAGAGCCGGGGGCCGGTGACTGGGTCAACCAAGAGGGCAGCTTGGCCCATCTTGGAGCAGGGCTTGTAGGGGGAGGGGAGTGTGGCCCCGGCCAGGCCCTACCTTCTGGCCTTGCTGCAGGACCTGAGAACTACTGTCCTCGAGGGCCCAGGGGTGCCAGGGACAGTGAGGAGTGTCCATCCGCACTCTTGAGTTGCAAGTGACAGAAAGCCAGTCCTAACTAGCCTTGCAGAGAAGGGACACAAATCCAAGCCTCAGAAGGTAGACCAAGCCTGGGGGACCAGTGGACCCTGGGGCTTGCAGTCCATCGGACGCTGTCTGCCTCTCCGCTCTGTTTCTCCCGGGGGTGGCCCCACTCTCCACTGCTGCAGGCTGGCTGCTCCGGGGTGAGGAGGCCACGGACGGCAGCAGCTCCGAGGTCACCTCTCACTGCATCTTGGCTGGAGTGGGAGGAGAGCCTCCCACTACCCACTGCCGTCAGAAACCCCAGGGTGGCCCCGAATGCATCTGCAAAGACACCTGCTGGCCCCTGCTGAGGAAGGAGAAGGGGGCGGGGGAGGACGCCGTGAGAGCCTCAGCCCACCTCTGGTTCCAGCCGTGGCCTCGGTGCACAGTCAGCCCAGGCTCCAGGCCCCCCAGCTGCCAGGCCACCACAAGTGCTCGGGCATCTTACTGCATTCTGCTCCCAGGCCTTTACCGATGCCACTGGATCTTAAGCACATGCGGCTGGAGTCTGGGGAGTCAGAGCCACTGGGACTGATATTGACCCTGACATCAGTTTCCCCACACTAAACCCAGCATATATAGGGTTAAAACCAAAACACTCATTCCCTGCTTACTCTCTGGCTTCCTGGCTCCAGAATCCACTATGCTCCGTGGAGATAGACACCATCAAGGACAAGCACCTGGACTATCTCCTCCCCACAGAGAGATACAGACTGGTGGGAAAGCTTCTGACCAGCAAGGTCATGAGCTCCCTCCTCTCTGCAAGTGTCTCAAGGCCAAAGACAGGCTGGTGGGAAAGCTCCGACCAGCAAGGCCATATGCTCCCCCTTCCCTACCTAAAGCCCCAAATAAAAACCCTTCCTTTTAGCTCTTCGGAGAGTTTGGGATTTGAGTGTTAGCTGCCCTCTCTCCTTGCTCAGCGCTGTGCAAAAAATAAAATTCCTACTTTCTTCCACCACACCCGGTGTCAGAGATTGGCTTGCTGTGCAACGGGTGAGCGAACTCACTTCAGGTTTGGTAACAGGACGACCTGCCACCAACTTGGAAGGAGGATCCCTGGAGAGTTGCTGCTGCCCCTGTTGTTCAGAGATAAGTTCTGGAAATTTCTGTACACTTCTCAGTGGACTGGAGCCCCCGTTCCCCATAGCAGGGACCCAAACGATGTGCCCTGGGATCCCCTCCCCAATAAACCGCCTGCGCCCATGTCTTCTCAGGTTCTGCTCTCCATGAACCCAAACCAAGCCGCAGCAAAGAGAGGCCCCTGGGAGTCTGGAGAAGCTGTGACAGGGACACGAGGTTAGGCCGTCTGGAAAGGAGCAGGTCGGCCTCAGTGGCAGGAAGGCCCGACCACAGGGCATGGGCCCCAGGTGCTGGACTGAATTTCTGGTTAGGGATTCTGACTCAGGAGGCTGCTGAGCTGAAGGGGGCAGCCAGTGGTCGCAGAGAACCTGGGGCACCGGACAAGCCGCTCAGGCCCAGGAACGAGTCAGGCACCCGTCCCCAAAACTAGGGGCACTCACAGCTATCCTCGCTGCCATATGATGAACGACTGTGTGCCGGGCCCGGTGCGAGGCACTTTGCTGGCACTTGACCAGGTGGCTGTCGCAGGCCCTGCCTTTCTGTTGAGGAAGCAGAGTGTTCCCGTGACCGTGAGTGGCTGAGCTGATTCCAGGTCTCACTCTCCCCCTGGCTCCTCCATGGGCTTCCTCTCTTCCTCAGGTCTCAGCTCAAATATCCCCTCCTCAGAGAGGCCTTCCTTGATGTGACCCTGTTCTCAAAGGACAACTCCATCACTCTCTAATCCCTTACCCTGCTCCACTTTTCTCCCAGCACTGAGCATTATGTAATAATTTAGAACAGCATAATGGACACAAGGTTATCATTTCCTTGTTTGTTTAGTCACTCCATCTTTGTCTCCACACTTCACGAGCACAGGGCCTCACGGCTGAAACAGCGCTTGGCCATAGTAGCTGTTCCATGGTTTCTGAGAGGGTGAATGAATGAATGAGGGGAGGAAGGCAGAGTTCATTCTCTCTCTGCTGCCCACAGCCACTGTGGTCCAGGTGCCGAGTCCCACACGTTCGCCCTAATCCCCCTCCACACCAAGTCTGAAGGGGACCCTGAGTCAGAGTGGGCCCAGCCAGAGGGGCTGGAGCCGGGGCTGAGACCCCAGAATGTACATCCCAGCTCTGTGGAGCCCCTGCTCTCCCACAGGAGGTGGCCTGGGGGGTTGGGCAGCCTGGGAGACCCTGCCAGCCCCCCAGCTGCAGCCCCCAGGGTTCAAGAGGCTCCACTTGGTGGTCTCAAACTTCCTGGCCAGCAGGGCGGCGGGAGGGGTCAGCTCTCCATGTGGTTCCGGCCAGCAGCCTCCAGGACCCTGGGAAGCCCTGTACCTGCGGGGAGGGACCTCGGGGCCTTGAGGGGGTCTGCACAGGGTTGGGGGTCCTCCCCACCCACGGGCGGTTACCAGTGTGCATAGTGAAGGAGATCACGATGGGACCCAGCCCAGCTCTCCAGGACTCAGACCAGCACCCAGTGCCTGCCAGACGGAGTCCTGGAGCCATCGGGCACCCATGGGCCTGCGAAGGGCATGAGGTCTGTGATGAGACGGTCAACCTGGGGGGTGTTCCCCCAGCTCGTCCTCCTGTTCCCTGCGTATCACACCCTCGCTCGCTCTCCCACAGGCGCCCTGCACACCACCCCCGTCCCTACTTCCTCCCTTGCTCCCTCACCCCTTCCCTCCCCTCCTTCTTTTGTTCAACAATCCCTCACTGAGGTGGCTCTGGGGACAAGGCGTAAATCAGCTCAGGGCCTGGCCGTGAGGGGCCCACGGTCCGGAAGGGGGACCTGAAGCACTCATACAAGAGAGTGGGTTCAGGGGCACCAAACGCAAGGGGTACAGACCAGGTCGGCAAAGCCCTCAGGGGGAGGGGACATTTGAGCTGGACCTTGAAGAATGAGTAGGAGTTCGTGGGAGGGAAGGGCAGGAAGGGGGCACCTTGGGAGGAGGGAAGAGCAAGTGCAAAGGCTTGATGAGTGCGGCACCTTCCAGAGCCTCCACAGGCGGTGCCCCACCCGGCCGCCATCCTCACCTCCACGTCACAAGTGGGCAAACAGCCTATGTGACACGCCCTTCCCTGAAGGGCCCGGGTACTAGTAAAGAGAAGAAGCCTGGTGGGTCAGCAGCCCGCTAGGACAGAGGGTCTCCTGGCGCCCTCCTGCAACATGGCGTGCAGCCAGCGTGGCTGCCTGCCCGGCTCTTCCAGAAGGCTCCACAGACTCGACGGCTCAGCCTACGTGCGTCTCCTTCCCTGCTCCTCCCCTTCTTCCTCCTGCTCTCTCTCCTGATGGCGCTTTCTGAGCACCCCCCCTCCCCGTGCCAGGCTCTGGGGACCCAGAGGTACATCAGACCCCACCCTTTACCCAGGGACTCCCAGCTTAGGACAGACGGACATCAAGGAGGCAGTTGTGAAGCATCTAGGTAGTGGCCAACTCTGAATAGGGGCATTGGCTGCCCAGAGTGCTGGCCTGAGCAGAATCCCGAGGCTGAGTCCCTCAGTGATCAGCTAGTAATGTCTGCCTGGGCTGCAGGACGTGATGGGGACCCGGTAGAGATTCCCATGTATTTGTCATCCCCGTGCAGGTGAAGAAGTCGCAGGGGCTTATGGGAGCACAGAAGGGGTCACGGCTAACCCAGCTGGGGGCGCAGGGAACCCAGGCTTGCCCCCATGATTTCTAACCCCATAAACCATCAGAACTGCACAACCTAACAGGCACTTGCTCAGTGAAGGCAAGCTAATGGGAAGGGGAGTGTATTCAGTGAGCGTCTATTCCATGCCCAGAGCCGGACCAGGTGGTCTTCTTAACTGCATTTTTCTGCAAGAGCTATTATTGCCTCTGTTTGATAGGTTGGGAAGGAAAATGGGGGATAGAGAGATGAAGAAACTTGTCCCAGGTCACACAGGGAAGGTCGTAAGGCGGTAGCATCGGACCCGAGCTGTCTGCCCCTGGTGCCCGGGCCCTGATGCCACCCTCTGCCCTGTCGTGTCCCACCCTGTGTGGTACTGGCTGGCAGGGAAGGAACAGGAAGGTAAGGCCTGAATCCAGCCTCAGCCTCTCAGCAGCTGTTGGCCCTGGTGCCAGCCCCTTCCCCCAGGTGCCTCGGCCTGCTTGTCCATGAACCAGACAAGTGAGTCACACACCTCCCAACACCCCCAGCATGACACCTGGCACAGGTGGCCCAGTGAACTATGGTTCCCCCTCCTAGCAAGTGTCCCCCTCCTCCTGCCATGACGTCCTCCCAGTGGCCTGGGGACCCTAATCAATCTGCTTCAGCCTCCACCTGCCTCCTCTACTCCATTCCAGCCACACTGGCCTCTCTGCTGTTTCTCCAACCTGCCTCAGGGCCTTTTCACCTGCTGGATTCTCCCTCAGCCTGCATTGTTCTTCTCCTGGATATCTCCACAGCCCAGTCCCTCACTTCTTTCAAGACTTCGCTCAAATGTCACTTCAGTGAGGTCAACCAGGATCCCCCTGCTTAGAATTGTGACCAGCTCTCCTGTGCACACACCCTCCTGTTCCTGGTCCCCTTTACTCGACTTTGCTTTCTCTTTTTGCTTTTTAACATAGGATATAATTTGCTTGTTACTCATGACTAGTATTTAGTGTCTGTCTCCCCCAACCCGAATGTCAGCTTCAGGAGGGGGTACTTCAGTCTTGTTCCCTCTTGAATCCCAGCGGGCACACAGTAGGTGTCAGTAGGTGTCAGCAAATGAGTGCTGTTGCTGGGAGCTGAGCCGTGTGCAACACAAAATGAGGACAATTCTTCCTGACCGTCAGGATTACACCCTTCACACACTCCGTGCACCCGCAGCGCTGTTAGAAACCCGACACGTGCTAAATCGATTTACTGCAAAATAAAAGATAAATTCGCGCTGTGTCTTTCTGCAGGAGAAGCCCACGCCAGCGGCTGAACAGGCGCGCCAAGGCCTGCACACGCTGGGGGCGGACATGCTGGGCCCCGCTGTAATCACTGCTGACGGCTCGTCCTCTGGGCGGCATCTACACCTCCCCCAGGCCCCGCCCGATTAATGGTTTTCTCTTGCTGTCAACCCAGCAGCTTTAAAATCACACCCGCCTCGGTGTACTCTGTTACCTGGCAACAGCCATAAATCAACAGAACATGCTGGAATGTCGAAGCAAAGCTCCCTGGCTGTTAGCCGTTTGGGCCTTTTTAGATCCAGACGTGTTCATCCGGCCGCGTGCCTCGTCCGCACCCACCTTCCCGCCGCCTGGCTGCCTGAGCACCTGAGACTGCGCACTTTGAAACTACCTCACAGCCTCTCTGATTTTTCAGCACGGGTCTTTTGTGCTTCCTCTTTGCTCTGGCCAGTGCCCAGGAACAGGTCCAGGCCCGTCCCTCCAGCCTGCGTGCCTCCGTTTCAGCCCTACAGCCAGGGGACTTGGGTGGGCCCTGCAGTGTGGCCTGCAAATAGCCCGTGGACATAGTACCCCTGGGGGTCAATACGGATGGGAAGTCCCTGCCCCGGGTGCCCTCACACTGGAACCCATCTTGCATTTTCTCACTCATTCATTCGATCATTCAGTCATTCAACAAACAGTTACAGAGCTCTTCCTTTCTGCCAGCAGACCCCATGCCAGGGCCACACAGGCAGGGAGGAATAAGGCCTGGGCCTATTCTCAAAGAGCTTGCCTTCCACTGGAGAGGAACTGACCAGAACACAGCAACATCAAAGCAACACGGATCCCCCGGCCTGAGGCCAGACTTGACGCAGACTCTCAGGGACGACAAGATAAAACCTGTTCTGAACTCAAGACGCTTGTAGCTCCCGGTGGAGCCAGGCAAGCACATGGTGTGGCAAGTGGCACTGTCCAGGCAAGTGCACAGGGTGCCCGGGGTGGGTGGGGGCTAGAGAAGGGCCAGAGGACCCGGCAGGCCAGGCCAGAGAGGCCTTCACGGAGGAGGGGCCACCTGTGTTGAGTCTGAAGGACAAGCGAGAAGGTGCCACTGGGGCTCCGGGCACAGGAAACAGAGGGGCCAGGAGAGCTGTCCACCATCCGGTGTGGCTGGAGAAGCAGGAGCTGACCAGGCAGTGTAGACCCGAGCCAAAGAGCCAGGCTGAGTTGTTGCTGCAGTGTTGGGGGTAAGGTGGGAACATGAGCAGAAAGCTTGGATTCAAGACCCATTCTCTGGCTGCCGTGCAGACGAAGCTGCTGGGGGGGAGGGTGCGGGGAGCCAGAGCAGGTCGCTGATGAGGCTGCAGCAGCTGCACGGGGGTGGGGGGTGGGGGCCTGACCTGGAGACATGCTTCGGGAGGAGGAAGGGAGACTGTAGTCTCCAAAGGGGACTGGACAGAGGCAGGGGCCAAGGCCGGAGGAGCCGGGGAGGAGGGGAGGGAGGGCCGCTGCCCATGTGACAGGAGAGCTGTCCATGATGGGGCGCACGTGCAGCAGGAGGGCGGAGGAGCTGGGTATCACCCTCCCACTCCCTGCAGGCCGAGGGCCCTAAGTCCCCGGCCATGGCCTCCGCAGCCAGAACAAAAGTCCTGCCGATGAAAGAGCCAGCAAGCAGCTCTCTGAGGACTGGCACGAGAGCCTGGAGGCCAGGGACGGGCCACCACACAGCCCGATCCTCTGCCGTTGGCACGTCTGTCACACCTGAGCCCATCTGAGTGACAGCAAGTTGGTGTTAGCACCGCAAATGCCATACCAACCAGTGAGGAGGCTGGGCGCCAGCTGGACCCCGGGATGCAGCAACAGGGGCGGCCAAGGCAGTTAGCAGGCAGGACAAGGGGCCCGCTGACCAGGCCCCTCCAGAGAAGGGACAGTGCCAGGTGTGGTGCTGCAACACAGCAGGGGCTCAGGGTGTGGTGCTGAGTGACAGCTGATCCCACAAGGGCTGAGCGACGTTGCTGCCTGACCCCATGACCTCCCGTGAGGGGATGGGCACAGCGTCCCATCCGAGCTCATCCGAGCTCATCCCAGGCTCTAGCAGCGATTCAGAAGGAAGGGGACGCTGAGTCGGGTGGCAGAGGGGTGAGGACACTCTCTCCGCCTGGAAAATGGAGATAGTCGGTCTCCGAGCCTTTCTCCAGGGCCGCAGGGAACATCAGTTGGAGGAGAGGGCGTCGAGGGCTTTGAAACAGGACCGCTGCCAGGGAGGGAGGGAGGCTCCGCGGGCCGGCTCTCCCAGCTCTCTCCTGCCGGATGATCCACGCGGCACACTCGCGCCCTGGGGCTGCCATCGCCAGGGACCACAAACTGGGGACTGAAAATAACAGAAATTCATTCTCTCGCAGTTCTGGAGGCCAGAAGTCCGAACTAAGTCTCACCGGGCTCAAGTCGAGGGGCTGGCAGGGCTGGGTCCTTCCAGCGGTTTGGGGAGACTCTGCTCCAGGCCCCTCCCCGGGCCTCCGGTTGCTGCCACAATCCTTGGTGTCCGTTGGCTTGTGGACACATCACTCCAATTTCTGCCATCTCCTCTGTGTCTCTCTAATCCACCTCTCCTTCCTCGTAGAAGAACACGGTCATTGGCTTCAGGGTTCGCCCCCAGTCCAGGATGGTCTCACGTCAAGGTCCTTTAATTTAATTTCCTCTGCAAAGACCCAGTTTCCCAAAAAGGGTCACAGTCACTGGCATCGGGGGTTAAGACTTGGACATGTCTTTTTGGGAAACAAAACTCAATCCACTACCCATGAAAAGAAAATTCCTACTTTACAAAGAAGACGTTCAGGCACGAAAAGAATCGGACCAACGAAGAGTCCCGTCAGGACCCGGGCCAGGCAGCCTCCGAGGCCAGGCTGCTCCCAGAGCTCAGCTTTGAAATGGGGACAGCAAAGCTTTGGCTCGAACATTCTTCCTCTCCTTTTCACTGAGAAAACTCATCTATAACAAACCTGTGATGGAGGTGGGAACGTATTTTCTAGGGGAGGAAGAGGCAAGTCAAGGTGGAGTTCTGTTGGTTCTGGCGGGTCTTCCCTGAGCGCCTCTGTGTGTCAGACCCTGTGCGGGATGCTGGGTGTGCGAAGACGAGATAAGTCAGGGCTGGTGGGAGGCAGAGGTTGGGGAGCAACAAGTAAACAGCTGGCAAGTACAACACAGTGCCTGAGGATAATTATACGAAAAGAACAATTACCCACCTCTTCCTGCAGGACGGCTCCAGAAGACCTTAAGGCGATGATCCTTGATCCGAGTTACAATCCAGCAGGAGTGACTCAGAAGAAAGAGGGAGAGGGGCCCCCTGGAGAAATGAGACAGCGCCAGGTGCAAAGGCAAGGTGACAAAGTGCTCGTGAATGCGAGAAGAGGAATGGACTGCTGGTTACCTATCTTTAGAAGAGAACAGATTTAGGAGGAGGAGCGGGAGCTCGCCCTACAGGTAGCAAGACATTCAAAGTTAGGAAACTGGATGTGATGCCGAGAGGACATTACCGATTGGTGGGAAAGGTGGACCGTTCACTAAGTGGGGCTGCAGGGGTTGCTCTCACTTTGGAAAAAAAATACATTTAGACCCCTACCTCAAATCCTACACAAAAATCAATTCTAAGCAAATTAAAGATTTAAATTTGAGAAGCAAAACTTGAAAACTTCTATAAGACATTATGGAAGACTATCATTATGACCCCAGGTAGGATAGGATTTCTTAAACTCGTCAAAAAGAGGAAGACATTCTACTATGTTAAATGGAGAGCTTAAGACATCACAAACTGAAGACAAGCCGCACGCAAGAAGAATGCATTCACCACGTAGCAAATGAATGATTGATTAACAGAGAAGGAGAATGTTGACAACTAGATGTCAACAAGAAGTCAAAGAACCCAATGAAATGTTAGCACAAAGCAGAGCAAGCATTTGCTAGAGGAGGCAGCTGGAAACATATGAAAAGGTCACCAGGGAAATAGAAATTAAAATCACATGACCGTTAACACCACCAGGTTGGCAAAACCTCGGACGTCTGTGAATATGGAGAGTCGGCGAGGTCTTACGCTGCTGGAGGCAGTCAACTGGTACAGTGGGTTCAGAACACTGTTTGTCGATACACAGTCAAGCTGGGGACAAGCACACACGAACCACAGCGGCTTTTCTCTAGTAAACACCCTCACAGCCCAGATCGAGGGACAGACAGACAGTAAATGTCACAGCACGTCGTCACGAGAACCAACAAGGGCAACAACCCAAATGTCCAGTCACAAGAGGATGGATAAGTTCTGGCACATTCTTACAAGGGGAGAGTGCACAGCATCAAAAGTGAATGCGGGAACGCCTAACACATCCACACAGACGCTGAGTGAAACAAGCTGAGCCCTTGGAGAACAGAACGGAATGTTCTCTTTATACCACGTTCACAAGCAGTGCTCAGCTGAGCACTAGATGGTTTAGGGCTACAGCTCTGTGACGAAACTGCAGACACAAGACAGAACACTCAGGACCTCGGTGAGAAGAAGTTGGCAGTGGCCCTCCTGGAGACCCTCTACCACAGGCAGGAAAGGGCTGGGAGTCTCGAGGAAGAGGCAGGAGGCCAGGCTTCCTGGGACACGGTGAGGGAGGGGGAGCGTGACCAGACACGAGGCTGGAGGAACGGATGGAGAGGGCAGGTGAGGCAGGGCCTGGGAGAGCACGGGAAGGCGTCGACTTTCCTTCTAAACTTGACGTGTGATCGGAGTCTCGTTCTAACAGATCTTGCTGGCTGTTGTGCAGACAATGGGTTGCAGAGGGCAACGATGGAAGCGGGGACCCTGACTAGGAGGCTGGTGAGTTTGTCCAGACAAGAGATGCCGATGAGAATGAAGATGGAAGAAATGGGAGGATTCAGAATATACGTGGCAGTGGAACTGATGAACTTGATGATGAACTGGATGTGGGGGCAAAGAAAGAAGGAGATCAAGGCAGAGTCCCAGGTCTGGGGCCTGAGGCATCAGATGGAGAAGAGAGTGAGGATGCTGGTGAGGGCGGTGACTGGGGAGGAAAGTCAAGAGTTCCATTCTGGTCGTGTCAAGTTTGAGACGCCTGGTGTAGACATTTAAGACAATATCGACTGCAGATGGGGATGGAAACAGAGGAGCTCAGGGACAGGGCCTGGGCCTCAGTTTCCTCAGCTGTAACAAAGGTTGGCCTGGGTACATGAATCAGTAATTCACTCATTGTCATGGCCAGTTAATATTGCACCGTCCAGGCATACCGCTTGTTGCTCGTCTATTCATCAGTTCCTGAGCATTTGGGTTGCCTCCACCTTTTGACTGTTATGCATAATACTGCGTGGCCCTTCGCGCACAAGCTCTTGTCTGAACACATGTTTTCAGGTCTCTTGGGGATACACCTAGGAGTGGAATTGCTGGCTTATATGATAATATTATGTTTAACTTTTGAAAAACCACCAGACTGTTTTCTGTAATAGCTGTGCCATTTTAACTTCCCACCAGCAGTGAGGAAGCTTCCGAAAGCAAGGACTTTCTCTCCTGCCCACCCAGCTCCGAGCCGGCCCGGGCTCCTTGCAGTGGGCGCTCGTGGGGCAGTCTGCTGAAATGACAACCAGGAGCCGAGGAGCCCGGGGAGGGGGCAGGGGTGCATTTCTGTGGGAGGGCTTCCCAAATAGCCTACCGGGCAGTTTCTTCTCTCTCCTGCTTCCTCGTGATGCAGACCCTCGGAACCTCAGTTTCCTCGTGTGCAAGATGAGATGATGTGTACTCAGAGACTGATCACAGATTCAGCATCCAACACGTAGGGAGTGCTTCCCTCACGCGGACTCCTCACATGACCTCTGGAAAGGTGTCACTTCTTATTGCCATTCCACAGAGGGGACAGGAAGTTGCCTGGGCCCACCCAGCCACCACGTAGCCCGGCCTGGCCTTGGACCCACAGGGGCTGCCTCATGGGCTTCCTGCTGGGCTGTGTGCCCAATATGGTGCTTCTCACCCAGGGCAGGTGCCTGGCAGGGGTCCCTGGGGGTAAGAATCACCATCGAGAGAAGGTCAGTCCTGCCCCTGACCCAGAGGCCCCGCTCACCTTCTCCCAGGTGAGCCACCAGGTGGCCTTGCTGGGGAGGAGGGCGAGCATCCTCATCAGGTCTCTCTCTGGCCACGAGGGGCTGGTGACGGGGAAGCTGCATGAGGTTATTTCTGGGAGTGCGGGGATTTGGGAGCCGACTGCACAGGCTTTCTAAAGAAAACTCTGCCTCCTCTATAAATAGCTCCTCTGACGCCTTCTGAGCTCCTGACGCCTCTGGGGTGGAGGGGCGGGTAGCACCCTGCCCACACGCCCTCGCCACGACGGTGGTGTGATTGCGCAGTGGAAGGGCGTGTGCGGCGGCCAGGGCAGGATTTCAGGAACCAGTGGCACCTCCCATGGAAGCCCAAGGGGCCAGCGTTGTTGCCAGCTGTTCATTTTGCCTAGGAAGGACTTCTAAAAACAGGACCCCTTATTATCACCATCATGTCATAAAAGAAATCCTATGTTAATGCCAAAAAGAACGTAGAAAGGGCATAATCTCAGAAAGAAGGACAGGCCAGTAAATTGAATTTTTTTTTTTTGAGGAAGATTAGCCCTGAGCTAACATGTGCCACCAATCCTCCTCTTTTTCCTGAGGAAGACTGGCCCTGAGCTAACATCCGTGCCCATCTTCCTCTACTTTATATGCGGGACGCCCACCACAGCATGGCTTGACAATTGGTGCGTAGGTCCAGGCCCAAGATCCCAATCAGCGAACCCCGTGCTGCCGAAGTGGAGCATGCAAACTTAACTCCTGCGCCACTGGGCCAGCCTCAATTTTTTTTTTCTTAATGAAAAACTCACTGCAGAGTCCTTGCTATTCTAATTCTTCCAGAATCTTGTGAAAACAGTGTTGGAGAGCACATACCCGCAGACCTGATGATGGGAGTCCCAGAGGCTGAGGCTCTGAGGCGCTGCCTCCACCCGGGGGAAGGGTGGGCAGACGGATGATGGCCCGGGATCAGGCGGCTGGGCATTGTGCTGGTGTAACCGAGCTCAGTGAGTTTGTCTCTTGGTGAGTGCAGCGCCGAAAAGCACAACCAGGGCTGAAGCAGGTGAAGAAAAGGTTTATAGCTTGCACAAGCAACGGAGAACACCGGGGATAGCCCCCAAAGCAGTGTCCCCCAGAGCCTAGTGCATGAGGAGGCTTTACGCACCAGAGTGCAGAGGCTGTGTTACCACTGTGTAACAACTGGGCCTGGTCGAGGTGCACGCGCAGGCTGTTACACAACGTAACGAGCTCAGTGCAACAGCCAGTACATCACAGGTCCGCGGTGGCTTTTGGACGCTTGGTGCCGGAGCAGTTTGCCCGGGGTCCTGCTGCAACCGTGTCACTTTCACTGTGGGATGGCAACATCCGCAAAGATGAGGACATCACCTTCTGAAAAACAGCCCGTTTAGTTTTCTCCTTATCTGGAAGACATTTGACAGCCCATGTTTAGTTACGGGTCAGATTCTCAGTAACCCCTTCCTTGCCTGGTTTCTGGTCACACCGGGTCCTGCAGATATGGGTTAAAAGGATAGCCAGCCCCTCTCTGAGATGTGGTTCACTCATCTACAAAGAGAACTGGCGATCCCACATCTCAGGGGGGCGCAGAAGATAAGGTGAGGCAACGGATATGAATTTGCTGTCGCTCTGCTGCCCACACAAGACGTCCTTGTCATTGTCCTCTTTGCAGACTGCACAGCCTGGATGGTCCTGGAGCCCCAGAAGCTGCCTCTAGGGTGCCCTGCTGGGTCGAGATCCCTGCCGCAGGGTCTGGGGATGCTTTGGGAATGGTGGGCAGTCAGGAGGACACTGAGGGGGGGGTCCTGAGGACACCTGCCAGGAAAAAAGTCACCGATGCAGATATGAGTTGAATTGTGTCCCCCTAAAATATATGAAGTCCTGACCCCCAGTACCTCAGATCGTGAGCTCGTTTTGAAACTGAGTTGTTGCAGATGTAATTAGTTTTGATGACGTCACCTTGGATTAGCGTGGGCCCTAGCCTATATGTCTGGTGTCCTGATAAGGAGGGACAGAGACACACGATGACAGAGACGATGACAGAGAAGGAGACTGGAGTGCTGCTGCCACAAGCCGAGGAAGCCGAGGGCGGAGGACAAACACCAGAAGCTGGGGAGGCAGGCAGGAGCCTCCCCTGGAGCCTGCAGCGGGAGCGTGGCCCTGCGACACCTGCACTTCCGACTCCTAGCCTCCAGGCTGTGTTCCAGCACCTGGTTAGTACGGCCCTGGGAGACTGGCACGGACGCCTGGCACAGCGCTGGCCCAGCAGGGGCCAGATACAGGTGCTGAATGAGTGGTGTTCCTTGAGTGCTTACTGCGTAGCACGCACTGGGCTAAAGGATGGGATGAGTCTGAGTGTATGGTGTGGCTGCTGTTTGTGTCAACTCTTATAAGCACTCGAGGGCAGTCCCTTAATCCACAGGACCACCCTCCGAGGTGGGTACTACTTTAGGTCTCACCTGGTGCAGGAGAAAACCGAGACACAGAGCCACGAGCCACTTGCCCAGGGCCGTGTAAGTCACTGAGCCATGACACAAACGTCCAGAGCCCTTGCTGGTCAGCATTGCAATGCTCCCTCCCAGCCTGTTGCCCAGCACACAGTAGGTGCTCAATAAATGCTCACTGCCCCATACTTGTTCACTGCTTTCCCCCAGCTGTGCCGAGAAAGTTCTGGGAATCTGTGAGGGTCCTTGGTTTACAGACAAGAGAAGTGTTTGCTCCCCTCCCCAGCCTGCCAGGGCCTCCGGGTTACTGGATGAGAGGTACTGAATGAGGCCTGATTTGATTCTACCTTTAACATTGCCACTTCCTCCAGGAGGCCCTCCCTGACCAGCCCCCGTCTATATTAGCATCCTGTTGTGGATTAAACTGTGTCCCCCCAAAAAGATATATTGAGGCCCTAACCCCCAGTGTCTGTGAATATGACCTAATTTGGAAATAGGGTCTTCGCAGACAGAATCAGTTTAAGACACGGTGACAGCAGATCAGGGTGGCCCTAATTCAACATGACCGGCGTCCTTGTAAGAAGTGGCCAGAGACAACAGGAAAATGCCGTGTGATGACGGAGACAGAGATGATAGTGATGCATTTACCAGCCAAGGAGCACCAAGGATTGCCAGCCACCGCCAGAAGCTACGAGAGAGGCAGCGACGGACTCTCCTCTAAGACCCCCGAGCGAGCCGGCCCTGTAGCACCTCGATCTCAGCCTCTGGCCCCCAGAACTGAGAGGCTCCGTTAACGGAGTTCTGAGCCCCCCAGCTTGTGGTACCTTGTTACAGCAACCACAGGAAACGAATATACACCCCACGCTTTGCCACAAGCTGACTGTGCTCATCCTGGTCTAACTTCCACCCCGTGTTCTTCTGGCACATTCTAGAACCCAGATATCCGAACTTCCCCAATGTAACAGTTCAGACGATATGGACCTTCTCCCCTCAGGGCAGGGTCTGTGCATTATATTCTGCGTATGCAGGGCAGGGAGGTGCCCTTCTAGGAAAATGAAGGGCTCTAGAGTCAGCCAGAGTGTGCTGACTGCTCAGCTCTGTCACTCCCCAGCGCTGAGACCTTGGGCCAACCAGGTGACGTCTCTGGTTTCCAGTCACCTCTTCCACAAAAGTGGCCATAGCCGTACCACCTTGGGAGACGTAAGGATTAAGCAGGAACAGGTGTGCAAACACCTGGGCAGCTCCTGATCCACTGGTCTTCAACGAGCGCTTCCTGGCTTGGACCGACTAGCAGGACGGATCCCGCAGGGGGGCGGTTCATTCAACAAATGCTTAAACTTCTGTTAATGTCGTAGGTTCACAGAATGGAAAAGGTTAATTGCATGATATTTTCATCTGCTATTTAGATACATAGGAAAAGAATAACTCAATTATACCAGGTTTTGTACTTTATGAAAAGGAAAAAAAGTCAAAGGGAGGTCGGTAGCTTTCCCTTACACAAAATTAATTCGCTGCTCATTATCATGGTTCTGCTTTTGTATTCTTCAGCTTCCTAAATAGAAGAGGCCCGATTTATACACCCCATCTGTATTTGAACATTTTTAGAATGCCTCAAAATTAGTGTTGATTTCATTAATTTTCATCAGAGATTGGCAAAATATTTTCCTACGTGATCTGGGTGAGTCATTCAGGGGGAGGATGGGGGTGTCTGCAGAGTGGGTGCTCCCCAGTGTAGAGAACTGAGCAAGGAGCAGAGGAGATGGGGCGTGCGGGGGCCCCTCCCCGGCCTCCCCTCCGGGTACTCCTTCCCACCCTTCCAGGGTGTTCTCCTTGTGCAACCTTTCCCTGAGTCTGCGTCGCCGAGAGAAGAAAGCCGAACCTCCTTGGCTTGGGCGGCCGGCCCTCTGTGAACCGGGCCAGCCTTGTCCACCCTCACACCTGCACCTGTCCCTTCACCTCCCCTCACTCAGAACTCCTCCAGCCCGGCTGGAGCGGCACGGAGCAGCACACATAGGCGTCCACCTGCACAGCCCGGCTGGTTCCCATTGCCCCTGCCTCCAAGTTCCCATCAGGCCTCTCCTTTCCCAGGAGGCCTTTCTTTGGCTCACTCCTCACACCTTCCCACCCAGTGAGGACCCTCCTCTGGGCAGCCCAGCCTCCTCTCTTCCTGCCTGCATCACAGCTCCGTAAAGGCAAAACTCATCTCCGTCCCCACTCTCTGGACAGACCCCATCACATCCGGCCTGTTCGTCATACTGAATTGAAAAACAGAGGCTCCAGCAACATGATTTATTCACTAATATCTGAGGTTCTCAAAACTGAACGTGTCCATTGAGAATATGCTTATCAAACGTTTGCGAACACATGAGTGAGTGAGTGAATGAGTGAGTGAGTGACCCAGGCGTCCCCCTTTGGGAAATTTCCTAGCTCTCACATGTGATCACATTATACCAACTGCAACAAGCCTTTTGAAAACCCTCACATTTAGAGCAAAATTAATAATACTGTTTTTTAAATTCCCTAAGATGCAAGAAAGTGCAGTGGAGTCCTTTCTATAATCCTGATTGACCAGCTAATGCTGTTAAGTCAGAATGTTATGAAGTATGGTCCTATCGGCTCTGACTTCACTGGGTTTTATCATGAGATGACACATCTGCTTTCGAACTCAACTGAAGCCTACAGTTATTAGGCACTCAGCGCTTGTCAAGCACCACCCGAGGCACTTTTGTGTGCATTGGATCGTTGTCCAGAACCCTGGACCCAGGTGGTGCCTCATCCTCAACCTTTTCCTCGTCACCAGCAGCAGCAGCACCACCACTGCTATTCTCACCTCCACCACCATCACCACCATAATCACCACCACCACTATCATCATGATCGCAACCGCCATCACCACCACCACCATCACCATCCTCACCGGAACAGCTAACATTTATTAAGCACTTACTCCATGCCGGGCCCCAGTCTAAGCATCTGACATGTTTTTCTCTGGTAACCCTCACACCCGCTCCATGAAACAGGCATGATGTTTATTATCTCCATTCTCATAGATGAGGAAAGATTAGGATAAACTCAGGGACTTTCTCAAATACACAGCTAGCGAGTGTCAAATCAGATGCTTGGTCTCATTCACTCAGCCAACAAGCGTTTTCTGAGAGGGTCTCTTGTGTATTAGGCATCATTCTAGGGTTGGGAGGCACAGAACTTACAAGCCACAGGCAGGAGGTCTACACTCCAGGGTGCATGTGTGTGTGTGTGCACGCCTGCCAAGTGTGTGTCTGTGTACATGTGGGTGGAGCAGGGACACAGACAATGGAAAGATAAACAGGAAGTGAACAAGGACAATTTCCAAGAGGTTCAAGTGCAGTGATGAGGTTAAAGTACCTGAGACAGAAGGTGATGGGGCAGGTGGACAGGGGATATCTGAGTAGGCGGCATCTGAGTCACTGGAAGGACAAGAGGGTACCTCTGGGGGTGGAGCTCCAGGGAGAGGGGACAGCAAGTGCTAAAGTCCCATGGTGGCCGCCATCCAGCCGTGTTAGGAGCAGAAAGAGCCGCTGAGTCTCCGGGTCCCGGGCAGGGGAGAGGGTGGCAGGGTGAGGGCAGGACAAGGGGCAGGGCCAGGCCATGTGGGCGTGGGTTGGAGTTTGGGTTTATTCTACGTGCAGTGGGAAGGGTTTTCAGCAGGTGGGTAACGTGATCTTTCTTACGTGTTAAAAGGCCATATGTGCCGCTGAGTAGGGAATGGGCTGAAGGAAAGCAGGAATGGAGACAGGGAGAGCAGTTCGAAGCCTCCTGTAGTGATCCAGGTGAGAGATGGCAACTGTCCGGAGCTCAGCGGTGGCCGTGCGACTGCAGGAAGTGAGGAGTGTTTGCAATTCACTGCGGAAATGGAGTCAACGAGAATAACTATCAGTTAGACATGGGGGTGCTGGGAAGAGAGGCTAAGGACCCTGAGGACAGCAAACACTTACCTGCCAGGGACGGCTCCAGGGCATCGTTGGAACAGAGCAGGAGAGCAGGTAGGTACCACTGCTAGCACCTTGGAAACTGGAGGAGGGAACTGAGGCACGGAGAGCTAAGGTCACACAGCCGGAAGGTAGATTCAAGCCCAGGGAGAAAAGTTGGTCCAGGGTGCTGTGCTCACCCTGTGCAGATGGGCACCAGGCTGGGTGTGAGCTCCAGGCAAGGGTGGTGCCATCGGATCAGAGGCACTCAGGGCCCTTGAACGCGACCGGAGTAAGAGTGGATTCGTTTGGCTGGATTTCTGCGTGGATTCAATGAACATGGCATCTTCTCTGGTGTCAAGGTTTACCCCCCGCTTACTCATTTTTTTGCCAGAGGCTCAATTGATTTTTTTTTATCGCAGTTGATTTCTAAATAGCATTTTCACTTTCCCCTTGAATATCTTGTATTTCAGCTCATAAATCCTGGACACACTGTGCTGGCCCCGTCTCTGGATGGTTGTGGGAAGAACCGACAGGCAGACTGGTTCGCCACTTCTCAAGAAGGGCTCCTGATGGAAGCCTTCAGGTTCTCACCTCTGTTTTCAAGTTAGAGTGTTTCAGCTTTGCTACTGTCCTCTCTCAAATGCAGGAAAACCAGTTACACGTGCAGTTTCCTGTCCGAGAAGTTGACAGTTTTAAACACTGCAGCTGAAGCAATGGCCAGGGACCCTTCCTAAGACTGGAACACCACGTTGTCATTGCCTCCGTGCTCTGAAGCTCATTCCACTGTGATTGTCTTGGGCCTTTCAATGTTACTGAATTTTCAGAGCTGAAAGTCACTTCACTGATCGTGTTTAACCCTCTCTTTTGATAGGTGAGTGAACTGGCTTCTAAGCGAGGCAGGTGATGTGCCCCAAGGACGAAGGCTGATCTGAAGGGGACCAGTTCAGTGTAAGACATGGGGAGTGGGTGGATGGACTTTACCTAGTGTACCAGTTAGCTATCACTGTATGACAAATAACCCCAGAATTTAGGGGTTTAAAACAACCACCATTCCCTTGCTCATCACTCTGCAATCTGGGCCAGGCTCAGCTGCTGGTCCTTCTGCTGGCTGACCTGGGGTTACTCAGCGACCTCCAGCAGTCGTCTGGATGCTGGCTGGGCCTGGGTGATCCGAGATGCCTCAGCGGAATGGTTAGAACAGCTGGAGGCTGGCTGGGCTGCTCTTCAGATGCAGAGTCCAGCAGGGTAGCCAGCCTTCCCTGTGTGGTGGCTTAGAGCTGAAATGGGGCCACGGGGGAAGGTGCAAGGCCTCTTAAGTCACCCAGTGTCACTTCTGCCTCTTTCTATTGGTCAAGGCAAGTCACAGCCAGACCAGATTCCAGCCCAGGGGACACGGACTTCGCCTCTTGTTGGAAGGAGTAGCAAAGCCACGGTACACACAGGCAGGCAGGAGAGGTGTGATTGCTTTGAGGTCATTCAATTAAAATCTCCAGGGTCAGGCACCTCCCCTGGGCCAGGGTTCGGGGACCGTCTGCTGACCTGTATTGAATTCCTCATCTGTGAGCAGCAGCTTGAACCCAAGACAGCCTGACCCCTGGGACAGTGCTGGCCTTGCCCCTGGATCAAGGCTCTGAAAAGACCTAATGGGCATTAGGTGAGACTGACTATCCATGACAGGCAGTGTCATGTCATCATGTGAGTGGAAGTTCCAGCTCCCCTCTTACCAGCTGTGAGACCTTGGGCAGGTTGATCCACCTCTCTGAGCCTCAGTGTTCTCACTTATATCCTAAGGATATTGCATCTACTTCAAGGTTTGCTCTGAAGGTAAAATGGTATAAAAGTGTACAGTGTCAGCCCATGACAATCCAACAAATGACAGCAATGATTATCAATGTCATTGGTTAACTTGTTAGAGCTTGGGGATCAGAAAGACATAACAATAGCAGCCAAAAGTTGTGGCGTGCTTACAATGTCCCGGCCCCATGGCAAGCACCTCACATGGGTATCTCATTGGATCCTTGGTAATCTAATGAGCTAGGTCCTTCTATTGACTCGTAGGTCAATAGGAAGAAGCTGAGGGTCAGAGAAGGAGAAATCAGGGCAGATCATAAGCGATGGAGCGGTTTTGAGCCCAGCTACTCTCACATCCAAGGCTGAGCTCTTAACAACCACATTCGCATATTTGGGCAAATTGTTTAAACTCTCTGGGCTTCTGTTCCCTCAAGTGGATGGGTAACCTAGGGTTGGTAAGTTTCCTAGCACAGTGCCAGGCCCAGATCTTGTGGACACTGGATAAATGGCCCTGGGTGATCCCTGCCTCTGTGACCGACCAGTGCTGGGGGCCAGCTGGATGAGTTGGGAGGGAAAGGCCGGCTGTCTCTCCATTTTCGCCTTGCCTCTTCCAGCAGGGGTGGCTGTTTGAGGTTTTAAATCAAGGGCAGCAGCTGGACTAATGGTTTATCGTGGTTCACAACTCGTGGGAATTCTAGTCTGGGAGTATATTCTGAGTCCACCCAATTCTTTCACCTTGACATCGGCATCTCTCATCTGGACAAACTCACCAGCCTCCTAGTCAGGCTCCCCGCTTCCACCCTTGCCCTCTGCAACCCATGGTCCATACGAGTGGCAGCAAGATCTGTTAGAATGAGACTCCGATCACGCGTCAATTGTAGAAAGAAAGTCGACGCCTTCCCGTGCTCTCCCAGGCCCTGCCTGACCTGCCCTCTCCATCCGTTCCTCCAGCCTCATGTCTGGTCACGCTCCCCCTCCCTCACTGTGTCCCAGGAAGCCTGGCCTCCCCCCTCTTCCTCGAGCCTCCCAGCCCTTTCCTGCCTGTGGCAGAGGGTCTCCAGGATGGCCACTGCCAACTTCTTCTCTCCCGAATCCTGAATCACGTCCAGAGGAGGAGCCTGGCTCCCTCTCCTGGATGCTGGGCTAGGTGGAGTCTCACTTAAGCAGCAGGATGCAGTGGAAGCGACGTTCGAGGACTGGGAGGCTGCATCAGAAGAAGCCACGTCACTTCCGTCTGGGTCTCTAGAGTTCACTCTTGAGATGACCAGCCCGGGGGAAGCCGGCTGCTGTGATGTGAGAATCCCGAGCCACATGGAGAGGCCACCTGTGGGTGCTCTTGTCAACTGCCCCAGCGGAACTCCGGCTGACAGCCAGCATCAACTACCAGCCACGTGAAGAGCCATCCTGGATGACCAGCCCAGACGAGCCTCAGATGATGCAGCCCCAGCCATGTGGAGATGTAGAGGAAGGGCCTTCTAGGGGAGGGAACAGCAGCTGCGAAGGCCCTGAGGTGCTGGCTGGGGTGGAGTGAGCCAAGGGAGGTAGGAAGCCACAAAGTCTGAGAAGCACTGGGGCAGACACAGTGGGTGACATGGGGCTCTCGGGCCCTGGTTAGGATCCTGGGATCACTCCAGGCAGGACAGGAGGCCGTGGAGATCAGAGGAGAATCACTCCGGCCACGTGTGGAGAAGAGACAGTGGAGGGAAGGACAGAGGGGAGGGAGCCAGAGTGGCTGACCTGGGACACACAGGCAGGGGCAATGAGGCTCAGTGGCAGCCGCGAAGGTGGCCCATATGGCCAGACCTGGGATCATCTCAAAGGCAGAGCCAGCAGCATTTGCCAACAGATTAGCTGTGGGTGAGAGAAAGAGAGAGGCGTTGAGGACAACACCAAAGGGTTCAGGAGCAAGTGATGAAGCACTGAGTAACGTGGAGAAATGTGAATGCTGATATTGACCCAGCAAAGTGGCCCCAGAGCCTTGTCAGAGCGAGAGGGCAGGAAGTGGGTTAAGTCTCTATCAATTACCCGCCTGGATTCTCCAGAGCATCCTGAAATTACTTCTTATTTGCTTACTTACTGTCTTTGTGGCCTTCTGGAAGAATCTCCAGGGCCCAGCACAGGTTCTGGCAGGTGTGCAGACACGATAAATATTGTGGAATGGAAGGAAGGGAGGACGGAAAATGGAAGGAAGCAGGCAGAGAACAGGGAAAGAAGAGGAGAGAGTGAGAGGGCGGGGAGGAAGGAGGGAGGGAGGGAGGCTGGGGGGGGTGGGGGAGGAGCCCAAGGCCAGGGCCACACAATCACCCTCCTTCACTCTCAGCCAGTGTGCGCTCCTCTGTGTAGCCCCACTGCGTGTCACAGAGCAGCAGGGAGATTTCCCTGTTTCCCGAAGGATTTCCTGGGCACACAGCGGGCCCCTAGACTTGAAGCCTTAGGCTGGGGCTGGCTCGGGGCTCGCTGGCTCCAGCGCTGAGAGCCCAGCTGGCCGAGTGCTCATTCACATGGGAAAGAAGTGCACTGTCCCGTTGGTCCTCTCCCCAGAAATCCACCCCATGGCCCCCACGCTCCTCCTCCTGTTCTAGCGGCCCTTCAGACCCCTGGGGACAGAGATGATCCCCAGACAGGTCTTTCCAAACCAAACCCTCCGTGATTCCTGATTCCTCAATTATTCATTCAACAAGTGATTTCTGAGCCCCACCATGTGCCAGCCCTACTCTGGGCTCTGGAGCCAGAAAGACAGAGATGCCCCCGTCACAAGCCTGACGGCACCCACAGGGGCAGGGCCTGGACCAGATGCACCATGTCCACCCTGGGTGCCCGTGTCCCGGTGTCCATGGCAGACCGGGGTTAAAGGGCCAGGGTAGGAGCGACTCTGCAGCTCCTGGGCCACCCAAAGCCTGGGCCTCTTCATCTGTGACACGGGCCTCGGCCGTGCCTTCCTCACGAGGACGGGGACCATGTGCCCTCCCCCACTGCTGTGTTCTCTAGCGCCTAGCCCAGGGCCCATGGAGGTCTGTCTGCTGACTGAACGAATGTGTCACAGTGTCAGGGGGTTCATGGCGCTAACATACCCGAACCCACATGACTCTTGATGGTGCTACACATGATCTCCTGGGGCAACTTCGGGAGGACAGTGGGGCCTCAGCTGACCGGCCAGCCAGTCCCCAGAGCCGGCTGGTGACCCTGTGGTCTCCATCAGCATTTGCTGGACAGGAGGGGCCCCGGTTCCAGCCCCACATCCTGAGCTCAAAGGCCCCGTTGGTTACGGCGTCCTCTGTGCCCAGGAGCTCGGGGCTGCGCAGTGAGCTAGGGGTTGTGCAGCGAGCGGGGACAGCGCCAGGGAGAATGACTCAGTGTGGGGATGGTTACACCTGTCATAGGGTGGTCAGAGGAGAAGGTGACCTTTGAGCAGACGTCTTACTGAAGCCAGAGAGGGAGCTGTGCAGGTATCTGGGTAGGAGATTTCCGGACAGAGGGATCAGCACATGCAAAGGCCCTGGGGTGGGACTGTGTATGGTGTGTTAGAGGAACCACAAGACTGATGTGGTGGAAGCAGATTAGGATGAGGGAACATGAGGCTGGGGAGGGGCAGGCAGAGCCCACAGGAAGGACTCTGCATTGTTCTAATGGAGTCAAGAGCCCTGACCTCCCAGGCTGCTGGAGCATTCGAGATCACGTCTGTACACGCCCTGGACAGAGCCTGGCACATACACGAATGACAATAAGAGCTACATGGGAAGGACACCAAAAGGCACTCTTGGTGCCAAAGGAAAATGGTGGCTGCACTGCTCCACTGGGCATGCGAGACTTCGAGACGGTAAAGCTGAAGATGCTGAGAATCCTTCCCAGGCGTCCACTCGTGTCCCAGGTCGCCGTCGAGGGAAAGCCTTAAAACACCAGGCAAAACTGCCCTGGACCCTCCAATGGACCGTTTCCAGCCCTGCCCTGGAGGGCCACCAGGCGCCCTGAAGTGAAGAGTGGACAGAAACTCAGGAGATTCCAACGTCTGCTCTCAGGACCCCACACTGTCGGGCTCACGCCTTCGGCAGCAGGACCCATTTCACAGGCGAGCGGAATGAGGCCCTCGAGGGGAGCTGACCGAGTCACGGTCCCAGCAAGCTGCTGGCTGAGCAGGGCCACACATTCAGGACCCCGTGTGCCGCCCACTCCTGTGCCGCATCCCTGGCAGCCACAGCTGGCATTTCAGCAGAAGGGGAAGTTCCAAAGCCACTCACACAGACACAAAACTAAACAACACGTGTCAGGCCTTCGAGGCCCGCTCTCCTCCTGCCCTCTGCTGGGCGCCCGTGTCACCCAACGTGCCCCTCAGTGTGTCTGCTCTAGGTCCACGAGGAATCCCTGTAGTACGTCTCCTTAGAGCGAGCCTGCGGTCAGCCTCGCCCCGTCAGGGGCTGGGGACACGGCAGGTGGAGGCGGCCTCCTGCAGTCCCTGCCCTGGCCCGTAGGGTGGCGTGGGCGTGGGGATGTCCCACGGGCT
This sequence comes from Equus asinus, assembly GCF_041296235.1. Lineage (NCBI taxonomy): Eukaryota > Metazoa > Chordata > Mammalia > Perissodactyla > Equidae > Equus > Equus asinus. The sequence continues at coordinate 156,904,478 of NC_091792.1, forward strand.
CCAAAGGCCTCCTGTCCCGCTGGGACCCCCCACCCTGCACACCGTGTCACCAGTCTGCCTGCCATCTGCCTGTGCAGGGAGCCTTGTGCTGCCCCAACTCCAGACCAGCTCCCGCTGCCGAACCGGAGAAGATGTGCGCTGAGCATGGCCACATCTCACCTCCCCAAGGAGGTCCGAACCCGTCCACGTCTGTCCTTCCCTCGGAACCTTCCCTCTGCCCTGGGTCCACACGATTTCCTTCTCTCCCATAGGTCCCTCTGTAAAAATGTTTACAGTCGAGATACATTTCACACACCGCAGAAATCGCTCTTTCAAAGTGCACAATTCAGGGGTTTTCAGTCTACTCACAAAGTTGTGCCACCATCACCGCTATCTAATTCTACACCAATTTCATCCTCCCCCAGGGAACCCCCATACCTGGTAGCAGTCACCCCAGTCTCCCCAGCCCCTGGCAACACGCCTCTGTTTTCTGTCTCTGTGGATTTGCCTGTTCCGGACGTTTCATATAGATGGAATCGCACACCATGCACCCTTTGTGTCTGGCTTCCTTCTCTTATATACTGTTTTCGAGGTTCACCAGGTGGTAGCATGTAACATACTTCATTCCTTTTCACGGCTGCGTAGTGTTCCAGTGCACAGATGGCCACGTTTTCTTTGCCTGCGCATCGTCGATGGACAGCTGAGTTGTTCCCGCTTTGGTGATTGTGCGGACTGCCGCCATGAACACGCACGAATCAGTTTCTGTGTGGGTGTGCTTTCAGTCCTGGGCACACTCAGGGAGTGGAAGTTACACTTGCCTTGTTGTTAATAATTCCAATATCGGATGTGCCCCGTTTCACCTGCTGTGAGGTCTCCTTTCATCTCTGGGACCCAGCCGGCTGCAGAGCCTTCCCCGCTGGGCAGGTGCACCCCTGAGTCAGAGGAGGGGGTCTGGGGCAGGGAGCTTGGTGCTGCAGCCCCCTCCCCTGTCTGACGGCACAGCCACGCCCCCTTGCAGGGCTGTCACCAGCCTGGGATGAGCCTGTGAAGGCGCCCAGCACACAGTAGGGCCACAGTTAACAGAGGTGACGCCTGCACGACAGACACATTTGGCGTCACTGTGGGCCCCTCTCTGCCTTTAGGAGAACCCCACATCCTTGCCTTTTGCAAATGAACTAGGAGGCAGGAGTGTGTGTGTGAAGACTCGTCCACGTGAGAGGAGGAGAGACAGCTGGCCCCAGTGGGCAAGGGGAAGAAACAGGTCCTTACAATGCAATTTTTATTTGAGAAAAATAACAAAACCCCAAACCCGACCATTTCCTGCCCCCAGCCTACCAGACTGGCAGCCGCTCCCCCCTCATCCCTCCAGGCGGCTTTTCCCATCTGGGTCCTGCTCCCTTATTGGGGACCCGGGGCCACGGAACCTGCCAAGGGCTCACTCCTCTCGGAAGTGAATGAAGAAGGTCCGGATTTCCTTCGGGCGGATGGTGACGTTGGGGCTTCCCTGGGGTGGCGAGGGAGAGTCGGAGCCTCCTGGGGGAGGATACGTGTTCCGTCCAGCACTGCCCCTTGCAGCCGCCTCCTTCCCCAGGACGCCTCCTCCCAGCATCCCTCTGGCAACACGGCACCTGCCTAGTTGGTTGTGGCTCCCACCGTGATGAGGGCCCTTGGCTCCCCCTCCTGCCAGTGGGCCTCTTGAATTTCTGCCCTCCCCTGAGGGCCCAGCCCGAGGTGGAGGGTAACATTTAGGTTGGTCCTAGCCCTGCTTGACCTCACTTCTCCACGGGGTTGGTACTCAACGCTTAAGAGCTTCCTCACTGAGCCCACTGGGGAGCCCTGCCCTTTATCTCACTGGCCTCCCGAGAAGTCATGCCCTGGGGTTCAGGCTTCACCCTTCACAGGGAGCCTGTTCATCCATACATCCATCTATCCTTCTATCATCCATTCATCTTCCTTCCTTCCTTCCATCTATCATCCACCCATCCATCATCCATCAATCTCACACTCTTTCTTCCTTCCATCCATCCATCATCCATCCATCATCCACCCATCTACGTATCCATCCATCCATTCATCATCCACCCATCTTCCTTCCTTCCGTCCATCCACCATCCATCCCTCTATCATCCACCTATCCACTCACTCATCTTCCTTTCTTCTTTCCTTCCTTCCATCCATCCATCATCCATCCAGCCTCCATTGACCAAGTGCACACCCATGCATGGCATGAGGATGGACAAAGAGGAGATGCATGGATCAGAGGAAACATGGGAGGCGGGAGAGCAGAGGAGGCACCTGAGCCAGCCCTGGACTTGGGGGAGCTTGAGCAGGAGCTGGCCAGCATGAAGGGGATAAGGATGTTCTAGGCAGAGGGAACAGCACTGCAAAGACTGGGGGGCGTGAAGCTGCCTGCGGTTCGCAGGAGCTCAAGGTAGTGTGTGCCGTGTGAGGCACAGCACGGCGAGGTCAGACCCTCTGGGGCAGGCTCACAAGTTCTGGACTCACCCAGGGCACAGGCAGGGGGTGTGGTCTGCACGCGTGCACACAGACAGCCTGGTGGGAGCCCCGGCAGGTAGACACTGACCCGAAGCCTTTCTTAACCTACCGTGGTAGACTCAAGAAGGCCACAGATTCAGAGAGGGAAAGCAGCCTGCTCAGGCCACACAGGCCGTAAGAGGCAGAGCTGGGATCCCAGGTGGGGCCTGAACCAGGGGCCCCCGAACCTCTGTGTTGGCGATCATCCTGCGTCCTCCAGCTCCAGCGGTGCAGCGTGTTCACGTCCCAGGTCCCTGTGAGCGAGCGCTCCTCCACCGCCACCACGGACCCCAGCCCCCGCAGCACGGCCTGGAGGGACAGGAGCACAGGGAGCGGGAGCTACCCCGAGGCCCCAGATCTGAGCAGAGAACCAAACAGCAGCAAGGGCGGCAAGCCCAGGCCCTGGGCCTCGCTCCTAACACACCTCCCGCATCCAGTTCTCACAGCAAATCTCCAAGGACAGGACCACAGCCCCATGTCACAGATGAGGAAACAGGGCCAGCTCCCTGTGTGGCCGAGCTGGAGGAGCATGCCAGGGGGTGGCAGGCGCTCGGAGCTGCCTCCAACATGAGTCCCCCTTCTCCCCAGCACTGCTCAGGTGGCGCCACCCCAGCCCCGGGGCTGCGGCAGTCACAGTCCCATGCAGAGAAGGAGGCAGGCGGCCAGCCTGGCTACTGTGAGAAAGGGACCGTCTGCTGCCCCGGAGGGCTGGGCAGGGTTCTGCAGCAGCCTCCCTGTGCTGTAGGAGGAGAAGGCATCAAGGGCAAGGCCCTCTTTTCTGCTCCATCCAACCTCCTGCCTTTACATCTGCTTGTGAGGCCAGCCTCTGACCATCGGCACCGAGCAGGAAGAGAAAGAGGCCCCGTGCCGGCAAAGGCCAGCAGGAGGAGGAAGGTGAGCCAGTTCCTGGGGACAGCGCCAGGCAGCTGAACGGCTGAGGGCCACGGCCCACCCTGGACTCTCCTGCTGAGGAAAGCACCCTGCGCCCTGTGTAAGCACCGCTGGCCGGTACACTAGAACATGTGGCCACACGGATTCCTAACTGACAAACGCTCTCGCCTCCCCACCACCGCCCACATCCGGAAGGAGCGTGTGGTGTCCGCCCCAACCATCGCCTCCACTCAGGGCCTCCGTGCCTCCACCCGTTCGACGGGGCAGCACAGGATGACCCACTCCCAGGTGCATTTGTTGTCCCTGCACCTGTTAACACACTCGCCCAGGGCCTTGGAGCACAGACGGCTCAGACCTGCTCTCGGCCCCCAGTGGGTGGGAGCCTGCTGAGGAGCGTGCCCGCCCCCGCCCTGCCTGCACACGTCATCGCCCCAGGGCTCTGGGCAGCCCTTGGGACAAAGCCGTCCTCCCTCCCCACTTGGGGGTGAGGAGGCTGAGGCCCAGAGGCACGGGCCGCCCGTGATGCCCAGCAAAGGGGCCAGGACTTGGACCCCAGACTGCCTGACTCTGAATCACCCTCAAAGGAATTCCGTGCGAGAATCTGTTTTGTTTTCTGATCACACAAACAATATCTGTGTTGTTTAAAAAGTTTTACAAAAAACAAATGAGAAAGAAATAAAATGCAGTGAAAAACAAAGAGGGTGGGTGGTGCGCCCCCTTGTGCCCCCAGAGCCCATCCCAGCTTCCTTCGCAAGCACACCCTGATGCATCTCTTTACTGAGGTCCTTTTCAAGCCAGGATGGCCACACTTGGGGTCTGCGCCCTGGAGCGGGGTCTGCGCCCTGGAGCAGCGTCTGCCTGGGGAGGACCGACACGGGGGACTGGGGGGGGGGAACATGAGGTGGGGGGCGGTTTACCTTCAGATTCACTGTCACCGGCTGAGACAAGACCGAGTCCCCCTCAGCCTCATACAGGTGGTGGAGCCGCAGCAGGACACGGTGGAGGTGGGCCTTGGCCCCTCCTCGATGGCCTCAGGGACAGAAGGAAGGTGGCAGTGAGGACCCCCATCTGTGCCCAGTGCTTCCCACACTCACCCCATTCCACATCCTCAACTCCTACGTGTATCTTTCATATCCTGTGAGGCAGCTGACTTGGCCCCACTTAACAGCCAAGGAAACACAGGCTCAGAGAGGGGCAGTGACTTGCCCAAGGCCACACAGCTGTGTGCAACAGAGGGAGGATTCCAAGGCCTCCTGACACCCACACAGGGGCCGACGCCGATGGGTGGAGAGTCTCAGCCATCCTTCCCTGCTGTGGTCATCATGGGGCCTGTCTTAAATCTTCCAGTTCTCTGGAATATTCTCTCCTTCTCTGCCCCGTGAGGTGTGGCGCGGCCACGTAATCCTGAGGCGAAGGTAGAGTGAGAGGAAGTGAGGCGTCACATCCCACAGGAGCGTCCTCCCGCCTCGGTGATGGAGGAGCGCGTTGCCACACGGCCTCTGTCTGCCGGGTGCCCGGTGACCACGTGAAGGGCCTTCCTGCCGACCCCTGGACCCGCGGCACAGGCGCTTGCCCTGTGTTGGGACCGGGAGGGTCTGGGGCTCTTTGTCACAGCAGCGTGAGGTCTGCACGAGTTCCCGGGGCCGAGGTCAGGGATCCAAGCTCCAGAGTCAGGCCAGGCCTGTGCCTCCTGATGATGGCGACAGTGACAACGGTGAGACTCCAACTTCCCAAGGTGGCTGTAGCATCTGGGGAAGCAGGGGACCCTCCCGCCACCCCCCAGTGCTCCCCTCGCTCTGCCCCTCACCCACCCCCCCTCCCCAGGAGGAGGGGCTTTCTCCTCGTCGGGTCTGGGGCTCACTCGGCTCAGCGCTTTCCTCCCATTTGGGCACAAGCTGCCCACAGAAGGCGCGTGCTCAGCAGAGCCTGGCCACGCACACAAGCAGGAAGGGCAGGCACTGACCCTGGGGGGAGGCCTCCCGGCCCAGCGTCCCCGGGGACAGGCGGGGTTGTGACACTGGGGTCGAGGAAGCCACTTAGCTGCAGAACGAGCCACGGCCTGCAAGATCCGCTTTATCAGGGACAAGGGTGTTATTTGGTCTCTTGCTTCTTCCTTTTCCTCTTTCTCGATTCTGCAGACTCTTTCTGAGCTGTCTTCGGGGGGGGTGCCAGGCCCTGGGAGGGGCTCCAGGGACACGAGGGTGGCTGAGGCATAGTCAGCCCTGACTTTGAGCTCCTCATAGTATAAACGGACAGACAGGGAGCAGCTGGAGCTTTGGCAACAGGAAGAGTTGGGTCCTGTAAGGTGTAGCCTCCTCCAGGAAGCTTTCCCTGATGCCGTCTGGGAGCTTGCCTCTGCTCACTGTCATCACTATCTGGTGACTTGGCTGCTTCCCCCTCTAGACTGACAGCTCCAGGAACCCAGGGACCTTAGCTATGTTGGTCACTGCTCACTCCCCTGTGCTTGCTGCAAGAGACATTTATTCAGTGAACAACCAGAGGCTCCAGACAATCAGGCTGCCTGAGCTCAGAGGACGAGTGGGAACTCAAGTGTGCAGGGCTCCAGGAGTCGCCCCTGGAGGAAGCAGAGCTGGACTGCAGCCTGAGGGTGGGCGTGGGATGGACAATGGTTCTGGGCTGGGGATGGGGCTAGAAGGGATCCATCGGAGAATGGTGTGGGCAGGTCCTGGGCTGGGGTCCAGGACCACCTTGTCCCTGGCTTGCTGAGTGACCCTGGTCACTCACTGCCTCTCTGTGGGCCTCATTCTCCCCATTTGGCAGATAAAAGTACCAGGTGACCTCACAGAGCCGTGACACCCTGAGGGGAGCCCCCTCTGTCTGGTGACGGGCTCCGGGGCCTGCTGACATGGGGCGGGAGGAGTGAGTCTGGCCAGCTGGCCGCCCGCCTCACCTTTCTGGAGACTCTGCAGGTGCTGTGTGTGGTTGGAGCTGTAGTTCCAGCCGGGGATGCTCAGGATCTGCAGGTGAACACTCGGGGGCAGCACCACAGCCTCTGGCTTCCAGGGGCCTGGGCTATTCGGGGCCGTCTCTGCAAGGCAGACAGACGGAGCATGGAGACGGTGAGGGCCAACTCCTCCTGGCCTCCGGAGCGCTCCACAGCACGGCCCCCAGTCCAGCCGATCTCCCACCCTCCCCACCTGCAGACACACTGCCGTCAGCCTGAAACACTTGCTGGTTCAAACGCCCCAGGATCGGCTTCCCGCTTTCCCCATCCTTCCACCCGGATGCCCTCCCTCCCGCACGTCCAGCTGCTCCAATCACAGAGTCTAGGAGCTGAAAGAACCTTGAATAGTCTGGCCATTTCAAGGTGCAGGTGGGGAGCTGAAGGCCCAGAGAGGGGACAACGTTGTCCCAGGTCACACGGCAAGTTCAAGCAGAGCGCTGTTTTCTATTCAGGGTCTGGGATGGCAGCTCCTCCCTTGTTTTGTCATCTCTCAGTCTCTCTCCTGGAAGGCGCTTCAGCCCCCCGCCTCCTCCTTCCAGGAAACGCTCTGTTCAACTCTGGGCTTCCAGCTGGAGCTGCCATCGCCTCACAACACCCCAGGCCTCAGGGCCTGGTCCAGGCTCGGGTCACATGACCCAATCAGGACCAATCAGAATCTTTCCCTGGGACGTCTGCACTTGAGATGGGAAAATCTGAGTCTCAGTTCCTTCTGGGTTGGGGAGACACACAGCCCCAGGAGTGCTCACGGCCATGTCCCAGCTAGGAGGAGAAGGAAGGGCTGCCGACGGAGAGAAGCACAGGTAAGGGGGGGGGGGACAGCCTCAGGAAGGCTCCAGCCCGCGAGGCCCGGTTACACCCCTGCCCTCCCTCAGTTATGTCGGCCTCAGAATGAAGTCTCCTTGTGGCTCCGCTGGTTCACACTGGGTTTCTGTCACTTGCAACAACAGAGACCAGAGTGGGGCCAGAAGGACGGAGCTGACAACAGCCACGGAGCTTTCTCAGATACAGCAACATGCCCCTCTGTGGGAAAGGCTCCTACTGCCGGGAAGCAAACATCGACTGATCCAGGAGCAGCCCCGGACCCTGCCAGGCCAGGCAGGTCCCCTCTCCTGGGAATCTGAAGCCTGGGACATGGAAGCGTCTGGGAAGTCATCTCAAAGGCAGTCTTGGGTGAGATGAGCACGAACGCCTGCTCCTCAGAGGCCCAGAGCCGCCCCGCCTCCCAGCAGCCAAGGCCTCCTGTCCAGCTCTCCTTTCCTTTCCCCAGGCTCTGCCCGAGTAGCCGACCCTTCAGTTTCTGTTACTTCTGAACAAGAGACCTCAACGGACATCCCTCAGAGTTGATCCCTGATCTCCTCCCAGCTTATAGTCTGACACTCTCCCAAATCCACAGAGCTCCAGGCCCTCTCCTCAGCACCACTCCCTCTCCACCTGGAATCCTGGACCTGAACGAGCACGTCTCCCAACGGATAGCTCCTGAGAAATCCTTCAGGAGGGGGGCTGGGCATCACGCATCCACAGCATGCTGCACACAGCAGGCACTCAATAAACATTTGTTGCATGAGCAAGCAACAGCCTAGCTGCTTGCTAATGCCTTGGGAAAGTTCTGGCTCTAAAGCTGAAGCACGGGGCCAGCCGGGTGGCACAGCGGTTAAGTTCACATGTTCCACTTCTTGGCGGCCCGGGGTTTGCCAGTTCAGATCCTGGGTGCAGACATGGTACCGCTTGGCACGCCATGCTGTGCTAGGCATCTCACATATAAAGTAGAGGAAGATGGGCACGGATGTTAGCTCAGGACCAGACTTCCTCACCAAAAGGAGGAGGACTGGCAGTAGTTAGCTCAGGGCTAATCTTCCTCAAATAAATAAATAAATAAAGCTGAAGCACTCTATGGAAGTATGGGTGGAGGCAATGCATAAGCTTTGCAGATCAGACCATGGATTGGAATCACCCTCACCTGATGACAGCATACCTAGATTCAGATAAAACTAGCCTTTTAAATGCCGAGCTCAGGACCAGAAGTAACATGGTGATATATGTCATAATTAAGAAAGAAAAAGACACATCAGAGCAGAACATGGAAGAGACTCATGGAAAAGGGGTAAGATGACATGTGTGAGTCCCCGCTCTGCACTTATGAGCTGTACAACCACGAGCAAGCTGCTCAACTTCTTTGCATCTCAGTCTGCCCATATCCCAAAGGAGAGGATTGGATCAGAGGTCCCTGACGCCCCTTCCTGCCCAAAAGTTGCCCAGATCCCTGAGGGCACAAGCCCTTGACCAGGTCAGCTCGTTTTGGGGTGGTGACGACAGGTGCTCTGAAAGGACACCCCCTTACCGGTCAGCTCTCCCAACAGCACTATGGGCCTGTGCTGCAGCGCCAGCCCACTCCTCGGGTGCAGGTCAGCGATGTCGGGCCGGGGTCCCAGCAGGAGCCAGAACAGGGAGCGGGCCGTCGAGGTGTCGTTCAGCGTGAGGCCACGCTCTATGGCCCCCATGTGGCCGTTCCACAGCCGCCGATGGAGCATGACCTGCAGGGCAGAGTGCCTGACGGGCCCGCCTCAGCCTGGGCACGCCCATGGGTGGCCGTGAGGGGCCCCCTCCTACCTCCACCTGCCCGTCCTCCTGGCTGGAGACGCCGTGGGCCTGTTCCGACAACAGCACGAGCCTGCTGCCACTGTCCTCGATGAAGGCCGACTGCACCATGGGGTAGTAATTCTGTGGACACAAACAGCGCCAGGCTGGCAGCGGGGACAAAGGGCGAGGTGGGCCACCTGGTCACAGATCACCCTCTGGGCACCCCGGCCAGCGCGTGCAGGGGCCCAGCAGCAGTGCAGGGCGGCGTGGGGCCGTGTGGGGTAGGGGCTCTGACTTTGGAGACCGGCAGACTGGGCTTCAAATCCAGCTCCACAGCTTCCTGACCGTATGAGCTGAGGGACTTAGCCTGTCCAAGCCTCGGTTTCCCCATCTGTCAAACAGGGCCCAAAGACCCACTCCACACGACGGCGGCAGGGAGGGAGGGAGAGACGGAGGGTGTGCCAGTCCAGTCTGACAAGGGCCCTTGGCCGGCAGGTGCCAGACAGAGAAAGGCCCGGTCTGTGCAGGAAAGGCAGGCACGTGGCCATGCTCTTTGCTCTGTTGGAGAAAGATGTCCTGGGCTGGAGGACGGGGACAATCAAGGGACCCAGGCGCAGCGGGTGACAACTAGCAAACAGAGATGAAAGGGAACAGAAACTCACCGAAAGCAGAGCAGGGTGGGGACACCCACTTGCAGGGCCCCCGGGGAAGGAAAAGAGAAGGGACACTCACTGAGGGCATGCGAGGGCCCCAGGGCCACGCTGCCCCGGACTTCCCCAGCTGACCTCTCTGCTCTCGGGGTGGGGGGTGGGGGGGGGGGGCGGGCCGGGCCGGCTCCGCCCTTTCCCAAGAGGGCACTGGGGAACAAAGCAGTTGCCCGAGGTCACGCGTGCTTGGCTCAGGGCAAAGGATCTGGGAGCGGAACCTGACGGCTGCCCTCAGGCCACGCCCACCACCTGCCAGCCTGTGGGCAGTGTTCTCAGCCAAGAGCAGCTGAGGGGGGTCTGGCCTCACGCAGCCCTGGACAGGCATCAGCTCATGAGTCCCCAGGACGAACCTCTGAGGACCCACTCATCTCACAAAAGAGGAAACTGAGGCACAGACAGGATGCCTCGGGGCCTTTCCTCAACCAAGGGTGGCACCAGAGTTCAGATGCCAGGTCTGCCCTGAGCCCAAGCCTGAGTCCCCTTACGGTGCACATGCATGATGTACGGCAAGGGGCTCCGACAGAATTCTCTCCAGAGGCCCCTGCTGCTACTAGCTGGGAGTTAAACCGTGTGCTCTGGCCTTCTGGAAAAGCCCCATCAGGACTGCATCTGTGGGCGCTGTGCCCCCGGGGCGGCGCAGGACGAACCCGAGCGATTTTGTTCTTCTCATGGTGCTGGAAGAGCCTCCGCTGCATCTGGTAGCCGTTGTTGTCCGAGTAGAGGACCTGCTGGCTGTTGAGATCCGTGCTGGTCCTCAGGATGGCCTCGCGGTTCACATTCAAGGGGCCCACCTGGTACTCCTGCTCTATGCGACGGCACAGCAGCTCCCCGTGAGAGTCCTGCGGCACGTGGGCAACCCGGGAGAAGATGGCGTAGGAGTGATACTTGGCCGTCACCGTGCTGGAGAAGCAGGATCCGCAAGTCACACTCTGGGAGCCTTCTGGATGCCCCTCCCTGCTTTCCTTCCTTGTTTCACTCCCTCCCTCCTTCCCGCAGGCCAGGTGCGCAGGCGGCCCTCTTAGGCAGTAGAACGGGGGGAGCCCAGTTCCCTGATACTGCGGAGCTGCCAGGCCAGGCCTGGACGGCTCATGTCTGTTACTGTTAACATAAGCACTCCTCTCGTGTGTAAGTCATGGTCACTGTGGGTTCCTGTCCCAGCTCTGAACTTAGGAACCACCCACTGTGACACTTGCAAACGGAGCCACTGTGCGCAGAGACTGGGGCAACACATTTCCTCATCAGATTTGCATCGATCGATGACCCTGCGCCAAGCGCAGGTCCAGAGGCTGGGTCTCTGGAGCAAAGTCGGGCCCTCATCCCCTCCTTGACCCGCGGGCATGCGCCTGCTGCGTGCTGGGCCCAGAGGGAGGCCCGGCGCACCTGTAGAAGTACTGCCGGATCTCGGTCACGAGCTCCCCCTCCACGATCTCCATCCTCACGGCTCCCCACGATGGCTCTGCGGCCTCTTCCGGCGTGAACAAGTAGTTATCAGACAGGTTGGGCTCACCCAAATTAAAGTTGACGTGGTACTCCATGAACTCCTGGGTCATGTATACTGTTCGGTTACTCTGTCTGCAGAGGCAGGATAGCGAGAAGAGTACTAGCATCGTGGACAGTGTCTCCGGGCGCTATCCTCAGGGACCAGGCTAACAGCCCCTCTGTGCAGACACCAGCTGCGAACCAGGATTGAGGGAAAACGACCTGTGCAGAGCCTAAGCGACAGTCACAAGGCCACCAGATGAAGCTCATGCACTTGGTTCAGATAAAAGCCCTTTAGAGACCCCCGCCACCCCGCCCAGAGCCAGTGTGGCTTTATATTCCTTCCATGTCCCTGAGCGGACAAAGAAGGGGAAGAGAGGCTGCATAATGAGGGCCAGTGAGCCTAAGCAGAGGGTGCCGGTGCCGCCACAGAGGCTACCCACCCCCGGAGCCGTTGCCCGTCATCCCTTTTCCTTTCAGCCCCTAAACCAGCACAAGGATGGATTTTTGTCACACTGACTCCGAGCTCCCGGATGTCACACGCCAGGGCCTTCACTGGCTTCACCTGGTCAATTCTCCTGACCCCTCAGGCAGGGATTATTCACCGATTTCACTACCAAGGCACACAGGCTGGGGGAGGGGACGTCGCTTGCCCATGCTCACACACCTAGGAAGTGCACAAGCCAGGACGCAGATCCAGTTCCCACTCCGCAGTCTGTGCTCCCTCCGCTGTGTTAGGATTTTCGGGTTCAGAAGAGGATGCGGGCAGAGTGGAAAACGGCTGAGAGCCTTGTAGACGTGTCTTTGGATCGCAAACCCAAACAAACACACAGGGATACATTTGTCCCGGAGCTTGGCCCTGCCTGGCTGCAGAAGAGGAAGAAGTAATGCTTCCCCACCCACTTAGGGATTTCTGCGGGATTCTGAGGGGACTGGAAAGGAAAAGGAGCACCAGAGAAGGCCCACCGAGCTCCTCTGGAGAGGACAGAAGAGAAAAGCATCCTTTTCCTTAGTGTGTACCCAAAGCTTTTCCCATCTGGCCCCAGGCTCCCCGCCCCTGGCTTCCTTTCAGAGCTCCCCCCAATCCATCAAGAAAGGGAAAAGTCAAGAAACAATCCTAAAATGTGTATGGAACCACAAAAGACCCCGAATAGCCAAAGCAATCTTGAGAAAGAAGAACAAAGCTGGAGGCATCATTCTCCTTGATTTCAAACGATATTCACAGCTATAGTAATCAAAACAGTATGGTGTTGGCATAAAAACACACACACAGACCAATGGAACAGAACAAAGAGCCCAGAAAAAAACCCACAAAAATATGGTCAATTTATAACAAAGGAGCCAAGAATATACAATGGGGAAAGGACAGGCTCTTCAATAAGCATTTTTGGGAAAATTGGATGGCCATGTGCAAAAGAATGAAACTGGACATCGATCTTACACCATACACAAAAATTAACTCAAAATGGGTTAAAGACTAGAATGTAAGACCTGAAACCATACAACTCCTTGAAGAAAACATAGGCCGCCTCGACACTGGTCTTGGCAATGAATTTTTACATTTGACACCAAAAGCAAAAATAAGTAGGATACAGCAAACTAAAAAGCTTCTGCACACAAAGGAAACCATCAACAACAGGAAAAGGTCATCTACCAAACAGGAGAAAATATTTGCAAATCATATCTGATAAGGAGTTAATATCCAAAGTATAGAAAGAACTCATACAATTCAATAGCGAAAGAAACCGAACAATCTCATTAAAACATGAGCAGAAGAAATGAACAGACATTTTTCTAAAGAAGACATACAGATGGCCAACAGGTACATGAAAACATGCTCGACATCACTAATCATCAAAGAAATGCAAATCAAAACCACAACGAGATACCACTTCACGTCTGTTAGAACGACTGTGATAAGAAAGACAAGAAATAACAAGTGTTAACGAGGATCCGGAAAAAAGGGAATCCCATGCACTGTTGGTGGGATTGTAAATTGGTGCAACCACTATGGAAAACAGCATGGAGGTTCCTCAAAAAATTAAAAATAGAGTCACCACATGATCCAGCGATTCCATTTCTGAGTATTTATCTGAGGAAAATGAAAACACTAATTCAAAAAGATACACGCACCCCCTTGTTTACTGCAGCATTACTTACAACAGACAAGACATGGACACAGCTTACATGTCTATCGGTGGATGGCTGGAGAAAGACAATGTGGCGCACACACACACAGAGTGGAATATTATTCCGCCATAAAAAGAAGGGTATCCTGCCATTTGCTACAACATGGTTGGACCTCGAGAGTACTATGCTAAGTGAAAGGTCAGATAGAAAGACAAATACAGCATGATTTGAGTTGTATGTGGGATTAAAAAAAATCCCAGCTAACAGATACCGAGAACAGATTGGCAGTTGCCGGGGTCGTGGGGCGGGGGGGGTGTTGAGAAATGGGTGAAGGGGTTCAAAAGCTACAAACTTCCAGTTATAAAATAAATAAGTCCTGGGGGTGTAATGCACAGCATGGGGAATATAGTTAATAATACTGTATTGTATATTGAAAGTCGCTGAGAGAGTAAATCTTAACAGTTCTCAGCAGAAGAAAAAACATTGTGTACCTAAGTACAGTGACGGATGCTACCTACACTTGGCCTCACTGCGGGGATCGCTCCACAACAGGTGCAAATACTGAATCATTCCACTGCACACCTGAAGCTAACATGATGTTATATGTACTATACTCATTATCACACGTCATTAAACAAACGCCCTATTCCCATAGAAATTTATCTCTGACCCCCAGATCCTTCTGTTTAGCTTTTAGTCCAACAGCATCATTATTTGCATAAATGGACACCCTTTCCCAGCAAAGTCAGAGTGTTCAAATAACAGGGACTTACTGTTGGATGTGTTTAACTGAGCCGAGCATGGCAAGGCAACACTTCGCTTCAGGATGAAAAAAAAACCAAAGCAAAAAAGAATAAAGTCTGGTCCCAATTTTCCTATAAAAAGATCACTTCAAAGACTGTTTTTTAGTTGTTGTAACTTATGAAAAATATATTAAAACCATTCTTTGATATGCAAGACAAATCTGATTTATCTTATTTGTCTTAATCTACAGAGCAAGAATTTTTAATCTGGGGAACATGGAGCATCAAGGAGACCGCGGATCAAATTCAGGAGGCCCCCCCGACGCGGGTGAATAAAATCATACCCTTGTTTCCACTGACCCATAACTGACTTAGCCTTTCCTTCCATTCTGAACACAGGCCACAAATTTCAGTGCTGTGAGCAGAACCTGTGACTGTGTCGTCAGAAGAAAGCACAGATTTATAGCACGTTATAGCTGCTGCAAATAGTTCAAAATATTTATATTCACCACTACTTTAAAATTAGGATAACAAGGGGCCGGCCCGGCGGCATAGTGGTTAAGTTCGCATCTGTGCTTCAGTGGCCTGGGGTTTGCAGGTTCGGATCCTGGTGGTGGACCAGCACCACTCATCAAACCACGTTGTGGTGGCATCCCATATAAAACAGGGGAAGACTGGCACAGACGTTAGCTCAGGGCCAATCTTCCTCACACATACACACAAAAGAATTATGATTAACAATTAGATAATAATACATCCTATTATCAAATGTGTTGAAGAAGGGTATATATTACGATTTGTTTTTATTATATTTTGAGAATTCTATTTAAACATAATACATTTCCTTTAATCTTAAGTATTTCCTTTTATACTTTTAATAACATTATTCAAAATAGGGGTCCACGTTTCACCAGGTGCCATCAGAGGTCCACGGATCAAAACTGCTTAAGAACCTCTGCTGACCAGAAACATATTCACTGGCAAAAAAATGTCTGATGACTTCTTGAGATAGACACAAAGAACATCACACTTAGGAGAATGAGCCTTGATGAGTCACTAACGGGAAACTTTTCGTGGGCAGCCCTAAGAGAAATGGGGACAAGCATCTCTGAGGCGGCTCTCCTTCACCCCTCTGAGCTCAGGGCCCTTACCCTGCCTGGCTGGGGATGCCCAGGACCCCTCTGGAGAGCAAGCGGTCTTCCTTCCTTCCCTGGCAGTTTTCAACTGTGGAGACTTTTTTCCAACACTGTTGAAACCAGGCCTCCGCGGTCAGGATGAAGTAAGAAGGGTGGGGATGCTCTATGCTCCCCGGGAGAGTCATCTACCTTGTAACAGAAGCTCTGTGGAGACAGAGTGCAAACCGACCACAGCAAATTCTCAAAGGTGAAGAAAAGAGACAAGAACCATGCACAAAAGGAAAAAAAAGGAGGGGAAAAGTCAAACCACGGAATTGGAGAAGATTTGCAAGTCATGTACCTGATAAAGGACTTTTATCTAGAAAATATAAAGAACTCTTACAACTCAATAATAAAAACCCAGTTTTTAAAATGGGCAAAGGATCCAAATAGACATTTCACCAAAGAAGATCTACAGATGGCCAACAGGCACATGAAGACATGCTCAACACCAGCTGTCAGCGGGGAAACGCAAATCAAATCCCCAAGCAGATATCACTCCACACCCACTAGCATGACTAGGATCGAAAGACAGAAAATGACGCGTTGGCAAGGATGTGGAGAAACTGGACCCGCGTACACGGCTGGTGGGAATGGAAAATAGTGCAGCCACATGGGAAGTTCCTCAATCGGTTAAACACGGAGTTATCCCTCGACCTAGTGATTTCACTCCTAGGACTCAACCCAAGAGAAATGGAAACTTAGGCCCACGCAAAAACTTGCACATGCGTGTTCACAGCAGCATTATTCGTAATAGCCAAAAAGCAGAATCAACCCAAATGCCCAACAACTAAAGACTAGATAAATATAAGCTGGTATATCTCTGCAGTGGGATATTAGTGAGCCATAAAAAGGAGCGAGGGACTCATACACATGGCGACCTGGATGAGCCTCGGAAACGTGATGCTAAGTGAAGAAGCCAGCCACAGAGGACCACACGCGGTATGACTCCATTGTGTGAAATGTCCAAATCAGGCAAATCCAGAGAGACGGGAAGTAGATTAGCGTTGCTGGGACCTTGGGGGAGGGGAAAATGGGGAGCATGAGGCTCCTTTTGGGGATGACTAAAATGTTCTAAAATTGATTGTGGTGATGCTTGCACAAATCTGTGAATATACAAAAAATCAAAGACAAGCATGATTTGAATGGGTAAATTATATGGTGTTGAATTACAGCAATACACTGTTATATAAGAGAAAAAAGCCCCCTTCACCCAAACCTGCCCCGGGGCTGGTCTCTGCACACCGCAGCGTCCCACCTCAGGCCCCTGCATAGGCGCTTTCCCTCTATGGACAACTGTCCCCTTGTCTGTGCCCACGTACTCTCTGCCCTTCGAGGCCTCAGGCCCAGCTCAGGGGTCTCCTCCCTGCCGGCCTCCCCTGACCACCCCTGTCTCGGGTCCAACAGCTCCTTCTCCCTCTGACGACGTGTCAGGCGCTGGTGGGGCAATCCGTCCCCGCTGGGATTTCACGGGGCCTCATAAGGAACAGCCCTCTTCCCCGCCGAGAGACAGACAGGCATCAGGCAGACAGACAGCATGACACGAGCTCTACTACTGGAAAACCTGGGTCATGGATGTGGCTTACGTGTGGGGCATCTGTGGGCTGGCAGAAACGGCTGGCGAGCTGCCGTGGCCCCTGCAGGGGCGTCCTAGAAGGGACGCGGGGTCTGAATGAAGAGGGACCCCAAAGCCAGCCTGTGGGCTCCCATCTCTCCCAGCTTGCCCAGGGAGGCCCAGAATGCTGGGGCCAGACCCTGTTTCCACCCTCCCTCTCACTCTCCCTGACCACCCACGCTGGCTGCTGTCGGCCCCCAGCCTGCCACATGCTCTCTCAGGAAGAATCTGTGGAATGACCGAAGGACAGAACTTCTGACACATGTGGCTCATGGATGAGGGGGTGGGTGAGTGGATGGATGGCTGGGAGGATGAGTGGATGGATGGGAGGGTTACTGGATGGATGGATGGATGGATGGATGGATGGATGGATGGGTGGGAGGATGGATGGATGGGTGGGTGGGAGGGTGAGTGGATCAATAGAATTTATGTTACTCTAAATTTCAAAAAGTAGATAAAATGAATAGATTTTCCCCTAGGTGAGGCCCTCAACACACCCTTTTTCTATGGATCAACAGCCCTGGAATGGAAAAGCTCAAGAAAGGCTTTCCTGCACTGGCCTAGACTCACATTCCTAGAAATAAAGACAGTATTACAGAAAGGGCCTTCACCACCATCTGATTCTTGCCCCAAGCAGCTGAGGAAACAGAGACCCCAGGAGGCAGTATGACACGCCCAGGCCCCAGGGCATGCCTCCTCCTCAGAGCCAGCAAGGGCTGTGTCTCACCTCTCCCAGATGCTGTGCATCATGTTGGTATTCAGGTCCATGAACACAGTGTAACAGTCATTCTTCACGGACACCAGGCGGCTGCTCCTGGCCTCCGTGCGTCTCCTTGGCCTGAGGCGAAACCTCAAGGTGATAGCCTTGGTGGTGGCCGTCTTCTCGGTGTCCTCCTGGGCCTCCTCAGTGGGCCGGATGCTGTAGCGGTGGTAACTGAGACCTGGAATCGTGGTCAGCACATGCAGGCGGTATGCAGACGGCATCCCCTGGACCTACAGGGCCGGCAGGACAGGAGGAGACAGCGGATTTCAGGGCCAGAAGACACCTCAGTCTCCCCAGCAACCTCTGACTCGCATACCTCCTAGATGGGGTGCTCACTACCCACTGATGCAATAGGGTGTTTCCACCACTGACTGTGCTGAGCTTCCCCCCACTGCATCCGCCCTGTTCAACAGGATCCAGCCACAGCCTCGTCTCCCTCCCCTGCCTCCCTCAATCCTTTAGGGCCAGATCACAAAGCACCCTTCCTCCCCAACACTCCTGCCATTTCCTGCCTCTGAGCCTTTGCTCATGCTGTTCCCTCTACCTGGAGAGCGTTTTCTTGGGAGGGGTGCCTTTGTCCCCCAATCCTCCAACTTCCCCCTGGAAGGACGTTTTCAGGTAAACCCTCCCGGCCTCTCCCCAGCTCCTTTCACTTGCTTTAGGGAGAGGGTTGGGCGGGGCCCCTGGGCACTTGAGGCGGGGCCCCCTCACTCTCTAGGGAGAGCACGCAGTCTCTGATCCCCTGTGGGAGGCCTTCTGGAGACGCCCATTTAGCAAACCCACGATTGCTGCACACTCTCTCCCACCCAGCCGTTATCTGAAAACAGCAGACTTCTCGTCCCACCCGCCCCATCCTGCTAGAGGTGATTTTCCTCCATCACAGTCACCATCGTCGGTCACATTCTGTATTTTCTTACCGTGTTTCCTGCCTGTCCCCACCTTCCACCCCCTAGGACATGAGCTCCTGAGGGCAGGGACGTCTGTCTGTTTGGTTGTTATGGGATCCCCAGTGCCTACAGCAGGGCCTGACACGCAGTAGGAACTCCAGAAATATTTAAGTGAATTTACTCTTCCTCAGTGTTGCATTTGGATAGGGGAGGGGTGCTATGTGCTGGGTCTGCTCAAACCTGCACCCCTCCCTTTGTCAGATGAACACCTCCTTCTTCTGGCTCAGCTGAGGGCTGCTGCCCTGTCGCCCCGGCTCACCACTCCACACCTTGTGTCCATTTCAGTGTCTGCTCCCATGACCTCACATGACACTCTTGTCCAGGGACCCAGCCCCCAGCCCAGGGCCAGAAGCAGAATAGGCGTTCAGGAGTGTTTGCTGAACGACTGACTGATGGCAGCACCTCCCCCACTTCTCCAAGGACGGGTTGGCCAGGTGAGAGGTAGGGTGCCCTCTGGAACGCATGCCGGCTCCAGGCCGTGGAAGGAGATGACAAGGGAGAGGACACTTAGGCTGGTGTCTGGGTGTTGCAGAAAGAGGCAGATTGGGTCCAGCCCCCCAACATTAGCACCTCCAAAAACCAGCCCTTTAAGCCTCCTGAAGGCCTTTCCCGTGCAAAAGTGGAAATTCACATCAGAATATACCAATATTCCTGAAAGGGCATAAGGGGGAACCCCCTCTGCAGGCAGACCACGCCAAGACCCTCTGGGGAGGGGAGAGGAGAAAGGGACTTCTGGCCACGTCAGATGCTCGAAGCCCCGGGTGCGTGCCCTGGATGGGTCCCGCTGACCCTCAGTGGACATGTGCCCGACACAGCCGTCCCTGTGGCGAGGGAGGGTCGTCACAGGTCCACAACCACATCTCGCACTCCTGGGAGAGCAGGGTCAGCAAGCTGCACGGGCACCTCCAGCAGGCTCCAGGGCCATACCTGTGCAGGCACGGGCTGGCCTGACTCGTCTGTGACGCTGGCACTGGAGAAGCCCACAGTCAGGGTGACGATGGTGGTGACCGTCCAGGCCAGGGGGTTGTAGACCACAGCAAAGTGTCCCCCGGGTTGTGGGCCTGCACACAGACAGCAGGCTTTACTTGCAGCCACTGGACTCACTCAACACACCGGGTGCCCCTGGAGAGCGGAGGTTCCACATGCTCCTCACACGCTTCTCCAGCAGCCCCGCTTGACTGATGAAGAAACTGAAGCCCAGAGAGGTAGAGTCGGCTGCCCAAGGTGACCCAGCTTCCGAGGCCTGGCTCCAAAGCTTTGACTGCTGCACATTGTGAGGGACCAGAGAATTCTCCAGAGCCTGGGGGTCAAGTCCAATCACCTACCCTGGCATTTGATGCCCCTGCGATGCAGACCTGATTCCCTCCCATTCCATCCTCCACCCTCTGTGCCCCGAGCTCTGACCACGTCTGACGACTCATGGATCCCTGAACACATCACACACTCTCTAGCCCCCGAGCCTCTGCCCAGGCTGTTCCTTTGGCTGGAATGCCTCTCCTGGTCTTCTCCACTCAGCCCTTGCGCGGGAAAGCCGCCCCGTAAGCTCATGGGAGTGGACCGCCCCAGCTGGCAGTGAAGTGAGACCCCAGGTTCTAGCTCTCTTTCTCGGACTGTCTCCCCTACCCGACCGCAGTCCCTGTGTGCAGGGGCCCTGTCCTCTGCACCCCTGGTCCCCAGGGCCCTTCCAGAGCCTGGAGGTCGGATGAGACTGCACGCAGACCCAGAGGCAAGAGGAGCAGGTCTGCCGAGCTGCGAGGCCAGAGGTGAGAAGTGCACAGTGACGCAGGGCAGGCTGGTGTGGGGGCCTGGGGAAGCCCTGTGCAGAGTAAGAGCTCCTGCACACACAGGGACACGACCTGTCCAGATTTGTCCAGGACTCTCCGGGTTTGGGACCCACTAGGCCCCAGGCAAACTGGTACGATCCTCACTCTACACACGCGAAACCCTCACATACAAAGAGGCCGGCCCAGTGGCTGCGCTGATGTGATTTACAGCCAAGCTGAGCTCAGGAGGGAGTGAGGGGAGCCAGGCTGGGACCTGGTCTCTGAGGAACTGCATCCTCTCTGCAGAGTGGGCAGTGCACGGCTAACAGTTTGAATCCCTGCTCTGCTCCTTCCTACCTGTGTGACCCTGGGCAAGTCCACAACCTCTCTGTTTCTGCCTGGGTCCTCAGCTATAAAGTGAGGACAACAGCAGTTCCTAGCTTACAGAGCGTTGGCAAGGCATTACGTTAAACATGCATGAAGAGAACTTAACAAATGCCCAAATGGTGGTGGCAGCTATTACTCACTCTAACGTCAACCCTTCCTCCGGTCTCGGAGAGGAAACAGAGGCTCAGAAAGGGGACGGCACCTGCCCGAGGTCAGGCCGAGGGTCGGGCACATGACGGATGTGGCCTCAGAGTCTGAAGCTCAGGTGGTCCAGGCCCCTCTGCAGACTCCTCAGGCCCCCCTCTCAGAAGAGGGCCAGCGCCCCCCGCAGGGGCGTCTCTCACCTGAGTGGAGCCGGGTCCCGTCCAGGGCGATGGAGGCCATCAGCTTCTGCACGCCCTGCAGCCCCGTGTGCAGGCTCTCCACATACATCTCTGTCATCTCGGGGGTGTGAGTCCCAGTGATGCCATCGTGGTGCTGCACCTGCAGCCCCCACCGGAGCGGGGCAAGAAGCGGGTCAGCACCTGCCTCTGAAAAGCGCCTGCTGGGCCCCTGGCACCCTCTGGGCGCTGGCTCTCATTCCCGTGCCCGGGTGCCAGTGGAGAAGGCGGGCGTCCTCCCTCTCTACAGAGGAGGGAACTGAGGACCAGAGAGGCTGACGAACTTGCCCACCCTTTTCTGACCTAATGGAAACCCCTGACCCGAGTCCTCTGCCTTGAGCAGACAACAGACTTGTGGAAGGGACCCCCCACCGCCCGCTGCTTCACCTGCATGACCCAGTCTTCCCATAAGTGCTGCTGGTCCCCTGCAGGCACGCTCCACACGGGCCGTTCACGCCTCTCTGCACCGAGCTAGGGGCAGGATTACCTCTTCTTCACCGAAGGGAAACCGAGGCTCCACAAGGGGAAGCCACTTGGCCCAGCCACTCTGATGGACTTTACGGTCAACCCGTCTCACCCCCAACACAGTGACAAGTTCTGCCAGCCCTTCCCTGTAGGCGGCCGTACACATGTCACGGCCACTGTGGCCACTTGCCAGCCGGGTGTTGAGGACAAGTTATAGGACTTGGGTCTCAGTTTTCCCACCCGCACAGGAGGGGACAAGAGGAGATGGAAACTAACGAACAGTCGCCTTTGTGGCAGCCCCCGCTAAGCGGGTTCTATACACTATCACATTCGATTATCCCACCACCAACATGGGTGGGCACGTGCTTCTCATTGTGCAGGGAGAAAGAAAGTCATCTGCCTGAGGCCACACAGCTGAGCTGAAATTCGAATCCAGGCAGGTGGACACCAATGCCGCTCTACTTTGCCCTCTACCCACTGGGGGAACGGGGCTCTAGGTTGTGGAAGCCGCCAGCTGGATGCTGTCTGACTGTGGCCCTGGCCTTGGCCCCACTTCCCCATGCAGGGGCCTCATGAGGAAGGGTGACCTCACTGTTCTCTTCGGTGAAGTGGCCCTCGGGTGCCCAGGGCTGGGAGGGTTTGTGAGCCTGGGGACGGAGAAGCACTCTGCACAGGAGGTGCCAATCCTGCACTGTGGCTGAGGGGCGGGGCGTTACCTCAGACACCGCCCAGCGGAGCTGTCGCAGCTGCTGCAGGGCCCAGGCCGGGTCCAGGGGTCGGAGGGGGGCCGGCCACATGAACCGTGTGAACATGGACTCCCCAGCGTACAAGAGGGCGCTGGCTCGCCTCGCCAGCCCCTTGAGCCCACTATGGGATGAGTAGAAGCCGGTCCAGGCCTCAAACGCTTCTGCAAGACAAGGGCGGGCAGTAGACATGAGAACCCTGCACAGCGAGCCAGCCAGGCCCTGGCCACCAGGACCTGAGACAGCTGGGGGCAGAGAGAGGTGGGGTCTGCCTGGGGCACCCAGGGAGGCAGCCCAGGTCAGTGATCCTGCCCCAGCCAGGCCAGGCCCTACCTGGGGCTCCTGGGAGGGGCTGGGGCAGGTGGGAGGATCAGGGAGGGCCGAGACAGGCCTGGGTGGGCGGGGTGCTCAAGGAGTGTGATGGGAGACAAGAGCCAGGGGCGAACCTGGGGAACCTGGATCAGCCCTGTGAGCAAAGGGCCTGGGGGACCTCGGGGAGGGGAGAGAACAAGATGAGGGCCTGGTGGGCAAGAACGGAGAAGGGCCCTGACTCCTGGCAGAGGCTTTTGAACGTGACTCTGTGGGCAGTGGGGAGTCCCCGGACAGGTCTGCATTTCAGCGGGGTGCCTCTGGGAGCCCAGGGAGGACGGATGGGAGGGGGCGATGGGAGCTGAGAGCCCCCAGGAGCGGCTGTCCTGACCCTGGACAGAGAGGATGAGGCCTGGTGGAGGCAGCGGTGGGAGGAGGGAGGGCACCCGCCCCGTAGCTGCGTCTGACAAAGGGGCTCACTGGTCTCCACTGTTCCCGCCTCCTGCCTGCTCCAAGGACTAGGCCGTGCCTCCATTCCCTGTTGCACAGGACCTGGAGGATTCTCCAGACCAGGAGGGGTAGCCACGTGGCTCCGGGGGCCAGAGAGACCAGGTCCCCCAAAGCTCCATCGCCACGCTGAGCGTCCACATCAGCCAGGGGCACTCCACAGCCCAAGCTCCGAGCACAGCACCAGCCGGGCCTAGAGCACCCCCAAACGCCCAGTGTCGTCTTCCCCTCAGCTGGCCAGTCTCCCAGAAAATAGCGTGTCCTCCAGGAGACCTCGATGAAGCCACGCCCAGCTAAGCGCCCCACGTGACGACGCCATAGCCCCACCCCCTAGAGGTAGCCACGCCCACATGGACGTGTCCCCTCCTACCTCAACGTAACCCCGCCCACATCGATGTAGCCCCTCCCACCTCCACGGTAGCCAGCCTGCCACCAAAGTGATCCCATCCGCAGTGTCCTGAGAGCTGCGCAGCTCCAGCCTGACACCGCGCAGTTGAGAGACCTCGACCCTGAGGGGCAAGTCCTACTCAGGTCACGGGTGAGGCAGGACAGTGTCCCTCCTGGAACCAGCCCTGCAGCTGGGGTCCACCCTGGCATCTCTTTGGAAAGAGAAGAAATTGGTAGAAGGGATGTGGTCGCTGCCGAGCCTTCTCAGGGGCGTCCCTCCATCCTCCTGAGAACCCACTTCATTGACGACGAAACCTGGGCTCGGAAAGGGGGCTTTTCCTTTCCATCACTTGCCCAAAGCCACATAGCCCGTGAGGGGAGGAGCCGTGATCCAAACCCGGGTGTGCGTCTGAATCACTGCCTGGGGCCAGCCCTCCCCCTGTAGCTGCTGGTCAGTGGGGGAAGGCAGGGCGCAGGCCCCAGGCAGGCCTGGCTCCAGACATCCTGGCCTCCGTTAAGTGTTCAGCCAGGGGATGCCCTCCAAGCGTGGATCTCCTACCTGTGCGATGGGGCTAAACACACATCTCCTCTCTCCCTTCCAAAACCACCTCTCCGACTGAATGAGCCCGTGCACGCAAGCTGGTGCTGGGCAGAGCTGACTGGGACACAGGGGCTGCGTTCGGGGCCCTGAGCTGTCCTGGGCCCTGGTGACCTGGCCCCTTTCCCCCCCTAACCCCCACAGCCCCTGGCCTTCTCCTTCTGAGCAAAGGCAGAGCAGGACAACATGGACCCTCCAAGGGCTCTGCATCTTATGCAGTAAATATGTTAGATGGTTCGACAGTTTAGCCAACACTGTTCCCAACCGATGCCCCTGAGGCAGGGCCTGGGCGTGGGGTCGGGGGGCTTTTCCTGCCTCCTCCAGCTCTCAGCGTCGTGCTGTGCTTGGTCTAATTCCCGCCTGGATTGGCAGACAGTGGAGGCGGGGTCCACAGGGGTCTCAGCAGCAGGGGGCTCAGCCTGGGAGGAGTGCTGGTGCTCGGCTGGCTTCGTGGCACCCTGCAGGCCCTGCATTAGCCTCCTCGGCCCGGGCTGCACGGCTGACGTCCAGGGCAGAGAAGACATCGGCATTACTATCAGCTACATCTGCTGAGCCTTCCTCTGGACCAGGCACTAGGCTCAGAGCTTTTCTTGTCTCTTCATTTTTACAACTCGATGGACTAAGCACCGTTACTGTCCCCACTGTACTGAGAAAGGACAGTTCCGCAACTTGCACGCGGCCAGGAAGTAGGCAGGCCGACTCCACATCTGGCCCCTTTAACCCTTAGACTGTGCTGTCTGCAGCCAGCACAGACCTGGCCTCGAGGACACAGACATGAAGAAGCTGAGGTCCCCTAACCAAGACTATGTACTACCAGAAAGGAAACTGGGGGCTCTGGGAACACGGAGGAGCCACCTGGTCTAGCCCTAATATGAGGAAAGGCTTCCTGGAGGAGGTGACGTTACAACCTATATAGGACTTAAGAAGGAAGACAAGGTGGAAGAGGGTTACTCCTGGCAGAGAGCCCTGCACTGTGAAGGCATGGAGGCTGGAACTGACTGTGGGCCATGGGGAGAGTTGGACCTGGGGGAGCCGGGCCGTGTGTGGCAGCTGGGATGACTAGGCGGGACAGGTAGGTCGGGGCAGGGCTCGTCTCTGTCCCAGTGCCCCTCATGGGCTCAAAGTGCAAGGCTAAGCAGACATCAGGGGTGCAGAGGCTACCTGGCACCAAATCGCCACTCCCCACGCCCAGAGACTCGTACCTGAGGAGTAGGGCAGGAAGTCTTGGTGGTCACGGACAGGCCAGGTGAGATTGAGAACGTGCAAGGCATGAAAGTAGTCGCTCAGTGTGGCGTACTCGGCGGAGACGCCGCCCACGTTCCTGTTGATGTGGTCCAGCAGGAGGTCCATGTTGGTGAACTGCACCGAGGCGTTGAAGAACTGCTCGTCGCACCCCTGCGGGCCGGGCACAGAAGCAACCCCTGTCCTTCCAGGGCCCATCATCACCCCCACCAGCCTCCCCTCGCTCTCTGGGGCGGCTGGTGAAGGCCCCAAAGAGCTCCCATAGCTGAATCCTCTGGACGTTTCATGATTCCTTTTTTTAATCACGTTGCACATTTTCTCCCCATACCCGTGTGGACCTTTTGAGCACCTTCACCCAACTGCCCCGCCCCCACCTCTGGCGACCACAAATCTGATCTCTTTTCTGTGAGTTTGAGGTTTTTTAGATCCCACATGTAAGTGAGATCACACAGTATTCGTCTTCTTCTGTCTGATTTATTTTACTCCTGGGGAGTTTCTTACAGCCCATCAGTATTACTGCTTATCAATATCATTAATATAATAATACAATAATTATTAATGACTGATAATAGCCATGACTCAAATTTACTGACCTTGACCTCATCTTCAAAAAGACAGTCAAAGTAAAAAACCCGATGAATTCCAGGAAACACACAAGCTACCAAGACTGAATCATGAAGAAATGGAAAATATGAGCGGACTGATTAGTAGTGAGGAGATTGTAAGGAGTTGGTAATAAAAACCGCCCAAAAGCAACAGTCCAGGTCCCCACACATTCACTGGTGAGTTCTCCGGAACATGTAAACGCGATTTAATATCAATCTTTCTCAAACTCTGCCAAAAGTAGAAGAGGAGGGAAGAGTTCCAAGTTCATTTTACGAGGTCAGTTTACCCTGATACCAAAGCCAGGAAAGGACGCCACAAGAAAAGAGAATGACAGAGGTGGGAGGGGGAGCAAAATGGGTGAAGGGAGTCAAAAGGTACGAATGTCCAGTTATAGGATAAATGAGTCCTGGGGTGTCAGGCACAGCATGGTGAATCTAGTTAATAATACCGTATTGCATATTTGAAAGACGCTAAACAAGTAGATCCTAAAAGTTCTCATTACAAGAAAAAATGTGTTTGTAACTATGTGTGGTGATGGATGATAAGCAGACTTCTTGTGGTGATCGTTTCGCAATATATACAAATATCTGATCACTATGTCGTACACCTGAAACTAATATGATGTTATATGTCGATTACATGTCAATAAAAAAAGAGAGCTTCTGGATAAAACAACAAAGTTCCCCCCGAATAGTCACAGTAATTCCAAATTATCCTTGTGGGAATTTTGCCATGCAGAGTGACACAGGAAATAGAGTTACAGTGAGAATCCACGTAAGGGTCGGGGGTCTGGCCTGGAGGAGGCAATGTCTTAAGTTTGGCCTGAGATCACCGCGAGTCCAGCTGAGGTTGTTCAAATGCGTTGCGTGTGCACCCCACATCTTGGCCCCCACCTAACGCCCAGACGGCTCCCAGTGCACATATTAAACATCTGAACTGGCGATCCCCGGGCCGCCAAAGCAGAAAGTGCTCACTTCACCATGCGCCCCAGGGCCAGCCCCCTCCTTAGGTTTTGATAGGTGACCCTGCAAGATTTGTCCAGAGATTAAAAATCTGCAGTTCCTGGTTCCCAGGAACTCTCCACCTGACTCTCACGGACAAAACAGACAGGAAGAAGGCAAGTTCTCTTAGCTTCTGATGGGTGACCCAGCAAGATTTGTCCTGTGAGAAGCCAGTGTGATGTGACCTCCGGAATTCATCAGCTCTCAGGCTGGAGAAAGAGGTGAAGCCCTAAGATGTGTTCTATTCACCGTTCTTATGGATTTGGTTGCGAGCTCACAACAAACAGTGGGAGGACGGATAGCATAATGAACAGCGGTACCACACCGTCACTGCTGGAGGGACCCCTGAGCTAATGCACCCCAGAGGAACTGCCCTCTTCCCAGTGAAGGGTCCTGAGTAAGAGCCGGCAGCAGGGCGTGACTAGGGCCCCCGGGCGTGCCAACAGCCGTGTCCTCAAAAGGGGCCCCGGAATAACACACTGACCAGGCACACCCACATTTGTGAACCCTGCAGGACTCCCCTGGGGCAGCTGCGTGCTGCCCAGAGGGCGAGGGCACGGGATGACGTTTGGGGCTTTTGTGATCTGGACACAAGATGTCGTGGGCAGCTGTTTCTGTCTTCCTTTTGCAAACATCACATTCTAGTTTGAACTGTCGAGAACATCAATATATTGTTTCTTTATTTCCTACATATACTTTAAGTTATGCCCCAAGCCTCATAAACAGTAACGTATATTTATAATATTTTGATTTAATGTCACACCAACGGGCCTACTGACCTAATGTATAGAGTTTTACTGGTTTTTTAAAAAAAATTTCTTAATATCTGCACCTATACAAAAAAGCCATAATAAATAAAAACAGACAAAAAAAAAAAACCCTAAAATGTCATTAAAAAAAAAAGTCAAGAGTTAAGAAGGCAGGCTGTAGAGCCCACCTACTGGGATCTGAACCCAAATTCCACCCCTTCCCAGCCATGTGGCCTCAGGCTGATTCCTTAAGCTCTCTGGTTCTCAGTTCTCTCACCTGTAAAATGGAATGCCAGTAGCGCCTGCCTCCTAGGCCCAGTGGGGCAGATGAAAAGGATAAGACAAGTGCATCCCATAGAACAGTGCCTGGTGCACAGCAGGTACTCAACAAAGGTCAGCAATGATGTTGATGAGGACAACGACGTGGACGCCTGGGTACTGGACCCTGGGGGCCACCTCCTCTCACTTAACCTCAAAGCCAGCCCATGATCAGGTCCTGTCATTATCCTCACTTGACAGATGAGGAAACTGAGGCTCAGAGGGCTCTAAGTCACACGCCCACACGGTAGGGAGCCAGGCTTCGCGCCCAGGCCTTGGCCCTCAACACTGTGATGGGACAAGGAGAGCTGGGTGGAAGCTGGAGGCTGGCACGGGCGAGGGCGAGGGGTCGTGTTACAGGTGGGAGAGCCTGGGGTGGGTCCAGGCAGAGGCGGGAGCTGGTAGAGTGGGCGAGGCCTCGGGTGTGCAGGGAAGGACCACTCCGGGCCTAAGGAGAGCTGCCTGCATGGAGACCGGCCGGGTCCGAGCAGGACTCGAGTGCAGTCCCTGGGCTGAGAGGGGCACACCGGGGCCTGGAACCCCGCCTTACCCAGGGCCAGAGGACGTGGGGTGTCCGGAACCAGGGGGCCCGCTCCTTCACATTGCCCACCAGGTCCTTCACATAGAGTTTGATGTTGCCTGAAGTGACAGGGGGATCCATGTCGGGGTATATCCCATTCCGAGGTGGAGTCGGGAAGACAGGGGAACCATCCCAGTTAAAGCCTCTCCTGCAAGACAGAGGAGGGTTAGAGAGGCCCCACCTTGAGAAGAAAAGTAGCCTGGGGTCGGGGAGGACCAGCAGGGCTCAGAGAGGCCACGGTGTGGCACAGGGCCTGCGGACCCACGCGGAGCCTTCGTCTCCGCATCCGTGCAAAGGGCAGGTCAGGGATGGGCAGCACGAGCTTTGTAGACAGATGCAGCTCAGATCCAGGTGCCGCGGGTCACCAGCCCTGGAACCTCAGGCACATCCCTCCGCACGGGCCCGCACTTCTTCAGCACCATGTGGAGCCCACGACCTCTGCACCCTCACTTCCATCGCCGTGGATCTGATGGGATTCGTTTGATCATTCGTTCCTTCAGGCCACATTCCAGCCCGTCAGACCCGGGGCGCAGGACCCCAAGCAGGGTTGCGGCTGGGGTGAGGCGAGCGAGGACCTGCCTCGGACGCAAAATGTAAGGGGGTGCCAAAGTCTCAGTAGACACACGAGTAATATTCTAATGCGATATTTTAAAATATAAAAATTATTGCCAAAAAAATCACGATGAACAAAATAACAAAGTTTTAAATAAAGACAGAAGCAATATTATAGATTTTCCCTTTTGCTCCAAGCTCTGATAGAGTTTGGCATGGCAATGACCCCAAGAACAAGCCTTGAGGTCTGGGGAGCCCCCAGTTAGGGTCTTCCCAGCCTCAGGTCCGGCGGCATTTATGGGGGGGTCCTGGCCAGCCTGCAGGAACGGCCACTTCAAACCCCTCTGAGCATCAGTCTCCTCGTCGGTAAAATGTACTCAAGGTCGTTAGGAGGATTAAATGAAAATACTGGGTGGAAAACAGCTAGAAGCAGTGCCTGGCTCAGAGCGGGGCCTGACAAATGGTCACGCCTGGCAGCGACTCTGCCGTCTGCCATCCTTCCCCCCAGCTGCCCCTTCATCCTGCCTGCTAATCTCTCCTGTTCAAAGAGGGGCTAAGCACCCGGCCCACAGCCTCACAGGTGCCAAGGGGCGGAGTGAATTTGAACCCAGGGCCGTCCGACTCCCAAGAGCCCACAGGCTGGCTGTTCCCACGACGTGGAGGCCTTGGAGCTGGCCGCCTGACTAAACGCTGGCTCTGCCGCTTTTGCTAATCACCGGATCTTGGGTGAGCGACCATGCCTCAGTTTCCCCGTCTGTTAGATGGGACCCTCAGTGCATCTCCCTCAGAGGGTTGCTGTGAGGGTCCTTGCTGAGGCAACGCGGGGGAGTGCTTAGAAGAGGGCCTGGCCCGAGATGAGTACTCACGAGCAGTAGCCGTACTTGTCCAAGACGTGCGTGAAGATCTCCTGCTGCGCCGACAGCGATGGGGACCCTTGCCACAGGAATTGCAGTCCCTGCGAACCCAGAGGGAACAGGTGAAAGCCAGGGCGCAACGGGGCTGCCCTGGCTCCGCCCCCCTCAGCCCCGCCTGGGTCTCTGTGACCACAACCTCTGCTGCCTCCTCCTTAGATTCCTTCCGACGCCCCCCACCCCCACGTCACATAAGATTGCAGAATTTGCCGTCCAGAAGGAGCCTGCCTGCTTATGCACCCCTCCTCCCCAGGGCATCGCTCTCTCTGCCAAGGCCTGAAAGGGATGCTCATTTCTAACTCTGCTTGCATACCCCCAGGCACAGGGAGCTCATCACCTCTCACTAAGTGTGCAGTCTGCGTTTTAACAGTTCTGATGGTTAGAAAACGTTCAGGGTTACAAAGCAGGGATAATATCCTGGTTCTATCAGCACCAGCTCTGGGACCCTACACAGGTTCCCTGACCCTTCTGTGACTTGGTTTCTGCGCAGGAAAATGGGAGAGGGCCACACCCAGCCCTCAGAGGAGCTGCAGGAGAAATGAGCTGACGGGAGAAGCGTCCAGTGTGGCGCTTAGTGGGGTCTCAGTAAACAAGTTAGCTTCCTGCCCACCTAGAGCCCAGATCCACACTGTTCTAACTCCTGCTGGCCAGGGCTGCCCTTCACCTCCAGAACTTTATCACCAAAGTCACCCTGGACAGATACTTACTTTTGGGGCCTTAGTTTCCCCATCTGTAAACCAGAGATAATTATGATACTACCTATCTTTATGGGTTGACTGGTGCCCCCCAAAAATATATGTCAAATTCCTTCCGCAGGACCTCAGAAAGTGACCTTATTTGGAAAGAGGGTCTTTACAGAGCTAATTGAGTTAAAAGGAGGTCATTAGGGTGGGCCTTGATCCAATAAGACTGGTGTCTTTATAAAGGGGAAATTTGGACCCAGACACGCGCAGCGGAAGACGACGTGAAGACACAGGGAGGAGGCGGCCGTGCACACGCTGAGGCACCCTGGAGAGCAGCAGAAGGCGAGAGAGGCCTGGAGCGGATCCCTCCCCAGCACCTTCAGAGGGCGCACGGCCCTGCTGACTCAGGGATCTCGGACCTCGGGCTCCAGAACTATGAGATGAGACACGTCTGTTTTTCGAAGCCCCCAGTTTGGGGTACTTTCCTACGGCAGCCCCGGCAAAGGCGCACCCCACCTCGGAGGGCTGCTGTGAGGACTGACTGCAGTGGAGACGAGCTCCGCAGGCCGTGCCCTCCGTAAGCAGGAAACGCAGCTTCCACAGAGCTCATTTGTCGCCGCCATTTAGTTTCATAACAGCTGCCCACCCACCGGGAGGGTTGTCCCGTCCTGGCAAACCTGATCGCCCCAGCCATCTCCTCCAGCGCATCAGCCACGGGTGACTGAGTGCAGTTCTGCTCCCGTCCCTCTCAGGACCCAGAGAAGGAAGCACCCCAGCCCCAGCCCAGCCAAAGGGGGAAAGGGACAGAAAGCAGGAGGCATCCAAGCTGGGCCTGCAGCACAGCAAGGAGCGGGCCGCGTAGGAGGAGAGGACACTCCTGCTGGAAGGAACAGCAAGAGGAAGGGATGGGGCGGGGACCGTCCACTGGCCCACGCAGCCACCAAGAATGCCCCCACGCTCCGGAGTCCAGCAGAGCCTTCTAAGATGCAGTGAACAGAGAGGGAGGGAAGGAGCGGCGAGCTGGCAGCAGCAGATGAGGCTCCCCACTCACCTTCATCGCCTGCATGTTATCCTTCTGGTCGTAGTCGATGCGGGAGATGATGTGGGCATCAAAGCCCGCCAGGGCAAATAGGGTGGGGGTCGTGGCAGATGCACCAAATGGGTCAACCTGCCAGGAGAACTGCGGCCGGATCCCGAAGGTTTCATAGAGAAACCCGTGTCCTTCTGCAAAGACAGCACCGCCTTGCTGGTGACTGCAGGGTGGGCCCCTCCCGCCCTCACTCACGCAGGGCCCCCCGCCCTGCCAGGGGCCTGAGTGCCATCTACTCAGGCAGGATCTTGCTGATGGAGATAACTAACTCAAAGGGCTCCAGAATCATCCGACAATTCATTTTGTTCATGATTTAAGAGCCCCCACAACTGCTGGGAGAGAGAAAACCCCAGATTTGTACAGGCCATTGATCGGTGTTCCCCATGCGCTTCCCCGAATCCTGTCTTCTCAGCACCCTGGGAGCAAGGGCTGCAGTCTGCACTGTAAGGAGAGGGAGCTCAGACTCAGAGAGCTCGAGGAGCTGGTCTGGAGTTAAACTGCCTTTCACTGAAGAATTCCGCAGGCCTGGGGACACCGGCTGAAGCCCAGACGATAGCCTGGGGTTCTGGAACAGAACCGTGATCAGACCCATAAGCAAGGCCAAGCCAGGGGGAGAAGTGACTGCTAGGAGGTGTGGGTGGCCTGAGAAACATGTGAGTCTGAGGCACAGTGGAGGTGAGTGAGGATCTGGCAGGCAGTGTGGGCTTGGGGTGGGGCTCCGAGCCCTCAGGACCGCCAGCGGGAGAAGGCAGAGGGTGTGCAGGATGCAAAGGAGACCAGGAAGGAGCAGCGGGAGAGGAAGAGGAGAACAGGGGACCGTGGGCTCCAGGATGAAGGAGGGATGGTCTGTCAACCCGCAAAAACAGAAACCCGTGAAGAGGCAAGGTGTTGATTTGGGATCAAAGAATTGCAATTCAGGGAGCACAGATTCAGGTAGAAACTCAAATAGGGTCCTGCTAGGGAGTAAAAGTCAGGAGCTTTTAAAGGCAAAGAGGGGAGGCGGGATCACAGAGAATGCTAATCAGTGTTGGAGGCAGAGAGCTAGTCTTGGCTGAGCGTTGATTGACAGTTGATTCCATCTTTGGAAAGCCCACCATCCTCAGTCTTTGTGACCAGGGTGTCCCTTCTCCTACTGACTTCTCACACAAGTGCTTATAAAACAACTGCCATTCTGGTCCAGTCCAGAGGTTTGGTCCAGCTCAAGGTTCAAGACAGCCGGGCAGTGTCTCTGAAAAGGCAGCTCTCAGCCCGTTGTAAAACGGCTCCACTATAGTCAGTTTTGACAGGCAGTAGTGTCACACTGAGAGAGGGCAGGTCCGCTGTGGAGGGCACATGTTCTCACCAGACGGGGTGGCCGGAGGAGGGTGGGCCTGAGGGCTGCCAACTCAGGGCCCCTTCTCTATTCCCAGAATCCTCACTGTGTTCAGGGAGCACCTGCTCTGACCAAGGGATGAATTACCATTGGTCTGAGCCGGTCACAACAAACTCATTCTCTCTGCAAGATATTTGTTTTCTCAACCTCTGCTAGAAGCTAGAGGCAGGCAAGGACTATGGTCATAGCCAAAAGATGTCTGCGTTGAGCCTGCTTTGATTTCAGGGGAAGACTTCCCACTTTAAAAAGAGAGAATCAGGAAGAATGCCCCCTTTGTCCCGCTTTCCTGCCTTGAATGAGGATGTATGGCAACAGGATGCCTGGAGCTGTGGCAGCCATCTTGTGACTGCAAAGGGAAGGAAATGAGAATCACGAAACGGAAGAGCTGCTGACTCAGTCCCCAAACCATTACCCATCTTATTAAGTAGACAGCAAGTGTCCTTAAGACCCAAGCCACTGTGACTCAGGTTTTCTGGCCCTCTAGCAGAAAGCATTCTTGAGATCTAAAGGAAGAGGTGATTAATGAATGAAACTGATAATCTGCTAATTGGCCCCCAAGATACACTCTCCACTTTTTCTTTTAGTAGCAGAATCACACATTCCCTCTTAGTTCTAGCACTGTACACAGACACCTAGCTAGAGACTACATTCCCCAGCCACCCTTGTGGTGAGTGGAGGTCACATGACTCCATTCCAGCCAATGGGCTGTGAGCGAAATACTGGACTACATTCCCCAGCATACTGTGCAGCTGGGTGAGACCATGTGACTAAGCACTGGCCAATAGGATATGAACAGCAATGAGGACTACATTCCCAGCCTCCCTTTAAGTTAGGGGAGGCCATGTGACTAAGTTCTGGCCACATGAGCAGAGGAGATGAGGGCAGGTTCTGAGTCACCATTCAC
This sequence comes from Equus asinus, assembly GCF_041296235.1. NCBI lineage: Eukaryota > Metazoa > Chordata > Mammalia > Perissodactyla > Equidae > Equus > Equus asinus. The sequence goes on from NC_091792.1 coordinate 156,938,531, forward strand.
AAGGAAGCCGCCTGCCCTCTTGCCACCATTCCCTTTCCCCCTTCCTTGCTGGGATGACATTTCAGTGGGGTAAGCCACCCTCGGCCATGAAAGGAGGGCAGGGACACCCTAGGGGATGGCAGAGCAAGGGGACACCAGCAACTTGGGTCCCTGGATTACTCTGTGGAGCAGAGCCACCCAATCTCCCAGAACAGCCTGCAACTGGAGACTCTTTCCCATGAGAGAAATAAAGCTTCCTTCTGGGTTGAACCGCTGACGATCGGTCTCAGTTAAAGCAGCTGGACCAGTGTCCTAACCAGTACAATGACCAGGTCAAGACCCACCTGGCCAGTGTGTGGAGGGCAGGGGCCAGCATGCAGGAGCCGAGAGTGAAGGAGAGAATGAGGGGAGATAGGAAAGGTGGCTGCAGCCTCAGCAGGAGTGACTTGCTTTCCTCCTTTTGAGGATAATGTTGAGCAAGTGTTAGTACTGCTGGAGAGAAGTCAGAGAGAAGGGAGGCCGAACAGAGACGACGACACAGGAGACAGAACGATGACTAGTTTCGGGTGTGGAGGGATGAGGGATGGGGGATGGGGGATGGGGGACGGGCCAGGAGCTTGGTCTTGAGTACCCCAGGCCAGGCGTGGCCACCCAGGACAGCCCAGCTGTCTCCTTTGCTCCCACTTGGATCTGTTGCTTCTCTCCACTCCTGCTACTGGAGCCCTGGGCCTCTGAGGTCCGAGCTGGGCTCTCTCCCACTCAGGATGGGGTGGGGGGAGATCTCCCTCTGGCACCTGCCACTCTGCCAGGCCTCTGCGGAGAAGCCCAGCTGGGGAGCTGTCACCTCAAGGAGGGGCAGGAGAGCTCCCATCCCCAGGGGATGCTGCGCACAGGTGGCTTCTCCTAACCACTGAGGTGCTGGGGACAAACGCTGTTCCCCTCATAGAAATCTCATGTCTAAAATTAAGGTGGGAGTCAGGTGATGCCAAGAGCAGGAGATGCGGAGGGAGAGGTGAGAAGAGTGAGCTCACTGCTGGCTGACGGCCCCCAGGCTCTGGTGGGCGGCCACAAGGGTCTTAGTCGAAGAGCTGCCTCGGAACCCCAGCTACCCCAGGCCAAGGTCAGAGGCCTAGACCCCGGACCCCTAACCCTGCCCATCCTGAGTTCCACTGGGAAGCCATCTTGGCCTGAGTCCAGAGGCCGTGCCAGCCTGCTTGCTTCATCCTTCCCGTCCAGGGCCTGACTCTCAGTTGCTCAGCACCCACCACTGCTCTGCCAGGCCTAGCAGCACTTGTCTGGTCAGATCCTGTGCTGAGCCCTGGGGACCCAGAGATGAATCAGACCCAGGTTGCTGTCGGAGGCCAGCTATAGTTTTGGGATGAAAGGGGAGGTGACAAGGAACTCTGGGGACCTAAAGGAGGTTCCCTGGCCGATGAGACTCCTCAGCTGAGTCTGAGATGAGCTGTTCAGGTGGAAACAAGAGGAAACATCAGGGCCCAAGGCACAGGAGGCGTCGTTGTTGGAGCGGGTAAAGGGCAGCAGGAAGCAGAAGGGGTGAGGCCAGTGAGTGAGGCCAGGAGGGGAGGCCCTGATCCACATTAAGGAGACTAAGGAATGTTATGACAAGATAACTAAATGGGGCTGGTCTGGTGGCATAGCGGTTAAGTTCAGCCCACTCTGCTTTGGCAGCCCTGTTTCACGGGTTCAGATCCTGGGCACAGACCTATGCCACTTGTCAGTCATGTTATGGTGGCGTCCCACATCCAAGGTAGAGGCATATTGGCACAGACATTAGCTCAGAGCTAATCTTCCTCAAGCAAAAAGAGGAAGATTGGCAACAGATGTTAGCTCAGGGCAAATCTTCCTCAGAGGAAAAAAAAAAAGATAGCTAAGAAAGATTGCCATCACATCCCCACTTTCCTTGCTATGGCATCCAAACTGAAATACCTCACTTTATTTTAACCAGGGAAATGGAAAGAGTGCAGGCTTTGGAGTCAGGAACCAGATTCCAGTACTGGCCTGTGGGCTCAGCTGCTGGTTGTGGGTGGAAGGTTCACTCTCTGAGCCTCAGGCCTTCACGGCCACAGAGGGTAATAGGCCCCTCTCCCGGGATGTGAATATGTGCAAGGGGCACAGGACGAGCTCCTGGCACACAGCAGGATCTCTGTGTATGGAAGGCCTCTTGAACAAAAGAGAAGGATGTGAGGGTCTGAGAAGAAAGGGTTTTGTTGGCAACCCCACCTTCTCGATGGAAGTGGCAAAGTCTGGGGTTGAGTGAGGTCCAGCAATAACAGAGTGAGAAGCTGAGACATGGGAAGGACCCCAGAATGAGAGGAAAGGAGAGAGTGCTAAAGAGATCCTTAGACCGCATCCAATTCTACCCTGTTTTACACGTGTGGCCACTGGGGTCCATGCTGTCATGGATTGACCCTGGGGCTTAGACTCTCAGGCTCAGGCCTGGATTCAATCCTGGCTCATCCACTGACTATTTGTCCATCTTTTGGTCTTAGTGTCTCATCTGCAAAATGAGACTGAGCATCATGATACCCCCTCAGCAGCCTGCCAGTAGGACCCAGGGAGGCACTTCTATGATAAGCATTTGGTAAATGGTAAGGAAAGGGCCCCCACTGCGACTGTGGATGGTGATGGTGGCGTGGAGAAGGTGATGATGGTAGTGGTGGTGGTGGTAGCAGTAATGGTGATGGTGGAGGTGATGGTGGTGATGGTGGTGGTGGCGGTGGATGTAGTGTTGGAGGTGGTGGTCATTGTGAAGGTGATGATGGTGATGGTGTGGTGGTGGAGGTGATGGTGGTGGTAGGTGTGGTGGTGGTGGCTGCGAAGGGGGATTGGTGCTGGTGGTAATGGTAGAGGTGACAGTGGAGGTGGTGGTGGTGTTGTGGTGGTAGTGGTAGTTGTGAAGGGGGTGGTATGGGGGTGGAGGTAGTGTTGGAGGTGGTGGTAGCTATGAAGGTGACAATGGTGATGGTGGTAGTAGTGGAGGTGGTGGTGGTGGCGATGGTGGTGGTGGAGGTGGTGGTGGTGGAGGTGGTGGTGGTGGAGGTGATGGTGGTGAAGCTGATGGTGGTGATGGTGGTGGTGATGGTGGTGGTGGCAGCAGTGGAGGTGGTGATGGTAGTGGTGGAGGTGGTGATGGTGATGGTGGTGGTGGTGATGGTGGAGGTGATGGTGGTGGCAGTGGTGGAGGTGGTGGTGATGGTGGTGGTGGAGCTGATGGTGGTGGTGATGGTGGTGGTGGCAGCGGTGGAGGTGGTGATGGTAGTGGTGGAGGTGGTGATGGTAGTGGTGGTGGTGGTGATGGTAGTGGTGGTGGTGGTGATGGTGGTGATGGTGGAGGTGATGGTGGTGGTCATCGTGGTGATGGCAGTGGTGAAGTTGATGGTGATGGTGGCTATGGTGGTGGTGGCAGTGGTGGAGGTGGTGATGGTGGTGGTGGCAGCGGTGGAGGTGGTGATGGTAGTGGTGGTAGTGATGGTGGAGGTGATGGTGGTGGTCATCATGGTGATGGCGGTGGTGAAGTTGATGGTGATGGTGGCTATGGTGGTGGTGGCAGTGGTGGAGGTGGTGGTGGTGGTGATGGTGGTGGTGGTGGTGATGGTGGTGGTGGAGCTGATGGTGGTGGTGATGGTGGTAGTGGTGGTGGTGATGGTCATGATGGCATCTAACCTTTACTGTTCAAATTCAAAGTGCTTTATTTGAATTATTCCAATTTAATCCTCACAACAACCCTTTGAAGTAGGTGTCACCATCAAACTCATTTTGTAGATGAGGAAACTGAGGCCCCGTGAGGTTCCATCCCTTACCCAGGGTCACAGGGGTGGGAATTAGCAGAGCCAGGATTCGGCCAGGCCGTCTGCTCTATAACCTATGCTCTTTGCCCTGCGCTCCACAGCACAGACGTGAAGATGGCATCAGCCATCGCTGTTTTCCCTGGTCACACTCTCCCACTAAGAGGGGAAGATGGATTCCAGAACCGAGGTTCAGACATCCAGTCCCAGCATGACTGGAGGCCCCAAGGGACTCTGGGTGTGGGGCAGGGTGACCGAACCTGTGAGCTGTAGGATCTGGTCATCAATGTGGGTCACAGCCTCATCATGCATGACCTGGCCTCCAATGACAAACTCCAGGCGTCTTTCGGCCAGGAGCTGGTGGACCTTGTGGGCAGAGAGAAAAAAGCCAGGTAACAACCCCGAGCTTGGTTTGGTCTGCAGGGGCTGTGGCTACAGCATCTCACTGCGCTTTCCATCCAACTCCTCGCCTTCAATTATTCTGCAGAAGCAGGGCCCTGCCTGTCCTGGTCAGCAGTGTGTCCCTCCACGTAGACCGGCCTGGCCCAAGGTGGCTCCTTGATCAGTATATCCATATGTCTATGATTTTTACTTTTGAAAGAAGCTCAAACTTAGAGAAAACTTGCAGGTCTTGTACAAAGAGCCCCCGTACATCCTTTCCCCAGATTCATTCATCGTGAATCTTTTGGCTTCACACTCCCCCATCTCATTACATACGTGGTGGGGCTTTTTCTAAACCATCTTCAAGAATACGTTAGCCATGCACGCGTTTTACCCCGATTCTTCAGCACGTGTTTCGTAGGAACAGGATAGTTATAACCGTAGTATAATTATCAAAATCAGGGAATTTAACGGTAATACAACACCACTGCCTGATCCACAGGCTTTGTCACATTTTGCCAGTTGTCCCTCTAATGTCCTTTTTCAGGTCCCAGATTCAATCTGGGACCGTGCATTGCTTTGCGTGGTCATTTCTCATTATCTGTTCATTCGGGGCGGCTCCTCAGTCTCTTTTTTCTCTCAATGAGCTGATAACTCTGAAGATTACAGCCTGCTATTTTCTAGAATGTCCTTCACGGGGTGTTTGTCTCATGATTGGCTGATGGCTACTTTTAAAATAAATGAATGCATGGAGGGATGGAAACATAAATAATGGCCAAGAAGGTGGCAGTGAGGCCACCGTGCCGTGTAGACACTACATTTCTGCTTTCCTCTCTGAACTAGCAGTATTTGACTTCATTCATTCAGCAGACATTGAATGGGCACCTACTGTGTACAGTTTTAAACGGGGGTCTTCTACACACCGGGCAAAGTCTGGGCACAGTCCGGGCACGGGGGATTGGGCAATGAACAAAGCACACAAAAATCCCCGCTTCTGGCAAGTCGTGCCAGTGTGTGGCCTGCCCAGGTCTTTAGCAGGCCATGCCTCTCTCCATGGGGTAGAAGACAGACAATGGAGTTTGGGGGTGTCCTTACTAGTCCACGTAAGGAAGTGTGCACTGTCCACTGGACACCCTGGAGAGACGAGCTTCAAGTCAGACATGTCTGGCTCAGAATCCCACCTGTTGAGTGTAAGCTATGTGACCATGGGCCAGTCACCTGCCCTCTCTGAACCTGGAGCATCTCTGCAAAGTGGGGTAACTGTCCCCACCGTACAGGCTGTTGGGAGGATTCAGTGGATCACGTGTGAAGAGCACTAGCCCAGTGCCGGGCACGTGGGAAGTGCCATCGAATATGAGGGTCCCCCTCAGGACTCCACAGGCTGCGGGTTCAAGACAACCCCTCTGGTGGGAGCCAGTGGACGCCCTGCTTCCTCTTCTCAGCTTTGCTTAGCTTCTGAGCACGTCTCGGGCCTCTCTGAGCTTCACGCTCAGTGACTGTTCTGAAGGAAGGTGAGCGCCAGGGAGGGGACTAAGTCACTGATGCGGGACCTGCAGCTCAGAGTCCAGCTGCCACCTGTGGTCACACGGGAAGGTGGCGGAGGCGAGACCCGGTCCCAGGCTGCCTCCCTACAGGGCCTCTCTGACCCTCTGCCGTGAACCACAGGGACGGCTGCATCCTCGGCAGGGCTCCCACGCCCTGGGGGGCCGCACAGACGTGTAAGTGAAGGAAGAAGTTGTGGGGGCCCAGGGCCACCTCGGGAGTGACCCGTGTCAGAGGCTACCCCGTTCAGCACCAGCTGAGTGCACAGCGGGCTTGCTGGAGCTGCAATTGTCCATGAATGGCCAGACAGCCAGGATTAAAAGCAAACACGCTCTAGGGCAGAGCTGCCGGCACCCAGTGGGGCATGGGCCTCGCTGTTGGGACCTCACAGGCCTGGTCGCCGTGAGAACGCCCCTGAGTTTCCTGCCTGGTCTTCACCGGACACGCTGGCCGCCCCTCCATCACCTGCCCCTCGAGGACTGCCCTCGTGGGCAGCCTTACCTGGCGTTTCTGCTTGTCCGAGGCAAGGCCATCCCACCACAGCCGGAAAAACTCCTGCTCCACCAGGATGAACCGGCGTTTCTTCTTGCGGGCCAGCTCCTCCACCACCGAGGTGTAGACGTTGGCAGCGTATGCCTGCATGCTTTCCTGGGGAGGGGGCACATCATTGCACGGGCCCCAAGGACCAGGGAGTAAAAGCCAGCGTGCCGAGCTGTGCCTGGGCCCCTCCCTCTCACCGCATGTCTGCACGCGGCTCCTCCTCTAGCTTCCGCACTGCCCTCGCAACAAAGGACCCCTGGCACCCACTCTGTGCAAGACACGTGGCAAGGGTTGGGACTGAGGGAACAACATGGCTCGCCCACCTTTGATGAGAACGTGCTCTCCTGGGGAGAGAGATGATCAAGAGACCATGACACTCTACGTGGGCAGAGAAACATGCCAGCTCAGCCTAGGGGTCAGGGCATGTGACCTGGCCCTGAGGTTCCCATGGGGGAACAGCACAGTCAAGCCCAGGGGCAAGACGAGGTGAGGTCCCGGGACCCCAAAGGGACTTGCGTGGGCTGAAATGAAGGGGAAGCAGGTGTTCAGAGTTGCAGCAGAGAAGAGCTTCTCCCTTGGGTTCTCCCTGTGGCTCCAAGAGATGAAGTTGTTCGTAGCTGCTTCCCACCTGAGTCTCCAGGCTGGCCCACAGTAGTGCTCAGGGAATGCCAAGAGCACTGGGCAGGGAGTTAGCAGCCAGCAAGTTATCCCTGAGTGACCTTGGGAAAGACAACAACCCTCTCTGGGCCTCAATTTCCCCTTCTGAAAACTGGGGGTGGCAGGCATGCTTCTCCCACCCTTAAGCCATCTCCATATGCAGGTGAGACGTCACCCCCAGGGGCTGCCCCGTGCGCCCCAGGACTGAACTTCACACTCAGCATCACATGCTCCTCCTGCCTCTCTCTCTTTGAAACTAGCTGCTCACTTATTAACGCCTTCTGTAAAGTTATTATATCCATAATCACAGAGGGGCTTTGCTCATGTATCTCTCTATTTCCTATCTCATCCTAAAAAAGAGCTAGAGGAGCCCCGGGTAATAACATCCAAGCCCCTGGCCCAGAAAACTAAGGAAATCAGAGGCTTTTCCCTCTTTTTCACTCTGCGCTCATTCATTCATTTGTTCATTCAACAAACATCTGCCAAGCGCCGACTCCGTGTGTCAGGCACAGTGGGAATATGTCAGTAAAGAAAACGGATGCAGCCCCCGCACTGTGGAGGTGATGTTCTAGTGAGGAAAACAGGCCCTCAGGGAGCCAGGGGGCATGATATAGGAAGGGAGGGAGGAGGGAAGGGAGTGGGCCGGAGACCGCATCCCCGGAAGCCTCAGGCACCCACCTGGACCGTGTGGATCCAGCCCACGTCCATGTGGCTGTGGGGCACCACGAAGATCCTGATGTGGTCCGTGGCCTGGGCCCCCAGGAGCCACCGCAGGACCAGCGGCCCAAGCAGAGGCAGCCAGCGGAGCAGCCCCATCCTGGTGCCCAGCAGGCAGAGACTGGCACTGGCCACTCCCGGCTACCCTGCGGGCCGCCCCGGGCAGCTGACTGGGCACTCGCCCTTGGGGGAGGGAGCAGGCAGGGGAGCAGGAGGAGTGGCCTTCGCAGCAATGCCGTCCCTTAGCAGCACAGGCCAGTGGCACTTGCTCACTGCCTTTCAGCTCTCCGCCCTCCACTCCCCAACTCCAGTTTCCTGGCCATCTCTGTCCAACTTTATGCCAAACCCCAAAAGCCCCAGGGAGGCCTGCCAGATTTCCCTTCAGCCTGGGGTGCCTCTCCTCGCCCCAATGCCTGTGCCTCGCTGAGCTTTTCTCTCTTGGCACGCCCTGCAAAACTCAACAGTCAGTTTGGGGAGTGCCACCACCAGGAAGCCTTCCCTGATAACCTCTTCCTCATATAGAACTCCCAATCTGGAGCATGCAATAGGGATCTTATCTCCATTTTCAGGAGGAAATCCAGCTTTCAGAAAGAGTATTTGCCTTGCCCGAGATCACCCATCTAGTGGAGGAGCGAGGCTGACGGAAACTTTCCCATTGAGTTCTGGCTCTCCGGGTGCTGAGCCTGGCTGCTAAACATTTAACCTCTCTGAGTCTCCGGTGGTGCATCCCTGAAAGAGGGTGCAGCAGAGGAGCTGTGAATCTGCGGGAGAACTCACACGAGATGACAACCTCGTGCCTGCAGCCCGCCCTGGAGGAGGGGAGGTCACAGTGGTGCAGCAGGATGGGGCAAGAGTGTTGCCTGGAGCCCCCTCTGTGCTGGGCCCCCAAGAACAGGGCATCTGTGGTTTGGGGGGGACTGCCTGAGAACCCAATGGCCGGGCCTCTGACTGGCATTTTCTAGTGTGGCCGAAGCTGTGGCTCTGTCTCCCCATGCTGGCCACCTTGTGCATTCATTCAGCAAACCCAACTGGAGAACATGATCTCCAAGCCAGTCTGTGTCCTCTCTGCCGCATCCGCCTTCCAGGGCCCTCACTCCTGGGCCCAGGTCAGACCCTCACCTGAATCAGATGAGGAAAAGGTCCTCCAACTTTTGTGTCCCTGTGGCCTTCCAGGACACACAGCCAGACTACATCTCCCAACCTTCTCTGCACCCAGTGTGGCCACAAGGCCAAGCTTTAGCTGATGGGTGTGAGGGGAGTGCCCCCCTTCCAGGCAGGCCCGTAAACGCAGCCTCCCCCACTTCCCCTCCCACTGCCCGAAGGGAGGGCACTCAGGACCGTGGGGAGGTCAGAGCCACCGACTGAGGCTCCAGAGGACCCCTGGAACCAGGAGGAACTCGATAGGCCATGCCATGAGGGAGAAGTAACTTCCATTGTGCTAAGCCACCGAGTTTACAGGTGACAGTGTCACAGATTCTGTCTCTCAAGATGGCTATCACAGCATCACGCGTCCCGGGAACCCTTTGTAGGATGTGACTGTGACGCTCCTCCTGTTGGAAGAGGGGTCTGTGTCTTCTCCCGCTGAAGCTGGGTGGGCTTGTGATTCACTTGTAACCAACAGAATGTGGCAAAAGTGGCCCTGGGGGACTTGAGCGGCTGTCCAACATGACACTGCAGCTTTTGCCTTGTTCACTGGAGCAGTCACATGTGGAGCCCGGAGCCGCCACGCTGTGAGGAAGCCCAGGGCAGCCCCAGGGGTGGGCTACATGGAGAAGCCGTGAGAGCGTGTGAACAGAGACAAGCTGGCCATGCTGTTCCAGCTCCCGCTCTTGCAGCTCCAGCCCCATTGACTGCAACCACTTCGGGCGGGTGGTCCCGTACGTTTCCATTCCTGGTGATTGCCTCTGGCCTCTGCGTTCCTGCTCTGCAGCAGCTAACCCCGGGGTTGTGGCTGATCCTGGTTACCCCCGCCCTGCTATGGATTCCATGCCCTTCACCCTCAACTAGTACCTGTGCTGGACGAGATGGCTCGCCTGGTGGGGTAGCCCGGATCCTCATTCCCAAGGGGTCTGACCCTCGGTGAGCTTGCCTTCCCAAGCCACGACATTATCCCATCTATTCACTGTCCAAACAAGCAACCAGAGACACCCACGGGAGTGCCCGACCGAGTCCTCTCTATTCCTGTGTGACAGCCCACTGGACCTGCCCCCTCCCAGAATGGTCCAGAACAATGACCTCTGCTAGACTCATGACTCTTCCCCTTGCCTGCCGGTCTCTTGGCTCGAGTAGCCCAAAGTGACCAGTGGCAGTAGTAGCATTCCCCTTTGCACACCAGAACTTCTGGACCTGCAGAGTGCAGTGCCGTGTATCTGGACACAGATACCCACGTGGGTCACTGGGTGTGGTGAGAAATGAGGCTCATCCTGCTTCCATCCTTTATGTTCTACCCACTGGGGACACCACGCACTGGTCATTGGTTTGGGGTGTCTATGCCTCCTGGAGGATGGTGCCCCAGATTCACAGGCAGTGTCTCCAAGCTGATGCTCAGCGGAGCCTTCAACCAGCTGTCCTCTTCCTCTCTCAGGCAGACGGCTTCTGGGTGCTAGGGCACATAGTAGGGCCAGCAGACTCCACGGTCGTGTGCCCACTGTCACACCTCCTTACAAAAATGGCTCCCTTGGCCTGATGACACGTATGCCCTCGCTTAGAGCACTCACTCTGGAGGAAGCCAGCAGCCACGTCCTGGGGACACTCAAGCCGCCTGTGAAGAGTCCGCACAGAGAGCAGCTAAGGCGTCCTGCCCACGGCCAGCTCTGACTTGGTAGCCACACCAGTCAACCGCCCGCAGGCGGTCCTCCAGCCCAGCCCCTGCTGCAGGAGTCCCAGCCCACGCCTTGACTGCAACCTGGTGAAGCCTGTGGGCCAGAAACACCCAGCCAAGCCGCTGCTGGATTCCTCACCCCAGAAACTCTGGGTGACACTAAAACTTGATTGCACGTTTAAGCCACAGTCCTCAAAATCCGTGGGTATTCCCGCCTCCCTGGTGCCTGGTTACCTGAGTCAGTGACCATAAGCCACCTTGGGGAAAGGATGGGGGATCGTGACCATACGCCGCTGCCACGGTGTCCCAGAGTCCTTCCGCCCGGGGACCCGGAGTGTGGCTTTGAAAACTGGCTCAGGTCTGGACACTGGGCAAAGGCTGAAGCCTGTTCAGTGGGGGGCTGCCCTCTCCTCTGAACCCGTCCAGCCCTGACTTTCCAACAGGGTATTCTGAGGGTCAGCTGGTCAGTTGTCCATCTATTTTGTCCCAGGCATCCTGTTTTCTAGTGACCACCTCCTCAGCCCACAGTGGGTCTCGCTGCCATTCGGGCCTTGACGTGCGTTACAGTGATTGCACAGACCCCGCTTCTGGTGGCGAAGTGCAGGCCCCCGGCCTCCTATTCCTGTATCATCTTTCTACCGGCGCCATCAGGGACCCCTCTCTGTAATGGCGCCACTGCCGTCAGCCCCAGCCCACAGGGGCAGCCTCGTCTTCCAGCTTCTTGGTGACGCTGGTGCTTGGTCAATGGAGCGTCCTCCGGGCCTCCTGGGGAACATGATCACCAGGTGGGTCTTCTGACCTCACACACCAGCTTCACTGTCACCTACGCCCACTTCTCTGAATCTTTGACCGCTTCCTCCCCCATCTGCCATGGTAGTTCTGGTATCTCTTGATCACTCGCTGTGGGCCGACACGCTCTCCAGCTTCAAGAGCACCTCCGCGGCCTGCTCGCGCTGCCTGCTGGTGTCAAGTCCTTCGTGACTGGCGTCTTAGTCTGCTTCAGCTGCCGTCACAAGATAGCACACACTGGGGTCTCTAACCACAGCCCTGTCTCTCCTCACGGTTCTGGAGGCTGGACGTGCCTGGGGCCGGGGAAAGAGTCTGGGCAGCTTCTGTGACAACCTCTGTGGTTTGGCTCTCCTTCGCTGGGGAAGGGCATCTCACAGCGGGGAGAGGCCACAGTGTGGGAACAGTTCTTTCTAGAAGTAGGTTCTGGGGTGCCCAGCCCAAAGAGGCTGTTGTAGGTCCTGGGTTCTGTTACTTTGGTTGCTAGTGGCAGTTGTTGCTCAGAAAAAAAGCCTGTGCTAAATGTGTTTTCCCCACTCCGGCGAGATGCCCCACAAATGCCCCACATTCGAATGCAGGCACTGAAAGAACGGGGTGCTGCTAGCTCCCACATGGCAAGGTCAGTTTGTCCCCCTGTCACGCGTGGGCACTCTGGCTTGCGACCTCTTCTTGACCCAGGTCAAAGCTGCACATGAAAAGTGTGAGGCGTGACTCGTTCTGGGTGATCTAGAAAAAGGATCAGCCTGAACTTTCTTGATGGGCATGTGGGAGGGTGCGAGATGGGCACACCTGAGCCATGTCCCGTTTAATCCTTGTGACATCAGTGTCCTCCATGCCCTGGAGCAAGTGGGACAGGCCTAGGGGCTCACAGTGGCCTTGATAGGCAAACTGCCTGGGACCGCACCCAGGGCCAAATGCTCTCCCCAACCAGCGGCACAGACACAGCATCCTCTTGCCTCCATCCTTCCCTGGCTCCCAGTGTCTGCCCTCCGGAAGCATGATCCACAGCCTGCGTTTTAGATCCTTCCAGACTTGGCCCCACTCTGCCTTTCTGACCTCACCTCCTGCATCCTTCTTCTCCTGCATTCCTTCTAGCAGCTGCTGGAAGGACCCACTTCTCCCATCCTCATGACCTTCCTCCCCTGCGTGTGCTGGCTGCTGTGTCTCCTCCACCTGGAATGAGCTGGCTTCCTCCCACCACCACCACTGCATGGCCAAATCCTCCCTGCAGTTCAAGCCCTTTCCCCCCTCAGGCCCTTTGCACATGCTGTCCCTCTGACCAGAAGCATCTTCCTCCACTCTCTGTCTGGCTAATTGCTACTCCTCCTTCACATCTTGCACTCTCAGAGAGACCTTCCATGAATGTCCCCTCCTCCTTCACAGCATTTACTGATGTACAGAATTCCATATTAATGTGTGTGTTTGGTCGACATCTTCCCACCTAACTATACGCTCCATGAGGCTTCGTTCATTCGTATCTGCATCCAGCCCCTGCGACAAAGGAGGAGCTCTCCACTTTTTCTTGAAAGAAACCACAAGTTTAACTGCTGTGGTTGTGCCCATCTCCCGTCTACACTGAGGACACGGACAGTGGAGAAAGCTCCACCCAGCGGCTCAGCCTCACTCCACCTCCACCCGCTGTGAGCAGGTCACTTCACCCTGGAGCAGGGCCATGCCTGACTCCTGGTGGCCTGGTCCAGGCCGCGGGGTTCTCACCTGTCCTGTGGAGTATTTGGGTCTGTCTGTAGGGTCATTGTAAATATCAGCCTGTTTGGGGGATGACAGTGACGGCCCAGTGCCTGACCCGGAGTGAGCGCTCTGCTGATAAACAGCAGGTCCGCACCCTAGGCTGCATGGCTGCGCTGGTCCTGTTTTCAAGTATTTATCCATAAACACCCACTGAACCCTGACTCTGCGCCCGGCTCTGTGCTGGGAGGTGGGAGAGCAGGAGACGTACTGCCCCGGACGGCGTGTAAAGACAGGCCTTGGCCACGGTGGAGGGCACTGCCCACAGAAGCTGCTGTGGGGTTTGACCACCCCTGGAGGACCCGGGAGGCCTTCCTGGAGGAGGGGGTGAAGGAGCTGGACCTCCAAGCCCGGGAAGGAAGAGTGAGGGGGTCAGAGGCTTAGAGGACAGAGGAAACAGTGGCCCAGGCACTGGGTGGGGTGGTGAAGGGGCCAGGTGCTGGGGAGACGGCTGGTAGGCCACCTAGACAGGGGGCCATGGTGTGGAAGGAGAGCCAGGTGGGTGAGGGCCTGTGGGGCTCTTTCGATGTGTCTGCTCCTCAGTTCTCTCCTTTCAACCCTCCCTGGGACCCCTCCCCCAGCCGCCCCCCTCCCTCCCTTCCCAGGGCTGGGAACGGCGCAGGCCCAGGTCCGCGTTTATCAGCCCCTGCACTGTGGGAACATCAGTGTCCTGAGGGGGTACTGGTTGTGCCCGTTTCAGGTGACAAAGCTGGGACTCAGAGATGGTCAGTCCACCGCCTGTCCCTCAGGGTCTCGACCACGGGCACCCTCCATCCTCCCTCCAAGAACTGGCTGTCTCAGGCCCCGCCGACCATGCAGGACATCCAGACTCCTGGGGGCGGGGAGAGCAGCGCCCCCTGCCCCCAGCGGGGCCCCAGTTGGGGAATGAGGACAGACCAGAGTTGAACAGTCCAGGGGCTGAGTCCTGTCTTGGCAGCTTACTCTGACTGAGTCCCTTCCTCCCTCCCAGCCTATTTCTCCTCCATAAAATGGGCCTCATAACAAGGCAGGCAACCCCACTGCGGGGACCGGGCTCAGAGGAGGTGGCCATGGGGAGGGTGGGGCAGAGTGGAGTGCAAGTGGCCCCAGGATCCAAACTCTGCACCTTGATGCCCTTATTCCATGCCCAGCGTCCACACCTCAAACACTCTGTATAGTCCCCACTCTGTGCCCGCACCCCACCTTTAGCCTTCACCCCACATGTACACCCAGCACCCCAGGCCAGTGCTGGGAGCAGAACGGCAGGGAGGGGGAGCAGGAGGGGGGCGAGGAGAAGCAGGAACAGGAACAGGAGGAAGAGAGACAGGGGCAAAGAGGTGGAGGAGGGAGGTGGGGAGGGAAGAGAAAGGGGGGAAAGGGGAAGGAGGAGGAGCCGGTGGTGCTCAGTGCGGCCTCTGACCTTGAAGTTTCTGAAGGTCAGTGTGGGGCTCAAGGGTGCCCCGGCCCAGCCACTCCTGGTGGCACCCCAACAGCCCACCTGTGCTCACCCCCACAGCCTGTGCACGGAGCCATGGGGTGCAGGAAAGACACGAGGTGCTGGGAGGGCTCATCTACACGGGCCAGAGCAGGACTCAGAGAGCCCAGCATGGGCCCTGGCATGATGCTGGGGCAGGGCTGCCTCTCCTCGGTTCAGAAAGACCCAGGTCACTCCAGAGCCTCTGCTCTCGAGGTCCTGAGGGAACCCCACAGAACCGGGCTGGGACCCAGCTGGCTGTGCGAACCTGGACAAACCCTCCACTGCTCTTAGCCTGGAGTGTGGTGGAGGCACCACTCCACAGGGCCAAAGGCGCTGGCCGCGGTCAAGCTTAAGGCCTGAGGCCGACGAGTTTCACTACTGCGGGGGTTCCCGCGCAGCCACCGCCCGCTTCTGCTCCCATGGAGGCCTGGGCTGCAGATGGCTGCTGCTCCTGCTGGGAGAGGCTCTTGCTGGCAAGTGGCAGCCCCGTGACAGTGGCAGGCCGGAGGGACCCGAAGGAGTGTCCAGGGAAGGGTGGGCGGCTGCACCTGCCCACCCCAGGAGTGTGTGGGGCCGTCAGCACAGGCGCTGGCTTCTCTGCTCAGGGTGCCCTGGGCCGGGGCCTCTGAGGCCTGGGTGGCGGGGTTTTCTGGCTGGACCAGGAGCAGCAAGTGGGCTGGACAGGGCCCGGCCTGCCCTGAATCCTGGCTTCACCCTTAAGCAAGTGGCTCAGGGCCTCAGTTTGTCTTCTGACAATGGAGCGGCGCTGCCCAGCTGGCCAGGTTGTGGCGGAGATGGAAGGAGACGCCTGCCGGGCACGTGGTAAACGCCCAGGAATCTTAGTTTCTGCTTCCCCTTCTTCCTGCATCCAAAGGGCCTGATGAGGTGGGTGACCTAAGCAGAGAGGGCTCAGTGGACACGACACGTGTGGAGGAGTGGCCTGTGCCACTTTAGGTAACAAACATGCCACAGTGCCCGGTGGGTTCCACGCGCTCTCAAATGCCACCCCCTGAGTCCTCGCCATAGCTGGCTGGTAAACAGCATCACATCTCCATTTTACAGAGAAGGAAACTGAGGCACAGAGAAGTTCACTAGCCTGCCTGAGGCCACACAGCTGTCAGTGGCAAAGGTCCCATGTCCGCGTTCCTCTCAGTCTGTGCTCCCATTCACCCGCATCTGCTGTCTCAGGGAGACTGTCCTGCACGGCCAGCAAGGCGGAGGTGAGGCTGCTGACGGGAACGGGGCTCCCGGCTGCCCTCGAGCGTGCTCCGGGGCTGGCTCAGAGCCCAATCTACCCCGGCCCGCCTCTCCAGCTTCACGGTGCCCACAGGCTCCCCACCCGCTCATGCTGCAGTCCCCTGGCCCTGAACGTGCACATCCGTTTCTATCTCCCGGCAGGGTTTCCTCCCACCGGGCACACCTTTCTCCCCTCTCTGTCTGGGGTGTCCTCACCTCCACAAATCCTCCTGACCCTCCGCTTGAGGCAGGGACTGCATCCATCTCGTCTGCAGGACCCGGACAGGGCTTGCAGGCAATGATGGTAACGTCTTCATACGGAATTGTTGACTGAATATCAGTGACTGAGTGCAGGAGCGAGTGAATGACTGAATGAATGAATGGCACGTGGCCTCTCTCTGCTTTCCGTCAAAGGGGCGGGCAGGCTAGCTTTAGAACCTTTTCCATCACGCTCTGAGGCCGCGCAGAGTCTGCTCCAGGCAGGTGGGAGGTCACGGAAGGTCATTGGCCTGGGAGTCAGTCACTGGATTCCAAATCCCAGTGTGTGTGCGTGCGCATGCATGTGTGCGTGTGCACCTGTGAGTGTGTGTGCGTGTGTGCGTGTGCACCTGTGAGTGTGTGTGCGTGTGTGCGTGTGCACCTGTGAGTGTGTGTGCGTGTGCACCTGTGAGTGCGTGTGCACCTGTGAGTGTGTGTGCGTGTGCACCTGTGAGTGTGTGTGCGTGTGTGCGTGTGCACCTGTGAGCGTGTGTGCGTGTGCACCTGTGAGTGCGTGTGCACCTGTGAGTGTGTGTGCGTGTGTGCGTGTGCACCTGTGAGCGTGTGTGCGTGTGCACCTGTGAGTGCGTGTGCACCTGTGAGTGTGTGTGCGTGTGTGCGTGTGCACCTGTGAGTGTGTGTGCGTGTGCACCTGTGAGTGTGTGTGCGTGTGCACCTGTGAGTGCGTGTGCACCTGTGAGTGTGTGTGCGTGTGTGCGTGTGCACCTGTGAGTGTGTGTGCGTGTGCACCTGTGAGTGCGTGTGCACCTGTGAGTGTGTGTGCGTGTGTGCGTGTGCACCTGTGAGTGTGTGTGCACCTGTGAGTGTGTGTGCGTGTGCACCTGCGAGTGTGTGAGCGTGTGTGCGTGTGCACCTGCGAGTGTGTGTGCACCTGTGAGTGTGTGTGCGTGTGTGCGTGCGCACCTGTGAGTGTGTGTGCGTGTGTGCGTGCGCATGCATGTGTGCGTGTGCACCTGTGAGTGTGTGTGCGTGTGTGCGTGTGCACCTGCGAGTGTGTGCACCTGTGAGTGCGTGTGCACCTGTGAGTGTGTGCACCTGTGAGTGTGTGTGCGTGTGTGCGTGTGCACCTGTGAGTGTGTGTGCGTGTGCACCTGTGAGTGTGTGTGCACCTGTGAGTGTGTGTGCACCTGTGAGTGTGTGTGCGTGTGTGCGTGCGCACCTGTGAGTGTGTGTGCGTGTGTGCGTGTGCCTGTGTGTGCGTGTGCACCTGTGAGTGTGTGTGCGTGTGCACCTGTGAGTGTGTGTGCACCTGTGAGTGTGTGTGCACCTGTGAGTGTGTGTGCGTGTGTGCGTGTGCACCTGTGAGTGTGTGTGCGTGTGCACCTGTGAGTGTGTGTGCACCTGTGAGTGTGTGTGCACCTGTGAGTGTGTGTGCGTGTGTGCGTGCGCACCTGTGAGTGTGTGTGCGTGTGTGCGTGTGCCTGTGTGTGCGTGTGCACCTGTGAGTGTGTGTGCGTGTGTGCGTGTGCACCTGTGGGTGTGTGTGCGTGTGTTCTTGTGCACCTGTGAGTGTGTGTGCGTGTGCACCTGTGAGTGTGTGTGCGTGTGTGCGTGAGTGTGTGTGCGTGTGCACCTGTGAGTGTGTGTGCGTGTGTGCGTGTGCACCTGTGAGTGTGTGTGCGTGAGTGCGTGTGCACCTGTGAGTGTGTGTGCACCTGTGAGTGTGTGTGCGTGTGTGCGTGTGCCTGTGTGTGTGATGGATACATGAACACACGCGTGGTGGGAAAACTGAACAACATGGAAACAGTTGGAGGAGAAGGTGTAAGTGCTCTCCTCCTTTCGCCTGGTTTGGGGGAGACCAGGGCAGGGGGCTCTCTCCTTGTCAGGCAAGCTCTCTCATGTGGAGACAAAGCTGCAGGTAAAGGCTCACAGGCCTCGAGGCCCCAGCGAGAGTGAAGGGCTCTTTTTCAGACCCTGGAAAAGGACTCTACTTGGGTCATCGTCCCCCCGAGCCATCTCTGTCCCCATCACGGGCTCTCCGATTGGCCGGCCTGGGACAGAAGCCAGCCCTGTGGTGGGAGAATAGGGCCCCTTGAGTGACAGCCCTGTGAGAATCAAAGGTAACAGATGGCTGGCTGAGGGTGGTATTCTCCCCATGAGCTAGCATTTATTGAGCACTTACGGCATACCGGGCACAGACTGACCACATTGCGTGTATCATTTGACGCTCACCCACTGACGGACTGTTACTATCACACTCTTTCTGGAGGTGACGTGGGACGTGGTGAGGTTCAGAGAAGTCGCTCGCCCTAAGTCTCACAGCCAGGGGTGTCCAGCTGGGTTTGAGCCCGGCCCCCTGCCTCCACCCACTGTACCCTCAGCATCTGTAAGGGGTGGGCGCTGAGGCTGCTCAGAGCAGGGCAGCTTCCAGAAGCCCCTGGGCTCCTTCATCCTGCCCTGTCTAGCAGGCTCAGGGTAACAGGTGAGGAGGAGAGGCCCAGGGTGGGAAGGGTTTGCCTGAAGTCGCACAGCAGGTCCGAGCAGAGCTAGGGCCGTATCTGGCGCCCCTCACTCTAGGCCAGGGTCCTTTCCGCCCCCATCATGTTCTCTGGGGTCGTCGGTGCCCAGGTAGATGGACGTTCTGCACAGCCTTCTGCCTCTTCCCAGGAGGCCCCTCGCTCCTGGCAGGTAGGGCTCCTTTACCTGAAAGGGGCCAGAACGGCTGCCACGTGGCAAAGGGGCGGACCGTG
Organism: Equus asinus; assembly: GCF_041296235.1. Classification (NCBI taxonomy): domain Eukaryota; kingdom Metazoa; phylum Chordata; class Mammalia; order Perissodactyla; family Equidae; genus Equus; species Equus asinus. The sequence goes on from NC_091792.1 coordinate 156,957,167, forward strand.
TGGGGTCTTCTCCATTTGACCCGGGTCGAGTTTTCACCCTTCTCTGGCCAGTTTGAGGCCCTGGAGACGGCATCCCCGGGCTCCCTGGCTGCTGTCTTCCTGTTGAGGTTGGGGCAGGAGGAGAGAGGGGTAAACCTGACCCTCGTCCTTCTCCCTGCTTAGGTGCCGCCGTTCTGGGGGTGGCAAGCTGGAGCCCCAGGAGAGCAGTGGTGTCATTCAGCCCGAGCCCAAAGGCCTAAGAATTGGGGAGCTGATAGAGTAAGTCCCGATCTGAGTCCAGAAGCCCCAGGACCAGGAGCGCCGAGGTCTGAGGGAGAGCCCACGGAGAGAGAGGATGGCCTGGCTCTGCCCTTCTGCTCTGCTGGGCCCTCAGCAGGAAGCATGGTGCCCGCCCAGTTTGGGGAGGGTAGCATGCTTTCCTGAGTCCACCGGCTCCAAAGCTGGCCTCATCTGGAAACACGCTCCCAGACACACCCAGAAATGCTGTTGTGCCGGCTACCCAGGCAGCCCTTAGCCCAGTCAAGCTGACACATAGAATTAACCATCACAGGAGCTGATTGTGCCTGTGACTTGGGACATGCTGCCTGGTGGCCGTGGGGAAGGGCAGGGGAGGGAGCTTAGGGGGGATGAAGGTGGGTCTCATTTTACCAGCAGGGAACTGTGAGGCTCAGAGAGGCCAAGTGACTTGCCCAAGATCACACAGGCATTGAGTGTGGAGCTGAGACCCAGGCCAAAGGGACAAGGAGCTGCTGCCACCCCTCTCCCCGCTGACCCCCTCCCCTGCTGTGACCTCAGCTGGAACTTGTGCTTTGGTGACGAGTGACAGATAACAATAAAGAGCTGTGGTGGTGCCAGGCCTTTATAAGTGCAGGGCGAGCACCAGTTTCATCACTTTTAAAAAGTACTGCTCTGCAGGGCCGGCTCCGTGGCACAGCAGTTAAGTTCACACGCTCCACTTGGGCTACTCAGGGTTGACGGGTTTGGATCCCTGGTGCAGACCTGGCACTGCTCATCAAGCCATGCTGTGGCAGCGTCCCACATAAAATAGGAGAACATTGGCACAGATGTTAGCTCAGGGCCATTCTTCCTCACAAAAAAAAAAAACAGCTTTCCCTGCAAGTGTCACCTGACCACGTTTCTCCCCAGACAGCCACCTGGGAACCAGGTCACATGAAATACGCACATTATAGCTGCAGTCACGTAAGGACTGTAAGAGCAGGATCAATAAGGGCCACCACTTGGTAAGTACCTACTGTGTGCTAAACTGTGTGCTGGGAAAGTAGATAGTCTCCAAAATTCATACACTGGCTCCAATCACATGCAGAGCTGTGCGGCGCCTCCCCATCCTCCTGATCTCAGCATCCTGAGATGCTGGTGGAGGCTGGAGAGAAGAGGTTACTTGAGGTCACACGGCCAGCAGGTGGCAGAGCCAGTGGCCCCTGAGCCCCTGGCTCTAGGCTCCCAACCCGGTGGCTGGTCCACAGTGCCAGAAAGGAGACAGATATTCCCTGTCCTGTTCCACAGACGAAGAAGCGGAGGGTCCCACCCAGGTTGGCACAGTTGGTGAGCAGCAGGGTGGGGTCTTGGCGTCCTGCGTGCAGTAGTGACCAAAACGTCTGCTGGAGGTAGTCATACACAGGGACAGTCACACAGCACTTGCTACAGCCCTGATCCTTTCCACCTGTTTACACACCTGCTTGCGCACGCTAACTCAAGCTCCCCCTCTCCACAATCCTCAGGCGGGTGCCGTGACTATCCCACTTTAGAGCTGAGCACACTGAGCAGAGGGGGTCAGCGCTTTCCCCGACGTCACACAGCTGTGAAGAGTGGAGCTGGCTGGGATGTAAACCTGGATCCAGAGTCCGCTCTTCACCAGCGCGCTGCCCACGGAGTCGTGCCTGGGGGTGTCCCGTGTCCACACTGCGGAGGGGAGCAGAGGGAAGCAGGCCTCGGGCGCTCGGCCCCATAAGGACAGAATTTAGCGAGGATGTGTGTTTACCACATGTTCACTTACTCATTCACGTGAGAGAGCTCCCACTACATGCCAGACGCCGTCCCAGGCCCCGGGGAAGCGGCAGTGAGCAAGACAGACAAGCCCCCTGCTCTGGAGAGACAATAAGCTGGTTGACGGATCAGATGGCTTCCAATGGTGACAAACGCAATGAAGAGCACCAAAGGAGGAGTGGGATCCCGAGACAGGCAGCTCCAGATGGAGGGTGGTCAGGGAAGTCCTCTCAGAGGAGGTGACTTTTCCACTGGGACCTGAATATGAGAAAGAGGCAGGGAAGGGAGTCCTGGGCAGAGGGCACAGCCCATGCGAAGCCCAGGAGTGAAATGAGCTTGGTGTGTTCTGGAGCAGCGAGGAGGCCAGTGTGGCTAGAGCAGAGAGGGTGTGAGAGGGAGGGGATGTGGCCGGAGAGGGGACAGAGGGGACACGACATGGTCCCATTTCCATTTTTACAAGATTCCTCTGCCTGCTCCATGGAGCATGGACTCTGGGGGTCAAGGTGGACACCAGGAGCCCACTTTGGAGGTACTGCAGTGCTGGCTGAGCGACGGTGGTGGCCTAGACCTGAGAGGAGCTGCAGAGATGGGGACGAGGATTAACTCATCCATCCCACAAACGCAGAGCCCCCTGCAGGTGGAGGGATGGATGGGCACCCACATAAACGCACAGGAGCATGTCGGGGTGAAGGCACAGCTGAGAGGTAAGACAGGGGGAGGGGCTGAAGGGTCCTGGAGATGTAGACCAGGGCTCGACAAGAGGATCCCGAGGAATTGCTGCTGCTTCGTCAAGGGTGAGCAAGGCGCTGTGGTTAGGGAGGAAAGATGCAGGCAGAAGTGAGGGGGATGATTGTACTTAAAGCCTCTTGTCAAGGAAAACGGGCAAGAGGAAGAAGGGAGAGATGAAGCCAGTGTGGCAGAATCTTGATAATTGTTGAATCTGAGTGATGCCGTGGTTGGGCTTGAGTAAACATTTTCATAAACCGAGGTCTGGGTCCCCACACCCAGGTTCTCAGGTGAAGTGAGCACTGGGAGTGATGTCGAACCTGAAGTGAGTTTGCAGCAAGCCCATCTCTGACACCAGATGTAGTGGGAGAAAGTAGGAATTTTATCGCAAAGTGGGGAGCAAGGAGAACAGGCAGCTAACGCCGCAATCCCAAACTCTCCAAAAAGCTACAAGCAAGGATTTTTATTTGGGGCTTTAGGTAGGGGAGGGGGAGCATGTGGCCTTGGGGGCTGAAGTTCTGAGTCCTCCGTGCAGGCGTGACCATCTGTTCTACGTGTTGCATGCGGTGGGTTTTTAGTCTCTGACATCTAAAGTTTACCATCAGTCCTTATAGCTTCCTTATAGCTTCTCAATGTTCCTGCAAGATGCTGAGTCAGGCAGGGGCTGTCAGTAAGTTCCTCTCTTCTCAGCGCTCCTCCTGCTGTTCTGCAAGGCAGGCTCAGAAACCAGTTATTTTGTTTCCCACATTAACCTTGTGGGTACAAGGCACGGTTTCACCTTAATCCAGGGAAATTTTAACTCCTTCGTCCTCAGTTTCAGGAACATTTGGAATGACCGTCCCTGCTTATGGTTGAGACCTTTCCCATTCCCCTCCAGCTCTCCTTCTTCCCCTCACTTCTCTCCGTTTCCTACTTGGAACCCATCATTTTCCAAGAGGGAGCTGGCCAGCCGGAAGGGCCCCTGCCATGCCCTGCGCTCTCTCATACTGACCACCAGAGGGCGCCATGGGCTAAGGCAGCTGCTGTCCTTGGTCCTGAAATTCTGACGGCAAGCGGAGCACGTTACAGGTCCATGAGTCTTGCGGGCTGCAGCCTCACACACTGTTCCTTTGAAAACATGCATTTAGGTCCAGTAAACATACCACGTTAGCTTCCAGACCTGTGGTCTTCTACCTTTGCATCTCTGAAGTTGGAAATGGAGAGAATACCTACATCCATGGTGATTACTGTGGCTCCCTCCACTGCTGGGGACCCTCCCTTCCCCCACCTTCCACCCTCGCCATCCCTGGTTTGTTACCTCCCTGGCTTCAGAATCAAAGTCCGAGGCAGGCATATGGGACAGGCAGAGTCCAGGTCACGTGCCTGCGCCCTAGCTACACCGGAGACTGGGAAAACCAGGATCCAGGATCTTCTACTCCATTCTCATGGTGGGAAGTGAGATCTGCTTCATAAGGCAGAAGATTTCCCAAACAAAGAGGGTTTAGATGTTGGACACCCAACGGAGCAACAACTGTCTCCTCTGCCGGTAGGAGTCAGAGGAGCATAGATGTCTCAGAAAGGGCAGGGACAGGGCCATGGGGAGGGGCAGCAAAGCGGACTTTGTTAAATGCTGACTCCAGCTGGCTCTTGTCATTCCCTGGCCTCATGGAATCTTCATAGCCATCCTGGGAGGAAAGAATTATCCCCATTTCATAGATTAGGAAACTGAGGCGATGCGCTGCAGGGCCTGAGCTGGAGGCCGAGGCACAGGCTTGGGAGCATGGCCCGGATATCAGCTGGGCAGTGTCCAGGAGCAGGTGGAGAGGCCAGCGGTGTGGCTGCCTGAACCTGCCACCACCTGTCTGCTATGGTGGCCGGCACACAGGCACTGATGCTCACGAACTGGCTGCCACTGTGCACCACTTGAGGACACCCACCCACCTGGCATGGGGTCAGCTGAACGGGAAGTGGCAGCTGGGACTCCCCATGGAACCAGCAGCAGAGTGGATCTGTGGGCCTGAATTGGGTCCAGGTACAGTGGCTGCCCAGTCTGCACCCTGTCCTGCCTGGCCATCACACCCATGGGCTCCCCCATGTGCTCCATGCTGCCTCCTCCCATACCAGGGGCACAGTGCTTTCAAATTTACACAGCATGTTAGAACTCTCCTCTGACCCTCAGCACAGCCAACGGAGGCAGTGGGCAAAGTCAACCCCCAGCAGGAAAACGAAAGCTTCTGATGATGAGTTAATGACCAAATTCAGAAAGTTTGTGCTTCAAAACCTAATTTTAGAATGCTCTCACCTGTGACTAAAAGGTAGGTGATATTCTAGAATTCAGGAGCATCCTAGGATGCAAATGAAAGAAATCGTAAGAACATACTCCCACAGCCTAGGAGAGAACACGATCAGATCAAAAACAAGTAGTGGGCATCATTCAAGTTGGTTGCAGCCAAGTTGTCTTAGCTTCCTGACCAGAAGCTTTGAATGTCATTCTCAACCATGGGGCCTCCCAACCTCCCTCGACAAAGCCCATAAAAAGACATAGAAAAGGTCTCTCTCCAGCGGCGAGAGAGTCCACTTGGTTGTCATTCTCACAAAGACCCGGCCTCCTGTCCCAAAAAAAAGTGTGCCCTGGGCACAGGAGGAATGGCCGTGGGCTGCTGGAGCCTGGCACTCCCCACCGGGCAGCACTGGGACCACGGGAACAGGAATGAACTTCTCCATAGGTAATGCCTACGACTCAAGGCTGGTTATGGCGCCTGGGGACCATAGTCCACAATTGACCTTGCTGTCCAAGTGCAGAATGGAGATTTTTAAGACTCTCTACAGATGGTGTTTGTGCCATAAATACACGTCAAAAATGAAATGGGACAACTGGAAACACCCTAAATGTCCAAGAATAGGAAATGAGTTTAATAAATGACGACCTGTCCATAGGAGAGTGTAACTGAGTGACTATTAAGAGTCATGACCTTCAGTGAAAACTTGGGGGCCCCAAATGTATGTGAGCACTACCCCAACACACACACAGAAATAGAGGGACTGAGAGGGAGAGAAAGGGGTAGAGGGGATGGGGAGGGGAGAAGAGGAGAAGGAGGGTGGGGAGATGAGAAGGGGGAGGAAAGGGAGGGAGGAAAGGGGAGGGGGAGAGGGGAGAGACAGGAAGGAAACCCGACGCTGGGGCCTACAGGCAGAGCAAGCACCTCAGGGGTGCTGCTTAGTGGAAATGACACCCTGTCCCCCTGATGACAGCCTTCCAGAGTCTTCTCAGCTCACCCTGAGTTGAAGCCAATGTCCTGATAATGACCTGCAGGACTCTTTGTGGTCTATAGAACGCAACAGGCCCCTCTGCCTCAGGACCTTTGCACTGGCCATGCCTCTGCCTAGACTCCCACCCTCGCCCCCGTGTCTCTAGAGCGTGCACCTTCACGTCCCTCGGGAGCCTTCCCTGACCCTCTAATTCTCATCATAGAGTGCCGCCCCAGATACCCCATTCCCTCTCCACAGCCCGTCACCACCCAACACATGACTGATTTCACTGATTTATTCTCTTCCTTTTCGTGGTCCCTCATGCAGAGGTAAGCCCCATGAGGCGGGGGGCCTGGTCTGCTGCTCACTGCTGCCACCCCACAGCCTGTCCAAAATCTTCTTTATGTTTTACTTGTATAATCAGGAAAAGGGAAACATCGGTCACGAACAACAACCCCCCTGGTAAACGCTCGGACCCAAACACCACATACAAACGCGCGTGTAAAGACCGGTCAGCCGCGGCCGCCTCTCCAGAAGAACCATGGCCTGTGTCTCCCCACAGCCTCAGACAGACCGGAGTCAGAAAAGCCGGCAGCAGCCACCCTTGACCCCAGCATGGAAGCCTGCGCTCCAGGAGCCTCAGCCTCTGAATCTGTGAGAGGAGGATAGACACGTCCGCCTGCCCCTGGGCCACCTTGACCCCGCGGGAGGTGACCCTCACGTCTCCACACTCTCACTTGTCTTCAAACTTCCCCTCTCGGCGGCTCCTTCTCCACAGCCTGGAAAGTCATCGTTAGGGACTCTGGGTCACTCTCAGCTTTAAAAATTCATAAATGGGAGCCCTCCCCCAGCCCACCCCTGCCCTCCGTGCAGGCCCAGGGCCCACTCAGACATGGGGCACCTTTTCCTGGAAGACTTCAGAGCCTGGGGATGAGGGAACAGAGCATGGACTTCCCTGGCCCAGGACCTGTCTCCAAAGGTAATTTAGCCCAATTCTGTGAGTGAACAATGAAAGGTCCCACTGTGGCTCAACTGAAATGTCACCACCTCCAGGAAGCTTTCCATGATGCCCTGTGGCAGGGACCACGCCCAACGCTGCAGTCCGCTGGACTCATACACATGTGGTTGCTGGGTTGCTGCTATCACAGCATTAGCCCTGCACCTCATGCACACCCCACAGCCTCCCTCCAAGCTTGTTCCACAGAGTGTCTTCATCATCGTTTCCCCACCTCACTGTGGGCAGCTTGAGGGATGAAACAAGAGCTTAGTGAGTGACTGCTGGATACAAAGCAGAGCCTCCCACCCGAGGATTGAAAGAAAAGAACTAGAAACCAGGCTGGGGAGAATTGGGGGCAGGAAGCCCGTACAGATTATTAAACAAAATGCTGCTACCCAAGGCGCACACGTAATTTTAGGGGTGGCTTCAGAGAAGGCGGTCCTGCTCTCACACAAAAGCCTCAAAGGTAGTCCTGGGTTGAACAGATCTCAACAATGAGCACGCACAGTGCTTTTCCTTACCATGTAAAGAGTTCTTACAAATAAATAAGAAGGAGAAGGTGAAAAACAACAGAAAAGCAAGAGAAAGTGAAATTAACAAGTTTTTATTGGCATAAAAATAAAGACAGATGCCCCACGGAGCCAGGGAAAAAAGGTTCGTCCACTCTCATAACTTTAAAAAGAATGTGAATTAAACCAGAAATGTAGCGCTTTTCAAATATGGCAGTGACCCAAAAAAGCTCTTTGGGTCTTTCCCCTGGAGGGGTGTCGTCAGTGGGGGAAGTCCCACCCGTGCGCCCCAGGTGAGAGTATGAAGCAGGGAAGCCGTCCGCGGACAGCAGCTCTGCAGTCTGAGGATGTTACGTGCACACGGCCCTCACCCCCGCGGGATTCACTCCCCAGGTGCTCCCGCCCTGCGTAGAGAAGGATCCTTTCCAGCATTGCTTCTAATGGCAAAAGTTTGTAAACAGCTTAAATGTGCACCGATGTGTACCTGGGGAAATAAGTTATGCTCGTCCATCAGCGGAATGCCAGGCAACACTTTAAAGAATGAAGTGTTTCCATGTGTGCCAATATGGGAAGATGTCAAAGTGAAAAAGAACCAAGGTGCAGAAGAGTAAGCAGATCTAAAGAAGAAAAGGATACACACTCACAGGAACGCTCATCGACACAGAGAGCTCTCGGTGTAGACTGCGGAACGTGGCCACCTCCGGGGCTGGAGCTGGGGTGGAAGGGAAGGGAGAGGCCGCCTTTCACTTCACGGGCTCTCCGCGCTCTGACCTGGTTCACCGTGTCTGTGCACTAATTTCCACATTCCCTGTAAAACGCGGTTCTTTTAACTTCACGGCAGTGTATGATTCAAAAACCTTTCCACAAATATTATTCAGTCTTAAAAAGGAAGGAAATTCTGACACACGCCACAACACGGATGACCCTGGAGGACATCATGCTCCGTGAAGGAAGCTGGACACAAAAGGACAAAGACGTGTGATTCCATGTACACGAGGTCCCTGGAGCAGTCAGATTCGTAGACACAGAAAATGAAAAGCGGTTACCGGGGGCTGAGGTTATGCGGAGTCATTGTTTAATGGGGACAGAGCTTATGTTGGCACGATAAAAAAGTTCTGGAGATGAATGGTGGTGATGCTTACACAAAATTGTGAATGTACTCAATGCCACTGAAATGGACACTTAAGATGGTTAAAATGATAAACTTCATGTCACCTATATTTTACTGCGATAAAAAAAAAAATCCCCAAAAAACACTTTCCATACCCATCATTCAGTTGAATCTTCCCAAGATCCCAGAGAGGTGGGCAGCCTCCACTACACTTTACCGGTGAGCACACTGAAGTCCACAGGCGTTAAGCACCTGTCCGAGGTCCCTCGGCAAGGATGTCACATTTGGGAATCAAGCCCAGATTTCCCTCCTCCCAGCTCTTGCCCCACACGCGGCTGCTTCCTCCGGGGTAGAGACATCACATTGAGAGATTCCGGGCTGCCCATCTGCCACACTCAACTGACACAGCACACTAAGCCAAGTTACCAGCCCTGGGAACCTTGGCGACTTGAGCTTTTCAGAGCAAACTGAAAAAATACAATGGTGATTTAAGTAATCGGTGTTCTGAGTGTGATGACCACACCCAATGGTGGGCAGAAGAAAACCCCCCGCGCTATTTTCACCGTGGGAAGAAAAATGAGATCAGGCCATGTCATCTTCCCACTCCAATAACACGGAGAATGAAATTGCAAATGAAAATCTTCAGTCGTGCACCATGGAACCTGGGGCCTGCTCGGCCGAAGGTTTCCCTGAGTTCAGGCTGTGGCCGGCTGCACATTCCACACTGCACGCTGTTTTCCTGAAAGCGCTCGTGTCACGTGCAGTCTGCTCTTTAACTTGTCCTGGTTATAAAGGTAACAGATGCAAGGAGCTGGCCCCTCTCCTGGTGCCCGTCATGAAATGTCCTTCCACTCCCGCTGCTTGAGCACCGTGAGGGTGGGGACTTGGTGTGTTTGTCCCTGTGTTTCCTAGTCCCAGCACGGAGCAGGCACTTGATAAATGCTGAGCGCGTAACACAGGAAGTTGTTATGCACCTAAAATCCATCCCTGACTTTCTGTTACGGGTTAACTTGTGTCCCCTCAAAATGCACATGCTGAAGTCCTAACCCCAGTACCTCAGAATGTGACCTCATTTGGAAAGAGGGTGGTTGCAGATGTAATTACTTAAGACGAGGTCATTAGGGTAAGCCCCTAATCCCATATGACTGGTGTCCTGACAAAAAGGGGACATTTGGACACAGACACACACACAGGGAGACGCCACGTGAAGATGGAGGCAGAGATCGGGGTGATGTGTCTCCAAGCCAAGGAACGACAAAGGTTCCCGGCAAACCCCCAGCAGGCTGGAACAGATTCTCCCTCACGGCCTCCGAAGGAGCCAGCCCCGCTGAGCCCTTGTTTTTGGACTTCTCTGTGGTCCAAGCCACTCAGCGCGTGCCTCTTATTAGCACAACCGCAGGAAACTAAGACGTGTATTGTTTGTGTTCCCTGATCTCTCTTCCGGGTCCAGGATAAACTCCAGGCCATTTTAATGATTGAACTGTTATACTATGTTTTAACACCATGGAGGGCTAGCCTTGCCAGCACTTTCTTTCTCTCCATCTCAAAAACCGTTTTAGCAATTCTGAAACATTTCTTCTCAAGCCCAGCTGTAGAAGTGTGTGCTTCTTGGGCAGTGGTGGAAGGTGAGGAACACCAGGAGAAAGGAATATTTAGAGCTGGGGTTTGCAGAGCACCCCATGAGCAGGCACGGTGCAAGGCGTCCCCCCTCCTTCTCACTTAACCCTCGCAACAACATGCAAGAGAGACAGTAGCTCCCCCCTGACAACGAGGCCACCTGGGCTCAGATCACCCAAGGTCAAGCAGCTGCACTCGGGGTCCCAGCCACCACGCCACACTGTTCTACTGGGGGAGGCAGGACCAGCCACGTGGCCACCTGCCCCAGGCCCCAGGGAGGCCCTGCAGACAGCTCCGCTCTGCCCTGTCGCCCCTGCGTGGCTACCTAACTCGAATGACTGCCAGCTTCTCACTTTCTAGAGCTGGTGGGCCACTTTGCAAAAACAGTTTGAAACGACTTGGTAAAGCTGAACTGGCACATACTCTGTGGGCCAGCAGGCCGCTTCTCAGCATATGGAATTCTTGGCGTGTGCACCAGGAGACAGCCCAACACGGGTACCTCCAAAAGTGGGGGACAACTCGAGGACCCATCCAGAGTAAAGCAGAGGAGGAAAGTGTAGTATCTTTAGAGTCACGGAGCAGTGAAATGAGTGACTTTCAGGGACGCACAACATCATGTAAAAATCTTCGAAACAGTTACCAGGTGGCCAGAAACGAGACCTGCTCTACAGTCTCATTTAAATTGCAAAAACAGGCAACCCTGAACGAGCATGGTTCAGGAACACAGACAACAAAGAGAACACAGGGACTCCCTGGTATAAATTCAGTGTAGCACTTTCCTGAGAAAGCGGGGTGGATGAGATCCCGATGAGCTGTCACAGGGGGCTTCTGAGGCACGTGGACATTCTATCTCTGAACCTGGGTTAACCTCTTAATGCACATCTTCTCCGGTTCGGCAGTGGGAGTTGGTCTGGAGTTGGGGGCAGCACAAAGTGCCCTGGGCAGGCAGATGGGAGGCAGACTGGTGACATGGGGCGCAGGGTGGGAGGCCCAGCAAGACAGGAGGCCTTTGGAACCCATGGGGGTGAATGCACGGATATTCATTTCATTGCCTATCTTAAGCTGTGTATACGTATATATAGGTACATATAAAAGGGCAGGTCCAACAGACCCTAGATGGTAAACAAAAGCAGGAAGGTATCTTGCACCCAGGAAACGGAAGAGTCTCGTTCTTGTCATCTTTCCTTCAGCCCTGGCTGGAGAGAACAAAGCTGGAGGCGGACGCTCCGAGTGTGGATCCCCGGGTGCCAACGATGGCCTGAGACGCAACAGAGGTGCTGTGGGCAACCAGGCCGTGGGCCAGCTATGACATTTTGCTAAACACTTAAGGAGAAGTTAGGGAATGCTTGTGTCCCCAGCACCTTACAGCTGCAGTGAAATCTACGCTCCGATCTGTATCTTGTTGTGAAGTGAAGTTTTCCCGTAGATGTGTTTGCTAAGACAGGCAGAGAGGCGTCCTTAACATTGAAAAGTCTATACAGGCGTCTCAAGGCCCATGGAACCTGACAGTGGACTGTGTTAAAGGAGACTACGGCTATTAAAACCCTTGTTGTAGAAAATGTTTGCAGACTTAAGCTATTTCTGTCCGATGAGGTTGGTTTGACACACACACACACACGCACACCCCCACATGTCCCAAATGGTCCTGAGCTCTCTGCCACTTCGCTGATCCCGCTCTGCTTAAGCTGCAACTGGAAACTCGTGTCCTTATCATTGGGCATTTGGGTTGACTCCGGATTTGTTTTGTGTCATTTCTATTGTTAAAGAATTCTGCAATGAATATCTTTAGGCATACAAGTTCTTTTCTTTCTTTGTGTGGTTTCCTTAGGATAAACCCCCAAGAGTGTGAATGCAGTGTCAGGGAGGATGAAGATCTTTATAGGTTTTGTAGTTCCTCCTGCCTAATGTCACAGTGGTTTCCAAAATGCCACACGGGGCCGGCAGCTCACCATCCCTCCCCAGGACCAGGAGACACGTTATTATCGAAGAACATAGATCTGTTACCCCCTACAGCACATTTAGGAAAAGCTCACATATCTTTAAAGAATGTGTTGAAAATTCATTTCAGAAAGCTCTTCCCAAGCACGGGTACTTCAACGAACACCTGAGTAACCACAACATGGCTGAATCGCGTTACAACTGATCACAGCGGCTGGAAATCAATTTACCTCCACTGACCATGTGCTCTAAGGGTGCGGCCTGTATGAAATCAGATGCTCATAATTTGCAGTCCATGTGAGACAGAAGTGCGGGGAGACCAATAATATCTGCTCCCCCAGGAGGCTCCCGCGCTCCCTCGCTGCCCCAGGGAAGCCCCAACGTCACCATCCGCCCGAAGGAAATCCGGACCTTCTTCATTCACTTCCGAGAGGAGTGAGCCCTTGGCAGGTTCCGTGGCCCCGGGGCTGCCCCGGGTCCCCAGTAGGGGAGCAGGACCCAGATGGGAAAAGCCGCCTGGAGGGATGAGGGGGGAGCGGCTGCCAGTCTGGTAGGCAGGGGGCAGGAAATGGTCGGGTTTGGGGTTTTGTTATTTTTCTCAAATAAAAATTGCATTGTAAGGACCTGTTTCTTCCCCTCGCCCACTGGGGCCAGCTGTCTCCTCTCCTCTCACGTGGACGAGTCTTCACACACACTCCTGCCTCCTCGTTCATTTGCAAAAGGCAAGGATGTGGGGTTCTCCTAAAGGCAGAGAGGGACCCACAATGACACCAAATGTGTCTGTCATGCAGGCGTCACCAGTGTTAACTGTGACCCTACTGTGCACTAGGCGCCTTCATGGGCTCATCCCAGGCTGGTGACAGCCCTGCAAGGGGGCGTGGCTGTGCCGTCAGACAGGGGAGGGGGCTGCAGCACCAAGCTCCCTGCCCCAGACCCCCTCCTCTGACTCAGGGGTGCACCTGCCCAGCGGGGAAGGCTCTGCAGCCGGCTGGGTCCCAGAGATGAAAGGAGACCTCACAGCAGGTGAAACGGGGCACATCCGATATTGGAATTATTAACAACAAGGCAAGTGTAACTTCCACTCCCTGAGTGTGCCCAGGAGGACTGAAAGCACACCCACACAGAAACTGATTCGTGCGTGTTCATGGCGGCAGTCCGCACACTCGCCAAAGCGGGAACAACCCAGCTGTCCATCAACGATGCGCAGGTAAAGAAAACGTGGCCATCTGTGCACTGGAACACTATGCAGCCGTGAAAAGGAATGAAGTATGTTACATGCTACCACCTGGTGAACCTCGAAAACAGTATATAAGAGAAGGAAGCCAGACACAGAGGGCACGTGGTGTACGATTCCATCTATATGAAATGTCCAGAACAGGCAAATCCACAGAGACAGAAAACAGAGGCGTGTTGCCAGGGGCTGGGGAGACTGGGGTGACTGCTACCAGGTATGGGGGTTCCCTGGGGGAGGATGAAATTGGTGTAGAATTAGATAGCGGTGATGGTGGCACAACTTTGTGAGTAGACTGAAAACCCCTGAATTGTGCGCTTTGAAAGAGCGATTTCTGTGGTGTGTGAAATGTATCTCGACTGTAAACATTTTTACAGAGGGACCTATGGGAGAGAAGGAAATCGTGTGGACCCAGGGCGGAGGGAAGGTTCCGAGGGAAGGACAGACGTGGACGGGTTCGGACCTCCTTGGGGAGGTGAGATGTGGCCATGCTCAGCGCACATCTTCTCCGGTTCGGCAGCGGGAGCTGGTCTGGAGTTGGGGCAGCACGAGGTGCCCTGCACAGGCAGATCGGAGGCAGACTGGTGACACGGGGTGCAGGGTGGGGGGTCCCAGAGGGACAGGAGGCCTTTGGAGCCCGTGGGACATCCCCATGCCCACGCCACCTTCCCCTCCAGGGCAGGGACAGCAGGAGGCCGCCTCCACCTGCCGTGTCCCCAGCCCCTGACGGGGCGAGGCTGACCGCAGGCTCGCTCTAAGGAGACGTACTACAGGGATTCCTCGTGGACCTAGAGCAGACACACTGAGGGGCACGTTGGGTGACACGGGCGCCCAGCAGAGGGCAGGAGGAGAGCGGGCCTCGAAGGCCTGGCGCACGTTGTTTAGTTTTGTGTCTGTGTGAGCGGCTTTGGAACTTCCCCTTCTGCTGAAATGCCAGCTGTGGCTGCCAGGGATGCGGCACAGGAGTGGGTGGCACACGGGGTCCTGAGTGTGTGGCCCTGCTCAGCCAGCAGCTTGCCTGGACCGTGACTCGGTCAGCTCCCCTCGAGGGCCTCGTTCTGCTCACCTGTGAAATGGATCCTGCTGCCGAAGGTGTGAGCCCGACAGTGTGGGGTCCTGAGAGCGGACGTTGGAATCTCCTGAGTTTCCGTCCACTCTTCACTTCATGGCCCTCCAGGGCAGTGCTGGAAATGGTCCATTGGAGGATCCAGGTCAATTTTGCCTGGTGTTTTAAAGCTTTCCCTGGACGGCGACTTGAGGCACAAGTGGACACCTGGGAAGGATTCTCAGCATCTTCAGCTTTACCATCTCGAAGTCTCGCGTGCCCAGTGGAGCAGTGCAGCCACCATTTTCCCTTGGCACCAAGAGTGCCTTTTGGTGTCCTTCCCACGTAGCTCTTATTGTCATTCGTGTATGTGTCAGGCTCTGTCCAGGGCACATACTGACATGATCTCAAATCCTCCAGCAGCCTGGGAGGTCAGGGCTCTTGACTCCACCTCATTGACGGGGACACTAAGGCCTGGAGAGCTGAAGTCACTCAGTCAATGTCATCCCGGCCTAGAACTCAGGCCCCCTGGCTCCTGGTCCTGGAGGCTCCACTGTTGTCAGGTTGGATGTCTTTCCCAAGATGCGGCCAGGCGAAGGCGCTAGCTACACGCAGGATGGTGCATCCACGGTCTCCTTCCCAAGGAGTTGCTGGCCCTGAAGAAGTGGGAGGCTGGCTGCTGGGAACTGTCCTCTGGGAAGTGAGACGGCTGGGAGAACGCTGACACGAGTTCCAGGACTAGGAAGGGCCGAGGGAGGTGAGGTAGATGAGCACTGTGGACCTGGCTGAGTGCAAGGGGCCCCTCCGACGCTCAGCTGCCCTGGCCAGGAGTGGGCAAGAGGGATGGGGTGGCCATTCTGGAGTCCTTCCAAAAAGAAAGCGCCAAACGCCCACCCGGGCTGTTGGTGGAGCTGCACCCCTGGGCTTTGGGAATTTCAGCAGTGTGGGTGGCTACAGCACATGCCTGCCCAGGTCACTTCTAACAGGACAGGAGCAGTCAGAGAGACACCAGATCACAGCCACACGTTCTCGGAATCTGTTCTCAATAGAGTTCCTTACACAGAGCCTGGGGCCAGATGGGTTTCCCAGAGTTCAGACTTCTTCAGATCTTAGAAAGAGATGAACAGCACATGTCCTGTGTCGTGTCACAGCTTCCACCGGATCTGGGGCAGCACCAGTGATCAAACACTGCCATGGGCTGAGCTGTGTGTGTTGAAGCCCTAGCCCCCAGCACTGCAGGATGCGACTGTACTTGAAGACGGATCTTTAACGAGGTGATTAAGGTAAAATGAGGCCACTGGTGGGCCCTGATCCAATCTGACTGATCCAAGGGGATCAGGACACAGACATGCACAGAGGGACGACCACGTGAGGACATGGGGAGAAGGCGGCCCCAAGGAGAGAGACATCAGAAGAAACAATCCTTGCCGATGGCTTTATCTCGGACCTCCAGCCTCCAGGACTCTGAGGAAACAAATTTCTGTTGATAAGCCTCCCAGCTGGTGTCACTTTGTCACAGCTGCCCGAGTATACTAACACAAACACTGGCATGTGTGAAATATCAGTGAAAACATGATATTCACAGTAAATGGAATAAATAAGCACCAGATGCCCTCACGTCCATTCAGTCCAGGTTTTCCATCAATGGAGTTAAGAAGAAATGTGTCATTTTCAGAGCTTTTTGGGTTTCAGAATTACAGCTGAGTAGGTGTAGGCCAGCCAGCCCTGGTGGTCTATGGTTAAGATTCGGGGCTGTCACTGCTGCAGCCGGGGTTTGTTTCCCGGTCAGGGAACCACACCACCCGTCCATCGGTATCATAGTGTAGCCGCTGTGTGTTGCTGTGATGCTGAAAGCTGTGCCACCAGGATTTCAAATACCAGCAGGGTCGCCCATGGTGGAGAGGTCTCAGCGGAGCTTCCGGACTAAGACAGACTAGGAAGAAGGAGCTGGCCACTCACTTCCGAAAAATTTGGCCATGAAAACCCTATGAATAGTGCTGGAGCACTGTCGGATATGGCACCAGACGGGGAGAGGATGGCACGAAAAGACCAGTCAGAGTCGCCCTCTGCTGTCCACAGCGTCACTAGGAGTCACAACCAACTTGATGGCACAAGGTGTGGACCTATGTAAATAAATGCATAATCAACTTACAGTAACTGTTAAATCATAAAATTTATTTAGTGCCCAAAGTCACTTCTACCGTCTACTGTATTGTTGTTAGAGTCTTTAGTTCATGGATCTCTCCAGGCACCACTGAGGAAGGCGAGGCAACAGAGGGACCGGGCCCTTGAAATGAATCCTGCCAGCGAGGAGGCGGGCGGGGTGGAGCTGGAGGGTGTTCTGGAAGCTGGCCAGATGGGCCTTCAGGAAGGGGCCCACTGACTGGCTTAGAAACACGTACTTGATACATCTTAGAGGGAAAAAAGCCCGTCTCAGAGCACCCTTGTGCTCATTTCCTAGGGCTGCTGTAACCAAGTACCACAAACTGGGTGGTGTAAGATGAGAAATTCATTCTCTCACCACGTTGGAGGCCAGAAGTCCAAAATCAAGGAGTGGGCAGGGCCACGCTCCCTCTGAAGGTTCCTGGGGAGGACCTTTTCTCATCAATTCCAGCTTCTGGTGACCCCAGAAATTCTTGGTGCTCCTTGACTTGTGGCTGTATCACGCCCATGTCTGCCTCCGCCTTCACACAGCCGTCTTGCCTCTGTGTCTCTCCTCTTCTTATGAGAACACCAGTCATATAGGATTAAGGGCCCAACCTGCTCAAGCACAACCTCATCTTAGCTTGATTACTTCCCCAAAGATCCTGTTTCCAGATCAGGCCCCACTCACAGGCCCTGGGGATTGGGGACTTCAGGGAACACAATTCTACCCACTACCACCCTATATAGTATAGTGTGTGTCTCTAAGTGTGCAGATATGTGTGGAGAGATTTCCAGGCACTGGAATGTTTTGGAAGGTCCCAGAGAAAATTTCTAAAGAGTGCCCAGGACCTGTTTTTTACGGAGCAGATGGGACTAACAGATTATAGTCACTGTTCTTGAGCAAGTTGTGTCACCGTTCCTGATGGCTATAAATTGTAAATAACCCAAATATCCATCAACAGCAGCACGAATAAACGGAGAGCGCAGTGGGTCTCACAGTGTGGCCCCAAGACCAGTAGCACCAGCAGCACCAGGGAATCTGTTAGAAATGTACATTCTCAGGCCCCTCCCCAGACCAGATCCATCAGAAACTCCAGGGGTGGGCCCAACAATACATGTTTTAACAAGTTTTCCAGGTTATTCTGATGCATGCTCAAATTTGAGAACTACTGCCCCAGGGCAATCAAAATGAGTGAACTACATAGATATGGAGAACAGATCGGTGGTTACTGGGGGGCCAGGTGCAGGGGGAGGGCAAAAAGGGTCAAGGGGCACATGCGTACGGTGACAGTGGAAACTAGACTTTTGGTGGTGAACACGATGCAGCCTATACAGAAGTCGAAATGTAGTGACGTACACCTGAAACGTATATAATATTATAAACCAATGTGACCTCACTAAAACTTTTAAAGAAATGAGTGAACTAAACCTACGTGCACCAACACAGGTGAGTCTCATATGTACATAAAATCCTGAGTAAAAGAAGCAAGATCCAAAGGAATACTTATGATTCCACTTATATAAAGTTCAAAACTGGGAAAAAACTACACTGTATTGTTCATGATTGCATTCATAGCTGATAAAACCATAAAGAAAGCAAAGAAATAACCAAACCAACCAAAAGTCACAAGAGCGATTCTCTTTAGCGGGGAGAGGGAGGGCTGGATTGAGAAGAGACAAATTAGAGTTCTGAGGGGTTGGCATGGCTTTATTTCCTGACCTGGTTGATGGTTACATACGCATTTCCTTTAAAATTAGATATTATTATAATTATATATATGTATAATATATGAATATGATATAATATATAAATATATAATATAATAAATGTAAATATTATATTAAATTATAACATATTATACATATATACATGTATTGTTATTTTCACAGAAAATACAAAAAATGTTAAAAATAAAAAATACAAAAATGTGAAAAATATTAATGTAAAAAGAAAAGGCAAGTCCAAATTGACACCTTACCTCTCAAAGCTGCCTTTATGGAAGCCAGTCGGCACAGACCGACCTAAACTGGCTTCAACGGTCCGGGGATGTTTTGGGTGGCAGCCGAGGTGGTTGGCTCTTTACCAAAAGCCCTCTTCCCTCCACGGTATAAACTGGATTCTACTGAGAAGTGGCTCAGCAGCCAGAACCACACTTCCCAGCTTCCATTACAGCCAAAGGCAGCAACGACTCCTTCTCACCAAGGCAACCAGAGGGACGAGAGAGAAGGCCCCTGGCCGT
Organism: Equus asinus; assembly: GCF_041296235.1. Taxonomy (NCBI): domain Eukaryota; kingdom Metazoa; phylum Chordata; class Mammalia; order Perissodactyla; family Equidae; genus Equus; species Equus asinus. The sequence goes on from NC_091792.1 coordinate 156,975,958, forward strand.
TGCAAACGCCCCAGGTGACATGGGGAGGGAAGCCTTTTGGGGCCTTCCAGCATGGCCAGCCCAGCCAGGAGTGCAACACAGCGGCGCCAGCGACTCCAGGCAACACCACGGGAGACAGAGGAACCGGTGAGCACACACTCCTGGGCCACACAACTGTGATGGTGATAGTTATGGTGCTAAGCCATTCTGTTCTGGGGTGTTTTCAACACAGCAATAGATAACTGGTATATATAACTTCCTTCTGAGTCATATCTTTTATTATGATGCAAAGTCCCTCTTTTTTCTGTTTAAAGCTTTTGACCTTAAATTCTCCTTTATTCTTTTATTTTTATACTTTCATTGTCACTTCATGATAGGCATAGGCGTGTTTCCTGTAAATAACACATACCTGGATTTTAGTTTCTAACTCCAACTGCCAGTTTCCATCTTTTAAGCAAAGTCAGTGTGCTCACTGACTGATTGGACCTTGTTTCTTCTCTCTTCTATTTATAATGCATTTTACTTCATTGTTTTCTCTTTCTTATTTTTCCTTTTCTTCTCAATTGGTCAGGTTTCTATTTTATTCTCTCTTTTCTCCTTATTACTTTGGAAGTTCTATAGTCTGTTCAATTTTGTTAGTACTTACTTCCTGGATTTTTGCCCTAATATCATGAATAAGCCTATATTTCTTTACTGAGATATCAAAATAAAGTCATCATTATCCTTTGCCACGAAACAGATGGCTTTGTTCCTGTTCTCCTTCCCCTTTCTCTCACTACCCAGATAAAACCTGTGGACCAGGTTATCATCCCCCCTCCCCATCCGTTTCCGATAACCTCGGGCTTTGGCTTTGTTCGCTTTCTAAGTCTCCGAGAAGCAGCGAAAGAGAAGGCGGAGGAAGTATGGCAGCTTGTGCTCTTGTGGACCAGCAGGGTGCAAACGGCGCAGGGGGAGGAGGCCGGGCTGCGGGCACGTCCTAGGGCCGACACCAGCCTGCTCCAGCCTTGCGGAGCGGGAGCGGTGGAGCCTGCAAGCATCTGCTCTCAGGGTCAGCAAGACCTCCAGGCTCTCGGAGGACCACAGCTGTGCAGGCAGCTCGAGTCCTCCCCAGCCGGCTCACGGGTCCAGGCTCTGTGCTCTCTCTGGGACTCATGAAAGGCTGGTTTGTGCTCCAGGTCTCTCCCACTGGGCCCTCAGCCTCCTCCCCTCCCAAGGGCATCAAGAGGGAAGGAAAAAATAAACCTTTTTCTGCTCCCCTGCAGGGTTCAGAAGCCAGCCACAGGACTTGGAGTTCCAACTCTTCCTCCCACGTGGCCCTCCCTCGCCTCACTTGGTCCCGGACAAACTGTTCTCCAGTTTCCAACTTGGGGAAAAATGAGTTTCCGCATCATTTGCCAGCTGAAACTGCCTGGCTTTATGCTAATGAAGCCCTGGGGCTGCCCAAGTGGGCAAAACTGGTTTGCAGAACTGCATCTTTGAATTTTCTGATTTGGACAGAGAGAAAAGAAAAATGTTATAGACCCTCCTGGGGGCGCCAGGGGGGGGGGGGTAGTGGTGGACCCAGGACAGGACATTGGGAGCCAGGCAACAAAGGACGCAGTATCTGTGGGGAATTTAAAAACCAATAAAACCAACGCATTCTGCCTGCTTTGTGTTATCAACATGCGCAGGCCATTCCGAACAATATCAGTGAGAAAATGCTCCTCTCTCAAAACACAGCTTCTGCAGTTACTGTTGAGAATATATGTGGGGTGGGCTGAAGAACAGCCCCCAAAGATGTGCCACTCCTAGTCCCCTAAACCTGTAAATGTCATCTCACATATGGCCAAAGGGATTTTGCAGACATGATTACATTAAGGATCTTGAGATGGAGGGGGTTATCCTGGATTATCACGGTGGGCTCCGTGTAGTCACAAGGGTCCCTATAAGAAGGACGTAGGTGATCAGAGTCAGAGAAGGAGATGGAGATGTGACAATGGAAGCAAGAGGTTGGAGTGATTTGAGGAAGGGGTTAGGAGCCAAAGAATGCGGGCAGCCTCTAGAAGCTAAAAAAAGCAAGGAAACAGATACTCCCCCGAAACTTCCAGGAGGACCACAGCCGTGCTGACATCTTGATTTAGATTTCTGACCTCCAGACCTGTAATAGAATGAAGGTGGGGTGTTTTAAGCCACTAAGGTTGTGATAATTTGTTACAGCAGCTGCCAGAGACTAACACGGTATGTAAGCTTCAAATTAGCTCAATCTAAGGGTGTTTTTCCTTTAGTAAACATTTATTCTACATAGAAGTTAATTCAGAGGCTTCCAATTGTAGAGTTGCCCCTGACACATAAGGACTCAGCTCCAGGCATCCTTTTGAGAGTAAGTGCACAATGGCCCAAAGGTATTCACACCGGCTTTGGGCACAGTTCACACCTTCAGTGCTTATCATGCCATGATTTCTGCATTTAACAAAACAAACAATGACAACCTAGGTATTGTAAAGATGAAGAAACAAAACCTCACGTACTTTTATTCTATCATTCTATGTGACCACTTACACTATTAATTTATGTTTATAATTTAAAACACAGTGAGTTTCTTTTTTGGTAAGTGCAAACTTTAGCTTGTACACTAAATATTTAATTTTTGTGAAATCTTTAAAACATATTCTTTTTTTAATGTTTTAAAACTAAAGAACTAATCAAGAAAATAAAATGTTACATCAGTGGTATAATTTACTGTTTGCCTAAATTGCACCTTCTGCAGAGTTTTTGGTTTCATTAAAATTCACTGACTAATTATTAGACACTTAGTTACATAAAATATTATTGTATCAGACTGATGGGCAAAGAAAACCTCACTCTGGTGTTTCTCCTTTGCTTTCACACTAGTGTTACCAGCTCGCAGTTAACATGAGCCCTGATGTTGGTTCCCCTACAGTGAACCCAGCAAATACGGGTTAAAACTAAAAGCACACACTTCCAGGTCCCTGGGTGTTTAGTGACACTCATATGTAAATGCTTCTTTCTTTAACCTCTGACCCCCTGAGCTATAGAGCCAAGCAGAAGTTACAAATTGTTAAAGCACAGATGGCCTCACCCTGGGCTCCCACTAAAGTTGCGGCTGATCCCAGGACCTTGAAGTTCTTTTACAGAGAAACGAATGTCCAGAGAACATCAAGAAACCGAAACTTCCTAGGCCCAGCTCCTCAGCTTCCTGACGTCAGAGTCTGCCTTCCACCATGGAGATGAACAGCCAAGGACACTCATCTAAGAGATCCTTTGTCTCCTCCGCTGGAAGCAGCCCCAGACACAGGCCGATGGGAAAATATGGACCAAGAAGTCCATGGCCCCCCTCCCCTACCTAAAACCCCATATAAAGACCCCTACCAGTTTCTTAACAGGGAGCAAGCAACTTTGGGGACACTAGCCCTTGCTTTGCTCTCTCTGCCTGGTAAAGTAAAGCTTTCCCTTTTCTCCCAAGACTCTATTCTCGTTATGTGGATTGGCATCGGGATCAGAGACCGAACTTTCGGTCACACTTGTACTCACACTCACAACGCCTCACTGCACTTCTGCCACCACTTGTGTGGGTTTTCCACACGTCAAGCAATTCTCTGCGACTCCAGGTGGGTGTCCTATACTTCACTTCGATTCTGACACTATCTACCTAGAATTAGCATCAGATCCCACAAGTGAAAGGCTCAGTGCCATAAGACTGCCCCACTGCAGACAGCAATCAAAAGTCCCAGCTTGTGGGCCGGCCCGGTGGTGTAGTGGTTGAGTCGTGTGCTCCACTTCAGCAGCCTGGGGTTCACAGGTTTGGATCCCATGCACAGACCTACACACCGCTCATCAAGCCATGCTTGGCGGCATCCCACAGGCAAAGTAGAGAAAGGTTGGCACTGATATTACTTCAGGGTCAATCTTCCTCAAGCAAAAAGAGGGAGATTGGCAATAGATGTTCGCTGAGGGCCAATCTTCCTCACCAAAAAAAAAAAAAAAAAAAAACCCAGGTTGACCCCTGTACTTCTAACTGGCTGGCTATAAACCAGGGTTGGATAATTCACTAGAACGGCTCACAGAACTCAGGTCACTTATGTTACTTATGTTTACTGGTTTATTATAAAAGACGTAACAAAGGATACAAGTGAACAGCCAGATGAGGAGAAACAAGGGTCCTGAGCACAAGAGCTTCTGTCCCCAGGGTGTTGGGAGGCACCACCCTCCAGCATGTAGACCTGTTCACCAACCCAGAAGCTCTTTGAACCCCATACTCTTGGGATTTCTAGGAAGGCTTCATCACGTAGACATAATCAACTATTAACTCCACTTCCAGCCCCTCCCCACTCTCTGCAGAATGGGGAGTGGGGCTGAGAATTCCAAGCTTCTAATCATGACCTGGTCTTTCTGGATGGGTGAACGGCCCCTATCCAGGAGGCCCCCAGAGTCACACCATTAGAACAAAAGGCACCACCTTCACTCAGGAAAGGCCAAGGGATCTAGGAGTTTCGCATCAAGAACCAGGGTCAGAGACCAAATATAAGAACAAGAGAGCTCCCAGCGCTCTTATCACTTAGGGAATTGCTAGGGCTTTAGGAGATCCGTGCCCGGAACCCAGGGCAGAGATCGCTATAGATATTTCCTATTATTTCACAAATCACAAGAGCAAAGATCAAACTATTAGGGAGCTATCAAAACTCCTGAGTCAATAGGGGCCGGTCCCATGGCAGGGTGGTTAAGTTCACGCACTCCGCTTCGGCAGCCCAGGGTTTCACCGGTTTGGATCCTGGGCGCGGACATGGCACCTCTCTTCGGGCCATGCTGGGGCGGCGTCCCACATGCCACGGCTGGAAGGAAGGACCCACAACTGAAATATACAACTATGTACCGGGGGGATTTGGAGAGAAAAGGCAGAAAAAAAATTTTTAAAAACAAAAAAACTACTGAATAAATAGTTGTGCTTGTCCTTTAGGAACCTGGAGGAACTCAAAGCCTTTTGTATTGTGAAATCAGCAACTGTTCCATAATTATTGCGAATTTCATTAAGAAATGTGAAGGGGGCACCCTCAAAGACATCGACCCCATGGAGCTTACTTAAAAGAAAAGTGTTAAGTAAAAGAGGAGGCAGTTGAAGAAATATCTGAATCTATTTTGAAATGTGAAATGCCTATGACATCACATATCGTTTTATTTCACATTTATTACTGCAAATAACTTGTCATAGAGAGGAGGGAGTATGAGAAAATTATCCCTCCGGGTGTCACATATGGTAGATGCTCCACCAGGAGGGGGAAGGGTGACCCATGAGCCTCCACCCCATTAGCTTCATGAGCCCGACCCTGCCAGGTTTCCACTTTGAAAGGGAGCAAGGCTGGACTTGCTGGTCTCCAGGTTCTCACACTGCCAATGGCTTAGGTTTCCCTGAGCGCCCTCTTCTTCACTGTCCTGGGAAGGAGTTAAGCCCTAGTGTCCTGGAAGTCCTGCTGTCCTTGTGACTTCTCAGCCCAGCACTGAAACAGGATGCAAGAGGAGGAAAGGGAGGCTGGAGGGGCCACCTGCTTCTGGAGATCAGGTGGAGAAGACACTCTCTGATGCTCCTCTGCCACACCCAGAGGCTGCATAGATTACCACACACCGTCCTTCACTTGCATTGCTGAGCTTGCAAGTATGTAAGAGAAACGGCCAAAGGTGGTGAGGAGGGAACTGAACACTGAAACCAGACAGGTGAGCCGAGGTCAATCCAGAGTTACCAACAGCAGAAACACAGGGGATGCAAGGCTAGGTCTTGGAGGGGTTGAACCAACCCTGCCGTTGAAAATCTTCCAACCTGGGCAGAGGTACCAGAAAGAATCCAGTTTGTGTGTTCTGGTTATACGTGGAAAAAAATAATAGAAACATAAATACAAATTTGAAAAAAGAATTCTGAGAATTTGTAATTGTGGAATCACTCTCAACCGAGTCTAGGAGTTTGTCTGTGCCCAATAGGAGCATCCAGAGATCCCTGTTGGAGAAGCTTTCTCAACCAAGCCTCTTAGGATTCCCTCGAAGTAAGTTCAGGCAAATATTACACACACACACACACACACGCAAAGAAACAAAGGGCCATGAGTGAGTCAGCAGAAACAAAAAGCAACTGATACTGGAATTATCTGATATAGAATATAAAAGGACTATTTATTAAATATTTAAAGAAATGAAAAGTAATTGAAGAAAAAAAAAATCAAGAAACAAAATACTATCAAAATTAGCTAGGCAGTGTTAGGAACAGCTGTGGCCCCCACCCACTAGGTGCCAATAGCAGCCCTTCCCCCCAAGCTGACAGTCAAAAGTCTCCAGATATTGCCAAATATATCCTGGGGGACAAAATCATCTGCAGTTGAGAACATCCTGTTCCAGGGTAAGGTACAAGATCAGATACTATACAAGCAAGTTAGACAACTGAGAAAGCAGCAAAATAACATTAGAATTTTGAAATAATACAGGATTTTGTAAAATCTAAGGATACATCAATTTTAAGACTCACCATTATTCTAGATAACGCTAAGAATGAGAATACACTACAATTAAAGTGTAAATCAATGCTTATTTTCACAGCAATTGAAAGGTGCAGCACAATTTCAGAGAATTTAAATGTGAAAAAGGTGCAATGAGAATCTATGAAAAATATTACTTTAATAAAACAACAACAAAAAAAATCAGCCAGGCAGACTTGAAAAAAAAATACAAATTGAACTTCCTGAAACTTCAAGTGATAAGAAGTATGTAATGAGTCTACTCTCTGTGCACTGAACATAATTGCTATATGTGTAAGTTACATGTGTGCAAAAAAGTGACAGAATTACAAGGAGAAGTTAACAAATCCATCAATATAATAAGATAATTGATAGGTCAAGCAGACAAATTAACATGGTTATAGAAAATATGAACAAGACTATTAAGTTTGGGATTTTCACTTATTCAGCAAATGATCAAAGATTTTAGGAAGCTAAGAGTAGAAATTCATGTTGATATCTGGGAGAAGAGCCTTTCAGGCAAAGGAAATGGAAAGTGCAAAGGCCCTGAGGTGAGAGGCTGCCTGCCATGTACCAGAAATAGCATGGAGACTGATACAACTAGAGTGGAGTAAGTGAGGGGAATGATGGTAGAAGACATGGTCAGAGGGGCAGGGCTAGGACCAGGATGAGGCACAGCAGGCACTCAATTTCAGGGTTGTGCAACTGCTGAGCCTGCAGAGAGGAATGTGGGTGGGCAGAGCAGTAGGATCATGTAGACCGTTGTAAGGACCTGGGTTGTTTTGTTTTGTTTTTTGAGGAAGATTAGCCCTGATCTAACATCTGCTGCCAATCCTCCTCTTTTTGCTGAGGAAGACTGGCCCTGAGCTAACATCCGTGCCCATCTTCCTCTACGTGGGACGCCTGCCACAGCATGGCGTGCTGAGCGGTGCCATGTCCGCACCCGGGATCCGAACCAGCGAACCCTGAGCCGCCTAAGCAGAACGTGTGCACTTAACTGCTGCGCCCTCCGGCTGGCCCCAGGACCTGGGTTTTTACTCTGCTTGAAACAGAGTAAAAAGTATAAAGTTCCGAATCCAAAGAGTGACATGTTCTGCTTTGTGTTTCAAAAGACCCTCTGGAAGCTGGGCAGAGCTTAGACTGTAGGGGAACAACAGCAAAAACAGGAAGCTATTGCAGTAACAGAGAGAGGAGTCCGCAGACACGTATAAGATCCTGCTCCCAACAATGGGAGAATGCCTGTTCTTCTCAAGCACACACACGAAATTGACAAAAATTGACCAGGCCATAAAGAAGTCTTAACAAACTTTAAAGAATTACTATCAAACAGAACTCCATTTCTAAGCAAAATACAACTGTTGACACAAATAATCCATAACCAATCTATAAATCGCAAGTGGGGTGAGTTTATTATGAGCCAGACATGAGGACCAGCCCAGGGCCTTCCTTCCCCAAGGAGGGCAGGGCACCAAAGAAGTGGGGTGCACAGAGTGGTTACATACCGCCAAAGAGCATGTATCACATATGATTGGAATGTCCCTTTTACAACAGTCACAAGATTGCCTAGCCGGCATAGCGATTCACCCAGCAGGTAGCAGGTCTCTTGTCTTGAGCTGGGTGGGCACAGGTGAGCACAGCAATCAGTTCCTAGCCTAGGGAGAGATGCTTATCCTTAAGGAAATGCCAGTGTGGGGGAAGTTGCACCTTTATCTTAAGGGCATTTGTTCTTGTCTGCGGGACATACTAAATACTCAAAGCAGACATACAGTTTATGCTCAATGGCCATGTCAGGCCCTTTTGGGAAAACAAAGTCAGGCTAAATTAGTTTTACACCAAATGGCTTCCTCATATACTCCACTATATGCTATTGCTTGCCATTTATTTATCACAATTAAGTTAGAAGTCAGTAAAAGACGAGCATAGCAGCCCCCAAGTGGTTGAAAATTTAAAAACATAGTTCTAATAATTTATGGATCAAAAAATCATAGCTGGAATAAGAGTATACATAGAACCAAATAATAAGGAAAGTATAAATACTGTATCAAAAGTTGTGGGATGCAGCTAAAGCCACACCTGATGGGAATTTAAGATCTTAAATGCTTATATTAGGAAAAAAAAGGAAAGTATTAACAGGTTACAACTATAACCTAAGAAGTTAAAAAAGGAACATGGAATAAATCAAAGAAAGTAGAAGGAAGGAGATAATAAAGATAAGAATGGAAGCTAATAGAAGAGAAAACAAGGAAATGCTCGGGATCAGGCTTCCAAATGAAGGTTAGGCACCCTGGGCTTTCTGCTCTGCCCAAAAGCACCTGGCTCAGTGGGGCCAAGCTAATCTCATCGTAGAAACAGGCAGTGCTTTTCAATTCATCTATCTAGTGGGAGCCATTTACTTTTTCCCCCTTTAAATAGACTTGATTTTTTAGAGCAATTTCAGATTTGTAGCAAAATTAAGCGGAAAGCAGAGTTCCCCTATACGCCTTGCCCCCACACTTGCACAGTTTCCCCCACTATCAAGCACCAGAGTGGCACATTCGTTACAATCAATGAATCTACATTGTCACATTATCCTCACTCAAAGTCCATAGTTTACACGAGGGTTCTCTCTTGGTTTGGTACATTCTATGGGTTTTGACAAATGTATAATGACACGTATCCATCAATATAGTATCACACAGAATAGTTCCACTGCCCTAAAAAGCCCCTGTGCTCCACCTGTTCACCCCTCCCTCCCCCTAACCCCTGGCAAGCACTCATCTTTTTACTGTCTCCATAGTTTTGCCTTTTCCAGAATGTCATATAGTTGGAATGATATATTAAGTAGCCTTTTCAGATTGGCTTTTTTCACTTAGTAAATATGCATATGAGCTTCCTCCATGTATTTTCATGGTTTGATGGTTTATTTCTTTTCAGCAGTGAATAAAAATCCATTGTCGGGATGTTCTGCAGTTTATTTATCCATTTACCTACTGAAGGATATCTCGATTGCTGCCAAGTTTTGGCAATTATGAATAAAACTGCTATAAACATCTGTGTGCAGTTTTTTGTGCAGATGTAAGTTTTCAACTTATTTGGGTAAATATCAAGGAACACAATTGCTGGATCATACAGGAAGAGTATGTTTAGTTTTGTAAGAAACTTGCAAATTGTCTTTCAAAGTGACTGTGCCATTTTGGGTTCTCCCAGCACCGAATGAGAGTTCCTGTTGCTCCATATCCTCCCCAGCATTTGGTGTTACCAGTGTTCTGGATTTTGGACATTCTATTAGGTATGCAGTGGTATCTCATTGTTGTTTGGCCATTTGTTTTTATTCATACAAAAAAATTTATGAGCTCTCTGCCTCTGACATATCAAGAAAGCCCAAAAGTTGGATTTTTACAAGAGCAACCAAAATATTAAGAACTGGAGAAAAGTCTAAACCAAAGATATACATTTTGCATATGTCTAAGCTTGGTATTTACAAAGCATTGTCATAACTATTGTTTTTCTTAATCCTTCACTCTGCCATATTCAAAACTAAGACTTGTATCCATTTAACGGACTGAAAAACAGAAGCCAAACATGCGGCATTTGTGCAAGCAGGAAGATCGGCCCTAAGCTAACATGTTGCCAATCTTCCTCTTTTTTTTTTTTTCCTCCCCAAAGCCCCAGTACAGAGTTACATATCCCAGTTCTTCTCGCGGGGTGCCACCACAGCATGGCTTGAGGAGCAGTGGGTAGGATCCGAACCACCGAACCCCAGGCCACTGAAGCAGAACGCGCCAACTTAACCACTCACCCACGGTCGGCCCCCAAGGACTCCTGATGTTTTTATTGTTCTATTGTGATTAGGTCAACAGGCTAGAAAGTTAACTCATCTTCTTTAAAAGCTTATGTTGAGTGACTGTTAAATCTAACGCGTGCCAAGCTCTGCTCAGGGCATTAGGGTAAGGAGACTCCAGGACCCCTCGCTGCAGTAAAAGCTGGGAAGGGTAGTCAACAACGCCTCTTTCCACATCAACTGAGCCTTGGGTCTGGTGGGGCCTCAAGAGGAACCAGACCAGACCTTTCCCCCTGAGGCATGGGGGGCTTGGTCTGCTGGAGAGACACGCAGACACTTCTGACTGTAATCCAGGGAAGAACGGAAATGAGGCTTTAAGACGGCTGAGAGGGGTCCAGTCACGTGCTCAAGAGGAACGGGTCATTAGCCCGGGGATATCATGGCCTTTCAGTCCATTATGACGTAGGATCTTCCCCGTTTGGCGTAGGAAGACCGCATCTACATCTTAAAAATACGTAAACCCGGCACTCGACAAGTTCCCTAATAGGAGGATGCACCCACAAGCGCTCACCCCAAAAAGCCAAACTAGCAGAGGGGCGGAGCACTGGAGGGTGAAGGGCGGAGCAGAGGGAACCACGGCGAGCGTGCGCGCTCGTGCGTGCGTGCGCGCGCGCGAACGCGGCCGAGCTGTTGTGCGCTCCGTTGACGTGCGCGCGCTCGCAACTTGATCTCTCGGCGGCGTGACCGTAAAGAGTCACGGCCGTGTCGTGAAAGGGGCTGCAACACGCAGGGCGCTGGTTGACGGCGGGGACTCCATTTTGTTCGCCGCTTCTCTGCTCGTAAGTCGCTTGTTTCAATGGCTTCTCCGACGCGAAAAGTTTAAAAAGGGTAAAAGTTTTCAGGAATATTCTGGAACTCTGTTGATAAGCCTAGCGAGTTTCCATTTTGTCTCCGCAGCAGACGTCGGTCGTGCGGTTCCGGAGAGCGGGCGAAATGCGGCCCTTGGACATCGTCGAGCTGGCAGAGCCGGAGGAAGTGGAGGTGCTGGAGCCCGAGGAGGACTTCGAGCAGTTCCTGCTGCCCGTCATCCACGAGATGCGCGAGGACATCGCGGCGCTGAGCCGGCAGCGCGGCCGGGCGCCCCTGCGGAACCGCAGCAAGCTGTGGGAGATGGACAATATGCTCATCCAGATCAAGACGCAGGTGGAGGCCTCGGAGGAGAGCGCGCTGAACCACCTGCAGAGCGCGGGCGACGGCGGCGAGGGCCGGGCGGCCAGGCGGGGCGAGCGGGCCGAGGAGAAGGCCCGGGAGGTGGCGAAGATGGCCGAGATGCTGGTGGAGCTGGTGCGGCGGATAGAGCGGAGCGAGTCGTCGTGAGGAGCGGCGGCGGTGAGGCGGCGGGCGCCGTGCGCGGGGGGACCTTAGAGGGGCTCGCTTGACGGCGGGCCGCGCGGGAGGAAGCGAGGGGCAGAGGGTGGAAGCGGGCTCGGCTTCTACCCCAGGAGGCGTTAGTAGTTCCCGTTAAGGGTTCTTTTACGTTGGTAATTAGGGAAAAATAGGTTGGTGTCTCTGGGTTGATACGCGTGTGTTTGTAACTGGCGTCATGGGCCAAGGGGTAATCATGGGGCAACAAACCTGAAAGTGGCTAAGGGAGCAGCATGACAGCGGGCCGTTGAGCAAGCGCGGGGAGAATGAGCGTTTTCAGAGGGAGGGTCGTTAGGACGATGACGGCTTTGCTCGATTTCTGGCTGGGACGAGGCGGCGTCCGTACAGTTGCCTGTGAGGGGTTTGGTTTGTTCCCCCCCAGGATTGATGTCTTAACGATGGGTTTCTCCCGCTTGCGCTTCAGGTTCACAGCCAATGGATTCGGGTCCACTGGTGGAGATTGGCTGACACCCTGGAGAAGCTGAAACCGGAGAGCCTTTTGTTTTCTCTTTTTCCTCTGTCTACACTCTGTCCTCACTTACACTACGTTTCTGCTATGGTCTGTGGTTGACGACCTCAACATGAGTTCCGACTGTTCAATGTTTTCGTTTCGGGAAGTTACTTTTATTTGGGGAACGCGCTCACATACGGGAATTAGGGCCCAGATTGTAAGCTCTTGCGGCAGTCACACGTGTTCCTGGGTTTTGGTTGTTTCTGGATTTTGAGATGCTTTGCTCTTTCTTGTGTGACCTGATAGCTCCCTGGGACTTTGGGTCCGTGTGTGACACGGGACTCGGAGTTGGAGTCTCCGCTCTGGAGGTGCTGGAGGAGCTGCACTGCTTCTGGAAGACAACTCTGCAGCAGCTGCCGGCGAAGCTGAAGAAGGGATCCGGCGTCAACTGGAGTGTGAACGGGCCGACCTGGCTAGGACTGATGAGTCAGAGGGCTGGAGGGTGGCATTGCCTGTGTGTTGGGACTCTAATTTCTGTGTGAGACCAAAGGAGGAGAGACGTATTTTGTTCAAACGTTAAATGTTATGTGGCACACTATCTGATGTAACCTGTCTGGTCAGTCTGTTTGGACAACCTAATTCAGTTTTATTTGACCTGGAACCTAGGATAGGAGATGAGATCTTAGTATTTTTTACAAGTCGATGCAATACCCTGGTACATTTCAGGGGATTCTGGGCATAAAGTGAAAGGTATCTGCAATGGCCCTTGAGGGGTTGGGGAAGGAGAGCAAGGACTGGCTGCATTGGACCCAAAACTGGACAGAGGCTAGGCATCTTCAAGGTTCATGCGTTGTCCAGCTATAAATTCATTTGAGTGGCAGACCTGACAAGTTTTTGAGGTCAAAACCCTACCATGTGTAAAAAAAGAAATTACCATGTTAATAAAAGTATTCATTTCGCTTGGAAAGACAAAAGACCTAAAAAGTTATTGGTTAAGTTTTGTTTCTTTCAGAATGAGATCTTTCTCCTTGAGTGTCATCATTGCCAAATGGAAGATGAATTTCTTAGGGTTTTTGAGGCCCTCAGTAAGCCTCTAGTCATAGGGAAGACTTACCTTTACATGCGCCTGTGGAACTGGGTGAGGAAGGAACATCCTCAGTTCTTAGTGCAGGAAGGGACTTAAACAATCCTGTGGTCCAGGCCCCTGCCTTCAGGAGCAGAAGGACTTCAGCCGTTCAACCTAGAAAATCGGAACATATTCTCTAGTCCTTGCACTAGGAACGTAGTGGTAAGACATAATTATGGTGGGGTGGCGGACCACTTCCCTTCAGAAATGAAGGACTGTATTACTCCCCTAGCTGCTGGAAGTGTTGGTGACAGATGGCTCTCAGTTGCTCTGCCCTCTGAGAAGTGCCTCTGCTTAAGAGCTGCCTTAGCCAAGGTCACACCCCGTTTGTCTGGTGGCCCATATCCTGGGAATAATGGGCTGGGGGTCTAAGGGCCCCATCCCTCTCACTGCAGCTTGGAGCAGCTTTGAAGGGCATGTCAGCTTCAGAGCTCCCTGCGGGGTCTGCTGAGACTTTTGCTAGGACTTTATCGTAGCCCTGCTTTTCCCTCTGCTCAGTCTTGTGTCTCTTCCACAGGGATTCATCCCTAATCAGTTTATTTGCAGTGTAATTTTCTGCTACCCGAGGAACCCAGTTGATAAATGTAAAACAGTAGAAAACGGTGTCACCAGCTAGATCCCATGTCTTAGAGCACTGGGTGGGGGGGGGGGGGTGGTGCGGGACGCATTTCAGAGCAAGTAACTGGTGAACTTAGCCTTGAAGGGTGACTGTTCCTTGTTCGAAGGACAAGGAGAGAATAAGGGACATCCCGGGCACACAACAGTGAGAAAATGCCAGAGGTTCAAAAATCTGTGTGTGTCTTGCAGTAGTAGGGCAGAGTGGGTAGGATGGAGTTATGAATCGGGAAACAGCCACCAAAAAAGCTACATTTGGTACATGTGCCCAAAGTGGAAAATTGACACGCGTACAATACTACTAACTAGACTACAGACTTTATTCTGATTTCACCAATTTTCCACTAAGGCCCTTTTTCGGTTTCGGGATACCACACTGCATTTGGTAGTAGGTTTTTAAAATAGGTGATAGAAATGGCAAAATTCAAAAGAGAAAAGTGATTCCTCTCTCCAGCTTCCCAGTTCCCCTGGGATGACAAGCATTTACCAGTGTCATATATCCTTCCCAATACTATGCATGTTTGAGCATATACATGTATCACTCTCCCCAACCTTTTTTTATGTAAATGGTAGCACACTACATAACCTGAGTGTCCTTTTGTGTGTTGTTTCTTTGAAAGTCTTACTTTATCTAAATATCTAGATCCGTGTTCCTTTTTTTTTTTGGAAGATTAGTCCTGAGCTAACATCTACCGGCCAATCCTCTTTTTTTGCTGAGGAAGACTGGCCCTGAGCTAACATCCATGCCCATCTTCCTCTACTTTATATGTGGGACGCCTACCCACAGCATGGCTTGCCAGGCGGTGCCATGTCCACACCCGGGATCCAAACCAGCGAACCCCAGGCCGCTGAAGCAGAACGTGTGAATTTAACCACTACGCCACCAGGCCAGCCCCTAGATCCGCATTCTTAACGGCTTTGTAGTACTCATTGTTCATTATACTGTAAGTTGTTAGAGGTGATTCTTAAACAAAAGTTTGAGGACTATTGTCTCAAGTTCTGTTCAGTTACTCCTTAGTTCCTCTGGTGATTTCAGTCACAGTTGCAAAGCCACCAATTCTCAATTTCCCTAGTTCCTGAGGTCTGTCTTGGCTTGTTAGCAATTGGAGGAGCAATCACATCTTGCATTTTCTAAGCAAAGAATGTGATAAGGAGCCATTCTGAGAGTCAGCCTTACTCAGTAATCACTAAATTGAGTATGGCTAGAGTTGCCAGAATCTTTTACTATAGATCCATATGTCTCTCCTGAGCCCCAGGCGGTCTGTCCCTTTCCTGGCTGGCCTTCAGAGGTCAGGTCAAGCACGGCTGTGCAGAAAGGCCTGCTGGGGTTCTTAGACGCGTTCCTGACACTGCAGACGCCACCTGAAGCTGGGACCTATCTTTGCTCAGTTGTGTCAAGTGTGACAAGTGTCCCTTCATGTCAAAGTGCTATTACAGAAAAGCATCGGGGCTGTGGGAGCATGGAGGATTATACAACAAGCTCTGATGAAAAATGGAAGCTAATTATGCAGAATGCTCAAAATCCAGTGGTCTCACACTTGGTCAGTCAGGCTGGGGAGACGGCAAAGTAGTAAAAACGGCAAAGTAGAGGCTTTTGTGAAAGCCTCTGCATCTGGATGTTTCATCAGCTGAGGTGACCCTGGGGAAAAGCAAACTGAATTCCAGTGGACAGCATGGTAGGACCAGCAACAGCCAAGGACACAGTCAACACTTGGGGGAGCATTAACGAAAGTCTCACTCCAGGTGAAGGTGAGGACAGTCCAAAGAGCTCTTAACCTTGCTGAAGATGAAACCTCGGAGTCCAGGCTGCCATGGAAAAAGGGGGAAAACGAGACCTGGCTCCCAGTCATCCTGCCACTGTCATTGTGTGATCTTGAGCAGACACTGAGTTGTCCCTGAGGTTCTTTCCAGCCCTGGCCTTCTGTATGACTTTAGAACTAAAGCTTATCTGAGATAAACTGATCACCAGATTCAGTTCTTCAGCATCCAGGCGCATAGTAGGCTTGTACTTCCTAGGCCTCTGGTGGTGGTGGTGATGGGGGGGGGGGGGGTTGTGTGTGAGACTAATTCTGGCCAATGAGTTGTGAGAGGAAGTAATATATGTCACGTCCAAGCCGGAACCTCCAACTGAGACCCTCCAGGGCTCTCTTTCCTCTGGCAGAAGGACCAGCAACATCCAAGATGGTGGTTCATCATCAGCCTATTCCTCTGATGAGCATAGTTCCCCGCTAACCTACGATGAACATGTAGCACAAACAAGGAAAAAGCTTCGTTATTTTAAGCCACTGAGATTTGGGGATTGCTCCTTATGATGACATAACCTAGACTAAGATGACTGATACTTTCATCCTTTCCTTGTCTTTTGATGAAAGCGTTGTCCTTCCTTCTCGCTGAGGCCTATATCCTCATTTGTCATTGCATCCCTCTCACTCGCGCAGGGCATCGTCCAATAAATGATCTCCGTTCTCATTCATTCACTTTCCTCTGCCCTCTGATGACTCCAAGGTGAAAGCAAGCCCAAATTCCAATGCCTGGCCCTGGACACCCTCCCCCTTCCAGGCAGCAGATAAATATGGAATGACTTGAGTTTCCATCATCTTTCAAAGATAAGTGGGGATCTGTTTTCTGGCTACCACTGTGACCAGATAAATCCAAATTCATCCATGGCTTGCTTCAGCCACTGGAAAATAAGACCCTCCCCTGGTCAATTCCATGTTCCCCTTCTCTGATCCCCATAATGTTATGTAGTTCCTTTATCCTGATTTATACCCCCGTTCTTCCTTCAAACTCTCCATCCCTGGATTCACACAATCCTCCATTCTATTATTCTCAAACTCATCCATATTATTCTTTGCCTCTTCAAAGAACGTTTCTTTACAACCTGTAACAGCTGGGCTTTCCTGCAGCCTCGTTGGTGATGGTCCCTAGCAGCACTCAGCTGACAAAGGGCTGCATTGTTGAGAGTGGAGTGAAGGAAAAAAAGGAAACAAAAGAGGAGTAAGAGGTTAGGGTTTTGACAAGGGCATTATTGCAGTAATGGACCATGTACACTAAATGGATAAGTGGAGAAATGAAGAGTAGGAAAGCTACTGGAGAAAGTAGCTGTTAAAGTGAATTGAGGGGTCAGTGAGTGCTAACAAGGTGTTAGTGACTGTAGTGCCAGTGTCACCTGGAAGGATGGGGATGTGGTCAGAAAAGAGGAGGGCTGAGCAGTTTTGAGGCAGCAGCAAGCAAGCCCCAAGTCACCCTTGGGAATGAGTGGCCAAGGGGCATGGAGGAGCTCCTAGGATATGAGGAGGCCAAGGGCCTGGGGGCTCAGGTGTGGGATGGCAGCCATGTGAGCATGGAACTTACCCAGGATGATGGCAGAACAAGAGGTGGAGAGGAAGGCCAGCAGCCAGGTGCCAAAACCTGCAATGAATGAGGGCGATCCAGTGGAGGGGGTTAGAGGATGTCAAAAGTGTGGGGGGGGAGAAAGTGGCCAGATGAACAGCCAGCACTCCAAGGAGGGCTGCTTTAGACAAGAGGGAGGGCAAAGAGCGGCGTAGCAATGGCCAGAGGAGAAGGCTGGCCCAGCTCCTGACAGAGGCACGAGGGACGTGGGGAAATGAGTGGCTTTCCCTTCCCAGACCTGAGGACAAAGGTCTAGCAAGGGCAAAACAGAGGTAGAGGCCAGAACTTTGCCAAGGAGTGGGGCACGCGCTGGCACTGGCTCACCAGCTCCTGCAGGCCCAGGAACGGGCTACGGGGTAGAGAGGAGTGGAGAGCATTACGGGAAACTTGTCGTAAGAATAGCACCGTAGGCTCATTTCTACTCGGTTCATCAATGGGAGAAACAGCTGACAGGCATGGGAAAGTTAGTCCTGAACTTGGTCTCTCTGAGGGAGGCTCGGCATGACCTTGGCATGACCACGATGGTAGAGCCGAAGAAGCGGCAGCTGGAGTTGTCACTCAACTATGCTTCCTGCAGTAGCTTCTTTGAAGATCTGAGAGGCCACCAGTACCGATCATTTGGGGTTGAAAACAGCAAGAGTTTCTGCATCTCAAACTGAAACAGTTATAAGAGATGGCTCCAGAAGAAGCCTTCTCAAAGATAAAACTGAGGCCCCCAGGTCTTTCTCAAGCACCTCCTTTAAGAGTTCCTCCTCAATAGTGGCTGCCAGTCAAGCAGCAAAGACCAGATTACAACTGTCACCTTCCTATTCAAAGCAACTTGTTCCACATGGACACCACTCAGTTGAGAGAGTAGAGGAAGGACCGAACACAGAGACCAGTGAATAAAAACTAGAGTCTTCACGAGCTTTTTGGCTATGATTACCTACATGTTGGAACTGACTGAAAGTAAACAGGAAGCATCCCAGGGTTTTGAAGAAATTATATTGCCAAAGAAACTCCAAGCCGGGGATGCTAAATCCTGTGGTTGTTCAACCTCTGGAGGAACTCCTGAGCCCAGCACCTGCAGCAGCAGGAGGCAGGCTTCAGAAGCTGCTTTGCCCTCAAAATGGCGCCCTTTCCAAGGCATATTTCCTATGTGGCCTGGGAGGATAATAGACAAGGAAGTCTCCCTGAGTAGGTCCTCCTCCTGGCGGTTCTAAGCGGGCGCGGCTGGGAGCGCTGCACTCCTGCCTGTGGCCTCTGATGCCTCCTGCAGGCCAGGGGTGCTGTGTGCATCCCATTCTTCCCTTTTCCAAGTGGGAGTTTTATACGGTTGTCCTATACCAACTCCTTGCCACATGGACCTCTCCTTAGGGAAGCTCGAGACACAGCAACTGGCTTCCCCCAGAGGGAGTGATCCAAAAGAGACGGAGACAGCGAGGGTGACAGCTGCAGTCTTCTTACACCTCAATATGACAAGCAAGACGCTTCATTTCTGCTGTAGTCCATTTGTTAGCAAGTCCAGCCCACACTCCAGGAGAGGGGAATCAGGTTCCAACTCGACAAGAGAAATAGCAAAGAATCTGTGGACATGTTTTTAAAACCCCCACAGCTATTCTCATTACATTCCAATGATAGGATGTTTTTGAAACATCATAGATTTGAAAGAATCTAAAGATAAATCGTCAGCATTAGTAGTAGAGTTTAGCAAGGTTTCTAGAAACAAAATACATAAAAGTCAGTAGTGTTTCTATTCACCAGGAATAAAGAGAAAATATATTTTCTAAAAGCTATCGTTTCTAATAGGACCAAAAACTTTTTAAATTCTGTATTATTTTCCTAGGGATATTGTAATTGCCACAAACTGGGGGGTTTAAGACAAGAGAAATTTATTCTCTCCCAGTTCTAGAGGGTAGAAGTCAGAAATCAAGGTGTTGGCAGGGCCGTGCTCCCCTGAAGGCTCTAGGAAAGAATCTTTCCTTGTCTCTCCCAGCATCTGGTGATCGTGGGCAATCTTTGTCATTCCTTATCTTGTAGCTGCATCAGCCCCATCCCTGCCTCCATTGTCACATGGCCATCTTCCCTGTGTCTGTCTGCACGTGGCCTTCACATACCATGTCGTTGGATTTTGGGTCCATTCTAATCCAGTATGATCTCATATCAACTAATGACATCTGCAAAGACACTATTTCAATAAGGTCACATTCTGAGGGTCAGAGTGCACATGAATTTGGGTGGGAAGGACACTATTCAACCCAGAATAAATGGTAACTAGGAACATTTTAACATAATATACGTAAAAGATTTATGAATAAAATTATTAAATTATATTGAAATACATTAAAGAACAAGTGAATAGATTGACAGAATTAGTATTGTAATTGTTCTCCGAATCAATCCAGTGAGTCAATTCAATCCCAATAAAAATCTCATCAGGTGGGTCTGTTTGATCACTTTGGTCAAACTTAAAAAACTAATTGAAAATTTAGATGAACACGCAGAAAAACCAGGACATTCCTGAGGAAGAACCAGGTGGGAGGACTTGCCATACTTAACCAGATATCAATACTCACTATAAAGCTAATTTATATATTAAGTATTAATATATAAATTATATATTATTATTAATATATTAATATTTATATATTAAGTGATTAAGTCAATGTAATATTAGCCTAGAGATGGTGACCAATGGAAGAGAACAGACAGCCCAGATAGAGACACAAGCAGATACAGAGACACGACATATGGCAGCTGTTACATTGCAGACTAGAAGGAATGGATGAAACATTCAGTAAGCAGGGCTAGGATACCTAGCTATACATATGGGGGAGGTGCAATTAGACCCCTGCCTAAAACCTCATTTCCAGATTTATCATCCACAAATATGAAAAACAAAACAGTAAGTATTTTAGAAGAAAATATAAAGGAACATTTTTTATGACCTCAGGGTAGAGAAGGATTTCTTGAAATAAGACAAACAAAAAAAGCATAAAAGGAGAGCATGATGTTTTATTTTCATCAAAAATAAAATATTAACTTGTATAAGAATGTTTAGGGCAGCATCATTCATAATAGCCAAAGGTGGAAACAACCAACCCAAATGGCCATCAATAGATGAATGGAAAAACATTGTATATCCATACAATGAAAAAGGAATGAGGTACAGACACATGCTACAACTTGGATGAACCTTGAAAATATTATGCTAAGCGAAGGAAGCCAAACATGAAAGGCGCATGTTGCATGATTCCTTTTATATGATGTTATGGACTGAACTGTGTCCCCTAAAATTCGTATGTCAAAGCTCTAACTCCCAATATGACTGTATTTGGAGATAGGGCCTTTGTCTTAGTCTGTTCAGGCTGTTATAACAAAATACCACAGACTGGGTAGCTTATAAACAACAGAAATTTATTTCTCACAGTTCATTGATTTGAAAGAATCTAAAGATAAATCATCAGCATTAGTAGTAGAGTTTAGTAAGGTTTCTAGAGACAAAATTGGCTAGAAGTCCAAGATCAAGGCAGCAGGATGGTCAAGTTCGGGTGAGAGCTCTCTTTCTAGTTCATAGCCAGTACCTTCTTACTGAGTCCTCGAATGGTGGAAGGGGCCAGGAAGCTCTGTGAGCATTAATACAAGAGCATTGATCCCATTCATGGAGGCTCCTCCCTCATGACCTAAGCACCTCCCAAAGACCCACCTTCTAACTCCACCACTTTAGGAGTTAAGATTTCAACATATGAATTTGAGGGGAGAGGGGACACAAATATTCAGACCATAGTAGCCTTTAAAGAGGTAATTAGATTAAATGAGGTCATAAGGTGGGTCCTAATCCAATATGACTGATGTCCTTATAAGAAGAGGAAGAGATACAGGGATGCTCAAGTACAGAGAAAAGTCCACGTGAGGACAGAGTGAGAAGGTGGCCATCTGCGAGCCAAGGAGAGAGGCCCAGGAGAAATCAAACCAGCCAACACCTTGATCTTGGACTTCCAGCCTTCAGAACTATGAGAAAATACATTTCTGTTGTTTAAAACACTCATTCTGTGGTATTCCATTGTAGCAGCTGTAGCAGACTAAAACCTATGAAATACCCAGAATAGGCAAATTCATAGAGACAGAAATTAGATTTGTGGTTGCCAGGGGATGAGGAGGGGAGGAATGTGGAGTAATTACTAAATGGGTAATCAGTGTTTTTACGGGGTGATGAAAAACTTTTAAAACTAGAGAGAGCTGGTGGTTGCATAACATTGTGGAGACACTAAATATCACTGAATTGTACACTTCAAAGTGGTTAATTGTATGCTCCATGAATTTCAGCTCAATTTTTTAAAAAAGCTAGAGCATTCAAATTCATAGATACAGAAAGTAGAATAGTGGTTGACAGTGGCTGGGGGAGAGGAGAATGGGGAATTATTGTTTAATGGAATGGGTACAGAGTTTCAGTTGAGGAAGATGAAAAAGTTCTGAATGTCAACACAAATAATCAATAATCAATCTATAGGAAAGAACAGAAGAGAGTTTTATTCTGGCCAAGCTGAGGACTAGCCCAGGAGTGCAGTCTTCAGCAAGGGAGGAAGCTCCCCAGAGAAGCGTGGTTATCAGCACAGTTTATATACCATTTCAGAACAAAGAACATACACTGAGCAAGACAGGAGAACATTCTTTCAAGGTTTCAAGGAGATATTTTTGTTATAGATTAGCACGTACTCAGAAGGCTGACATGATGACTGTGGGAAGGGAGACCATAATCAGGCTTCTTTTGTTCACGTAAAGTTCAGGCCAAATCAGGTATAAACCAGAAGGGCTTCCCCATAGACCTCCATGTGTGAACATTTCTTGTATTGTGAAGATGGATGGTGGTGATGTTTGAACAACAACGTGAATGTATTTAATGCCACTGAACCATACACTTTTAAATGGTTAAAATGGTAAATTTTATGTCATGCATATTTACAACTAAAAAAGAATTTTTTTAAGTAAAATCTTGTGTTTATCAAGGGAACCAGAATCAAAGTGAAAAGGTGAGCCACACACTCTCCATACTATCTTCTCAATTTTTCTGTATACCTAAAACTGTTGTAAAAAAACAGAACAGGTTGGCTTAGCAGGTTTCTCTGCTCTGGGTCTGACCAGACCAAAATCAACACGTTAGCTGGCTGGGCTCTTATCGGGAGGTTCTGGGAAGAATCTGCATCCAAGCTCATTCAGGGTGTTGGCAGAATCCAGTTCCTTGGGATTGTAGTACTGAGGTCCCAATTCCTTGCTGGCTGTTGGCTTGAGGCTACCCTTAGTTCCTAGAGGCCTCTCTCTTGTCCTTGCACAGGGTCACCTGCATCTCTGAACCAGCAGTAATAAGTCAAGTCCTTCTCATGCTTTACATTTGCCCAAAGTCTCCCAGCCAAATCCCCTTACATCTTAGGGCCAGCATGGGGCTGGGGGGTGAGGGGCTGGGGCTGGGGTGGGAGGGGTGGTGTCCAAGCATCTCATGCTTTCCTTTTCTACTACACCTCTCTAAATCCAGCCCAAGAACATTCTCTGCTTTTAAGGGCAGAGATTACACCCACTTGGATGATCCAGGTTAATCTCCTTATTTTGAGGCCCTAAAATTTAATTGCATCGGCCATCTTGGATGTGGCTTTCACTATTTTAAGGCGAAAATTACAAAATATGCTATGTAATTCATAACATAATGACAGGGTCCAGGGATTAGGATGCAGACATCTCTCAGGGCCATTCTGCCTATTACAGCTCCCTCGAGGTCTTGGTGCTCAACCCCACTAAACACAAGTGGGGACAGTGAGGCCCAGAAAGCCAGCTTCAGGCTGTTTACCCAAAGTCTCCCAACCAGCATGTTGTGAAGCTAGGAACAAATGCCAGATCTAATTGCAATATTTTGCCGTCCATTACCAGATTACACACTCTAGTAACACCGGGATCTGCCCGGAGCTCTATCAGGTCTACAATGCACTTTCGAGCCCGTTTTCTCACTTTATCCTCTCAAAATCCCGGACAGGTATTCAGAAGTGGAATTACTGGGTCTCCTTGATCCACCAGAACACTGAGTCCCAAACTGCAGCACTTGTGCAAGCAGGATCTCCCCAGTCTTTCCCGTTAGCGTGTCTACAACATAAACCTACCCACTTATCCCTTCCAGACAGCACATGTCAGGGTAAAGTAAAATGTCTCGAGGCCTTGCTGGGAGGCAGGCCCTGGGAGGGACGTGGGGACCCAGGGAGGCGAGGAACTGTTGTCTCGTGGCCCTAGATCACGGTGTTTGGTGTAACTGCATTTCTGGTAAAAGCCACTTTTGCAACTCTGTGTTAAAACCCATGCCCTGAAAACTTGGTAGGCATGCCGGCCTCCGCCTGAAGTACCCCTGAACACTGGCAAAAAGGTGAGCCAACGGGAAGGACGAGGAGCGTAGACAACTGCGCATGCGCGACCCCCGAAACCCGGCACGAGACCCGCAGGGGCGCGCGCGCGTTCCAGCTTGAGGTTTTTCCACCGGGGGCGTGAACGTAAAGGGGTCCCCGTCTGTCGTGAAACGGGCAGCAAAGAAGCAGAGCGCTGGTTGACGGCTAGGGGGCCATCTTGGACGTGGCTTTCACAATTTTCAGGCGAAAAGTTTTGGAAAGTAAAGTTTTATTAAAAAGTGGACAAAACTCAAGAACTGTTGCTCGTCACGGTGGCCCTTCCGCCGCGCTCGGCGCTCGCTGCCGGCCGGCCGGCCTCTCGGGCGCGCTGACCGGGCCGCGGGGCGGTGGCGGCGGCGGCGCGATGCGGCCCGTGGACGCGGACGACGGCCGGGAGCCCGAGCGGGACTGGGAGACGCTCCCGAGCCCCGCGCTCGACGCCGCCCGCCGGGACGCCGCCGCCCTCGAGCGCGAGCACGTGCGCGCGCACCTGCGGGCCCGCCGGAAGCTGCTGGAGATCGAGAGCCTGCTGGACGCCCTCAAGAGCGAGGTGGAGGCGTCGCAGGAGAGCGCCGTGGGCGCCGGGGCGGAGGAGAGGGTGATGAGGCTGTGCGAGAAGGTGGAGAGGAAGGCGGCGGAGGCGGCGCTGATGGGGCAGAGGCTCGTGGAGCTCCACCGGCAGATCGACGGCTGCGGGTGCGGCTGAAGGACGGGGCCGGTGAGGCCGCGCTCAGCTTTTCGCTTGGACGGTTTCCCTCCTTTTACGTTGGTAATTAGAGAAAAGTAATTTCAGTTTTTTTAAAAAATGAAATGTAAAAGTTATTAGTCGAACAGTAAGGGGTGTAGACCTGTCAAGTGGCCAAAGGGGTTGAACCAAAGAAATCCCTAGGCCGTAGAATAAAATGTGGGGGGAGGAGCGCAAAGTTTAAAGGTGTGAAACAGAGGACCGTTATTGGATATTTTTAAATTTTGCTGGGAGTTTGGAGAGTTTCACTTGCCCGTTTCTGCAAGAGTTGGCATTCTGATGCCTGACTGCAGGTTTAACCCCGGGACAATCGGTTCTCGCTCACAGGTGTCCGAGGTAAACGAAGCCGGGTGCTAGCGTGGTAAGGATGGGTTTTACTCAGGACGCGCTATCGCAGAGGGGAAGAGAGTCCAGCGTGACCTGAGCTCGGCTTCGCCAAAACAAAGGGCACCAGACTTTTTCAAGGCTTCGGTGCGGGGGCCCGGGCCCAGGAGGGCAGAAGGGCGTCTGGGCCGCGTGACTAGGCCATCTGGGTTTGCTAATTGGAGCATGTGCAGGGGAGAAACAAGCGTCTATCTTTGCCATAGGAGCGAAGGTACAAGTCGCACCAAGGCGCCCACCGGCTCTTCCCACAGAGACGAGGAGTGAGAGGCCAGAGAGACGCTTGCAGGGCCTTGAGACAGTTTCGGGTAGTAGAAGATTTGCATTTCAGGGGGCAGAGAGAGGACTTATAATTGCAAGCTTTTTTAAAGTAACTGCTCCATGAAGGGGTTCAGGGGTCTGTCCTCCTATCATCAGGTTTTGGTTGGAACAAACAGTAAGTTTTCCTGGCAACCTTTGAGCTTTCCCGGGCAGGCACTTTAGAGGGTGGTGCTGGCCGCTAAGCTGGACCGTTCTGGCTTGGTCCAGTCTCAGAGAGCCAGGGTTTGGACAGAGCAGTTGTGTGCTGAGGGTTCTTTTGCAGTTCTCACAGGTAACCTCTTGCTAATAAATTCTCCCCATTAGGTTCACTGTCAGGCTCTGGTTGACTGGTTGGCTGACGCCCTGGAAAAGCTGAAACCTGAGAGCCTTTTTTTCACTTTTTGGTTTGCTGCCTGTATCCTTTCTGCGTAGAACTCTAAGACCCATGTGGTCTGTGGTGACACTGTGTGGATAATGATTGCCAAATGTATTCGGTTCTGGAAAGAACTTTTACTTGGGAAAGGCTCTCAAGGGAATTTGAAACTACATTGTAAATTAATGAGTGGTCATGTTTTTTATTCTTGGAATTTCTCAATGTTTTAAAATGTTGCTGCTTCTGTGACCTAATCACTGCTGGAAACCTTGGGACAAGCAAAACACGTGTCTGTTTTCAAACAGTGGAGTTATCAGAGGAGCTCTGCCTGCGTCATTGGAAGATGCCCCTGGAAAAGGGCTGGGAGATGGTTTTGTGTATTAAGTGTTTGCTTAAGATCTAAGACCCATATATATTGATCCAGATAAACCGAAGCCCTTTAACTTTGCTAGGAAAAAGACAATAAAAAATCTTCCTCAGGATTATAGTTTGTGCTTCATTGCCATCGTCATCAAATGTGGTAAATTGCTTGTGGCTTATAAGGCACTCAGTAAGCCCAGTATTGGGAAGGACCAGTAATCCCCTGACACCATAGTGGGATTGGGGTGAGGAATGAATGGGCACAGTTCTTACAGCAGGAAAGGTCCTCGTGGAACCTGCTGGTCCAGGCCTCTGACTTTAAGCCCTGAAACACATATGATCAAAATCATTGACTGCATGATGTGCTCCAGACCCTAAGGTAGGAATATGGAGATGAGACCTGATGGGGAAGACACGTAACAAAATAACTCAGGTACTGTGTGCCAAGTGTCATACGTGCAGGCAGTAACTCTTCTGGGCATACTACGTGCCAGGTGTTGTTCTGAAATAAAACAGAACAGTGTCCCTGCTCTAATGAAGCTTTCATTTTAGAGTGGGGAGGCTTCAGAAAACATATGAATATATCATATGGTGATATGTTCTGTGGGTAAAAAAAATGCACGGTGCTGGTAGGCATGTAAGATGCAAGATTTTGGTGGACAGTGAGGATGCCCTGGACCAGACTGCAGTTGGGATCCCAGGTCCACTACTAACTGACGATGTAAGCTTTAGCAAGTCTTCACCTCGCTGTACCTTTTCTGTAAAATAGGTATACTTATGTTACCCTCCTCATGGGGATGTTGTGAGAATTAAGTGATTCGATACTATGTAAAGCGCTTACAACAGTGCCTGACATAGTAAGGACAAGTACTAGCTGTTATTGGAAATGGAGTGTGAGGAAAGGGCTCACCAATGACTTTAAGGTTTTTAGCCTTAAAACTAAACTAAAAGGTATTTTAAGATTTTTGGCCTCAAGATCTTTTATGAAGTTTCACAACTGTATATGTCATGTCTTTTGGAAGCATTGAGGAGGCTGTCAGCTGTGCAGGGGTGCAGACACCTGGAAGCCTTGTCAGATAGCTGCTTCTTGAGATGGGCTCTTGGAGGAGGAGCAGAATCTCCCAAGGCAAAGGAGAGAGGAAAGGGTGTTGTAGGCATAGGGAACAGCATGAGGAAAGGTGAGGAATTCAGAACTGGTGTGATGGGTTTTTGCAATGGGACAGGTCTGGTTGGATCGTAAACCATGAAACTACAAAGATTTGTTATTTGTAAAGTTTGCCTGTCACCCAGAATTCTTGTTTTAAGCTATTTGGCATTGAAATCCATTGATGAAAAAGTTAAATGAACTGTTAAATGAGTTAAATTGGGATCCATGGAAAGGTTTTGAGCAGGGAAATAGTAGACATATTCACGTTTGTATAGCCTTAGGGGTAGCAGGTTTGTGTGGCTATCTTCTTCTTCTAGTTTTTTTTTAAGGCATAGTTTTACTTTTAAACTTTTTTTGCTGCAGAAGATTAGCCCTCAGCTAACACCTGTGCCAGTCTTCCTCTACTTTATATGTGGGTCACTGCCATAGCATGGCTGATGAGTGGTGTGAGTCCACGCCCAGGATCCAAACCTGCGAACCTAGGCTGCTGAAGTGGAACCTCAGTGTGCCGAACTTAACCACTAGGGCAGCCCCCTATGTGGCTATCTGCTATTAGACCTAGGATCAGCAAGTTTTTTCTGTAAAAGGCCAGATTATAAATGTCTTAGGTTGTTAGGCCATACAATCTCTCTCGTAACTACTTGTTTCTGCCACTGTAGCTCGAAAACAGCCAGATAATACCTAAACAAATGGTTCTGGCTGCGTTTCCAATGAAACTATTCATGATAACAGGAGATGAGCTGCATTTGGCCCTTGGGGTGGGCATCAGACTCCTGGTCTTAGACTTCCACTGCAGCAGAGCTTTCTGTAAGGTGTTTGGTAGTTAGCAGGACATTCATTAGTGAGTGCTCTTGGGAGCAACACCTGTGGAAGGGAAAGAAGTGGGATAGGGCAGAAGGGAGAGTAGGGTTGTGATGAAGTCTCAACAGGAAACTTATCCAGCTCTTGAGAGTTCTGAAGACTGGTAGGCAGCCTTTAAGATGGCCCTCAATGATCCCTGCCACCTGGCATTCCTGCTTTTGTAGAATCCCTTTGCTTTGAGTGTGAGCCAGACTTACTGACTCGCTTCTAATGAATAGAATTCCGCAGATGTGATGGGATGTTGCCTTCAAGGTTGCGATATGAGAAAACCATAGTTTCCATCTGGGACACTGTCTCTCCCTCTTAGAATTGTTTATCCCAGGGAAAGCCAGCACCATGTTATGAAGCAGCCCTGTGTGGGGGCCCATGTGGTGAGGGACTGAAGCGTGGCAACAACCACAAGAGTGATCTGGGAAACAGATCCTGCTCCTATCCCAGTCAAGCCTTCAGATGAGACTGGAGCTGCTCAGCCAATAGCTTGACTACAACCTCATGAGAGACCTTGAGCCGGAGGCATCCCACTAAGTTATACACAGACCCCTGACCCACAGAAACTGAGAAAGTACATGTTTGTTGTTTTAAGCTTCTAAGTTTTATGGAAATGTGTTATGCAGCAATAGATAACTAAGACAGGTTTGGTAATGCTCCAGAGCTCTCCCCCAGTTGGGATGAGAGGACCAGGCTTTATATCTCTATGGATCAGCCATTGAATGCAGGTGCCCCAGGAGGAGGATCCTGACATTGGGTGAGACAGAGCCCTTCAAATGAGGCAGCACCCTTCAAATGAGGCAGCCTCTGAAGATGACTGCCAGCTTAGGGCTGCCTCCTAGAAGCTGTCACAGCAGCTAGGATAATAAGATCTTCATTCCTGAAGGGAGATCAAGCCATGTGCCCCATAACTCCCAACTTTATGAGGCCCTAGACCGGCCCTGTCAAGTTCGCCAAGGCTTATAGATGCCTCCAGAGCCAAGGCTGGCTTGTGTGTTCACATCCCTGGGTTACCTGCTTTTCCTTTTCCATTTTTAGCCTCTAAGGATTCCACACTTTTTTTTCCAGCTCAGCAATGCATTTAAACAGAAATCTTTATCTTAAAGTTTTATTCAGTATTCTACATGTTTTCAGAGGGAGGTTCTTTTAGGATGTCTAGTGAGTGAGTCCCACTAAAATGTAAGCTCTGTAGTGGTGAGAATTTTGTTTGGTTCACTGCTTTATCTCCAGAGATTAGAGTATCTGTCAAGTTAATAACTTGCTTTACTGCCCACAAGTGAAAATGAGCAGATTGTTGGAAATGGGTCCTGAAGAGTCTGAGGTGCTGTGATTTTACTGTAGACCCATGTCCGTTCATAGAGAGAGAACACCCTACTCTGGGCCCTTTTTTTTTTTAAGGATCGCCCTGTGCTAGCAACTGTTGTCAATGTTTCTCTTTTTGTTTTCCCTCCCCAAAGCCCCAGCACATAGTTGTATATCCTTGTTGTAAGTCCTTCCAGTTCTATGTGAGCGGCTGCCACAGCATGGCTGCTGACAGGCGAGTGGTGTGGTTCCGCACCTGGGAACCAAACTCAGGCCGCCGAAGCAGAGAGTGCTGAATTTTAAGCACTAGGCCATCAGGGCTGGAAGTCTGGGCTCTTTAACTGTCTCTGCATCTCTCAGCCTCCAGGAATCCATCAAAACTGGCTGGTGGTGCAGTAGTGAAGAGAACCAACCAGGAGATGTCTTGCCCTTAAGTACATTCCAGTGGATGAGACAGATGACAAGCAAGGGAATCTGTGCCATACTGTCCAGTTGTGCTACATGTTCTGAAGAAAAGCGAAGTGGGGTCAGAGATTTGAGACAGTGAAGGAGAGTGCTGTTTCAGGTCTGACAGTCAGAGAAGGCAGGCCTCTGGGGAGGTGGCATCTGAAGTGACCTGAGTGATGTGAGGAATGACAGGGGAGGGAGGGTGTGATCTGATTTGTACTCTCAGGGATCATGCTGGCTCCTGGTGGAGAGTGTAGAGGCGAGCAGGAGACCAGGAGGAGGTGCTGCAGTGAGAGAACAGTGGCCCTGGGTGGATTTGAGAGTGATTGGGAAGTGGAGTTGACAGAGGATGCTCTTGGACTGCATGAGGGCAGCAAGGGAAAGGGGTCAGTGAGCTGGCTCACCGAGATGGGTATTGGGACAGATTCCTGGGAAGGGGAGATGCAGATGGCATATTTTCTCTCTACCCTTGACCCACCCAAGTCAAGTAGGGAGGAGGCTCCTCAGGTACAGCCCCTAACTACTACTTCTCTTCATATACAGACCTGTGAACTAGTAAGATGTGTTATCCACCCCTTACACCCAATGTGCAGTGGTGGGACCAGCATCCTCTAATTGCTGTAGAAACTTTGAACCAAAAAGAGGGAAAACAGAAAGCATATAATAATCACTTGTCTGTAGCAATTCTGAAACCCAGCTGGGCCGTTTCCAGTTCCTTGATTAGGGCTCATTCTTACTGCTTGGTAACGATTTTCTATGAATCTGGCTCCACTCTGGGCTCTCAGTTCCAACCTCCGAATTAACTTTTCCATAAAATGAACCTTGGAATTGCAGCTGAATAGTTTTTTTTTCAGCCTGCTTGTGCCTGTAAAAATTTTGGTTTCCAAAATTCCCCTTTCATTTTGTATTGTGTCTGTCTCCTTTAGGTTAAACTGATGTAATTCTTTTTAAAACTTTGTGAGTTTCTTATTCATTTATTTATAATTGATTAACAGATATACCCACAAAAGCCACGTTTAGGAAACTCATTGAGATAAACCCTTCTCTACCTTGGGCTTCCAGTGATAGTTGCAGGGACAGTGCCCTTGAGATTCTTAGGAACTCTGTTGTTTAAAAGAGATCAAGAGTAGTGTCAGCATCATGGCAGAGTGAGTGATTCCCTTTGTTTCTCCTCTAAGTTATAACCAATCAGACATCCGTTAACCAACACAGGACTCCCTTCCAACCACAAGAGGATGCCTAAGAGATCTATGCATCTATATGTCTGAAGGTGGGTGGACTGGACCTCTGGGAGGCAGTGGAGCTAGGGGAGCAGCCTCCTCCCCCTCCCTGGGCAATCCAAGGCCCAAATCCTCACACAGCCATGTGCACCTGCAAACAGGCTGCAGGGGCAGGCACGGCAGGTGTGGCTTAGCCCCCCACCCTGCAACTGGCGGTGGTAGGTGGCACACATGCCCTGAGAATTCAGGACACAGAGTGGAGCTGGTGACCCAGTCCCTTTCCCCCTCCCCCTCCTCCAGCAGTGGCCTGGTCTTTCCAACAGTAGGGACAGTATACAAACCTCAGATTTTTCCAGGTAGGGCAAGGTGCCCTTCCCTAAGTTTTCAAAACACATTGGTTCATGCCAGAGACCAGAGGCTGCACGAGCAAGCAGCAATGGCAGTCTCTCACTGCTTAGCCCCTGCCCCCCCCAGCAGTGTCAGCTGGAACCTGCGACCAGAGGCTTCGAGAACCGCAGCAGAACCAGTGACCCAGCCCACAGTGCTGGCACCCCCAACACCAGCTCTACCAGCAGTGAGGGCTGCATACAATTTCCCAGGTCCCCAGGCCCCTGGCGATGACAGTGACACCTGTGAATCCAGTGCCACTCACAGCAGTGCAGCCAGCACCCCCAGACAACCCAGAAGCAGCAGCACAGGTGGTGCACAGGGCAGCAGCATCCAAGCCTGTGGAGAGCCTGTGGCGAGCCAGTGAGGGAATAGGAGACCCTGAAAGCAGCAGAAGTGCTGCATCCTGGTGACCCTGGTGGCAACACCTGAGACTGCAATGAGATCGTAAGCAGCGAGGCACCAGCAATCTCAGAGGCATAAGCAGCACAAGGAGGGCACTGATGATGCCTCTAGCACAGGCAATACAGGGTGGAAAATGCAGACTCTCAAACAGAACCAGAAGCAGCTCAGAACCAAAGTAACCAAAGCTTTACCCAAATAAGAAAGGTGGTTACTACCACAAATGCACTGGCAGAGGATAAACTCATCAGTACCATGAAGAACTGCAGTAACAGGGCAGAACAGAAAGAAAATTGCAACTCTCCGGAAACCAAACTGAAGTCACAGGAGATTACAGTCTGACAGGGAATTCAATAACTGTAATGGAGAAACTCAACAAGTTACAAGAAAGCTCAGAAAGAGACAGTTCAATGAACTCAGGAATAAAATTAATAAGCAGAAGGAGTACTTCACCAAACAGATTTAAACTCTAAAACACCAAAGGAAACAAATTCTGGAGATGAAGAACACAATTAATGGGATGAAAAATAAAGTAGAAAGCATTAATAATAGAGCAGACCATATGGAAGAGAGAATTAGTGAGCTCAAAGGTAGAAATCTAGAAATTATTCAGGTGGCAGAGGAGAGAAAACTAAGACATTTTAAAAATGAAGAAATTCTATGGTGTCTGACTCAGGAAAAGTAACATAAGGATCATAGGTATCCCAGAAGGAGAAGAGAGGGAGAAAGGAGCAGAGAGTCTATTCAAAGAAATAATAGCTGACAACTTCCAAATCCTAGGGAAGAACTGGGTGTTCAAGTACATGAAGTTAATAAAACTCCTAAGTATCTCAATGCAAAAAGACCTTCCCCGAGGCATATAATATTAAAACTGTCAAAACTCAATGACAAAGAAAGAATATTAAGAGCAGCCAGAGAGAAGAAGATAACTTATAAAAGAACCCCCATCAAGCTTTTAGCAGATTTTCTCAACAGTAACCCTACAGGCTAGGAGAGTGGAATGATCTGTCCAAAATACTGAAAAACAAAAACTATCAGCCAAGAATATCCTACCCAGCAAAATTATCCTTCAGATATGAAGGAGAAATAAAAGCTTTTCCAGACAAGCAAAAGCTGAAGGAGTTCAGTGCCACTAGACCTGACTTATAAGAAATGTTGAAAGGCGCCCTTCTACCTGAAACAAAAAGGCAAAGGTTTACACAGCTTTGAGCAGGCTGATAAATAGAATCAGCAAATTGCAGCTCTATATCAGAATAGGTTAGTAAACAACTATCAGGACAAAGGGAAAGAAAGCATCAAAAATAACTATACCCACTTCAATTTGGTCATGAACTCACAATGCAAAAAAGAATAATTTTCAACAACAAAAACAGAAGTGAGGGTGCCAGCCCCATGGCCTAGTGGTTAAGTTCTGCATTCTCTGCTTTGGCGGCTCAGGTTTGATTCCTGGGCACAGACCTAAATCACTCATTTGCATCCATGTTGTGGTGGTGACCCACATGCAAAATAGAGGAAGATTGGCACAGATGTTAGCTCAGGGCAAATCTTCCTCAAGCAAAAAGAGGAAGACTGGCAACAGGGTTAGCTCAGGGTGAATCTTCATCAGCAAAAAAAAAAGGGGGGGGGGGAGAAAAGACACAACTCGCATAGGCTAGTCGAGATAAGATGCTATCAGCAGAAAAAGGGCTATCACCTATGAGATCTTCTATACAAACCTCATGGTAACCACAAAACAAAAATAGCCGAGTCACACATTAAAGAGAAAGAAAAAAACTATAAAAAAATCACAGAAAACCACCAAACTGAAATGGCAGACAGTAATACAAGGAAAAAGAAACAATGGAAATAACAACCAGAAAACAAAAGATAAAATGGCAGCATTAAGCCCTCATATATCAATAATCACTCTAAATGTAAAAGGGTTGAATTCCACCATCAAGACACAGAGTGCCTGGATGGATTAAAAAACAACACCCAACAATATGCTGCCTCCAGGAGACACATCTCAACTCTAAAGACAAACACAGGTTCAGAGTAAAGGATTGAAATGATAATTCAAGCAAATGGCCACAAAAACAAAATGGGTGTAGCATTCTTATATCAGAGAAAACAGACTTAAAGACAAAAAAGGTAACAAGAGACAGAGCTGGACATTATATAATG
This sequence comes from Equus asinus, assembly GCF_041296235.1. Taxonomy (NCBI): domain Eukaryota; kingdom Metazoa; phylum Chordata; class Mammalia; order Perissodactyla; family Equidae; genus Equus; species Equus asinus. The sequence goes on from NC_091792.1 coordinate 157,009,678, forward strand.
ATAAAAGGACATCCCACAAAGAAGACATAATTCTTATTAATATATATGGACCTAACACAGGAGCACCAAAGTATGTAAAGCGACTGTTAACAGACCAAAAGGGAGAAGTTGACAGCAACACAATACCAGTAGGGGACTGTAATGCCCCACGTACAACAGTGGATTGATCATCCAGACAGAAAATCAGTGAGAAAACAGTGGCCTTAAATGAATGAGACAAGATGGACCTAACAGATATATATAGGAAATTCCATCCAAAAGCATCATAATATATATTTGTCTCAAGTGCTCATGGAACATTCTCAAAGAGATCATATGTTGGGAAAGAAAGCAGGCCACAGTAAATTTAAGAAGACTGAAATCATATCAAGCATCTTTTCTGAACACAATGGTATGAAACAAGAAGTCAACGACAAGAAAAACAGCTGAAAAGTCACAAATATGTGGAAACTAAACAACATGCTATGGAGCAACTGTTGTATCAATAAATAAATCAAAGGAGAAATCAAAAAATACATGGAGACAGATGAAAATCAAAACACAATATACCAAAACTTACAGGATGCGGCAAAAACCATACTAAGAGTGAAGTTTGTACTAATAGAGGCCTACCTAAAGGAATAAGAAAAATCTCAAATAGTGTAACACTATACCAAAAAGAACAAAGCCCAAAATCAGTAGAAGGAAGGAAGTAATGAAAATCAGAGCAAAAATAAATGAAATAGAGACTAAGAAAATAATAGGATCAATGAAACTAAGAGCTGGTTCTTTGAAAAGATTAACAAAATTGACAAATCCTTAGACTCACTAAGAAAAAAAGAAGGCCCAAATAAGATCAGAAATGAAAGAGGAGAAATAACTACAGATATCACAGAAATGCAAAGGATTATAAGAGAATAATATGAAAACCTATATGCTAACAAATTGGACAACTTAGAAGAAATGGATAAATTCTTAGAATCATACAACCTCCCAAAACTGAATCAAGAAGAAATAAACAACTTTAATAGACAAATCATAAGAGATTGAAACAATAATCAAAAAGCTCCCAAAAAACAAGTCCAGGACCACATGGTTTCTTTGCTGAATTCCAGAAACATTCAAAGAATACTTAATACCTGTCCTTCTCAAACTCTTCCAAAAAATTGAAGAAGACAGGACACTTTCTAACTCATATGAGGCCAATATTACCTTGATACCAAAACCAGACAAGGACAAAACAAAAAAAGTAAATTACAGGCCAATATTGCTGATGAACATAGATGCAAAAATCTTCAACAAAATATTAGCAAATCAAATACAACAACACATTAAATGAATCATACACCGTGATCAAGTAGGATTTATTCCACAGTTGCAGGGATGGTTCAACATTCACAAATCAATCAGTGTGATAGACCATGTTAACAAAATGAAGAATAAAAATCACATGATCTTCTCAATAGACACAGAGAAAACATTTGACAAGACCCAACATCCATTTATGGTAAAAACTCTCAATAAAATGGGTATGGAAGGAAAGTACCTCAACATAATGAAGGTCATATATGACAAACCCACAGCCAACATCAAACTCAATGGGGAAAAACTGAAAGCTTTTTCTCTGAGGACAGGAACAAGACAAGGATGCCCACTCTCGCCACTCTTATTTAACTTAGTATTGGAAGTTTTGGCCAGACCAGTTAGGCAAGAAAAAGAAATAAAAGGCATCCAAATTGGAAAGGAAGAAGTAAAACTGTCACTATTTGCAGATGACGTGATTCCATGTATGAAAACCCTAAGGAATCCACCAAAAGCCTGTTAGAAATAATTAATGAATACAGTAAAATTGCAGGATACAAAATCAACATACAAAAATCAGTTGCATTTCTGTGCACTAATAATGAACTTGCAGAAAAAGAAATCAAGAATACAATCCCAGGAGCTGGCCCTGGCCCAAGTCATTAAAGTTCTGCGTGCTCTGCTTTGGCAGGCCAGGTTTATGGATTTGGATCCCAGGTGTGGACATAGTCCACTCATCAGCCATGCTGTGGAGGCATCCCACATACAAAGTAGAGGAAGATTCGTGCAAATGATAGATCAGGGCTAATCTTTCTCAAACAAACAAACAAAAAAAGGATTGGCAATGAATGTTAGCTCAGGGCAAGTCTTCCTCACACAAAAAAAGAAAAGAATACAATCCCAACAAAAATAGTAAAATACCTAGGAATAAATTTAACCAAAGAGTTGAAAGACCTATGCACTGAAAACTATAAGATGTAATTGAAAGAAATTCAGGAAGACATAAAGAAATGGAAAGCTATTCCATGCTCATGGATTGGAAGAATAAACATAGTTAAAATGCCCATGTTACTTAAAGCAATCTACAGATTCAGTACAATCCCAATTAGAATACCAATGACATTCTTCATGGAAATAGAATGAAGAATCCTAAAGTTTATGTGGAACAACAAAAGACCCTGAATAACCAAACCAATCCTGAGAAAAAAGAATATAGCTAGGGCTCTCACACTTCCTGAATTCTAGGTATATTACAAAGCTATAGTAATCAAAGCAGCATGGTATTGGCAGAAAAACAGACACACAGATCAGTGGAACAGAACTGAGAGCCCATAAATAAATCCACACATCTGTGGACCACTAATCTTTGACAAAGGAGCTAAGAACAAGCAATAGAGAAGGGAGCGGCTCTTCAATAAATGGTGTTGGGAAAACTGGATAACCACATGCAAAAGAATGAAAGTAGACCATTATCTTACACCGTGCACAAAAATTATCTCAAAATGGATTAAAGACTTGAAGGTAAGACCTGAAACCATAAAACTCCCAGGAAAAAAACGTAGTACTCTCTTTGACATTGGTCTAGCATTGGTATTCTTTGTGAATACCATGGCTCCTCGGGCAAAGGGATAAAAAAGAAAAAATAAACAAATGGACTCTATCAAACTAAAAAACTTCTGCAGGGCAAAGGAAACCATCAACAAAACAAAAACACAACCCACCAACTGGGAGAAAATATTTGCAAATAATGTATCCAACAAGGGATTAATTTCCAAAATATATAAAGAACTCATACAACTCAACAATAACAAAAATGAACAACTCAATCAAAAACTGGGCAGAGGAGGAGTGACATCAGCATCATGGCAGAGTGAGCTCTCCCTGTAAACTCTCCCCTCAAAGATACAACAAAAAGGACATTCATCTTCCCACAGAGGACATCCTGACAACACAAAAGACGTTGAGACACCCATACAGCCATATGTTGGAAGGTGGAGATGCTAGAGCCCCTCCCTGCCAAGGAAGTGGAAGGAGGTAAAAGAACACTTCTGTTCCTCCCCAAAGGACAGTGACTCAGGGAGTGCAGGTGGCCTCCAGGAGAAAAGCAGGGAAGAAGTGGTGGCCCTCTGCAGGAACAACGTAGATCTCTGAGGTCCCTCACAGCGCAGGGGAAAGACCACAACAGAGGTGACTGGCTATTGCAGGGGTGTCTTCACCAAGCAACACCCCAGGACAGCAGATAGCGAGGACAGAGTGAGAAGCCCCCAAGATCGCACAGGAGAAGGAAAGTGCCCCTCCCCCACCCAGCTCCCTAGCCCAGCACCTGGGAGCTGTCCCCACAGATTGCAGTGGGCTCAAAATACACAGCTCTTGACCCCCACCCAGTGGCAACAGGTGGAAACAACAATCAAATACTACCACAGTGCAGATGCACAAATCCACACTGTCTAGTAGTATGAAAGAAGACATTAAATTTCCAGACCAGAAGGAAAATGACAAATACCCAGAAATCAGTCCCGAAGACACAGAAATCTAGACCTAAATGACAGAGAATTCAAAATAGCTATCATTAAAATATTCAGCAAGTTAAAAGAGAATGCATATTGACAATTCATTGAGTTCAGGAGGTAGTTCACAAAAGAGATTGAAACTATAAAGAAGAACAAATAAGAAATATTGGAGATGAAAAATACAATGGATGAGATAAAGCAGAATATGGATTCCCTGAATGGTAGACCTGATAGCATGGAGGAACAAATCAGTAACATTGAGGACAGAAATATAGAAATGCTTCAGATGGAGGAGGAGAGAGAACTAAGACTAAAAAGAAATGAAGAAAGTCTCGGAGAGATATCCAACTCAATTAAGAAATACAACATAAGGATTATAGACACTCCAAAGGGAGAACAGGAGGAGGATGGAGCAGAAAGCTTGTTCAAAGAAATGATAGCGGAGAACGTCCCAAACCTGGGGAGAGAGATAGAAATCCATATGAAAGAGACCACCAGATCTCCTAACTATAACAATGTAAAAAGACCTATTGCAAGGAATATAGTAGTGAAGCTGGCAAAACTCAGTGACAAAGGAAAAAGCACGAAGGGCAGCAAGGCAGAAGAAAATAACTTACAAAGGAACATCTATGAGACTTTCAACGGATTTCTCAGCAGAAACCTTACTGGCTAGGACAGAATGGAATGATATAGCCAAATCTTTGAAAGACAGAAACTTTCAGCCAAGAATACTCTATCCAACGAAAATATCCTTCAGATATGGTGGAGAAATAAAAACTTACCCAGATAAGCAAAAGCTAAGGGAGTTCATCGCCCCAAGTCCCGCACTACAAGAAATCCTCAAGAAGTCCCTCATACCTAAAAAAAAAAAAGAAGAAAGGGGTTACAAAGCCCTGAGCAAGGAGATAAATAAGTAGACAGAATCAGAAAATTGTAACTATCCATCAGAACAGGTTAGCAAATACTCAGGTAAAACATTAAAGATAAAGAGAAGGAAAACACCAAAAACAAAGGTAATCTTGTCATTTTAACCACAAACTCATAACACAAGATAGAATAAAATGTGACCCAAAAAACTTAGGAGGGGAAGAGGAAAGGAACTGAATCAGCTTAGTCAAAGGAAATGAGGTCATCAGAAACTGGACTATCTCATCTATGAGGTTTTGCATACAAACCTCATGGTAACCACTAAACAAAAAGGTAGAACAGAGACACAAATAATAAATATGGAGAATAAAATGGGAAAAAAATAAGGAATCCAGCATAAAAAACTACAAACCCAAATTGATAGTCTGAAAGACACAGGACAAGAAACGAAGGAAATGCAGGAAAACCAGAAAACAAGTGATAAAATGGCAGCATTAAGCCTTCGTGTGTCAATAATCACTCTAAATGTAAGTGGATTGAATTCTCCAATAAAAAGACACAGAGTGGTGAGATGGATTAAAGAACAGCACCCAATAATATGGTTGCTCCAGGAAACACATCTCAGCTCCAGTGACAAACACAGGCTTAGAGTGAAGGGATGGAAGACGATACTCCAAGCTAATGATAAACAAGAAAGCAGGTGTTGCAATACTTATATGAGACAAAGTAGACCTCAAGATAAGACAGGTAAAGAGAGACAAAGAGAGGAAGTATATAATGATCAAATGGACACCCCACCAAGAAGACATAACACTTATAAATGTCTATGCACCCAACACAGGAGCATCAAAGTACATAAAGCAACCATTAACAAACCTAAAAGGAGACATTAACAACAACACATTAATAGTAGGGGACCTCCACACTCCACTCACGTCAATAGATAGATCATCCAGACAGAAAGTCAACAAGGAAACAGTGGAATTAAATGAAAAGCTAGACCAGATGGGCTTAATAGATATATATAGAACACTCCATCCAAAAACAGTAGAATACACATTCTTCTCAAGTGTGCATGAAACAGTCTCAAGGACAGACCATCTGTTGGAAAACAAGGCAAGCCTCAATAAGTTTAAGAAGATTGAACTGACAATAGCATCTTTTCTGACCACAGTGTTATTAAACTAGAAATTAATTACAAGAATAAAGCTGAGAAATGGACAAAGATGTGGAGACTAAACATGCTACTGAACAGCCAGTGGATCACTGAAGAAATTAAAGTAGAAATCAAAACATATCTGGAGACAAATGAAAATGAAAACATACCATACCAACCCATGTGAGATGCAGCAAAAGTGATACTGAGTGAAATTCATCGCAATACAGGCTCACCTTAACAAACAAGAAAAATCCCAAGTAAGCAATCTCAAACTACACGTAACTGAATTAGAAAAAGAGCAAACAAAGCCCAAAGTCAGCAGAAGGAGGGAAATAAAAATCAAAGCAGAAATAAATGCAACTGAAACAAAAAAGAAAGTAGAAAGAATCAGTGAAACAAAGAGCTGGTTCTTTAAGAAAACAAAGAAAATTGACAAACCCTTAGCCAAACTTACAAAGAAAAAAAGCTCAGCTAAATAAAATTAGAAATGAAAAGGGAGAAATTACAACAGATACCAGAGAAATACATAGGATTATAAGAAATTGTAAGAAAAGATTACTATGAAAAGCTATATGCCAACAAATTGGACAATCTAGAAGAAATGGATAAACTTTTAGACTCTTACAAACTCCCATAACTGAATCAAGAAGAAATGGAGGGGCTGGCCCCATGGCCAAGTGGTTAAGTTCACATGCTCTGCTTTGGCGGCCCAGGGTTTCACTGGTTTAGATCCTGGGCATGGACATGGCACCACTCATCATAGCACCAGAGGCGCTCACAACTAGAATATACAACTATGTACCAGGGGGCTTTGGGGAGAAGAAGAAGAAAAAAAGAGAAGATTGGCAACAGATTTTAGCTCAGGAGCCAATCTTTAAAAGAAATGGGGACTCTGAATAGACCAATCATAAGTAAAGAGATTGAAACAGTAATCAAAAACCTCCCAAAAAATAAAAGTCCAGGACCAGATGGCTTCTCTGGAGAATTCTACCAAACATTCAAAGAGGATTTAATACCTATCCTTCTCAAACTATTCCAAAAAATTAGGGAAGACAGAACACTTCCTAACACATTCTACAAGGCCAACATCATCCTGATCCCAAAGCCAGACAAGGACAACACAAAGCAGGAAAATTGCAGGCTAATATCGCTGATGAATGTGATCCAAAAATCTTCAGCAAAATATTGGCAAACTGAATATGGCAGTATATTAAAAGAATCATAAATCATGATCAAGTGGGATTTATACCAGGGACACAGGGATGGTTCAACATCTGCATGTCAATCAAGTGATATGCCACATTAACAAATAGAGGAGATAGAAACCACATGATCATCTCAGTAGACACAGAGAAAGCATTTGACAAGATCCAGCATCCATTTATGTTAAAAACTCTCAAGATGGGTATAGAAGGAAAGTACCTCAACATAATAAACGCCATATATGACAAACCCACAGTCAACGTCATACTCAACAGGGAAAAACTTAAAACTATCCCTCTGAGAACAGGAACAAGACAAGGGTGCCCACTCTCACCACTCTTATTCAACACAGTACTGGAGTTTTTGGCCAGACCAATTAGGCAAGAAAAAAGAATAAAAGGAATCCAAATAGACAGTGAAGAAGTGAAACTCTTGCTGTTTGCAGACAATGTGATTTTATATATAAAAAACCCTAAAGAATCCATCGGAAAACTATTAGAAATAATCAACAACTACAGTAAAGTTACAGGATACAAAATCAACTCATAATAATCAGTGGCATTTTTATATGTTAATAACAAACTAACAGAAAGAGGACTCAAGAATAGAATCCATTTACTATCGCAATAAAAAGAATAAAATATCTAGGAATAAATTTAACCAAGGAGGTGAAAGACCTATACAATTAAAACTTAAGACATTATTGAAAGAAATCAAAGATGACATAAAGAAGTGGAAAGATATTCCACGTATGTGGATTGGAAGCATAAACATAGTTAAAATGTCCATACTACCTAAAGCAATCTACAGATTCAGTGCAATCCCAATCAGAATCCCAATGACATTCTTCACAGAAATAGAACAAAGAATCCTAAAGTTCATATGGGGCAACAAAAGACTCTGAATAGCTAAAGCAATCATGTGAAAAAAGAACAAAGCTGGAGGCATCACAATCCCTGACTTCAAAATGTACTACAAAGCCATAGTGATCAAAACAGCGTGGTACTGGTACAAAAACAGACACACAGATCAATGGAACAGAGTTGAAAGCCCAGAAATAAAACCACATATTTACGTTCAGCTAATCTTCAACAAAGGAGCCAAGAACATACAATGGAGAAAGGAAAGTCTCTTCAATAAATGTCGTTGGGAAAAATGAACGGTGACATTCAAACAAATGAAAGTAAACCATTATCTTAGGCCATACACAAAAATCAACTCAAAATGGGTTAAAGACTTGAAGGTAAGAGATGAAACCATAAAACTCTAGAAGAAAATATAGGCAGTGTGCTCTTTGACATGGGTCTTAGAAGCATGTTTTTGAATACCATGTCTACTCAGGCAAGGGAAACAAAAGAAGAAATAAGCAAATGGGACTGCATGAGATTTAAGAGCTTCTGCAAGGCAAAGGAAACCAGGAAAAAAATGAAAAGACAACCTGCCAACTGGGAGAAAATATTTGCAAATCATACATCTGGCAAGGGGTTAATCTCCAAAATATATAAAGAACTCATACAACTCAACAACAAAAAAACAACCTGGTCAAAAATTGAGCAGAGGATATGAACAGACATTTTTCCAAAGTAGATATACAGATGGCCAATAGGCACATGAAAAGATGTTCAACGTCACTAATCATTAGGGAAATGCAAATCAAAAGTACAATGAGGGGCAGGCCCCGTGGCTGAGTAGTTGAGTTTGCATGCTCTGCTTCAGCAGCCCAGGGTTTTACCAGTTCGGGTCCTGGGCACAGACATGGCACCGCTCATCAAGCCATGCTGAGGTGGCGTCCCACATGCCACAACTAGAGGGACCCACAATTAAAAATATACACCTGTGTACCAGGGGGCTTGTGAGACAAAAAGGAAAAATAAAATCTTTAAAAGAAAAAAAAAACTACAATGAGAAGTCACCTTACACCTGTCAGAATGGCTATAATTAACAAGACAAAAAATAACAAATGTTGAAGGTGTGGAGAAAAGGGAATGCTCATACACTCCTGGTGGTAATGTAAACTGGTGCAGCCACTATGGAAAACAGTATGGAGATTTCTCAAAAAATTAAAAATAGAAATACCTTTTGACCCAGCTATTCCACTACTGAGTATTTATCCAAAGAACTTGAAATCAACAATTCAAAGAGACTTACACACCCATATGTTCATTGCAGCATTATTCACAATAGCCAAGACATGGGAGCAACCTAAGTGCCCATCAACTGATGCGTAGATAAAGAAGCTGTGGTATATATATACAATGGAATACTACTCAGCCATAAAAAAGAACAAAATCCTCCCATTTGCAACAACGTGTATGGACCTTGAGGGTACTATGTTAAGTGAAATAAGCCAGACATAGAAAGACAAATACTGCATGATTCCATTCATATGTGGAAGATAAACAAACACATGGATAAAGAGAATAGATTAGTGGTTACCAGAGAAGAAGTGAGGAGGAGGGTGAAAGGGGTAAAGGGTCACATATATATGTGACTGACAAATAATAATGAACACCTGAAGTTTTGCAATGGTATAGACTATTATGACCTCAGTAAAATCAGGAAAGAAAATTACTATGAGATATCACTTCACCACCCATCAGAATGGCTCTTATTAAAAAGACAAGAAATAACAAATGTTGGAGAGGATGTGGAAAAGAGGAAACCCTCATACTGCTGGCAGGAAGGCAAACTGGTGCAACCACTATGGAAAACAGTATGAAGATTTCTCAAAAAAGTTAAAAATAGAAATACCACATGATACAGCTATTCCACTTTTGGGTATTTATCCAAAGAAAATGAAAACACTAATTCAAAAAGATATATGCACCCCTATGTTCATTGCAGCATTATTCATAATAGCCCAGACTTGGAAGCAACTCAAGTGCTCATCAACAGATGAATGGATAAAGAAGATGTGGTGTGTATATATACACAATGGAATGCTACTCTGCCATAAAAAAGACAAAATCATGCCATTTACAACATGGATGGACCCTGAGGGTATTATGATAAGTGAAATAAGTCAGACAGAGAAAGACAAATACAGTATGACTTCACTCATATGTGGAAGATAAACAAACAAACAAACACATAGATAAGGAGAACAGATTGGTGGTTACCAGAGGGGAAGACAGTAGTGGGAAGATGAAAGGGGTAAAGGGCACATATGTATGGTGACAGATGGAAACTAGACTTTTGGTGGTAAACATGATGCAGTCTGTACAGAAGCTGAAATATAATAATGTACACCTTAAATTTTCAAAATATGACCTCAATAGAATAACTTTTTTAAAAAAGAGAAGATGAGGCATGCTTTTAAGATCCTTGGGCCTTTTGTATGTTTCAAAGGTTCTATGAGGCAACATGATCAATCTTCCTGAGGTTTTAACAAATTTACAATCACCCGTTTGGGTCTTATCTTTAAACCATGTTTTCCTGACAGCAGCCTGCATTTGCACTCTGGCTGGAAGCCCTTTCTCAGTGTTAGCATTGTTTGTCATCGAGAGGCTAGGAATGAGAAACAATTTTGTTTGCAAACCCAGCAAGTCCTGGCTCTTTTACGTCTAACGGTTTTTTCTGTAGCTTCTCTCTCTGGGATTTTACTACAAGCAACTGGAAGAATCCAGGTAACACCATCCACGCTGCCCTCGAATCTCCTTCGTTCCATCACCCAGTGCATTAGGTGCATATCCTCTTTTTCACTTTCTGCAGGTAATAGTGTCACCAAATTCTCTGCTGCTGTATTACACGGATCTCCTTTCCTCCCGAGTCCTCACTTTTCTTTCAGCCTTCACTGAAAGCCTTTTCAAAGGCCGTCAAGCTTTCTCTGTCTCTTCAGTGTCCTTCCATCTCTGCTTACTGCCCAGTCCCAGTCACTCCCGTGTTTTAGATTTTGTTTCAGCAGCACCCCATTTCCAGATGCTGGTATATCTTCCAGTTTTTCACTGCTGTGTGAAAAACCACTTGAAAACTTAGTGGCTTAAAACAACCACCGTTTATTTCTTGCTCTTCCTGTGGGTCAAGAGTTTGGGAGCAGCCTAGCGGGGCAGTTCAGGCTCAGGATCTCCCATCAAGTTGCAGTCAAATGGTGACTGGGGTCATCTCGAAGGTTTCTCTACTCACATGTCTGTTGTTTGACCAGTTATTACAGGAGGAAAGTGTTAAGCGTTGATTGTGTGGAACTTACCCAAATTTTCTACATTAACTCTGATAGAAATAAATGCCCCTTTATAAGTCTTTACACTGTTGCTTACATAAACCACACTCCCTGTGCCGTAATTCATCACTTGGTGGAAGACTTCTTCCAAGTGGGTTTTAAGTTCAGAGACTGGGGATCGCAACAATTAACAGGAACTGAATGGCGTTGGGAAAAGCTAGAATCAAGGACTTCTTTTTCCTTTCTCTCCTGTTAGCTCTGTCCATCTCCCATTTCCTCATAGTCTGATGTCGACAGCTGGCAATAGCAATGTCATCTTGATTGTAAAATGTGCAAGGTTCTGAGAACATAATTTTTGCTTGTGGTGATATTTAAAAGTGGCTGTAGTGGTGGTTGATTTATGTTTTCTAAAAATTGTGAGTCTGGTGCCACACCATCCAGAAAAATAGGACACAGAAGAAACTTGTGTTTGGGGTGAAAGTGAGATCAGAAGAAGCTTTCAAAATGGGGTGACAATGAGATACAGAAGCAGCTTTGGAAGTGCAAAAGGGCTAAATACTGTTTCCTGAAGAAGATACTCCAGGCTGAAGTTCTAAAGAAAAAGAGTGAGAACCTCTGGGCATCAGGGTGAGATTCCTCCATCTGAGACTGAGCTAAATAAAAACACGGAGGAAAGGAGTTTGGCATTTTAATTTATCTGGGCCTCTAATTTCACCTAGAAAGGCTGACACTAAGTTTATCATTTATCTTTTGATGCAGAAGCCACCCTAAATCCCAGTAACGCCAATAAACACTTCCCAGGTGTCTGCAGCCTGGCTGCGAGCAGGATGATCTAGACCGGCTCCATAATGTGTCTGTGGGCCAGCTGATCTAGGCTGGGCATGGCTAGGGCAGCTTGGTTTAATGTTTCTCTCATTTTCCTCCTCAGACCAGCGAGACAACCCAGCATGTTCTTCTAATGGCAAAGGCAGAGACACAAGAGTAAGAGGGCCCACGGTGTCAGCATGCTTCAAGCGTGTGCTCGTGTCATGTTTGCTAACATCTCATTGGCCAAAGCTAGATACATGGCAAAGGACATGGATACAGGAAGGGATGGAGAATTGGGGTCATTTATACCATCTACTGCAATCTGCTCCCACTGCCCCCAATTACTCATGTAAAATTTCCTCATGTTCATCTGAGGATCCCCGCCAGATTTCTTCCAATCATAGTATCAGGCCAGAAGTCCAGATCTTGTGATCCACATCAGGTTTAAATATGGCATTTCATGGTCTGGGGGCCTCTGAACTTTTTCAAAAACAAGTTATTGCCCACTGTCTTAGTTCAGGCCACTGCACAAATACCATAGACTGAGTGGCTTAAAACAACATTTACTTCTTGCAGTTCGAGAGGCTGGAAGTCCAAGATCGGGGTACTGGCAGATTTGGGGTCTGGTGAGAGCCCTCCTGCTGGCTTGCAGATGGCTGCCTGCTCCCTGTATCCTCACATGGTGGAGAGGTGGTGAGCTAGCTGGCTCTCTGGCGTCTCTTCTTTTAAGGGCACTAATCTCATAGGAGCTCCACCTTCATGACCTAATTACCTCCCAGAACGCCCCACCTCCAAATATCATCTAATTGGGGATTGGGGTTTTAACATATGAATTTTGGGGAAATACAAACATGCAGTCCATAACAGCCACACGGTAGTGAGACAGGCCAGGATAATGCCCATTTGGAAGGGAAAGATGAGTTCATGGAATTACAGCAATTTTGACATTCTGTGGGGCGAATATTGCCAGGCCTCTCTACTTTAAGAATAGGGAATATTTCTTGATTAGGCCTTGATTTTGCAACCTAGAAGTGGTTCACTAGTGCGGGTGGGAGCAAAGATTTCCTGTAAAGGGCCAGAGAGTTTCAGCAGACTGTCTCTGGAAATACCCGTCTCACTACTAGGGTATTGGGAGAATTTAATTAAAAATGTACATAAATGCAATTTGAAAAAAAAATTTTAGGCTTTGTGGGCTACATACAGTCTGTGTCACATAATCCTGTTCTTCGTCTTTTTTTTACAACTCTTTAATAATGTGAAAACCATTCTTAGTTGAAGGGCTGTAGTTTGCAGACCCTTGCCCTTGTGCGTTGTTCTCCGCAATGCTTGTCTGTGATGTTCTTCCTTTTCCACCACACTCCTTGGCCACTTCTGAGGAGGGCATTGAAAAACATGTTAGTTTTGGCTACTGAGCCTGCTTTCTGCTGGTAGAAAATTGAGAGTCTAGAAGTCTTTCTACATTTTGAACAGTCTCAGTCTCTTTTCATCCAGGCTGGCAGTATTTTTGCTAATATGGCTGCCTCAAAAATTTTGTGGGGTTCCTATGTATTTTATTCCATTCCACTCATGTACCAAAAGCCAGACAATTCTTGTTGAGATACTTTAGCTCTCTAGACTTAATTAATGCTACTTTTGTCATATCAGGCTGCTGTGAGAGCACTTTCTTAGGATTCCTAGGAGCCTGTGGTAGGCAGAATGTTAAGATGGCCCACCACAGAGGGCTGGCCTGGTGGCATAATGGTGAAGTTTGTGCACTCTGCTTCTGTGGCCTGGGGTTCACAGGTTCAGATCCCAGGCATGGACTTATGCACCGCTCATCAAGCCATGCTGTGGCAGCGCCCCACATACAAAATAGAGGAAGATTGCCACAGATGTTAGCTCAGTAATAATCTTCTTCAAGCAAAAAGAGGAAGATTGGCAACAAATGTTAGCCCAGGGACAATCTTCCTCACCATCACCACCAACAAAAAGATGGCCCATCATGATCTTGGCTCCTTGGTATTATTCCTGTGATTATGTTACATTATATTGCAAAAGGGAGATCATTCAGATACATCTAATCTAATCATGTGAACTCCTTAAAAGGAGAATTTTCTCTGGCTAGGACAAGTAGATGTCAAAGAGAGTCAAAGGATGAAAAGGATTTGACATATGTTGCTGGCTTTGAAGATGGAGGGGGTCATGCACAAGGAACAGCCATAGGAGCTGAAAGTGACCCCTGGCTAACCAACAAGGAGGGTATCCCCAATATTTCCTGCTAGAGTACACAGTGTGAACAAGCATCATCCAGCCACAATAACAAGATAGGGGGTGCCTAAAAAAATACCTGTTGGGAAATAATGTTAAAGCAACACTTACTGAGCTCTTGCTGTATGCCAAGCCCAGTGCGGCTTGTTGGGAAATAGAGGACTAAGGACTAAGTACCTGCCCCCAGGGCCTGTTTTCTTATAGAGGTGCTAATATAGCCCAGTAAAGAATGAATTATTTCAAAATTATTCCCCAAAGACATACTCGGCGCTAGGTGGGGCTGAGGAAACATGACTGAATCAGACCTACACTACAGTCTGGTAAAGCGAGCTACAGACATACAACCAAAATCCAAGGCAGAGTGAAACTTACCCTTTAGACAAAAGGAGAACAGGGCCATTAGCATCAGCACTGGGACATCCAAGTTCTCAACTAGTGTTTGGGGAAGGTAACTGCCCAAGAGGCAAGAGTGAGTGGTGATTAAGAGGATGGCCTTGTTACTGCACAAAATTGGGGTTCTCTGCCAATTAATTATGGCATCAGCCTTGGAGGGGAGAAATCAGCTTTTATTCTGCAAGATGGACCTGCGGGGAGACAGGGGGCGTATGCCCTCAGTTCTGTCTCCCTGATTCAGGATTTGGGGCAAAGTGTACGAGGTTAGGGAGAACAGGTTGGCACCCGGAAACGCTGGTGGGACAGGTTTTGATTGGTGGGCTTCAGGCATTTACGGTGAGGTGTTAACCATTTATGATGAGGTTCTGAACATAATGATGGCATTCTAAAAATTTTGCATGAGGTGGGGAAGGAATTATAACACTGGATCTTCCTGAATGAGGGACCCCTCGCTTCTGAAGAGTCCAGCTTTCAAGTTCCGGTCGTCTCCCGGTCCTTGGGTTGCGGGGGAAGGAGGATCTTTGGTTCTGAGGTCGTTTCGGGCCACGATTTCTTCTTCTGCGCATGCCCTGGCTAGGTGACTTTGCAGCTTTTCTAAAAGACCATCCTTAATCACTGTGTTGATAAGAGATGGGATCTGTTCGAACTTGCTCTAAATGGGCCGGTGGGTACAGCCTTGGCCTAGACTGTCGACCAATTATGAGGTAAATTCTGACAGACTTTAACAAAAAGAAGTTTATTTGGGGTTTGTTGGGACTGCAGCTCAGGAAAAGCACAAATTCAAGTAGCCCTTGAATTTCTCTTTCCTCTGCTGAAAAGGAGAAGGAAGCTTTCATAGTCGTGGCTAACAAATAGGCAAAGGAAAAAGGAGCGAAGGAAAGTCCGTTAACAAGCTCCAGGTACAAGGTACTATCAGAGTGAGGGTCGGCGGAAACAAGCCACTAACCCTAGGACTGTGGGAGATGCCTCCGACAGGAACGAGGGCTCTGTCCCCATCAGCACGTCGGCCCTGAGAACACTCGCACATCGTTTCACACATCGAGCGAGTTCAGTTCGTCCTGAAGGAGGAATCTGTTCCTCTCCTCTTCACGTCCGCACGGGTCCATTTTAGCGCCTCAACGCGAGAGACCATCTGTTTTCAACTGCGCAAGACTGAAATCCTGACACTGGGCAAGCCACCTCGTTTCTCGGTGCGCTAAAAGATTCGGACATACCACGGTAATTCCGTGATTTATGCTTTAGAAGGTCAAGAGCTTAGAGCACTGCGCAGTCAGCGCTGTGCTGATAGTAAGCTACTTTATTTACTACAGCAGAGAAGCCGACTTTAAAATTCAAGAAGCCTTACAACCTCTACACTAAGCCCGCAGGGAGCCGGCCGCTGGAGCAGAGGGACTGCGCGAGCCGGTAGGGGGTGCGCGCGCCTACAGATGTGTGCGCGTGCGCGCACGGCCGCGGCGGGCGGGCGTCCGAAACTTTGGTCCCACCAGCTGCGTGGCCGTAAAGGAACTGTGGCGTGTCGTAAAAAAGCCGCAAGTAAGCCGAGCTTTGGTAGACGGCTGCGAATCCATTTTGGACGCCGTCTCTGCTGCGAAAAGTTGGGGCAACCTGTTGCTCGTCACGGTGGCCCTTCCGCCGCGCTCGGCGCTCGCTGCCGGCCGGCCGGCCTCTCGGGCGCGCTGACCGGGCCGCGGGGCGGTGGCGGCGGCGGCGCGATGCGGCCCGTGGACGCGGACGACGGCCGGGAGCCCGAGCGGGACTGGGAGACGCTCCCGAGCCCCGCGCTCGACGCCGCCCGCCGGGACGCCGCCGCCCTCGAGCGCGAGCACGTGCGCGCGCACCTGCGGGCCCGCCGGAAGCTGCTGGAGATCGAGAGCCTGCTGGACGCCCTCAAGAGCGAGGTGGAGGCGTCGCAGGAGAGCGCCGTGGGCGCCGGGGCGGAGGAGAGGGTGATGAGGCTGTGCGAGAAGGTGGAGAGGAAGGCGGCGGAGGCGGCGCTGATGGGGCAGAGGCTCGTGGAGCTCCACCGGCAGATCGACGGCTGCGGGTGCGGCTGAAGGACGGGGCCGGTGAGGCTCGGTCGGCGAGGGGTCGCGGGGAGCTGGCCTGCTGCGGAGTCGTGTGTAGTGCCCTGCGTCCAAGTGCATCGACTCTGGGCGGTGGGAGGCGGCTGGGGGATGAGGGGACAAGACAGCGCTAAGCCTTTAGGTTAGATGACGTGTTTTAAACGTTGGTGATTGGAAGACGGTAGTTTGTTATGTGGTAAAAGCGTAAAGATCACTTATGGGAAAATATTTGCAGAATGTGGACCAGCTCAGTCACTAGAGTGAAACTCTAGGCCGTCAGGCCAAAAAAAAGAAGAGGGTGTGCGTTAGAGAAGTGTTGAAGCAGAAGTACAGGATGGAAACGTGTAAATGCTGTGATGAGATTGGAGCGTTTCAGACGTCCTTACGGCAGGGGGTGCCATTTGCACGGGTGGTTGGGTCTATTTGTTTGACCCCAGGACATGAGTGTCATAGAATTTACTTTGTGATGATGAATTTCCCCCACTTTACCCCAGGTTACCCACTGATGGACTCCATTCAGCTGGTAAGGAGGACTGACTGCTTGGAGAGGCTGAAACCGAGAGAGCTTGTCGTTTTCTCTCCCGTGTTTTTCTATCTACGTTTTCGCCATGTGAAACACTGAATCTCCAGTACTATTCTGGTAGATGATTTTACTATTGTTCTCAATCTGGATTTCGGTTACTAGGTGCGTTCAGTTTGGGAAAGACAGCTTTTAATTAGATATTCTCACATAAAGGACTAGGGCCTAGATTGTAAACCGTTGTGTAGCCGTATTTGTTACTGTCACTTAATTGTATTTTTAAAATTTGGAAGTATATTGTTGTGCTTTGCTCTTTTTTTATTCTTCCTGGAATTTGGGGACCCATGAGAGACTTGAGGTCAGAGTTCTGCAGGAGAGAAGACACTACTTGGCTGCAGCTGCTGTCGCAAGAACCCAGACCCCATCCAGGGGGCAGATGCCACTACTTTGGATGAGGTTGAGAAGGCCCAAGGGACCGCTGGGCATGGAGGGTGGTGGGTGTATGCATTCTGGGGTTTTGCAGTCTGTCAGATCTGAGGAGGAGAGCTGTGTTCTTCTGGCTTTCTTTGTTTCTTTTTTTCAGAAATGTAGTTTTTCTGTGGCATGTTAACTGGTGCACATCATGTAACCTGTCTGGTGAGTAACTAGGATAAGGGATGAGTTCTAGGTGCTACATGTATTTGCTGACTTGGGGTAAACTTTTTAAATGTAATACAGTAAAGCACTTCAGGAGCTTCTCTGGCAAAATGTGCACGACCCCTGCAAGGGTCTGGGGGGTTGGGGAGGACAGCGTGGAGCTGGCCACTGTGGGCCCCAAAGTGATAGCACGAGGCACCTTCAGATGATGCTCGCCTTTGTCACCGGAGCAGACCTCATAGGGACTGGGATCAGAATCTAACTTGTTATGATGAAATTCATTTGCCTGGAAAAACCAATGCTGAAAGCCAGTTTTTAAAATGTGCAAATGATCGAAGCCATTGACTTGGCCAGGAAAAGGTGAGATAAATAAACTTTTTTCAGAATAAAAATTTCTCCTTGATTGTCATCATTGTCACTTGGAAGTTAAATACTTATGATTTAGGAACGAGTTCAAAAGCTGTAGCCCAGAGGGAAGTCTGATCTGCAGTGCCTGTAAAAAGAGCAAGGAGGAGGCAGGAGGGTGCCTCAGGAAAGCGTCTGGTCTTGCCCCTGCCTGCAGGGGGCTAAAGTTCATTCAGTCACTCAGCGTTCCCTGGGAGCACGTGCTACTCCAGACTCTGCTGGATGTTAGGAATTCCCAGGAGAGGCCGTCTAGTGGGCTGAGACACACCTGTAAATGCAGAGTTACAGTCTGGCGCCCCGAGTGCTGGTCTTTGATTTGACGCATGAATGGAGTGCCTTCAGATGCCTGGGCACATCAGGGGACAAAGTGCTGGGACACGCGGATCTGATGTTTGTAAGAAGCTTCAGAGTGCCTGGCTGCAGGAAGGCAGGAAAGAGAATTATATATATCAGATAGTGGTAAGTTCCATAGGAAAAACGGAGGTGTTGGAAGATAGGGTGTTGGGGGGAGGCGTTGCCGTTCTATAGAGGATGGTCAGGTGGTATCTCTGGTATAGTGACATTTGAGCAAAGATGGATGTGTGAAATATACACAAGCATATCTAAGGAAGGAATATTCCAGGAGGTGGAAGAAACAGGATAAAGAAGTGAGGAGCAGCATGAGGCCCACGTGGTAGACAGTGAGGTCAGAAGGAGGAACAATCGCTCTGCCTCCAAATGACATGGAAAGCAGCTTAAGGGTGTAAGCAGAGGAGTGACAGGATCTGACCACATAGGAAGAGGCTGAGGGGCTGCTATGTTTAAAATTGACACTTGGGGGCAGAGCAAGGATGAGAATAGGGGAGCAACCCGCAGACAGCTGGGGGCACTTGGGGCAAAGTGGTCACTAGGTGCTGGTGAGTGTGGCCTGCGTTAGGTGCTGGCGGGATGTGGATGTGCAAGGACTCAACCGTGGTTCTGAGGCTCGTGACCCGAGCACCTGTTTAGTGTAGCCACATCATTTGTCAAACAAACCAGGGCAGTTGTGAAAGTGAAAGGTGGCCCTGGTGATTAGTCTGGGGCCACAAGTGTAAACCAGGACTGCCACAGGCAGAGAGATGCGCATACCCTGTGCTTACACTTGTGGGAGTCGCCTGAGCGGCAGGGAGTTTGACAGAGCCTTTCAGACCTAGCGACTCGTGTGGACCTGGACGCATGAGCACAGCTTCCTGAACAGCACTCCAGGCACAGGGAACAGTCCGGAACTGACCCCGGAGTCTGTCAGCAGGTAGAAATGTGGCGCGGTGGAGACGGTTTGTGGATGTTGGAAGGGACAAGGAGGTAATGAGGGAGGTAGGAGGTGTGGTTGTGGAGATCTTGGCATGACATTGAGGAGTGTAGACTTGATCCTGGTGCGTTTGTGCTCCTCCAGCTGGGGTCTCTGTGCTCCGAGCTGTATCTAGACATGCTGTAGAGTACCTGATGCCAAGGGATATGTTGGTGCATGCTGAATAGTCAGCTTTTTGGATGCTTGACAGGAAAAATGTTTTTTAATTTTTAAAATGACGTACCACTGGCTGAAGAAGTCTCCCACTTGAGGCTGCTTCTGGCTGTCCTGAGCCCTGGAGCAGTGCTGTTCAAACTTACAAGTGCCTGTGAACCCCTGGGGTCTCATTAAAATGCAGGTTTCGATCCTGTAGTTAAGGACCTGACCTGCATTTCTAACAAGCTCCCAAGTGATGCCTGTGTTGCTGGTCCGGGTACCACACTCTGAGCAGCAGGGCCCTCTGAGGTTAAGGGTGGTTTGCTGAAAACTTTTGGGAAGCAGAGTATTGGGGAGCCATGGAACGGTTTGAGCAGCTACACTTTCATATTTGTGGTTTAGGAAATGCATGTGTCATTGTGGAAGATGGTCCGGGCAAGGGTGTGAAATGAGGTTGGCAGTATCACCGGTGAAACTACAGAAGGGACACGAGGGCCCGACTCCCCTCCCTGCCTCAGCTTCCTTTGCTTGCTCGTGACATCTGTCAGTGTTGGCATTGCAGCCACCAATTTCAGATCCGACCCCCACGCTCCCCTTCAGGTCTATAGTCCTTGCTTATTAGAAGGGCGATTGTACCTTGTGCCATAGCTTAACCAGCGCATAATACCCAGGACCATTGTAAACGCAGCCTAACAGGGCTGGGGGTGCCAGAGTTGAGGACTGAGGGTCTGCACATCCCCTGTCTAGGAGTGGCAGCCTCTGAGGTCCCTTTCTTGGCTGTACCCAGAGGCCAGACCAAGGGTGACTGCAGCAGCGTCAGATGAAGCAGGGCAAGGAGTGGAGATAGGGAAATTCTTTGGGAATCCCTTTCTTTGAGTATGGTGTGTCTGTTAAGGTGAACGTGATTTTAGTTCAAAGAAATACATTTCCTTTTTAAAATAATTATCATTGGGATAGTTACCTTTGCTTTCGGCACACTCCTAAGAGGAAGGTCACTCTAGGATACGAGTGGGATGGAGTAGGTCAAATTCTAAGGTCACGCAAGGGGCCAAGAGCAAACCCGGCATGCGTTGATCCCGTTTCTGCTGTTGCCCCACAGCTGAGTTCCTATAGCTCCTGGCCAACAGCAGGACATTGGGTGTGTGAAAATGAGAAAACAAACATCTGAATTACAAGAACCTACTCGGGATTAGAAACTTAATATACCTTATCTAATTTTCCCAAATTTCAGAGGTCATTTTATCCTCATTGTTTAGGTGAGGAAATCGGCTGAAAAAACGCTCAGAAACTTGCCCAGGAGCATTGGACTGAGTGGTGCCAGGGCTCTTCCCACAACTTCAGCCAGCGCCTGCTGTGCCATCTGCCTCTTCTCTCAGCAGCCAAGTCCTTGGCAGTTTTCCAAATAACAGTCCACAGTGCTGAGCCCTCTAGAGAGGGATGCAGCAGCAAGCACAGGATTGAGTTTCTGGCCTCTAGGATGTTCCAGGAAGCATCGGCCATGACAGACCATCTCTAGCCCGAGGAGAAGTGTGAGGAGTCCAGCCAGGCTGGGTGGGATTAGGGAGCCCAAGTGCAGGCATCCCACATTCCAGATGTCTTCTAAGTCTCCAGCAAGCACTGTCCAGCCGATTTCATAGAATGGATTCGCGTATGTGTTTGTTCACTTATTCATTCAACACATATTTTGCTGGTGATGTACTAAGTCCTTGGGACACAAAAGAGCAGCTGGCTTCCTTGTGACAGTCACTGACCCATTCATTCACACATTTGAGTATATATTGAAGGGTTAATCTGTGCTAGACCCTGGACTAGACATTGTAGCCACAACTCTTCCACGGTCACTGCCTTCAAAGGGCTTGCATCCTAGTGGGTGAGGTGGCCAGCTTAACAGGCCCCACACACTGAGTGAGAGGTGCTGAGACTGAGGAAGTACAGGGGCTGGGGGCATGGAGGCGGTATTTAACCCAGCCAGGGAACGGGGAAGGCTGCCCAGAGGGATCGCAGACCATGTGTTAGATGACTGAAGCTATATGGAGAGACGGGCAAGGGGGAGGAGAGGGTCTGTGCAAGTTTCCATTCCGACTGGTACCCGTCCTGTGTCAGTATAGAACTGAGGTCTCTCCATCTGGACGTTTCCTCAGCTAAGCTAACCCCTTGGATGAAGGCATTTTGGATCTTGGGCACTATGATGGTAAACTAGTGACAGCCAAGTGCGTGAAATATGCGCCTTGGGATCCAAAGTGCAACATCTGCTGTCTGAGCCCAGAGAAGGGGAAGACGCCAGGGAGAAAGAGCTCCTGACTGTGCTGAAGTTAGAACAGACAGTGGATGGCACGGAAGGCATGGGCTGCGCTCAGGAGGGCCCGTTCCACTCCTGGCTCTGTCGCTTGCTCACTCTGTGCCCTTAAGCAAGTGACTGTCTCTTTCTGGGCCACCATAAGAGGACGGTTTTGCACTCTCTTGTCTTTGAGCTTCCTTGAGGCTTTGACATTCCATTTGTCTCAGATTCATAGAAAGTAACCAGCCACCTCTTGGACAATTTCAGCCCTGCCCCTTGAGGCAGAGCTGTGAGGACAGGTGTCCCAGGCCCTCTCATAGTCTTTCGGAATTTAATGTTATGGTCCAGCTACACTGGGACTTCCAGTTCGGTCCTGTGTTTGGACTAAGAGTCTCATTAGGCAGCAGAAGATGCCTGGGTTTCAGAGAGAGGCCCTGAGACATTCTCTACAACTAGAAAGAGGCTACTGAACAAATGAAATTCATCTTTGATCTTTGTCCCCATAGTCGTGTGGTAACACCCACAACGGAATTCTTGGGGATCAAAGGCGTTCTGAACTTGGGTTTTGCAAAGAGTCAGTCTTGTCATTTGTTCACTGTCCGGCAAGTCACACACATTTCACCCACTTGGCTTAACTCCCACAGTCATGGTTGCAGAAGTACTGAGAATCAGAAAAGAATGAATGAGGGGTTCCTTGATGTGGCCCCTGAAGTCACCCCTGGCTGACAATGCAATCCTCTCGTGTGCTCAAGTGTCGGTCGCCCAGAGAGAGGTTTGTTGGACTCGATTCTGCATTGAGACAGTTTGAAGCTACGTGATTCAGTGCATGCAAGTTTAGAGATGTACTCTCTTCCTGTTGAATTAAAACTTGTCATTATGTAGGCAGCTATTTCTAGTACTACTTTTTGTCTGCTCCAATGTAAGCTACCTCGGCTTTCTTTTGGATAGTATTTGCCCTGTAATCATTTACCATTTTATTTTCAATTTTTCTGAGCCCTCATGTTTTAAGTATGTTCCTTGTAAACTACATACAGCTGGATTTGGGGATTTTTTTTCTTCTTTATCCAGGTCAACAGTCTGTCTTTTGACATGAGAATTTAATCCTTATACATTTATTATAATTAATAATATATTTGGATTTATTTTTGCCATCTTATTTTGACCTATCCCACTTTTTCCATTTCCTTTTTTTTCTTCCTTTCTTGCCTTATTATGAACTAAGAGTTTTTAATTTCTCCCCCCCGTACTAGTTTAGAAGTTGTGTATTCTTTTTCTATTCCTTTATTATTCTCAAAATTTTAACAGGCATAATTAGGAAAAATTTAAAGTTTACCAATATCTTTACCCTCCTCCCAGAACACGTAAGGATCTAAGAACTTCTGATATGCTATAGTTTTTTTTTGAGCTGACACCTTGGAAACAAGTATTGTTTTATTTAATCCATTTTTGTTTCTATTTACCCACACATTTGTCGATCTCTGCTCGCGGCTCTCCCTTGCGTGTCTTCCTCCCTCGGAGGTCGTTGGGCCCCCCCGGACCCGTGTCCCAGGGTGACCTGTGGGGAGCGATGATGGTGAACATCCCTGGCTTTACTGTGCCCTTTCCCTTGCAAGACAGCTGTGAGGGTCTATAATTTTAGGTTGGCAAATGTTCTCTCTCGGTGCCTGTAAGATACTATTCAGTACCTTCCTGGCATCTATTAAGAATTCAGCTGTCACTCCCTCTTCTGGCCCTCGGAACAAACTCCAGAGTGTGGGCTGCAGACTGCGAAGTGCGGAGTGAGCAGACCTCTGCAGCCTCCCAGCCTGGTTTCCTCAGGGCTCCTTCGCTGCTTCTGGCCACAAAGGCTGCCTTGCTGTTCCCTGACCGTGACAAGCACATGAGGGCCTCAGGGCCTTTGCCCATGTTGATTCCTTTGACTGGGACGCTCCACTGTACCTGAAAGGTGGTAAAAATGGAGAGAAAACCTGCAGCATTCTTTGAAGGAATACTGCTGTGAAGTAGAGCACAGAAAGGAGGTGCCTGGAGAGGTGGCCGGAGGGAGTTTCTTCCTCAGTTTGATGATGTGTGATATGGAGATAGGCACCCACTGATGGGACCAACCTGGTGTGGCATGACACATGGATGCTGCAGGCCGGGCACAGCCCTGGACGGCAGTTTGCCCCCCGGGCTCTCCATGCCAGGTTCCCGCCTCCCTCTTCGCCCCCTCAGAGCTCAAGTGTTCCAGCCGCCTCTGGCTGTCAGTTAACGTAAGCTTCCCCCGGTTTGCTCTGAAGCCAACAGCCAGAGGCGCATCAGCTGACACCCCATTTCTAGAACATTTCCTTTGGGAATATTCCAGCCACAGTCCAAATGCCTCTTCCCCAACACCCAGCACCCTCCCTGCTTCCCCCCAGGAGTCCTGAACTCCAAGTGCTAGTTACCTCCAGCCCAGCTTAGGCACGCCTGGTGTCCCTCATTCGGTGCACCCCAGGGTGGACCCTGTCCTATCCCACTGACCCTTCCATGGCCCCTGGGTCCCTCTCCCTCCTGGAGCAATCTCCTTTATTCTCAGATTCTGTGTTGGATAATAATGGGTTTAAAAACCAAGATCCACAGGCCCTTTCCCCCCAGGTCTCCTGGGGCGGTGGCCTAGAATGCTCACACAAGAAGGCAGCGCTGCAGATTTCTGGTCAAACAGCCACTCTCCTGAGCTCCCCAGCAGTGCTGGTGCCCCCTCAGAGCCACCGCCAGCCCCTGAGCAGCCCTCTGCCGACAGTTCAGAGCCTCACCCCATTCAGCGGTCTCAGGCTGTAACGGCCCCAGCGATGCCCAGCAGGCGTGCTGGCGGGGAAGTATGTGGGCAGGTCCAGCACGTAACGGCAGGGAGGTCGCGCTGTTAGCCGAGCTCCCAGAGTCCCGTGTTCGCTGCAGAGCTTGTCTGTGTAGAGTCCACATCCACGAGTCTGTCCCTTCCCATCCTCCCACAGAAGGGCAGCCCCTGGTGATAGCCACGTGCTTGCCCCGTGTGCTCTGAACCCAGGCGGCCTGCCTCTCAAGGCGCTTCCCAGGGAGCACAGACTGGTGGTGAGGACTTCCGGAGCCTTCTCAGTGCCCCGTCTTGGAGAGAGATACCTGGTGAACTGGTGTTCTGGAAGAACCATTCTATGTGCTGCTTAAGTTCCGCGAAGGTTGGTTCAGAGGACTGTGGCCCCCGTGTCCCACTTCACCAGGACGAGGAGCCAGAGTTCTCCTCAGTGACCAGTCAGGGGAGTTTCCCCAGCATTTTCAGTAATCTGCTTAGGACGCTCCAGTCAGGCCCCCCCAAGATGTCTAATTACTGCATTATTAAAACGTTTCTTTTGTTACTGGAAGAGGGGAAGAGCTCGCTAAAAGGACACGTTCCTGGCCGTCATCCCAGACGCACTTACACACATTCTCCTGGAGGCTCTGGCTCTGGCCCTGAGGGGTTGGAGGAGAGGAGTCTGGTTCCAGTCGTGGGTTCTGCATCTGTGTGGCCCTGGGAGAGGCACCAGACGTTCCTGAATCTCACTTTGCCCATCCCTAACGTGGGGATGCTCAGCCCTGCCTGATTTCCAGAACGGCTGGGAGATCTGTTCAGTTGGAGGGAACTTCGCCCTAGGCCGGGGTCAGCAGGCGTTTTTTGTAAGGAGCCACACAGTAAACAGCAGTCCATTACTGCAGTTCACCTCGTTGGCAGATTAGGGAGGAAAAAACACACGAAGGTCTTACAAGACGCAGAAGCAGCATTTCATGCATTCCGGTGCAACACCCATTAAAAACGTGTGCTTACAGTAGGAGGATAAAGGCATCCACTTAAAATCTACAGCAAACATCCTCCTTAAGCTGGAAGACAATGAAACGATGTCAAATATGGAAGAAGGCCAAGACATTTGCAGCTGGAGCACAAGGGTGGAGGATGGGAAGTGGTGGGACAAGGAAGTAGTTTGTTGGTTTTAAATCTTTACAGCCAAGTACCTGGGGAACCACTTTTAATCGCGGAAACACTAGCCAGCTCGCCTCAGCTAGTTGCAGAGAGCTCCGCAAGCCTGGCAAGGGCAGCAGAATTTGACAGGATGCTGGCCCTGTGGCTCAACCTGGCCCTCACCTTGACCCTGATCCCTTCAGCCTTGGCTTCTGATGTCAGTCTCCAGCCCTGCCGTGACACCACCCACAGCTCCAGGAAAGGGGGCCCTGCCCTGGGTTGGGCTCTGGCACTCAGAGGAGGGCTGCACCCCTCACCCCCAGCCTTTGCAGAGCTCCCAGGCCACGGGTGGGGCAGTACTGTGGCACGAGCGCCAGTGGAGAAGGAGGCTCTCCAGGGAGGCTGGAGAAGCTGAGGAGGCTGCTCAGAGAGGTGTTCTTGCCAAAGGGACCGAGAAGAAGGACGAGGTGGCCTTGTGGTGAAGGGGAGCGTGCCGGGAGGGGTTAGGTGGAAAAGCAGGCTGCAGAGAGGGGTGATGGCGATGGCTCTCGCGGACCTGACAAGGAAGGAGATGCTGCACATACGTATGCCGATTCCTAGAAGCTGGGGCCCACGTGCACATTCTTCTGGAAGGAATCGCAAGCAGCCATAGGTGTTTCCCTTGGAGTAGGGGCTGGGTCGGGCAGTGGTTGTCAGTCTCATCATGTGCCTTCTAGTCTTGCTGGAATTTTCTAAACCTACTCAGGAGCCACTTTATCTAATGGTTAATGTCACAATTAACAATTGAGTGGGAAGGTCAGGGTCCATTTTTTGTTTTGTTTTTTACACTTCCCTATATTTAAAAAACTAATAAAATAATACTAAAATAATATAAATATTTTTAAATGAAATAATTAAAAAGTGAAGTGAAGATTAAAGGTAAACATTAGCAGTCTTGAAAACACTCAGCCCCTTTGGCGAGGGAGTCCTTGAAGGAGGGAGGGAGGGAGAGGGTACCGGTTGTGGCTGTGGCGGAGCGGCTGCTGCACTCCTGGGAATAAGTGAAGTGCTGAGCTGCTGCGTCCCTGCTCACAGTCCCCGGCACTGACTTTCACTGTGTCTTCACGAGGCCTGTGAGGCAGGCGCCGGCCCCATGGGTGAGACCGGGGCTGCAGACAGTAGCGGAGGTGCCAGCCCCTCCCGGCGCTGCCCTGCGCACACTCCTCGCATGAGGAGGACAGGGCAGGGGCTGCTGAGGACACTGGGCCTGGGGTCGGCGGCCCGCCTCCTTCCTCAGCCCCTCTGTCTCCCGCTGGAGGGCTGACCCCTGGAGAGTCCAGGGAGGAGGAGGAGCGAGCACAGCGTGGCCCCAGCTCCGAGGTGGCGTCTCCAGTGCAGCCCTCCCATGAACAGAAGCTCCGGTCCCTGGCTCGGTGTCCCCAGGAGGGGCGGCAAGTGCTCAGGGCACCCCAGGCCTCACTTGCTTCTCTCCCACTCTGCCCCCATTCTGAACATGGCTGATGTGTTGGTCCTCCTGACAGGATGCCATGCCACCTCCTCCAGGCAGGGACCAGATCTGATGCTCCATGTGGCCAGCACTCAGTGGGAGGATCTGTCTCTCCAAAGGTTACGTGGACTGGGCCCGGAGCTGGCCTGATCCTGGGAAAACACAATGCCCTGGGGCAGGCGGGGGGAGCGGGTGGAGGCTGGGCTGCTCAGCTCTGCGTGCCCGCAGTCCTGGTCTCGTTGTCTCGTTTCCAAGTTAGGAGTCCACATTCTTTTTGATGAAATCTCCCAATTTTAAACATTAATAACGTTCTTTTTTTTAACACTATGTTGGCCAATAAAGTCTATAGGCTGGATTCAGTCCACTGGCTGTTGTATTAATCAGGCTTCTCCAGAGAAACAGAACCTGTAGAGGGAGGGAGAGACAGACACACAGACTTTACGGAATTGGCTCCCATGATGGTGAGGGCTGGCAAGTCCGAAATCTGCAGGCCAGGCCAGCAGGCTGGAGATCCAGGAAAGAGCTGATGTCACAGTCTTGAGTCCAAGTTCTGAAGGCTGGAAACAGGAGGGTTTCTATGTTGCCGTCTTGAGGCAGACTTCCTCCTTCTGGAAGCCTCAGTCGGTTCTCTTGAGGCTGTCAACTGATTGGATGAGGCCCACCCACGCTATGGAGAGTCATCTGCTTTACTCAAAGTCCACTGATTTAAATGTTAATCACATCTAAAAAAATTATCTTCACGGGGCCAGCCCGATGGTGCAGCGGTTAAGATCGCATGTTCCGCTTCGGCAGCCCGGGGTTCAAGGGTTCAGATCCCAGGTGCAGAGCTATGCACCACTTGGCAAGCCATGCTGTGGCAGGCATCCCACATATAAAGTAGAGGAAGATGGGCACAGATGTTAGCTCAGGCCAGTCTTCCCTCAGCAAAAAAAGAGGAGGATTGGCAGCTGATGTTAGTTCAGGGCTGATCTCACTCAAAAAATACGTAAATAAAAATAAAAATAAAAACCTCTCTTCACAGCAGCATCTAGACTGGTGTTTGACCAAACACCTGGGCCAATAGCCTAGCCAAGTTGACATGTAACGTTAACCATCACAGTTGTCAACGGGCAGCCTGTGCCTGGGACACTGTTCCTCCTCACCGCAGCCCTTGGCATGATACTTCATCCTATTTCACAGAGGACAAAATTGGGCTCACGGAGGCCCCCAGGCAGTACATGGCAGAACCGGACTCAAGCCCAGCGGCTCCTCCCACCCCACCCCAGGGGGCTTGGCCCCAGTGAGGCTGGGAGGCGCAGTGAGGGGAGAGGCAGCGAATGCAGGACTTGCTGACTTCAGACGCCACAGGACTTCAGCGAGCTCCCAGCCTCCCTCCCTCCACCTCTCAGCTCCTCTTCCTCTCTGTTCTCACACTGGCCTCCCCTCTGGTCACCCAAGACCCACAGGGGAGGGGACTACGGAGACTAGCTCCCACTGGTCCTGCAGAGCACCCGGCCACCTGGCAGGGCTGGCGAGGACTGTTTGCCGGGAACCGACTGAATGGGCCCGGGAGATGGGGGCTACAGACAGGCGTTCACTACAAGGGCTCCTGTTTTAGCTTGAAAATTCCTGTGAGTTCTCAGTCTAAACAGAAATGGTTTTCAAATCCTGAGTGTTCTAGTACACCCAGCGTGCGTCGTGCACCCCAAGGAATGTGGGCACCTCAGCTTGAGAATGTGGTTTTGGGGCTTCAGGGTCCTGGCGGTGGTCTCATCTGAACCCCTGGTTTCACAGATGGAGAAAGTAGTCTGACAGGGGGAAGGGACTCACCAGGGTCACTCTGCAGGTCAGTGCCCAGTGGGCCAAGGCCAGGCAGGCCCCAGGCCCCCTGCCCCAAGCCCTGCACCAGGCAGCCCTGCACCACGGGCAGGGGCCGGGTTCCTGCCACCATTGGGGCACTTTTTTGGGACCCCCTGTGCTGCTTAAAATGCAGATCGTGGGGCAGCCTTCCTGCCAGTGTCAGGAGTTTTCCCATGAGAGGAGATTTCGAGGATAACACGTTAGTCTGGAGTCAGCCAGGCCTGGGTTGGAACACGTGGAAAGGGGTCCTCAAAGCAGAGTGCTCTCCGCTCCAGCCGGCCTGGCCTCTTATTCTGAGCTCCCCACATTGTCATGGGTTTTCCGAGACCCTCTCGCCTGGAAGTCTTGACTCGCAGAACATTCAGCAAAGGTTTCCTAAGGCGTGGCTCGAGCAGGCCGGCAGCGAGGCCCCCGCATGTGGGCTGCAGTGAAGCTCCGGGCCCACAGAGAGAGTGGGAAGCCACTATCCAACCTGCATCTTCTCGGAGAGGGCGCGCTCCTTTCCTCCATCAAGGCCCTTTGCCAGCGTTTGAGATTTCACTGCCATGGCCGAAGCCACTCTACCCAGGACTCAGCTCAACGAGGCCAGAATCGCAGACCTCCAGCTTCAGGTAAAATGCAGATTCCTTACTCAGCTCTCCTGACCACCGGCCAGCCTCACTGCCTTCCACTCAGCTGCGTCCTTGTAGCTTCTGCCCCTGCCTCTGCTCTGGTCTGCAGATGCGCCATGCTCTCTCCCAGCTCCGGTCCTTTGCACAGGCTGGTCCCACTCGTGAGATTGTCCTCCCTTTGTCTGGACAAGTGGTTCCACACTGGAGCATGCATCAGAGTCACCTGGAAGGCTTGTCCAACCCCATCTCCCAGCCTGCCCCGCGGCTGGGCCCTGCCCCAGGGTTTCTAATTCAGAGGATGCTGATGCTGCTGGCCTGGGGACTACACTCTGAAGACCACTCATCTGAATAAGCCCCTTTGTCTCATCAAGTCTCATCTTAAGTACTGCCTGCCCCACAAGTCTTCCTGACCTTCCTGGCTGGGTTAGCCCCTCTGTGGGGCCCCCACAGGCCTCTGGCACATCACTCACCGCTCTGTACTGTCACTGTCTGTTGCTTCTCAGTGTCTAGATTGGGGGGACCAGATGCAGCTCTGCCTTAGAGCATCTGGTAGAGAGAAGGCAGCTAGGAGACGTGGAAGGAAAAGGGGAGAGGGCCAGAAGTGAGTGCTGCGGGTGGCCGACACCCTGCCAGGGGTCACACGCTCAGCTGCAGCTCAGCCTGCATCTGATGCACCTTAGAGTCTCCTCCCACCTCTGAGGGTGGCGATGATTGCCACCATTTCACAGAAAATTGATGCCAGGTTACAGAACTCATCCAAGACGTCAGAGAGCAAATAAAAGACAGGCAGGAATCAAACTGAAGTAAGCTGTGGCTCTGCAGCTGTCAAGCGACTGCGTGGCGTAACCGAGGCCTGCGCCAGCCTGCTGGATTGAATGGTGTGCCCCAAGCTCATGTCCTTCCCAGAACCTCAGAATGTGGCCTTATTTGGACACAGGGTCACTGCGAATGCAATACGTTACCGTGAGGTCATGCTGGACTAGAGGGGCCCTTAGTACAACATGCTGGTGTCTCAAGAATAGACAGACACAGAGAGAAGAAGGCCGCGTGCCAGAGAGGCGGAGCGTGGAGCGGTGCAGATGCGAGCCAAGAACTCGAAGGATCTCGGGCCACCACTAGAAGCCGGGAGAGAGGCATGCGACAGGTTCTCTCTCTGAGTCCCCGAAAAGGAACCAACCCTGCTGGCATCCTGATTTCGGACTTAGAGCTTCCAGAGCTGTGAGAGAACTAATTTCTCTTGTTTTCAGCCACCCAGTTTGTGGCAATTTGTAGCCCCTGGAAATTCACACAACCAGTTTGGAATAACGCTCTCAGTCACAAGCAACAATCCATTACGGCCACAGCCACACGGTTGCAACATAGCCGCTGCTTCTCTGGACATCGTTTCCAGGGTTCTGGAAGGAAGAAGCAGAAGGGCTAACGGCCTCTTTGTATTCAGCAAGGCCAGCCTCCCGTAGCCCCAAAGAAGCATCATTTGACCAGAACTGTGGTTGTGTGGGCGCCCCTAGCTGCCGGGGAGACTGGAGATGGAGCCATTAAGCCTTCTAGCCTGGAGAAAGAGGTTTGCGAGTGGCCACTGCTGGGTCCAGGGCTCACTGCCCCCATCCCCCAGAGCTGTGTGCCCAGGGTGAGACGACAACCCTGCCCTCACAGCTCTGTGGCACCTGCCCTCTGACATCCAGCTGGTCCCTGAGAAACTAATTTCCTCAGCTCTCAACCTCCTCCCTCATCAAATATTTGTCTGAGGCATTATCAAGGACAAAACCGGTTTGATCCCGGAGCTGTTTGTGCAGCGAGCGTGGAGTCAGCGAGCCTGGGCTTGTTCACCCACGTCCTTACTCCGAGCCTCAATTTCCCCTTCTGCAAGGAATGGAGGTTACATCGGATGGTGAGGCCCCCTCCTCTTCCTTCTCTTTTCTGCTCCCTGGCGAGGCCTCCACCAACTCCCAGATGTCCTTAGGTGGCTGCAGGAGCCCTGAAGTCGTGTGGCCAGAGGGCTCCTTACCCTGCAGTTTCCTTGCTGGCTCGCTGCCTCCAGCCTCACCATCCTCATCCATGTCTCACACCAGCTGCCGAGTCGACCTCAGAAGGCGAATCCAACCATGTCTCTTCCCAGCCGAAACCCTCCGGACCACTGGGCTGCACGGCAGGGTCGCCCGGGAAGCTTTGGGCGAGCCCAGCTCAGGGAATTGGCAGCTCTGGGTGGGTGGGCCCGGACAGCTGGCATTTGAGGAGCCCAGGGGCTGGGCTGGGCAGCCAGGCCTGCGAGGCCCAGGCCTAGGAGAAAGGCCCCAGGAGGCCAGCCTTCAGGGCCTCTCCTGGTCCCCGCCCTTCTCCCCTCTCTAGCCCACCCCACTTCCCATTTCCCCAGATGTCAGGTCCTCCTACCTCTGCCCCCTCGCTGCCCCCTGGCCTGCAGCGCCGTCTCCTACAAGCCCACCTACCTCTCCAGACTCGGCTTCAGCTTTCAGGGCTGTTCTGGCCCGGGGTCTCCTTGCCACTCTGCCTCTCCCCTCCCTGTCACCTCCCCTTGCCGCCTGTCTCTGGCTGGCCCCCAGAGGTCAGGGCTAAAGTCTCTCCCATGGTGCACCCCCCAGCCCAGCGCAGGGGCCTGGGTGACTCACAGGAACTTGTAGCACACTGTGGTTTGGGGCCTGTGCTTGCTGGGCTCTCTGTTGCGGGGGGCCACACACGAGGGGCCTTCTCTGTGCTTGCTGAGCACAGACCTTCTCAGAACGCCTCCTCCCACGCAGACTGGAGAGGAGAGAGCTGTTCCCAGGGCAGGCCATGCCCTGCCTGCCCCACCGCACACTGTGCCTCTCCAGAAACCTCCCAACACCCTGCAGGCCTGGACCCCCAAGAGACATTTCCCCCCATCCCCCTTGGCCGAAGTAGAGCAGCACGTGGGCTTCTGGTGGGGCAGTGGCCTTTTGTCCAGTGGGCAGGGCCTCCTGGGGGGTGATTCCCGGGCCTCTTTGCCTTTTCTCTTTACCTGTTTAATGCACAGGACACTTGTCCTTAGAGTTCTTCACCTTCCCTCTGATGTAAGGGGGGCCCACACCCAGATGTCTGTGGGTGACGGAGCAGGAGCTTGCAGGGGAAGGCCGGAGGCCCTCCTAAGATGCACAGCCCTGGATGGGAACCGAGGCCTCCATGTCCTCCGTCCCTCCTGACCACAGCCCTCTGCCCTGTGTGGTAACACTGACTGCTAGACAATCACCCTGGGAGCCCCAGAATCCCCCTGCTATAAAGGGGTCCCTAGCCCCAGCGACCCTGGGGTGCCCAGGTCTGAGGGTGGGAAGAAAAATGACCCCAACCTGGTCAGGGACAGAAAAGAGCGTTTTTTGCATCATGCAATTCATAATCTCCTTCTGGGAAGAAAATAGCTTTCCAGATAAGTGGACTTTTTGCTAAATTTCTACAAGAGTTAAGGCCTGGTCTAGGAAATCGCTGTCTGCCCACAGAGAGGCTGTCTGATGATGCAGGCCAGGCGCTTAGTGATCTTCAGCCGGCCTTGGTTTCCAGTTGTCACGCTAACAATGGTGAAAAGGGCACCTTTTTTTTTTAATCCCTACAAAGATGTCCACCTAACGAGGTCTTTGAAAGGGCCTGCTTTGACTTTTGCAACAAGTCTGAAAACAAAACTTTGGAGAAAACACACATTCATAGGAAAACTTTCTGGAAAAATGCATCCTTTTTTTAGCAAAGAGGTGGGAGTAGGTTGTGAGCATGCCTGCCGTGAGTCAGGTCCCTGCAGGCGTTGCCCGTCCCCTGGGCCGCCCCGGGCGTCCAGAGGCCCTCTCAGCAGCACCTCCCCTGCGCACGCCAGCCACCCTGCCAGGCCCAGGCGAAGCAGCTGCCACGATGAAGGCAGCCCCAGGCCTGGCCCTTCTCTGTCCCGGTCTTCACCCAGAGGGCCCGGAAGCTGTCCTCCGGGTCTGACGGACTGCCCTTGACCAAACCGCAGTCAGGCTCCCCCAGCCCTCTTTACGATTCAGTCTCATCCTCCAGCCCTGGGCCGTCTGCAGCCTGCCTAACCCAGCCAAGGGAGAAGGAAGTGAGAATTGCTAAGTCACCTCCCCACTGCCCGCCTCCTCCCCCCGCCCCTCGTAGCTGACCAGGTTGCTCATCCTCCACGTTTGATGTGTAAGTCCTGGGCCTGCCTTTAGCAAGAGTCCCCCAACCCTTGAGGTCTCCTCTTAGTAATTCCCCATCCACTGACTCCCTCACTCTGCTCCTTGGCTATAAATGCCCCGCTGTCCCTGTCATATTCGGAGCTGAGCCTCGTCTCCCGCCCCTATTTCGAAGGTCATGACTCCTGCTGCAACAGTCCTGAATTGTCTTCCTTTCGTTTTAACAAGTGTCAGAATATTTTTTCTCTAACGGGGTCTCTGACACAACAAATCGTCTAGAACCCTTTCTCGGCAATGAGGCCCCAGCCCCTGAGGAGGACCCAAGGGGCCGGCACCCATTCTTGTAGGGCTTGCGAGTGAGACACTCCAGCAGGGGCAGCCCTGGCCTGGTGGGAGACTTCAGGGGCTGGGGAGCGGCTCCCACCTGATGTCGAGGTCCTCCTCCCACAGCTGTGAAGGCTTCAAGTGCCTGACACCTCAGCAGCACTTCAGCCTGCCGAGGTGAGCTCTCCTTTTGTTGTGCTGATGAGGTCCCTATTAATGGAGTCCCTTGGGGGGCTCCGTGGGGACGTGAATCATGGAATCTTATCCTAAAATGAAACTGCCCAGCACCCAAGCAAGTGGAGCTGACCTTTTCCTGCTCCCCAAATGGCCACCAGCGGGGCCACACTGAGCCTCCCCTGCAGGAAACCTGGAGAAAGGCAATGTGTCCAAAGGACAGTTGGCTCTTATAAGAGCGGCTGCCCCTGTTCTGTGCCGGGCTGGTGCTGAGCGCCCTATGTACGTGGCTTGATTTCATCTCCGCCCACCCTGACCTCAGGGTTCAGGCCTGGCTCTCCCTCGGCATCCACACTGGGCAGCCAGGGCCCTGCAGGCCCTCCCAGCGACAAACACTCCACCTCCACGTGCCCACCACTTGGGGGAGAGGAGAGAGGGAAAGGGGTACGAACTTGACTTAGACCCCAGGCTCAGAGCGATCCTGACACACGCGGCCCACCAGAGGAGCCTTGGCGTTGTCTAACGCCCGTAACTGCGGCGGGGCTGGGGAGCCGGGCCCGGGCAGAGGTATAAGCTGGGTGCTGAACGACACTAGCTCAGCTGCTCATTCCAACACTCATTCACTCAAATGGCATTTTCTCACGTCCACCCACTGAGTGCCAGAGGCCCATCTGATATCCACACGAACAAGGGCCAGATGACGGGAGGGGACAGGTCCACTCATTCATTACTCACTCAACAAACACTCACCAGGCACCCACTTACCCCAGAGACCCGACTTGTCCGCCACAATGGGGGACACCATTGTAATTCAGTGATGACCCCAAGACATGGGGAAGCACAGTAGAGCGTGGGTTCACCCAAGTATCCTGTACCCCAGCCTGGCTGGGGGAAGGTTCCAGGAAGTTGCAACAATGCCTTTCATCGGAACTGGGCAACACAGACTGGGGAGGGGTGGGGTTTCTCGAACAGTCCAGCTGTGTTTGTCCCACCCTCTGTGTCAATATGAGGCTGGGCCTTATAAAGGCCAAAACGCCTCCCGTGGGACATTTCCTCAGCCACGCCAGCCCCCAGCAGGAAGGTGGGTCCACGCCA
This sequence comes from Equus asinus, assembly GCF_041296235.1. Taxonomy (NCBI): domain Eukaryota; kingdom Metazoa; phylum Chordata; class Mammalia; order Perissodactyla; family Equidae; genus Equus; species Equus asinus. The sequence continues at coordinate 157,045,252 of NC_091792.1, forward strand.
GCCCCCAGGAGGAAGGTGGGTCCAAATCCAGCACCATGACGGAACTGGAGACAGCCATGAGCATGATCATCGACGTCTTTGCCCGGTACTCGGGTGCCGAGGGCAGCAAGCAGAGCCTGACCAAGGGGGAGCTGAAGACGCTCATGGAGAAGGAGCTCCCGGGCTTCCTGCAGGTGAGGGCCCACGGGCACAGGGCCCTGGGGAACGGGATGGGGGATAGGGTGGGCTTGATGGGGGAACATGCAGAGGGTCAGGGAGCATGGGGGGAGAAAATAGGAGGGTGTGGAAGGCAGAAGGGACGGAAAGGGTCAACACCCAGATGCTCTGAAGAGTGGCCTCAGGGGTAGAGCAGGCGGGCTGAGGCTAGGAGTGGATCTGCTGCCCCAGGGGCTGGGGACCCTGGGGCCTCTGAGCAGGGAAAGGATGTGGCCAGGTCAACCTTGAAGCATGGACCTGGAGCCCCAATTTCCCTGTGACCCAGATTCTCTGCGGGGGCCCACGGGGAGAGTGGGGTTAGAACCTGAGTGGCGGGGGATGGGGCAAAGGGACCCAATCCAGGGCCGTCTCTGAGGCCAGGTTTGCTGGTCCCTGGGAACTGTCCCTCTCTAAGGCTCCAGGCCACAAACATCCCGGCTCCACTTCCTGCTTGCCTCCTTCCTTCCCCTGATCCCCAGGTCGTCCCGCGTTACCTGGCCTTAGTGGGACTGACCAGAATAGGGACGGGAGGAGGTCCCGTCCTGGCATCTCTCTGCCTAGAGCTGTTGGGCCTGGAGGCTCACAACGGAGTCTCCCCAGGGCCCTGTAAGCAGAGGCCTGCCCTCCTCCACCTCCCCCACGTTCCTCACTTCCCTTTCCTCACTTCCCTCCTCCTCTTCTTCTCCCCTCCTCTCACCCCGCCCCCACCCCCCACCCCCCCCCCCCCCCAGGCCCCACCAAACTCTGCCTGCCTGCTTGCCTGCCTGCCTGCCTGTCCCTAAGGGGTCCGGGCTGGTACTGATCCTTGAGTATGGAAGCCTGACATTTTCAGCCCGAATTATCACTTCACGGATACTGAGCACTTCAGTATATTTATCTTTTTCTAGATATGAATGCAATGAAGATATATTTTTAAAAATAAAGTTCATTTGTTCTCTATTATAAATATATGTTTGCAGTAGAAAATGTAAAAATACAGAAACGTGGAGGGAAGAAACCCCCCAACACAGACTCCCCCCTCCCTCTGCCGCTCAGCCTTCTCCCCAGGGCAAGGCGGATGTGAATGAAGGGCGAGCTGACATGCAATTTAGTTTCTCTGTGAACTTACTATTACAGCAGACATTCTGAAACTTCGTTGCTCATTGAACACTCCCCCTCATGCAGGGGGTCCTCGGAACACACTTGGAGAACCCGTGGCTAAGCCAGGGGTTCTCAAACGGGTGAGGTCAGAATCCCGGGGAACTTGGTGGAAGTAGCGGCTGGGCCCTCCAGCAGATGCTGCAGCCCAGCCAAGCTGGAGAAGGACTCGCTCAGCAGTGTCCCCAGCCCCGTGCCAGGCACACTCAGAGATTCCTAAACGCTGGGCGGCGGACGGGCTACAAGCCTCCTCAAGCTCACTTTTGGCAGCTGCAAGGTGTTCTGCCGCGTGACACACTGCTGCTCGTTTACCACTGAATGTCGGTTCCCGGGCTGCGCCGCCGGCACCCCTGCTGCTGCTTCTCGGATGTGCACGGTGGTGGCACTTGGTCCCTTCTGAGGACGGTGCTCTCGTCTGACACACAGTGGGCTCAGGCTCTCAGAGACCCCCACCGGCCCTCTCAAAGAAGACCTGGGGCCCCGGGGTCCCGAGCCGGGTGCCCGAGCAGAGGGGAGAGTGGGGACTCTGTCCCTCCAGGCCTGGTCTCCCCTACGAGTCCCCGTCTCCCAGGTGTCTCAGGCCCGTCTCTCGGGCCCTCTGGGCCTTATTTCCTCCATCCGCACCCAGGGCGGTGCATCTCCTGGCCTGGTGGGCGCGAGGCCTGCAGGTGTGTGTCAAGCAGCTGGCCCGGGGCAGCATGAGACATGAGACCGGCGTTCCACAAACGTAACGCGAAGAGCTTTGGAGCCAGCAGCGCACCCGGGACAGAGCAGCGAGTGAGTGCGTTTCCGGGAATCATCGTCACTTTAAAGCAATGATACGATGATCCAAAGACAATCCCCTTCGAAACTTACACGTAAAACCAGCACCCGCTCCCACACAGCATCCTGCAGTTCAGAGGCGGCCTAGACGGGCCCTCAGTTCGTTGGCGTCCCGTCACACGCATTAGGGCGGCTCCCAACTGCTTGGAGCCCGAGCCTCTTTCCAGGGCCGCCGCCTGTGTGGGCGCAGGAGGCAAGGGCGGCACCCACTCGGCTCCCTCCCTCTCCTGGCTGGGCCAAGGCCCCATGCAGGCACCCCAGTCGCTGACCCTGCGCCTCTGTTTCTCCTAGACCGGAAGGAACAAGGGTGCCGTGGACAAACTGCTCAAGGACCTGGACGCCAACGGAGACGCCGAGGTGGACTTCAGCGAGTTCATCGTGTTTGTGGCCGCGCTCACGTCTACCTGCCACAAGTACTTCCAGCAGGCGGGCACCAAGTGAGGCCCCGCAGCCCCAGGTGCCTGCAGGGGCCGGGTGGGCCCCTGGCGTCCAGAAAGCTCTTGTTGGCAGTCGTTTCCCTGGGCGGAGCCGGCTGATGGCCCTCTGATTAATAAAATGCTTGTGAAATGACCCTGGTCTCAGAGAAACTGATTATTATTTCTTAAAACCTCTGTACCCCACACCCACCCACACGAAACAATTCACTAATTTGTCAGTTAATGCTCACTGCCTGCCAGTGGAGAGATGGAGGTGGAAACGACACCAGTCTGCTGGTAAGAATCTACTCACAGGCCATTTTCCGAGTGTCCACCCTGCGCTAGCCCGATGGCTGAGGCACAGTCCCTGCTTTTGTTTATTGTCAGCACAAGGTGAGTGCCACCCTGTCCTGGACCCAAGGGAGCCTAGTGGGACCTGCATCCGTCCATCCGTCCATTCATCCAGTCAGTCAGGCACGTAGCCACTCAGGAAACCCTGGCTCCTCCACCTCTCCAAACATGTTTTTTCAAGTAGCATCTTCTTAATGGTACAATACTTTCCTTTTTTGCCACAAAGATCAGAAAACACAGTAAGAGACTTAGAGAAGAAACGAATTACAAGAGAGGACGGGAATGGCCAGTGAACAACTGCCCACCCACCAGTGTTTACAGGTTTATGAAACCGTCTTTAGGAAGCAGCCAAAGCGACTCCCAGTGAGTCGTGGGTGTCAGGCCAGTAATCCGCCTGGTTTGGGGTCGCCTATCACTGTTTGAATTCCCAGCAGTCGAAGCCCCTTCCCCTGTCTGAAGACACTTCCACCGAGCAGAAATGGGCATGGCTGGGGGTCCTGCACTTGGTGGTGAGACGCTGATACGAGGCTGGGTTTCTCCCTCGCTGGGGAAGGGATGGCACAGGGTTTTAGGGAGAGTGGCGTTAGGTTAGACAGGAGCAGATACACACTTTGAAGCAAAGCGTGAAAAGTCAAGTTAACGTGACTTGGGGGAGCTGAGAGTGTGACCAGAGTGGGAAGCATTTTTTCTTTTTCTTGCTACTTTACAAATTAGTCACCATCCTGTGAATGACAGATTGCCCAGCTTATTCGTGGCAGGAAGCAGGGCCTATAGAGGCGCTGCGAACGCAGAGCCCTCGCTCCCGGCCTCGCTCGCAGCTGGGCTGCGAACCTCCTGGGTTCCCCAGACCCCCCAGCCGTGGTGTCCGGCAATCGACGCAAAGAGGGGCACCGGGAGAACTCTCCAGGCCTGTGCAGCATGGCCGTGGGAGAGTGTCCAGGCACGCAGCCCTGAACCCAGCCCTCCAGGGCTCTCGGCGCTTCTGTACTGCTCACTATCTCAAAGCAGAGAAGTCTTTTCGGAATCACCCCCAGGGCAGGTTTCTGTGCTTTCCCACCAAGAACCCAGACCACAGGAGCAGCAGAAGAGCAGCGCGCCCCTTCCTTCAAGCGTCCTTCGTCCTTCCAATACCCAGCCCCTCCTCATGGAGACAACGGGGCCCACCATCAGTCAGTCTTTCTATTGTCATCCCACAGCATGGCGTCCATGAAATACCCTGCTTTGGAGAAGGTTCCTTTTCTGGCAAGTGCACGGTCGCCCTGGAACTCTTTCCACCTCATCACGACTCCCCGCCTTACCCCAACGGGGAGGTTATTTCTGTTTTGGAGAGCAGATCCCTGCTCCAAGAGCCCAGCCTCCTGCGGTCTTGTCAGCCCATTTCCGTTCAGGGGCCCCTGAGGAGGATGCAGAGGTCCCGGCATGGTCGCCGCTTGAGTTCAGCTCCCTGGGGGGCACCTGGTTTCAGATCCTTGTGAAGCAAAAGCCACGTCCAACCGGCATTTTTTCTCTCTGGAGTAGCCTTTTATACCTTCATTATTTCTGCAATGCCACACCTCTTGTTCCAAGAAGAAAACGGGGTAAAATCAAGTGTAGAAGCCGGCAGCCCCTCCGTCTGTCTGGATGCCTGGATGTCGGGTCTCCTTGCTCCCACTTGCGGAGGGCGGTCTCCCCCGGTTGGCCTGACCGCTGTCCAAGCAGCAGGTTTCAACGGCTGCACGGAGCCCACGGGCGCGAGGGCGCCAACATTTGCTCGTTGTGAACAACGTAGGCCTTCCTATTTTTGTTTTTAAAAAGTATGCTACAATTAATAGTTTCATGCACAAAGCTTTGCCTTAAGATCAGATAATTTTCCAAAAGTAGATGCCATTTTTAACCTAGGATTCCTAGGTCAAAGGAGAATTTTTTTTTTTACTGTGGTAAAAACACATAACATAAAATTTACCATGTTAACCATGTCTAAGTGTACAGTTCTGGTATTAAATATATTCACACTGCTGTTCAACCAGTCTCCAAAACCTTTCCATCTGGCGAAAATGAAGCCCCACATCCATTCGACATCTCCCCAGCACCTGGTGACCACCACTCTACCTTCTCTATGAATGTGGCTACCGAGACTGGCTTCTGTCGCTCAGTACAATGTCTCTACGCTCCACCCGTGTTGCAGCATGTGTCAGAATCCCCTCCCTTCTTAAAGCTGAAGAATATCGCATTGTATGGACACACCATGTTCTGCTTATCCATTCATCCATCAAGGAACACTTGGGTTGCTTCCAGAATGTTTTTAAAAAGTGAAATATTTAACCCAAGTCAAGTATTTCTCCAAATCATGCTTGGGGAAACAAGTGGCGGCCGTTTCCCAGATGAACCCAGCAGTCTTGTTTGTGACTGTTGCCAGCAGGAGAAGCAACCCTGGAGCCGGTGGCTGTCCCAGCCCTCAGGCTGTGGCCCGCACCCCTGCTGCTGATTTGCAGAATTGCTCCCTGCCTAGGCTCTGTCCTTGAGCAAGGATGGTGCATTTGCACCTCCTCCAGAACGTCAGGGGCCACCATGGCCTGGCTGACTCCTGGCTGAGCACAGCAAGTCACGAGCCTTGTCCACTAGGCTCTGCCTAAAGGCAGGAGTGAGTTCTCCGGGCCTGTCACCTGCACTCTCCTCTCAGTGTACCGAGCAGCAGGGGCCTAAAGAGCTGCTCTCTACCACGGCTTCCCGGAACGCCGCTCCTTCCCCGCTCAGACACAGCGCTCTGCCCTGCCCGCAGGCCCCAAACCTGCCTCTGGTTTGGCAAGGGATTGGCGAGCCGCTGTCCGCACGTGCCCTGCCCTCGGCCCACACTGCTCCTTGCCTGTCCCCCGAGGACAGTGCCCACTTCTCCCGCAGGCCTGTCAAGGGAAGCCACCTCTCTCCCCACACCGCACGTGCTTTGGTCCATGTTCTCTCCAGGGCCCTTTGCTCTTCCTCTGGCCAAAGCCCCGCCCCTCGGAAGCACCTGTTGCCCAGCTACACGCCCCTCCCACCTCATCGGACTCTGACACCTGTCTCCTTCCTCCCCATCCCAAGTCCTTCCATCGTGCTGGGTGCTCATAGGATGACCTAGTCCACACCAGGGCCTCCCCATCCCCGACTGCCTTGTCTCCAATGGCTGCTCTCCTCACCTTGGCCACCAGGAGATCTTGTCATCACACCGGGGCTCCTCCGTCTCTGAACCCCTCCTTTGAGCACCCTGCCCTCTGACCGCGCCTCCTGGTTTCCAGGTTGTTACTGGGGCAGACACCGTGGCCACCCCTCCAGCTGCCATCTTCTTCTTCCTCCCTGGTCACGGAGCCCTGGTTTTGTTCAGGCATGCAGCAGAAACGGACTCAGGGAATGTGGGCTCCTCGCCTGATCCTTGCTCCCTTTGCCACTGGGACTTCTGAGGAGATCTGCTGGTGGCTTCTGGGAACAAGGCCTGCCGGGGTCCCGCCCCAGCGGAGTCCAGATTCCTGAGGGATGGACGGCGTCGGCGCAATGAGGGGAAAATAAAGGGGACGTGAGACTTGGGTTGGTGTTAGCAAGTCCGACTTTACTGTGCACAAGTGTCGTTTATATATTTTTCAGGATTAGTACAGAAACAGTTCTACAAATATTCTCAGAGAGATAAGGAAGTAAAGAACGAGCACAAGAATATTTATTAGCATTCTATTCTGTAGAGCATAAGGTTAATGGTAGTCTTCTCCGCAATTAGCTAGTGTTTGTTGTCTCTAAGCTAAAGGAGATAGGTACCTAGGCGTCTGCTGTGATTCATGGTAAAGTTAAATCAAAGAGAGAAGGTCCAGGCCTCCGGACAGGACAGCAGTCCGTCTGGTTACATCCTGGTGGAGCCATCCCTGCCTCCCTCAATCATTTACGCCATTAGTGTAGACGGTTAATGGGAACAAAAGGTGACTCCAGGGTGTCTTATCCCCAGGGCTATCTGCATTCTCAGCGGGCAGTTAAACATCTTTACCTTTTCGCGCCCTTTAGGGGGTGGAAGCATTCCTTTGTCTTTTAGATTGTAGAGCTAACAGTCCCTTAAGCACACTGCCGGAGAAAGTATCATTTTGTTAGCAAAGTAAAGGGCTGAAAAGCTAAGCTAAAGTATATATCTTCAAGAATGAAAAACAGAAATAAGTATAGACAAACTTGCTAGAAAGCATGCATATAATTCAGAAAATATGAAGGGTGTCGGCCAGCCATTCTTCACCGAGGGGCATCCCTGCACCCCTCGGCCCTTCTACTCATCAATTATTTATTATTTATTGCTTTTAGGAGAAAACTTCTATAACATTTTAACAGAAAGCAGAAGGTCAAGAATAATATATAGATACTTCTTGATCATCCAATTAACCAGCAAACTTAGAAGGACGATGCATATATATATTTAGACAAAGAACTGGAGGGAGAAGGAAACATTAACCAGATGGAGGCCATAAACCTAATTCGACATCTTATCTGGGCAGGATTCCTTTCTGCTTGTCTCAAATGGGACTGTGTGCTCCTCCGTTAATTAACTGAAAAATATCTTGAAAGTTACCTGCAGGTGGTCACATTCTCTTACCATATCTAATTTTCCTGGGAGGTAGTGCCTCCCAAGCAGCCACCCAAAGGAGTGAAAACTGGAGGTTGAGAAAGGAAAAGGAATGAAGGGCAATTAGAAGCAGCACAGATTTCAGAACTGTGTGAGGGGCTGGCCGGTTATTCTTCACCAAGGGGCGACCCTGCACCCCTCGGCGTTAATCGACTGGACCCTGTCAAACAGCCGATCAAATGATGTAGCCATGGCTCCCAGCAAAGGCCAAAGCCAACCCTCAGGGTACATTCCTGCAAATTAGGAAGAGATGCTGTTCCTCAAGACCCAGTAGTGGCATCTGCAGGAAAACTGTCCTGAGAACTTTATCGAGGCACAATGACTTTAACATGAATGGTATCCCCCGGAGCTATCAGTGCATAAACTGTACAACTGTAAATGATGTAAGTATATGATGACCTTAGCTAGGAAGGACTTTCCTCGCTGATTGAAAAAGAAGACACCTAGCTGTGGAAACCCACCCTCCCCATCTCCTTTCAGGACTTAGACATTGTTGTGTGAGGATGTGATGCCTGGAGCTGCAGCAGCCATTGTGCAATAAGGAGGACAAAGTGAAGAGGATCATAGAAGACCTTTGACCTCACTGAGTGGCTGGCAGGGTTGCCCCACTGCACACCTCCAGGGAGTGCTGCTTACATCATAGCCTATGTGAATGGTATTTCAAATCCCTGGCTGCTGAAATGACTCAGATCCACGTGCCTCTAGAATTATGGGAGATACAAAGCCATATTGTTTAAGCCATATTTAGTCAGTATCTGCCTCCATGACCACAAGTAATGGATACCTGTCATTCGTTTTAGCCATTCAACATCTGTATCCCTTTTTTATGTTTGGGGAATTCATCACTTATGCATCTGGATGGGTGGCAAGACTATCAACCCCTGTTTAAGTTGAAAATACTAGATGCTTTTGCAGCTAGAGTACTGTCATATGACCTAGGACCCCTCAATCCCAGGCATGGGCATCTCGATACATCTTGTACTTTCCTTGCCCCAGCTCTGGAATTAACTGTTTCTCCAAGCACTTCTAGTTCCTTCTAGTGGAAAAGGGTATTTAGAAGCCAAGATCTGAGAACTAGGTGTGCTCATTACTATTGGGGTGTCACTGCTTCTAGCCCCTCCCAATGGACAGAACTAGGGAAGATCTGTAAGTACATACATAAATTTATGTAGAGATCTATACCTATGGTCACACACACACACAAAATCATAAGTTTGCACAGATACCTCCAATTTCAAACCAATACCATGGTGTGCTGGTTCGTTCTAGTGCTCTTCCTCTTCATATTTCTCTTCCTCTGCCGACAGCCCCTCTCCTGCATGGAAACCTTTTTCCCTGCTCATGCTGTGACTCCCTATGCCAGTCTGCCCCGTGCCTGTGCACTCTCCTCGCCTCTCAGGCTGTCACCTAGCAGGACTGGCCTCCTCTGGATGCCCTCACCATGCTGCTCAGGCTCTGACAAGTTGCACCGAGTTGTCCCCGTGTGGATGCTCTCCTCTCCCCAGTTGGGCTCTGACACCCCATGGAACCACAGAGCAGTAGAGGAAGACCTCGCTGGTGACATAAAGTTTGAGCAGGCTTCAGCTCGCCTCTCCCCAGCTGGGCTGGCAGTGCCTACAGCTCGGGAGAGGCTGAAGCTGCAGCTGATTTCTTTATTTGCTGCCCCCAGGTTCTTTGTTCTCTTGTTGGTGCGTCCACGTGGCCGTGCCCCACACACCCAAGTGACCTCCAATGCCCCTAATGGGGCCCTCCAGGCTCTTCCCACACACCCAGCCACACCCCTTCCCCACTGCCCTCTGTCTTCTCCCCACAGCCTTCCTGCCTGCTTTTTCATGGACCCCCAGGGGCCCGGGCAGCATCTAACTCACAGCCAGCCTTTCTAGAATATCCCGAGCTTAACTAGGTCCTCATACATGCGTAATGCTTCAACGAGCTTGTGCATCAGTGGGGGTGAGGCTTCCTACAAAGAACGCGTACTTGCTGAAAGGGACTGGATATACAGGAGAGAAAGAAAAGTAGCGTGGTGAGCCACGTAAATACCTGGCCTTCAAATGCTTTCAGAAAAAACAAAACTCCGTGAGAAGTACTGAAACAAAACATTATTGAAGACGCAGGCATCACAAGCCAGCCAATGCAAGTGAAGGTCATAGAATTTCTGAGATCTTTTGGAAGAGAACACAAAATTTCAGATTTCACAGCAAGAGGCGTCTGGGCACGACTGGCTCATCCATGACAGACTAATGACTTTCTGAGCTACTGAGAGAAGCCAATCCAAACCTTCTAGCTAACTGCGAGGCTGCATAAATTCCACTGGTAGGTAATTCAATTAGGGGAAATGCATGAGTTCAAATGAATAGGAAATACAAACTCCTGAGTGCCTCTAAATTAGACTTTCGTCACAAGCACCAGTTAAGACAATGCTCTGAGTAACGCCGAGGACCAAAACCGGTTCACAAGACTCTTAAGACTCCGAATGTGAAGGAGGCTTAGAATCCAGCCCTGGGATACTGACGAAATGAAATGCAACCCCATGGATGAATATAATCTCTGGTCAGCTAATCAAGGGGAAAAATACATGTATATACTATATACACACCATATGTGTATAGCAAGTAAAGTATAGATATGTGGGCATATGTGTGTGTATTCAGCTTCTTCGCCCCAAAACCATGTTTCTAAGTCAGTGAAGTAGTTTATAATGAACAGTTTCTTGAATCAAGATTCATAATATCCCAAAGAGGGGATGCTCTAGCCAGGCCCTGGAATTACAAGAACATGGAGCAACTAACCTGCAGTGTACATAAACACGAAGGAGATGTAAACCTGGCGGTCTTAAGCCACTAAGACTCTGGGGTGAACTCCTCACAGTAGTTTAACTTAGTCTGGCTGACTGATAGAGAAAGATACCACGCCCTGACCCCAGGACCCTAAGCCTAGCTGGCCCTCCCCACCCCTCGGCTCCAGCTCAGGCACTCGGTCCCCCTCGGTACTTCTGCAGCGCCATCTTCTCGCCTTCACTCGAGCTCCCACCAATCCACACACGGCACGCAGTATGAGTAACGTTCCCCAGCTACAAATGGGTCCCTGCCATTCCCCAGCGCATCAGAGTCTCCGTGGCTCAGCATGTCTCTGTTTCCACTGAAGAGCCCAGAAAGGCAGGCGCATGAACAAGGATGCTAGAGTCCAAAGCACAGCCAGAAACAGCCTCTGTAAACACGACTTTTCTTTGCGCCAGGAGACTTTATTATAAAAATGCCTATTTTACACATTAATCCAAAATATGTATCTCCACTTGTCATTACAAACACGTGTTTGTTCTTGTCCAACTACACCGAGCAGTTCTGGAGATGGCCCCAGGCCCGTGCTGTGGCTTTGAGTCTCCATTAGCGCTCAGTAAGGACACTCGGGGTGAAGAACCTCCCGGAAGAGAGGCTTACAAAGAGGAGCGAGCTCCTTGTGAAGATCTCCTCCCTCTTCCAGCACCTCCGCACTCTGCAGTCCAGCGCCCTGGCCGTCTCCCCAGTGCTGGAGCTCAGCAGGCTTCTGCTCCAGTTGTCCCTGAGCCTCTGAGCTCTTTGCTCATTCCTACTTCCAGTTGTGCCCAGCTTTCAAGGGCAAGCCAAATCATTTGCTCTGACCAGCTTTCCCAGACTCCCCCTGCAGTGCTGGGGGGAGTCTCCCACAAAACAACGCTCCCACAAGACACTCAAGCTCAAGTGCTGCGGTGGCTTCTTTCCATTTCTGTCCCACCTCTTCCCAATCCATGTCTCACCCGTATGTCCCTAGTGCCTTGGACCGCGTATGAAGCTCACTATACCCCCAGAGTGACTAAACATACTTCAGCTGCCGTCAGGCAGGGGCTTAGCCCAGAGGACGGGCTGACGTTTGTTTCTGGTAAGACGGGGGCATTCTGGCATCTTATCCCCAGAGCACCTTCCATAGGTAGCTCTCCCTCGCAGTTCAAGGCTTGCACAGAGCCTCAAACTACAGCAGCTCATTCCCACCTGGTGATGGCGACACCCAAGGAAGGACAGACATTTTAAGAGAAATTTACTCATGATTCTTTTATTAACACACACAGGGGCTTTGGGCATTCGAACAAAAAATTTATTTTAAAAAAGGTTTTTTAGGTCTTTGTTTTTCAAAGCAAATGAATACTTAGAACACGTCTGACTTTGGTCTCAAGTCCCTGTCGGGTCTGCCACCCCAATGAAGGAGAGGGGACTTGACGCGGCCTGATGATGCCCCTTCCTTCCCCGGCCTCTCACGGCTCTTTGCAGATCGTCTCCCTGATGCGATACTCTGAAGCCCTGTATGCATGAGGGGATGACAAGAGTAAAGCACACTCCGCCACTCTCCATTTAAACTTCTCTGTCATTTAGGATCCGCTAGGTTGTCTAAAAAACTCACCTGACAGATTGCAAAATGAACAGCAGACAATATAGGCAACAAAACATAACTCTCCTCCTGTGTGTCACAGATGACTCAAGTTCCAAATGGATGCACGACCATCTTCCCTGTGCAGCTGTCTGCTAGTTCTTCGCAGTCTTATGCAAGGCGGTCTTGTTCCCACACTCTCCCCCAGCCACATCCAAGCAGTGCCTTCCACTGCACCTCTGACGCTGGAGGATTCCAACCCCAAGGCTTCACGTGCCTCACACTTCCAGAAAACAACCAGGTCCCGGGGTAACTGCGAAATGAAGACCATGCCCAACATTTCAAAAACCCAGCAGAGTAACAAGAACAAATGTGGCCACTGAAACAACCTTTGATGAAGGCCCATTTCCCTTACGAGAGTATTTCTCAAACAAAAGTCATTTTTCAGGAACCAAATACATTTAACAATCTAAACCCCTATCAAGGTCATCACACACTGACCTTAAGGCAGACTGTTAGGTGGGGATAAAAAACATACAAACAGAGTAGAGAAAACGAGAGCTGCTTCCGTTTCCTGGAGGGGTCAGCCCATCCTCACTAGTTGAGCAGAGGCCACCAGCTGTGAACCTAAAGCACAAGTGCAAGAAATTTACCATCAAGACATTGAGTCCCAAGACTGCCGCGTCCTGATGTTTAAAAGAAAAAGTTAACCGCCCACAAGAAGGCCACTTCCTTCAGACAGGGTCCTGACACACCTGCGTTCAAGAAAAACCTGGAAATTACTAGAAAAGGCCCAGAGCTTCACACTTTTCTGTTCCCTTTCCCTGTGTTCTCACCCTCCCCTATTTTGCTCTATGGCCTCGGTTTTCTTTGGTTTCCCCATCCTCCGCAGTGCCTAGACAGGTCTACCTCCCGCAACTGTCTTGTTCAATTGACTTTCACGTTTCACAAAAACAAACCCCAAGTTATTTTAAGTTTTCTCTAACTACGAGTGGGGACAGGTGGGGCCATAAAAAACAGTATCTACTAACCCCCATCCAAACAAGCACGCGTTCATTTTCCTCTCGACCCCAACTTTCCGCCCACTGCCGAAGTCTGGACGCAGGAGGATCGGGGCTGCACTCCTGAGACGTCACTATCACCCAGGAAGCCGTTCGATCACGCTCGTGGGGCGCCCGCCGCCTCACCGCCGCCGCTCCTCACGACGACTCGCTCCGCTCTATCCGCCGCACCAGCTCCACCAGCATCTCGGCCATCTTCGCCACCTCCCGGGCCTTCTCCTCGGCCCGCTCGCCCCGCCTGGCCGCCCGGCCCTCGCCGCCGTCGCCCGCGCTCTGCAGGTGGTTCAGCGCGCTCTCCTCCGAGGCCTCCACCTGCGTCTTGATCTGGATGAGCATATTGTCCATCTCCCACAGCTTGCTGCGGTTCCGCAGGGGCGCCCGGCCGCGCTGCCGGCTCAGCGCCGCGATGTCCTCGCGCATCTCGTGGATGACGGGCAGCAGGAACTGCTCGAAGTCCTCCTCGGGCTCCAGCACCTCCACTTGCTCCGGGGCGTCCGCCTCGTCCGGGTCCACGGGCCGCATGCCCCCGGCCCCCGCTTCAGCCCGCACCTCCCGGGGACGACTGATCACGCCTACTGCGGAGTCGAAGCGACCCGCTCCCTTGTCAGTACTATTCCTGAATTATCTTTAAAACTGTTTCCCTCTACGCCTTTTCGCTTCACAACTGCTGTGGGAAGAAAAGCAAACAGCGGAGCAACGAACAACACCGACTCAAGAGCCAACCCGCGCGTGTTTACGGCCTTTTCACGGCAGGCCGGGCTCCTTTACGGTCACGCCTCCGGCAAGACCGAGGCGCGGGCGCGCGCACGCAAAGGGGCCTCGGCCTCGGCCGCGCGCACGCCCTCACCCGCTTCCCGCGCCCCGCCCCGCCCCCTTCTCTCATATGCCTTTGAGGGATAGAAGCGGTTTTCTCGCCAGCTCCGCGAAAGCTTACAGGCCTTTTACTTTTTTTTTTTTTTTTTTTTTTAAGTAAAAGCGATTCTCTCTCCCTCCTATTTGAATACGACAGGCTACTGTTCAAGCGTGCACTGCTCTAAGTGCTTGGGTTAACTTGTATCAATACACAGTGAACCTATGAGATAGATGAAGAACTGACTAAAGGCGGTGCTTGTGGTCAGAATTTGAACCTGAGCGATTTGGGTCCACAGTCCCTGCTCTTTACTACCGCACATGCTCCCTCTCCTGCGATAGGCCCTCGAGTCAAGCACCGCGGATGCCCAGGGCCCTTCCCTCGTACTCCGCACCCCTCACTCCTGTACTTTCATTCGGGGGGGATTTCTCTCTCCTACCTTGGGTCGTTCTGGTCAGAAGTTTCTTGATCTCTTCACTGGGCTGTAAGTAAACCAAGGTGAAGGGCCACTTTTGATTGGGCTCTGTTGCTGCCGAGACCAGCTAGGCAGCCAGCCGAAGGGGCGGACGGAATTAATAGACAGAACGCAATCTATATTATTCAATGGGACAGGGGACCATCAGCCTCAAGGACTGAGGTGAGGTCCCTTGGATCGCCACATATTTATTTTCGGGTAAAGAATCTCAAGCATGCACAATAGCAGGAACTCATGGCTGCAGGGACATGCAAGCCAAAGTCCAAAGGTTCTGTTGTTCACCCCCAGAACCACACCAGCCCATCTCCAGTCATTCACTTGGGGAGCATCTTAAGGACAATCAGCAAGGTATGCAGGCGGTGTTCCATTCCTGCAAGGGCCCGGCCTTCCTAAGCCCCTTACCTTTATGCCTGATAACATACTCCCCTCCAGCCTGAGATTCCACAGCACAATCAATCTGCTATAATGATTATGAGAATCAGCAGATCACATATCTCCCAGTCACCCATTTGGAATTTATCTTCCCTACGCTTAAAGCCTAGCAAGAATGCTGCTATGATCTCCTGCAGCACTCTGTCCCCAGCCTCTCCTGGCAGTCTGGCTTCTAGCAGTGTGACCGGGAACCAGGCAAGGAAAGAGTTACTGAGAATCTGATCAATAACAAACGGGCTGTCAAACGTTTTCCAGATAAGGAGAAACTAAATGTTCTGTTTTTCCGAAGGTGATGTTCCCGTTTTTGCAGATGTTGCCATCTTACAATGAAAAGTACAGGGTTGCAGCAAGACCCTTGCAAATTGCTCCAGAGCCAAGTGTCCAAAAGTTGCCATGGACCCGTTACATAATGACCTGTTCATGTTCCTTGAACTCATTGTGTAATAGTTCCTTGAACTCGTTGTGTAATGGCCTGCCCACCTGCTGCACATGTGCCGATTGAGCACAGTTGTTACACAATTGTAACATATCCTCCGTGCTCTTGTGCATAACGTCTCCTGCAACACTAAGTTCCCGGAGACGCTTCTTTGGGAGCTGTACTCGGTGTTCTCTATTGCCTGCGCAAGCAATAAAACTTTTCTTCATTTCCTTCAGCCCCAGTTGTGCTTTTCAGCTCCGTACTCACCAAGAGACGAGCCCCTTGAGTTCAGTTACAGTAGGACTTTAGGGAATGTTTTAGAGGCGAGGCCGTCTTCCCTAAAATATAAGCACGTCTACCAGACTGGAAGCTCCTTGGGGGCAGGTTCTGGTCTTGGTCATCTCTATGTCTCCACCACCTACCGTGCCTGAAAAATAGCAGGGGCCCAGTAAATGTTGCTTTAATATTCATTTAACAAAATTTTTTGCACTAAATTTTCTAATAATCCAATATTGAATTCAAACAATGCCCAACTCTTGGCCCATTTTCCTATGAGAGCACCAATAGTGTGTCATTGTGGAATGGATGGAGCCTACTTCTAGGCTTGGTCTGTCAGTGCCACACTAGCAGCAGTTTGGAGGGATCCTGCTTACACAAGTGCCACACATCAGAGCTTCAGTGTTCCAGTCTGACAAAGACCAGTGGTCCATGCCTGAATATCTGTCACAGGGAAGAGTGAGTGAGATAGAAGAGTGAAGCATAAGTGAGATGATACGGATGAAAGTGTTTTGCAAATGCCAAAGTGCCAGTAGACATAAGTGGTGATAGTATTATAATTATTACCAGACAGTATATGGAGGTATTTGATGCCAAAGATTTTGGAGTCAGACAAATCCAGAATTAGGTCCTAGCTCCTCCAATTAGTTGCTCTGTGGCCTTGGACAAGATGGTTAACCTGAACACGTGACTCTGGGTCTCAATTTCCATCTGTTACCCAAGGGTTGGCATTGGACATATGATCCCTAATGATCAGAATATGATCCATATGGTCCATAATAATCATATGACACGGTTTACCCAAGATTTTACATCTCATGTCTTGATGTGATTATTGTGTCCCCTTTCACTCTCAAAACTTTCCTGGTTTAATAAATTGGACTTTATTAAAATTATCAACTTCTATTCATCAAAACTCACCAATAAGAGAGGGAGAAGGCAAGCCACAGTGTGGGAGACGATATTTTCAACAGATATATCTGACAGAGAACTCATATTCAAACTATTGAGAACTTCGATAGATTAATAAAAGACAAATAACTTAAAAATGGGCAAAAGACTTGAGCTGGCACTTCACAAAAGGCGATAGCCAAGTGGCCATTAACTATATTAAAAGATGCTCAACTTCATGATTCAACAGGGAAATGCAAATTAAAACCACAATGATAGCACTACACATCCACTAGAATGGCTAAAATGTAAAATACTGACAATACCAAGTGCTGAAGAAGACGTAGAACATCTGGAACTCTCATACATTCTTTTTTTTTTTTTTTTTGAGGAAGATTAGCCCTGAGCTAACTACTGCCAGTCCTCCTCTTTTTTGCTGAGGAAGCCTGGCCCTGAGCTAACATCCGTGCCCATCTTCCTCTACTTTACATGTGGGACGCCTGCCACAGCATGGCGTGCCAAGTGGTGCCATGTCCGCACCCAGGATTCGAACCGGTGAACCCCGGGCGAGAAGCAGAACGTGCGAACCTAACTGCTGCGCCACCGGGCCAGCCCAAAATCTGTGCTTCTTTTTTTTTTTTTTTTTTTTTTATGAGGAAGAGTTCCCTTGAGCTAACATCTGTTGACAATCTTCCCCTGTTTTGTATGTGTGATGCTGCCACAGCCTGGCTTGACAAATGGTGTGTAGATCTGCACCCGGGATCTGAACCTGTGAACTCCGGGCTACTGAAGCAGAGTGTGTGAACTTAACCACTATGCCAGGGGGCTTGGACATGTTCTAATCTTGATCTGGATGAAGGTTACACGGCTATACGGACATGTGAAAAACAACGAACGTGTACACTTACCATGTATGCACTTTCTTGTACTTCAGTTACACCCTCGGATTTTAAAAAGGGTTGAGTCACGGCGCGCGCGCGCGCGCCAGTGCGTGACTGTGACCGTTCCGGAGGCAGATCGGTGCGCGTGCGCGTACGTGGGCGCGCGGAGACCGGAAGCAGGGGCGGGTGTGCGTCCATGAGCGTGTGGAAGCCGGAAGCGGGGGCGTGCGTGCTGTGCGTGCGCGTGCGCGCGCGCGCGAGGGGCCGGAAGCGGGGCTGGTATCCCGGCGGCCGCGGGCCATGGAGGGTCGGGACTGCGGGCCGCCGAGCGAGGAGCCGGCGGAGGAGGCCGAGTTCCAGGGCGCCGGCTGGAGCGGGGACAGCGGCACCGTGTCCCAGAGCCACAGCAGCGCCTCGGGGCCGTGGGAGGACGAGGGCCCGGAGCTGGGCGCGCCGGGCCGCGACCTGCCGCTGCTGCGCCGCGCCGCCGCGGGCTACGCCGCCTGCCTGCTGCCCGGAGCCGGGGCGCGGCCCGAGGTCGAGGCCCTGGACGCGAGCCTGGAGGACCTGCTCACCCGGGTGGACGAGTTCGTGGGCATGCTGGACATGCTGCGCGGCGACTCCTCCCACGTGGTCAGCGAGGGCGTGCCTCGCATTCACGCGAAGGCCACCGAGATGCGGCAGGTGTACAGCAAGATCGACAGACTCGAGGCCTTCGTCAGGATGATCGGCGCCAGCGTGGCCAGGATGGAGGAGCAGGTGGCCAGGGCGGAGGCCGAGCTGGGCGCTTTCCCCAGTACGTTCAGGAAACTGCTGCACACGATTAACGTGCCCTCCTTCTTCCACAAGGCGCCCTCCAGCAGGCCCCAGCACACCGGCTACGAACCCCCCGTCCTGTTTCGGACCGAGGACCACTTTCCCTGCTGCAGCGAGAGACCTCAGGTCTGAGTCTGCCGGACGACGCTGCGAGAGGACGCTGAGATTATATCGAGTGTTAATAAATCACTTGAAAATCCTGTCACTAGACAGACGTGATGCTGGAGTATGGAATTTTAAAGTTTCTTTTTTGCACACTCTTTGTCACTACTTGCATTATTTCACGTAGGATGCGTGATTTTCTGTCTCTTCCAGTTCTAACCTGGAAGCTGCTTGCGGGGGTGGGAATCGGGGAGGCAAAATGAATGAACCTAACTGTGCGCTGTGGCAGAACTGTTATTTTTATGGCTTTTACAGGTCAATTACCTTTTCAAGCTTTATATATTTCTATACTCTTAAGAAAAACTACTGAGCCCTTCAAGCGTTGTTACTATTCTGTCCTAATAGTGATTCAGTTTTCTATTGTTTATTTTTAGGGTAGAAGGAAAATTCTTTAACATCATATTAAACTTTCCATATCATCGATTGTAAACCAAAGGCAGTTATACATCTGAGAAAATGTATTGGTTTATTGCAACTAATTCTGAAGCTGTATTTGAAAGTACGAGCTCACAATCTTAATTTGTCCATAGCAAACATATCTATGTATATATGGGTGCCAACATTTGGTTTAAATTTTAAGGATTAATAAAAAATTTAAATTTTATTGGAAAAGTTTTCCTTCTGTAAAGGACTTCACAGACACGCATGCGTCACTTAACGACAGGGCTGTGTTCTGAGAGATTCGGCGTCAGGCAGTTTCGTCATTGTGGGAACATGGGTGGACTTAGACGAACTTAGTACAGCTTACTATGCCCTGAGCTCTGTGCTGCTAATCTTAGGAGACCACTGTGATGTCTGTGGTCTGTCATTGACCAAAATGTCCTTATGCAGTGCGTGACTGTGTTTCCTTTTTTGTTTGTTTGAAAATAGACATGTTGCTCACGTGGTTTTAGGAGTGGCATAAAGAAAAGTGGACTGGGAGCGCCTCCTCTAGAAGGTAACGTGAAGAGCCGACCATACCTGCTCTTGCGCAGCATTGTGTTTCTCCCTCAAAGCGAAGAGTTCAGTCACTTGTGTGAGGATTTTGTTCTTTCACTCTGACGATGTGGACCGCGGAAAGCTCCCTTGTAGATACAACACGCTTGATCTTGATTTTGACGTTTCATGAGGTGGTCCTCCTCGATAGCAGACCTCAAATAAGCACACAGCCTAGGGTGCCTTGGGGTCGTTTATAGATAGATCTTTGAGATTGATAGAGTGGGCCTATTCTGACTTCACTGTGTATTAGGAAAAGTCTGTAATCTTGCCCTGTGCTTTCCTGGACCTTACACGTCACACGTTGACGTTTTTTGTTTATTGATGGCAAATTAAGGAACTCCTGAATTTAGAAGCTGGAAGAACAAGTAAGCTACAGTGAATATCTGGCAGCTGCTGGGCACTGCTGTACGTGGTTCGTATGTCCCTGTGACGTGGCCTCGGTCACTGACGTGAGAATAGCTTCCTTATGGAACATCTGTGTTGCTAAAATGGTTTTTTAACTTGTGGTTAATATTAAAAAGTAGGTAGTAATTAGGACATTATGAAAAATTAGAATAATTTTAAAGCTGAAATTTAATATCTGTTAATAGAAGTCCTAAATCCCAGAAAGCCTAATTAGCAAGTGTGCTATAAAGTAAAACTTTCTTTATTAGGTATATGTAATGTTTAGATGTTTACTTCTGTTATGTACAAAAAAGCAAATTGGATTGATAAAATTAAAAGTATAATAACCAGTAAAAGAATGAAGTTCAGCTTAACAATTTTTAAAGCTAATCATTTATAATTTCCTGGCAATACATTAAAAAAACATCCTGGTTTAGATGACAACTTACCTGAATATATCTGCAGCTGATCACTAATGGACCTTGCGTTCTGAAATTCCCTTGGTCACTCGGTGTTTTTCCTGAGGTTTCTAGGTAGGAGTTAGTGCAGGGCCTTGTTGGAATGGGGACTCGGTGCTGGTTTGCACAGTACGAGACAGGTACTAATGAAGGTCATTTGTCTGTCTCGAGAATTGGGGTTGGGAGAGCCAGGCACACCCCTGCTCTCTGGCAGTGCCCCCTTCAGACCTCCTGGCTCCCTCCTCTCCCACCCCTGACCAGCTGGAAGTTAGAGGGCCCTTCTGGCTCTTGGAAAATTGGTCCTTCCACCTCTTCATAAGTCAATAACAAGTTGGGAGGGCCCCCCCCCCTCCCGGAGCTGAAGGGGGAAGCACAGTTGTCATCCTGGGTGATCCCTGCAGACCATCTCTGCTGCTGGGGTCTGGAGCTCCCCCACTTTCTAGAAGAATCAACAAGGATGAGGATGGGGTTTAATAAAGCTTGAGAGGGGCGCCCCACCAATCACACTGGAGTCACTTAGCTTGTTCTTCATTCCCACACCCAAGAGCACAATAACCACTTAGAGTTTTCAGGAGTCCGTAGGACATCGCCTTAGTCCAGGGGTGGCCTCGGGCATCCAGCAGTCAGTTTATACACACACAATAGTATCAAGTACTATTAAGCTAGTAAGCACCTTCTGGCTGCTTTCTCCCCAAGCTAGAACTTTGAGGAATGTGGGTCTTGGCTGTGTGTGAACAGGTGGGTCCATCATAGACTTAAGAGTGCGGGTCCTGGAGTCAGACAGCCTGGTGTGAACCTGCTAACTGTATGATCTAGGACAGGGGTCAGCAAAGTCCCTGAAGGGCCAGACAGTAAATAGAACGCAGGCCGTGTGGTCTCACAACTGCTCCGCCCTTATAGTGCAAAAGCAGCCGCAGACGATATGTAAACAGATGGGCAGGCTGTGTGCAAATAAAACTTTATTTGTAAAAACAGGTATTTCTTGAGACACAAGAGACATCCTGAGAGGGAAAAAAAGTAATAATGGTCTGGAATTTACAGGTTAAAACTAGCTTGGCTAAACAGCCGTCAGAAGGGGCAGCGTGGGAAGGTTAAAAGCATTGGTTCCCAAGGATTTTTTCCTGCTGCTGAAAGTGAGTAAGGAGGAAGACGGGCTCAGGATGGCAGACCAGGAGTCCGGGTCACCAGCTCTCTTTGGACATGAGACACAAGTCATAAGCAAGCGGAGCCCAGCTTGGTCGTATTTGCCTCATCGCCCCCACTTTTTTTCCAGAAACTTCGCCCCATGGAGTCTTTCACAGCAGTAGCTTCTAAAGACATGGACTTAGAGTGATCTGCTGTTAGTGGTAAGAGCTAACATCCAATTCACCAGTATGACTGCAGGCGCCCCCCAGTAAAACCCCCTCTGTCCAGTCCACCGCTGCCCCATCTTTCTCCCTCCCCTCTCCAAGCCCCTCTCCACACAGTACACAGCAGCCGAAAGGCTCTTTAAAGATCATAAATCAGAGGCTGGCTGGGTGGCATAGTGGTTAAGGCCACACTCTCTGCTTCAGTGGCCTGGGGTTTGCGGGCCCAGATCCGGGGCATGGACCTACACACCGCTCATTAAGCCAAGCTGTGGCAGCATCCCACATAAAAAAGAGGAAGTTTGGCACAGATGTTAGCTCAGTCTTCAGCAAAAAAATACCACACCAAAAAACATAAACCAGATATATTGGGCTTTGCCAAAAACCCTCATTAGCTTCTCATTACATTAGAATAAAATCCAAATGCAGTCCTATGGCCTGCCAGGCCCTACAGGATCTGGCTTCTGCCCCCTCACTGACCTTGGCTTGGGCCTCTCTCCCCTTGCTCACAACCCCTCCAGCTTCGCCTTGATCCTGGAAGATGCCCGGCGTGCTCCCTTCACAACGATCAGCTCAGTTGTGTCTGAGCTGTCATCTGATTACTGTCTGCCTCCCCCGCCTCCAGGCGAGCATGGGCTCTGTCCCTCTCACTCCATCTCGGCTGTTTTCTCCGCAGGTAACCTGTGCCCGGCACACCCGGGTATCTGTTGAATGAATGACTGTCAGACTGGAGGAGTGAGTGAACGACTAGACGAAAACTAAGCACCCCATAAGGAATAGGAGCCAGACAGGTCAATACAGTAATTTAACCAAATGTTTGCTGAGAAATCAAGCACCGCGGGAGATCTGAGGACACAAAGAAAAATAAGATGCGGTTCTTCTCCTAAGAGCTCGACAGGCCGCTGGGAGAGAAGGTCAGACGCCAACTTAGGCCAACACCAGTTTCAGGAACTGGACTTCTTAAATCCTTACAAGCATTCCTGCGGGCTCCGAGAAGGTCTTGTTTTCAGTCGTGCCTCGGCGATGTGATAGAGAACGTAGCACTCCCTTTCTAAAGAGGCTTCTTTCACCTGCCGAAAGGCTAAAAATCATTTGTTAAAAAATATTTTCCCAAGTGACCTAAATCGTTCGTGCCAGTAATAGAGAAGGAAATGCATTTCTTCTAGAATCAGAGACTCTTCTTTATGATCTTCATTCTCCGAGGGGAAGGGTGAGTCTGTGGTCACAAGGCGAGCAGGAGGAAAGGAATCTTGAGGTCCCCAAGGCCCCTCCTGTGGGAGTGGGCGCATCCGCATGGCCTCAGGAACAGCTCTGCCCCAGCAGGGGCCGCTGCGGGAGCAGGAAAGGCCGCCTGAAAGCAGCCGGTCCAGCCCAGCCTCAGGAACTAAAACACACCAGTACCCGGCCATCGCTAGCCCTGGGTGCTGGAGATTGGAGCCACCAGGCCCTGTCCACCCCCGAGGGGCTCACAGTGTGAGGACCACAGCTGTTCCCCAAGGCACAGCTGGCTGCTCTTCTGGCACGGGGCATGGGAGGGGAGGAAGGAGGGATGGGAGTGCCCAGCCTGACCGGACGGTAGACAAGGGCCATGTCACTCGCTCTGTTTGCTGTCCTCCTGACTTCCCACCACGCGGAATGAGCATGCTCCTTTCTTTATTTGCCTGTTGTTTTTTTCTGTCTCCCCCACTGGGCAAGGAGCATGGACTTGGCCATTTCGTGCACCGCAGAATCCATGGCACCTGGCACAACACCTGGCACAGAGCAAGCACTCCAGCCTATCTGCTGAATGAATGACAGGGGACACGAGGATGAGCAGGCAAGTCAATAATGAGGACCAGGGAGGGCGGAAATGGCGAGAGCTGTATCCTACAGGCTTCCGTGATGTTAATTCAGCTCCTTGGCCTGGTGAAACCAGAAAACCTATTTTAGTGTTTTCTCAGGGAAAAAAGAAAGGCAGCCTCCTCTCCCTCAAAATATCTGTCACAATTTCCAGATTATGGAAACGCGTACTGGTAGACTTTCTCAATAGCATATTCTTCCTTGTGATACTATCAATTCAGATAAGAAACAGCAGGATGGGAGGTGTTTTGGGAGCAGGCTGTTAGTGATATGAGAATTATGAGGCGTTTGGAACGTGTTGAGTTTCAGGTGCCAGCCACTACTGTTCTGTAAGATTGTTCAGGAAGGCACGTAAGTTGGAAATGTAAGTATTCTTTTTTTACTGATTTTTTTTTTAGTTCAATCATTGTCTTTATTCTTTTTTAAAAAAAAATTTGTGGTAAAACACTCATAACATGAATTTACCATTTTTCAGTGTTGAGTTCAGTGGCATTAAGCACATTCACTTTGTTTTGCAACCGTCACCCACATCCATCTCCAGAACTTTTTTCATCGTCCCAAACTGAAACCCTGTCCCCATTAAACATGAACTCTGCCTTCCCCTCCCCCAGCCCCTGACCCCACCATTCTACTGTCTGTCTGTCTGCATTTGACTGCTCTGGGGACCTCATGTAAGTGGAATCACACAATATTTGTCTTTCTGTGACTGGCTTATTTCACTTGGCATAATGTCCTCAAGGTTCATCCATGCTACAGCATGTGACAGGATTTCATTCCTTTTCAAGGCTGAATAATATTCCATTGTGTGCGTATATGACAGTCTGTTGATCAGTTCATCTGCTGTTGGCACTTGGGTTGCTCCCACCTTCTGGCTGTTGTGAACCACACTGCTAGGAACACAGGGGTGTAAATATTTCTTTGAGACCCTCCTTTCCATTTTTTTTAGATATAAACCTGGAAGTGGAATTGCTGAATCATAAGGTAGTTCTATTGTCAACTTTTTGAGGAACTGCCATCCTGTTTTCCACAGTGGCTGCCCCATTTTCCATTCCCGCCAACAGTGCACAAGTGTTACAAGGTCTCCATATCTTTGCCAACACTTGTTATTCTGGGGGTTTTTTGATCATGGCCGTCCTAACGCGTGGGAGGTGGTAAGGAGGCAGAGGTTTTCCAGAGCAGATGATGACGATGATGGAGAAAATGCCGACAGCAATAACAACAACTGTAGCAGGCTCTCCATTTTCCAGCCTTCCTGCATCGTTATTGGGCTCTCCTGTCCACCCCGCCCCCCTAATCCCCCCAGGGGAAGGAGTGATTTATCTGGGTGCTGGGCACCAACTCGGGCACCCCGGTCCTGTTTCGTGGCTGGGTGGAGGTGCGGAATTATAGCCACTGCCCCCAGGCGGTTTCCTCCTCTCTGATGGCTTTGGCTTGGTGGGCATGTGGGCGGTGGTCCCTCCAGCTGGCCGCTGAGGTCTCCTCGGGAAACCCAGTCTCCCTGGCCGAGGGCAGGAGGCCCAAGTAGAAGCTCTATTGCCCACAGGGATAAGCCCATCTCCATCCCAGCACACAAGCAATGAACTCAGAGCACAGGAAAGAGTGCTGTGTATTGCCCCTCCAGCAACGGCTCACCTTTAGGTGATGCTCTTACCTATGCAGCGCCAAGCTGGACCCTTGCCTCACAGTGTGCACAGGTGAGCCCATCGAGGCTCAGAGGGATACGCAACCTGCCCAACCCACTCTGCCAGTGCGAGGCAGAGGTTGGGTGCAAACTCCGACTTCAGAGACAATAAAAATTTCAGAGACTCCAAAGAAACCAAAATAGGTGCTCTGGCACACTCAGGCTGCAGACAGGCATTGATTGACGCCTAAAGCCAAACATGCGGCCCTATGGGAGGCATGCCACCTAGAATCCTAATGATAAATTGCACACAGGCCACTGAAACTGGGAGCAGGGCCCTCCCAGTGTTTTTCGTTTCTTCTGCTTACTTCAGATTTAATTTGCTCTTCTTTTTCTAATTTCCCAAGGTAGAAGCTTAGATTATTGATTTTAGATCTTTCTTCTTTTCGAATAAATGCATTCAATGCTATAAATTTCCCTGTAAGAACTGCTTTTGCTGCACCCCACAAATTTTAATAAGTTGTATTTTCAGTTTCATTTAGCTCAAAATTTCTTGAAATTTGTTTTGAGATTTCTTCTTTGACTCATGTGTTATTTAGAAGAGTATTGTTTGATCTCCAAGAATTTTGGGATTTTCCAGCTATCTTTCTGTTACTGATTTCTGTTTTAATTACACTGTGGTCTGGGAGCATACATTGGATGATTTCTATTCTTTTAAATTTAAGATACATTTTACAGTCTATCTTGAATATGGTCTATCTCGGCAAATGTTCCATGTGAGCTTGAGAAAAATGTATATTCTGCTGTTTTTAGATGAAGTAGTCTTAGTGTTTTCTGGGATTTTTTTAAACTTTTTATTTTGAAGTAGTTTTATACTTCCATAGAAGTTGCAAAAATAGCTCAGGGAGCTCTCGAGTGCCCTTCACCCAGCACCACGCAACGGCAGCATCTTGCATAACCATCACGCAATGATCAAGACCAGGAAACTGACATTGGCACGATACTCCTAACTACACTACAGGCCTTATTCGGATTTCTGCTGTTTTTCCATGCACTCACTTTTTCTCTTCGTATACTGTTCTGTGAGTTTTATGGCACATACAGATTTGTGTAACTACCACCCAGATCAGGATACAGAACTGTTCTGTCATTCAAAGAAACTCCCTTGCACTATCCGCTTGGTGGTCGCCCCTCCCCACTCCAACCCCTGGCAACCGCTGATCTGCTCTCCATGGTCATATATTTTTAATTTCGAGTGTTATATAAACAGAACCACACAGCATGCAGTCTTTTGAGAGTGGCTTTGTTCACTCAGCATAATGCCCTTGAGGTCTGTCCAGGTCGTTGCACGTGTCAGGAGCTCGTTCCTTTGGTTCTCGGTATTGACTATCTTCCCTGCTAGGGAAGAGGCCTGGACTGCCTCCCTCCTTCCTCCTGGGCTCCTGGCTCTGTTCAGGCTGGATGCTCTGCTCCAGGCAGCGGGACCCTGGGCTCCGAGGCCCAACTTGCAGGCACCCTGGGCAGTGGTTCCCTTTGGCCTCAGTTTCCACATTCCACGGTCAGCATGAACTCAGTCTTATGCTGAGCCCTCTGCCCACATTCTCCTGCTCTGCCCTGCTAGGTGAGTACTGAGAGGCGATCCCCACTTTTCAGATGGGGAGCAGAAGCAAAGAGAAGATGTCATTTGCTTCTAATCTGGCCGTGAGCAGGGGTGCCCTAGATGCTCTGGAAAGCCACTCCAGCACACACACACTGACCACTACATCATCTCACTCCCCATGCCTGTGCTACCCGGTCCTGCTTCCAGGATGGTCCAGGATGGAGAAGGCAGGTGGCAGGAGGTGTCATCCATGCTGAGACATGAACCAAGAGAAGGAAGTGGCTGACTGTGATTGAGGGCACAGCAGCTAAGGCAGAAGGGGACAGCAAGTGCAAAGGCCCTGTGGTGGCAATAGGTTGGAGTGAAGACAGGGAAGGAAGGCCCTGGTGTCAGGTGTTAAGCATTCTATGTGTGGGGGTTCCACGTCCTGGCCATTCGTCCTGACTTCCGCTGGATTAATCTGGGGTGGTGAAGCGGAGCTCATACAGGACCCTAACATAAGGAGACAAAAAGCCACGCTCTTTCAGGTGGAGGTCTGTGCACACATGTGCATGTGTGTGCATGTGTGTGCATGCATGCGTGTGCATGTATTGAGACAGTTCACTAAATACTACAGCAGAGAGAAGCATGGGGGCTATGGGAGACCCCAGCCAGGGGTGAGGAGGGGGCGGCTGCATCTCTTGAGAAGGCAGGAGCAACAAATAAGAGGTGGGACGGTGAAGCCATTGAACCAGACCATGTGGGGTCAAAACCCAGCTCAACCACTTTCGGCTGTGTTGTCTTAGAAACATATTTGCTTTATCTGTTCCTCAGTTTCCCCATCTGTAAAATGATGGTGATCCTACTGAAAGGCTCACGTGAGGATTCAATGAGCTGTTCTAATGTGCTAACAGCAGCATCTGGCAGTCCCTATATTTACGGGAAGGGGGCGTTCGGGGTGGGGACTTCACCTGGTGAGGGGGGTGATGCAGCTGGAGCAGACAAAGCGAGCAAGAGGAGGCTGGGAGGCCTCCTTGAGAAGCTGGTGTGGACAGGACCCTGGGGGCCTGAGGCAGGAGGAGGAGAGACTGGGCTAATGCACGGGGCAGGTGACAAGCTTTTTTAGTGATGATTCATGACATTTACACTCGATCCCATGGATGGTGGCCTGGTGAGGGGAAGAGCAGGGCCTTGGGCATCGGCAGGCCTGGGTTCAGATCTGTATGTCTCTTCACCACTTCCCTTCGGTTTCCTACCTGGGGAACCGTGGACGCGTCCCCCCCACCCCAGCCTCAGTTTCTTCATGTGTGAAGTGGGTGCAACCAACCCCCGCCTCCCGGGGTTGCCGTGGGGACTCAGGGAGGTCAGGGGCATTTTGGGTCTGGCACACAGCCGACGCTCAACAAAGACGGGCGGCAGCAGGTGACAGCAGGTGTGAGCTGGGGATGGATCTGTGACTTTAGACAAATCACTCTAGGGTAGGTGGCATGGGGGTGGTTTGCAGGCCTGGAAGCTGGGCGACCAGGCAGGAGGCTCTGGAAACTGACTTTAGGGGAGCCATTTTACGAGTTGCAGCTGCGTCTCCAGAGGAACTGCCCGGCTGTCTTGAACCTTGAGCTGAGCCGAACCTTTGGATTGGGCCAAAAGGGCAACTGTTTACAAGCAATTGTGTGAGAGGTCAGCAGGAGAAGGGACACCCTGGTCACAAAGACTGAGGATGGTGGGCTTTCCGAAGATGGAATCAAGAGTCAATCAACGTTCAGCCGAGACTAGCTCTCCGCCTCCACCTCCAATGAGCGTTCTCTGTGATACGACCCCCCTCTTTCCCTTTAAAAGCCCCTGACTTTTACCCCCTAGCGGGACCCTATTTGGGTTTCTACCGAATCTGTGCTCCCCAAATTGCACCTTTCAAGACCCCCAAATAAACTTTTTGCTTCTCTTGTAGTTTATGCCTCTTATTTGCCAACAAGGCTGTGCTGCAGTCCAGGCGGGCGGGAGAGGGGGGTGCACCTAGAGACGCAGAGGAGGAAGAAGGGGCAGGACTTGAGGACCGGCCTCGTGGGGTGGGGGAGGGGAGGGGAGTCCAGGCTGAGCCAGGTCTCTAGTCTGGGCACTGGGAGAATGGAGCGCGGTCTTGGATATGGGCCAGCTGGGCCAGAGGGAGGCTGGCTCGGGGAGGCTGAGGGGCATTCAGACCGCAAGGAAGCTTCTGGACCTTTGGGAACTGGGACTCGACTGACCTCGGTCCTCACCTATCCTCTCTCCCTGAGCCCTTCTGAGCCAGCTGCAGAGCCGGGCCAGCATCCACCCCCCATCCTCCACGGGCCTCCTCTTTCATAAAATACACCACCAGTGAATTACTGGGAGACTGAGCTGAGAACGCAGAGGGCTACAACCAGGGCCATATTTTCTGTTGTTAGGTCTAAAAGATGTCACACAGCTCTGTCAGGCGGTCAATTCTCTGCATCTTACTCTCTTCCTCATCTTGCTGTGGGCCAATAGGCCCCTGGGGAAGCAGCCCTGGGTCAGGTCCACATGCGGTCCAGCTCCCCCCTACCACCATGTGACAGACAAAAAAACGGAAACTGAGAGTCAGGACGAGACTCGCTCGCTGCCATGCCCATCGTTACCCAAGGTTCCCACTCCAGCACTCTTCCCCGTCTCAGAGCATCCACTGAGGTTGATCTTTTCTTCTAGTCTTCGAATCTATTTCCTTCTAGTCTTAGAATTAGCTGAGACTTTAAAAAAACAACAAGCTCACTGCTTGGTGAAATTCATGGATAGGAGCTGGCAGACCCACATAGCTTTCCGACTGTCCTAGCCTTTGAGATGACTGAGGCCCAGAGAAGCCAAGAAAACTATCTAAGTTCACACAGCCTGTCAATGGTGGAAATGGAAGTAGGACCCAGGCAGGCTGGCTCCAGGTCTGCACTCTTAACCACGCCCCTGGACGGCCTAATCTATACACGCATTCTTTACTTCTTCATTCAACAAACATTGTTTGCAGTATGTAACATATGCCGGACACTGACCTGGGCATGGAGGACACAGACGTGAATAAGACCCAGTCCCGTCTTCAAGGGACAGCAGGAGTGAGAGACAGCTCAAGAGTCATCTAGGTGGTCACAAGAAGAAACATTGGCTTTCTATGTGAGATCCAGGGTTGGGGTGGGCAGTCAGGAATGGCTTCCTGGAGGAGGCGATGACTGGGCTGAACATTGCAGGATGAGTAGAAGTTTGCCAGAGAGAGATGGGTGGGGGAAGGGCACTCCAGACAGAGAACAGCATGTGCAAACACCCAGGGACAGAGAGAGCACGAATAATACAGCAGAGTCATCACTGTGCAATCAGCTTATAAAAATACAGTTTTACGTTTTTGAAAAGAAAAAAGCAGGCTAGCACAAGGTGGGTGTGAGGCACCTGCAGCTGGGTGTTGCTCTGACTCCCACAGGCCTGCAGAGGGTGGGTGTCTTGTCCAGCTGATGGTTGCCTTCAGGTAGCAGAAACCGGTGGGGCCTTGACAATTTGAGGCTGGTGGGTGGGGGGCACAGGGAGCAGGTGGGGCCCCAAGCCACTTCAATGACTGTGGCCCTCATCCTGGGGACCATGGGAGTCATTGGATGGCTTCCCTGAATAACTCAGAGAGGAGTTACAGCCAGTGGTCATCCGATAGCCCCATGGCCCCTCCGCAGGCAGCAGGTCCCGTCTGTCCACACAGCCCCCTTGTGACCACAGAGATACCTAAGGGCATCCTTGATGGGGGCTCACCAGAACGACGGAGAGAGACAACACAAATGTGCGTGATCGCACTCTGTGATCCCACCAGAATTTGCCAGTGTCCAAGAGTTTGCCCACGTGTCCCAGGAGGGGCAGGGCCAGCTGTCCCCTCCCCCCAGCCCCCCAATGCCAATGCAGGTTCACAGGCCTTGCCTTCCTGGACATCCCACCTCTGGTCACTAGTGGAAAGTGTGGTGCAGCTGGACTGGTGCCCCCGGAGCTGAGGGCCTTGAGTAAGTTGCTGCAACTCTCTGGGTCTCAGCTTCCTCATCTGGAGACTGTGATGGGGCTATGTGAGCTCAGCCAAGTGACAGAAATCTCCTGACTACCTGCTGGGGGCCGGCCCTGCGCTGGGCTCAGGGGGTGCTGTGTGCAGCAGACAATCCCACTTGCCCTCCTTACACCATGACTTGGACGTTTCTCCCACCAAGCAATGGCGGGCGTGTCTCTCCCCTTGGAGCCCAGCTCCACCCGCCTCCATCTTTGGGGATGCTCACCCTGGGGGACGCTGGCCACTGTGCTGTGAGGAAGCCCCAACCAGCCCACACGGCGATGAGGTCTCGGGGAGAGGAACTGAGGCCCCGGGTGGACAGCCGGCATCAACTGCCTGGCATGAACGAAGCTCCAGATGATTCCAGCTGAGGCCCCAGGGGCCGTGGGGCAGAGATGAGCCTGAATTCCTGACCCATGGAATCTGAGAGCTTAAATGGTTGTGGGGGGGCACGATTTGCTCCCTAAGCCAGAGTAACAAGACCACACACCCTTCCGTTGAGAGGAGAGCAGCTCTGGAGGGGCCAGACAGTCGTCTGTCTCCACTATGACCAGCGCTGGGCAGGGGACGCTCGGGGGCTGGGGGCCCAGAGAGGCGCCTTCACCAGCTTGGGTGTCAGGGCGGAGGCCTGCCCGAGTCCTGGAGCCTTGGGGTGAGGGGGGATCCTGCGGTGGAACAGTCAGGGGAAGGCTTCTTGCAGACAAACCACAGGCACAGGGGCAGGAGGCGTGCCCAGGACCTGTGTACTCAGAGAGCTTCCTCAGAGGGCCAAGTCCAAAGTCGGAGAGGCAGGAGGTGAGGGCCCAGAAGGGGCCGGTCCTGGGGCCTCGAAATCTGTCCCCAGGAAGGCCCCAACAAGGCAAAAGGCGGTTTGATTGAGAGACCCTTTGGGGCTCCCCTGGGGGACAGTGGGAGGGAGGGTCCAGTCAGAGGCAGGTGGACAGTGAAGAGGTCACAGCATCATGAACAGTAGTCTCCTTTCCCAGGCAGGTGGCCAGGAGGGCCAGCATACCCCCGAGCCTCTCTCCTGAACGCCCCCTCCCCCCGTACCCTCCCCCTGGGACTCTGCTCCTTTTCCTGCCCTCCAGCCTTCCAGGGCCTGACCCAGCTCCCCAAGGCCCTGAGCCCATGAAGGACATGCCCTAGCCTGCAGGGCACCCTGAACTGCCAGGGGGGTACTTTGGGGCCCGTTTTCCCAAAAGTAGCTGCCAGTAAGCTTGGCCAGCCTGCACAGCCAGCCCACCCTGCGTGTCCTGACCAGGTCAAGTTTCTGGACGTGTCCTGGAACAACCAGACCACACACACACACATCCCGTGGGGTGACATGCACAGGCACGGGGCTCAGGCACATCTGGACTCCATCCCTGTTCCATTATTTACCGGCTGTGAACACGGCCAAGTTGCTGATGCTCTCTGACCCTCAGTTTCCACATCTGTAGACGGGATTACTAGGGGCACCTACTTCACAGGATTGTGGGGGAGCCATTCAGCTCAGCTGAGGAGAGAGGCGCCTCACAGGCCACAGGCATTGTTCACTGGCCATCACCTTGCATTTACAACTTTTTTCTGTCCTGGGGGAGGGAGGAGGAGAGAAGGGGGATGAGGGGCGTGCGTGTGTGTGTGAATTCCCCCGTGTAGGACATACCGTGGACTATAAGGGTAGGCTTGCTGTGTCTGTACACACTGTGGCCCTGCTTCCAGCCCGCCACCTCTCACGAAGCCTCGAGAAGGCCACAGATGGATGGCCTGGCCTGTCCTCCGTTTCAGGCCGTGCCGGGCCTCCCTTAATAAAGACCTGTTTCTTCCTGGCTGCACTCTTGGCCTGGTGACCAGGGGCTCAGTGAGCTCCTCTGAGCTCCCGCCTGTCCGCCTGGACACACTCAGGCCTTCTGTTGGCCCGCGCATCCTGGGGGCGCTCACAATGCAGCCCTGTTCTCGCCCTGCCATCACCCGCCGCTCAGGCCTGGAGGCGGAGGCTGTGCCAGCCGCGGGGCCGCACGCTCTGCTGGTTTCCAGGAAGACGCAGGCACTGTGTGTGGCCGGAGACGGGGGCACCTCTTCATTGGCAGCCCCTTTGAATTAGGGGGGTGATTTGTTAAGAGCAAAACACGTGTTCAACAGGCAGAGCCGCTGCTCAGCTCCCTTGAGAGCAGGCTTCCCTCTGAGCCATGGACAGGCCGAGCCCACTCTGGCACTGGGCCTTTGCACGGACTGCTCCTCTGATCTTTGTGGGGAGGTCTCCTCCTCCTTCAAGCCTGAGCTTCAGTGGTTCCTCCTTGGACCGGGATCTGCCGCCACTGGCCGCTCTCCGTCTCACGGACCTGTTGATTTTCCCCATATGCAGCATTTATCTCGGAGATCCCAGAGCTGTCTGTCTCGTTCATGCCGGTTCCCCAGAGCCCAGCACAGCGCCTGCTCACAGAAGGCCCCAGTCAAGATTTGTCAGGTGAATGAATGAACGAACCAACACTTTATTAAGAAGTCAACCTATGAACCCATGAAGCCGCAGTTCAATGGGCCAACTACCAAATTAATGAGATCAGGGCACACAGGCAGGAATCATGCTACATTTTTTGAATCATCTGCTCTTCCCCACCGACCTCTAAGCTCTTTCAGGGCAGTGGAGGGGCCAGATTCCTCGCCAGGGTACCCGGAACCCACAAGCAGCCCGAGCCTGGCACACCCTGTTGCTCTGTGAATGTTGACTGAATGAACAAGCCAAGGCCCTTTGCATGACCTCTGGCCAATATTTGGGTGGCCCTGGCTTTGACCTATCTCAAGACCTTTGCCCCCGCTGTCCCCTGGGCTTGGAATTCTGCTGCACTCCGCCCCCTTCAAGTGAGGGTCCTCCTCCTTCGGGTCTCAGCTGGAACAGCCCCCTGTCAGGGTGGGCTGCCCTGGCCACATGCTCCTAGTGCTCCCCGGTCTTTCTGCCCAGCACCCGTGTAACTCCTTCCTAGACTCATGGAGGTCATGTTCGTATTTCTGCTACAGTGGAAGCGCCGTGGAGGCCAGGACCCGGCCTGTCTTGTTCACCCCTGCGTTCCCGGTTCTCAGCACAGGGCAAGGGTCATGGTATGTGCCCAGTGAACACTTCTCGCACACCAACAACCCAGGACACGGACTTTGTGCCCACTTTACAGCACAGGGCAAGGAGCCAAGGTCCAACACGCGCTGTGCTGAGGTCACAGAGTTTGTCCAAGATACAGGCACTGGAATCTCACCCTCCATTTGTTTGTTCAACAGGTTTTTATCCGGCGCCCACTGGATGCAGAGATGGAGCTGAAGCCGCCCTGCGAAGGAGAGAGGCAGTAAAAGCGACAGGTGCTTCCATGGAGGGGGCGCAGGGGCTCCTGGGGGAGGGCTGGTCAGGGAAGGCACCCCGGGGGAGGTGAAGTAATCCCTGGGTGGTGTCCCAAGAAAGGAACTGCCATCAGCAGGGAGCGGGAGCCATGGGAGCTGTGCACGTGCAGGACGGACCTCTGAGGGGACGTGGAGCTGGCCGCAAGCTCAGCAGGGTCTTTGCAAAGATGAGGTGGGGCCTGGATTTGCTCTGCATGGTCTCAAGAACCAGGGTGAGTGGTGGAAGCCCAGGAGGACCAATATCTTTTCAGTATAGGGGAACGTTTCCCAGGGCAGAGGCATGCAGGGGTGGAATGAACCCCCTGAGGGAGAAATGAGCTCTCTGTCCCTGGGGGCATGTAAGCTGGATACTGGAGCGGGATGAAGGGTTAGCCTAGACAGGAAGGCTGCAGAATCCCTTCTGTTGCAGAGAATCTCTGGGCCTGTAATTGAGAATTGTCTAATGCAGGCAGAGAAAGTATTTATCAGATAATATCAACACAATATTAACACAAGTATGCATAAAGATGACCATCGCAGTTTTTTTTAATAACACGAAAATCGCTGTCTCATAAATTCCAATGATAGAAAGTTATCCTGATGCAATCAATATGTGTGTTTTCAGACACTTGGCTCTCACAATGCCCACTGCACTCTTGTTTGTAACAGGAAAACTGGAAACAACCCGAAAGCTCATTTATATTTGATTTTGTGTCTCCCATGTAGACAGTGAGCTCCAAGAGG
This sequence comes from Equus asinus, assembly GCF_041296235.1. Lineage (NCBI taxonomy): Eukaryota > Metazoa > Chordata > Mammalia > Perissodactyla > Equidae > Equus > Equus asinus. The sequence continues at coordinate 157,079,754 of NC_091792.1, forward strand.
GTGGGCCTTGTCTGTCTCGTGTACAGCTCCATCAGTCAGATCTCGTGGGTGTGAGACATACCAGGCAACCTTTTTTTTTTTTAAGGTATAGCCCCATTGAGAGAGAGAAATGCAAGAAATGCATCAAAGTGTTAACAGAGACTGTTTCTGGTGACAGAAGTAAAGATCATTGTTTTCTTCTTTGTGTCGTACCATATTTTCCATACTGTCTACAAGAAACACGTATTATGTTTGTAATGTGAAAAAAATTTTAAGGAAAAATAGAATGACGTCAGGGTAAAAAAAAAAAAAAAAAAGGCTTCATTTGCTGAGCTCTGAGAATGGATTTTAAAGCCAAACTGAATCGTGTAAGACTTTATCTGCATGTCCCTAGTGACACCCTCTCGCCATCTGGCTGGGGTCACACAAGAACAATCCAACTCTTTTGGGTGGGGCAGAAAATAATTTCCAGTTTCGAAGTGGCCACCCCTAAAACCATCCCCTCCTCCCAAAGTGGCTTTTTTATAGGCTCCTTTGGGAGCAGACGTGACATTTATCTGGGCAAACAAGGCGTCGACGTTGCTGGGGTGGTCCGAAGCCACCGCTGCTCGAGGCCGATAACAACATACAGACGACTCCACCAGCGGAGTCTGCCTTTGAATTTGTCTCCCAGGACAAGCAAGCTCTCTTGCCGTTTAGGGAGAAACCAACCTGTTTTGAAAAGTTCAAGACTGTGAAATGGCCTTCTCCATTTCTTGGGGGCCAAAAGGATCCAGCCTCCACGTGGGACACTAGCCACCCGCTAGAAGTCACTTTTATCATCTTGGGAGGTACAGAGCTCTCTGCCACCGGAGGTGTGCAAGCCGAGGCTGGGCGGCCCTTGCCAGAGGCATCGTAGTGGGATTCAAGTGTCAGATTAGGGGCAGTGCTATGGGCTGAAGTGTGTCTCCTCAAATCCATATGTTGAAGCCCGAACCCCCGTAACCTCAGGACGTGACTGTATTCAAAGATGGGGTCTTTAAAGAAGTGACTAAGTTAAGATGAGGTCGTATGGGTGGGCCCTAGTCCAATATGTCTGGTGACTTCCCAGGGAGTCGGTGCACCGAGCTGGGGACAGCAGAGGCCTGCTCAGATTCCAGGGCTGGCAGCCCGGGCCTGGGTGACTCAGCCATTCCTGCAGCTGGGGGTGGGAGACACGGGAGCCCCGAGGGGAGCCTGAAGCTGAAGCTGGGCCCGGCCGGCCGTGGGAAGGCGGATGGGAGGAGCCCACCCAGCTGTCTCTGGGTTCTCACGTTTCTTTCAAAGCCTCCAGCCCACCGCCAGGAAGCAAGGTACACTCAGCCTGTTGGGAAAGTCGGGCATCCTTTCCTGCCAGCCACCTCCGCCTCAGAGAAGCATCAGTCATGGGGAAAAGCCGGAATGCTCAGAGCCAAAGATCAGCCCAACCAATGCCGATTCAAGTCCTTTGCCCATTTTTTAATCAGGTTGTTTGTTTTTTGTTGCTGTTGCGTTGGAGGGGTTCTTTAAATATTCTGGGTATTAATCTCTTATTAGATGTACAATTTGCAAATATTTTCTCCCATTCCATGAGTTGCCTTTTCACTCCATTGATAGTATTCTTTGATGCACGAAAGTTTTTAATTTTGACGAAGTCCAATTTATTTTTTTCTTTTATTGCCAGTGCTTTTGGCATCATATGCAAGAAATGATTGCCAAATTCAGTATAATGAAGTTTTCCCCCCAATGTTTTCTTCTAATCGTTTCATAATTTTAACTCTTATGTTTAGGTCCATTTTGAGGTGATTTTTATATATTGTGTTAGATAAGGGTCCAACTTCATTCTTTTGCATGTGGATATCCAGTTTTCCCAGCGCCATTTGTTAAAAAGACTGTCCTTTCCCCATTGAATGCTCTTGGCACTCTTGTTGAAAATCATTTGCCCATATATGCAAGGTTTTATTTCTGGGCTCTCTATTCTGCTCCATTGGTCCATATGTCTGCCTTGGAGATGACTGTGGCTTTGCAGGAAGTTTTGAAATCAGGAACTGTGAGAGCAACTTTGCTCTATTCAGGGTCCCTTGAAATTCTATATGAATCTTAGGATGGATTTTTCTATTTCTACAAAAAAAGTTATTGGGATTCTTACAGGGATTGCACTGAATCTGTAGACCACTTTGAATAGTATTGACAGCTTAACAATATGAAGATGAATGTTTTCTTTTCTAAATGACACTTAGTCATGCAGTTGCTGTGAAAAACAGTTTGGCAGTTCCTCAAAAAGTTAAACATGAAATTACCAGATGATCCAGCAATTCCACCCCTAGGCATATACCCCAAAGAACTGAAAGCAGGACTCAGCAGATACTACATACCAAGGTTCAGCGTTACACAATAACCGAATGACGGAAGCAACCCAAGCCCACATGGACAGAGGGAGGGATAAACAAAATATGGTATATCCATACAGTGGAATATTATTCAACCATAATAATGAACTTCTGACACACACCACAACGTGGATGCACTTTGCAAACATGATGCTAAGTGAAATAAGCCAGACACAAAAGGACAAACATCGTATGATTCCACTTGTTTGAGGTCCCTAGAATGGGCCAATTCATAGAGACAGAAAGTAGAATAAAGGTCACAAGTGGGGAGGGAGGAATGGGGAGTTCTTGTTCAATGGGCACGGAGTCTCTGTTTGGGAAGATGAAAAACAAGTTCTGGAAATAGACAATGATGATGGTTACACAACATCGTGAATATTCTTAATGCCACTGAATCATACACTTAAAAATCAAGTGGTAACTTTTATGTCACACAACATAAACATATATTTTACCACCATAAAAAATATTTTAAAAATGACATTTAGTTTCTAATTACGAAAGTAGCACATTTTCATAACAGACAACTTGGAAATACAGAAAAAAATGTTTTAAAACTACTGTGTGAGGAAGATTATTGAAATGCAGGGGGGGATGCCAAAGGAAGAGAGATATCAGATTTATAGGCAGCGGTCCAAATTGGCTGTGGTTTCCCCTGGGACATCGATGAACCGGCTTCCCTGAGGATTTCCCAGCATGCATGCTGAGTCTCTGCCGTCTGGGGGTTGTGCATCCACCTACCTGCAGGCGTGTAAGTGCATCCTCAGCTTCTGATCCACTCGGGTGCGCATTTCCTTCTGCCACCCCTGCATGAGCTTTTCTCTTTCCCCAGAAGGTTTGGTGGAGACGCCTGCGATCCTAAGACTGCATCTTGCAGACAGGAGGCCCTAGGGCTTGTCTGCTGCTTTGTTCTACTTATTTATTTACATATATCTGTTGAATAAAGTTGTACTTGACTTTCCAGTTATATGTCAGAAGAATGTTGATTTCTGGTCCTTTGCACACCTACAATATTATGAAGGCAAATTCTGCAAAATTACATTTATATACAAGCTTAATACTATTCTCACTCTTTTACCCAGTAAATCCATTTGTTGGAACCTATCCAGGGGAAACTTTTGACTTACAAAAAGATATTTCTAAGCATCATTAGAAATCCTGACCTGTCCTCAGGAGGGTACCAGCTGAGTGAATTATGATTCTCCACTTGACAGATGTATTTGCATACGACAGTCAGCAATGAGAGCTGTGTCAAAGCTGCATGATGACCCAAAGGATGGGAAAGATATGACAAGTGAAGAAGTCAATATACAAAATTATTCACACAACGTGTTTAAACTCTATTTGGATGTACCGCATTAAAATGTTTTCAAATATTTTTCACAGCTTGAAGAAATTCAGTCTATGATTTTAGGTGAAAAAGACTACGAAACTATGAAAATTGCTACACTATTGTGTATGATCCAATTATGAAACATATAATAGCTTAAAAAAAGAAAGACAGGAAGGAAATACACCAACATCGTAATAGTGATTGTCTGTAAGTTGTGATATAATGACTCACTTTTCTTTTCTCCCCCTTTTTCTTTATATTTTTACTACAGTGAAACTGTACAACTGTTATAATCAGAAAATAGTGTTTTTTAATCTTTTTTATGTTTGGGCAAATTGAAAGTTCATCAAAATGTGAATAAGTGCTTGTGTAGGGATGAGATGAGAGGTGATTCTTTCTTTCTTTTCCTGTTTTTAGAATTTTGATTTGCTTTATTATATTACTGTTGTAACACAGTCTATGTGCACGTAATTTTTAACACGTCGAATGGAGCCACTTTCCTTATCACCTTTCCGCCACCCCACCCCAAGCCCATTTGCAGATGACGGGGTCCTAAGCTTATCTGGGAACAACAGTGTGCAGTCAACTGTCCTTTCTTGTTCTTCTGAGTCGACACCGGGGAGCAAGGCACACACGCGAAATGGGCAGGTCTGACCCCCCCCTGACAGGGCGGTGACTCAGTTGATGGAATCTCGGGCCCTCCTCCGCCCCCTCCCCTGCACAGGGCCGCCCGGGCAGGGAGGATGGCACAAAGACCTATTTCCCCACAGGCTGGAACCGCCTTCTCCACCTAGACTCCGATTCCTGCAAACACAGCGGTGATGGAACCCTAAGGAAACGTGAAAGCGCCTGCCTTCTGCTCTCAATAACATCGCAGCTGATCAAGCTCTGCCAGCTCGCGGCCCCGTGGCTCCCGGACCGAGAGAGTAGGAAATTCAGAATTGCCAACTCGGTTTTCCCCACCAAGCACATTTTGTTTAAAATTTTCATCTAGAGTCACCATAATTTCTTAAAAGAAAAAACATTTTTTTTTTTTGAAGATTAGCCCTGAGCTAACATCTGCCACCAATCCTCCTCTTTTTGCTGAGGAAGATTGGCCCTGAGCAAACATCCGTGCCCGTCTTCCTCCACTTTATATGTGGGATGCCTACGACAGCATGGCGTGCCAAGCCATGCCATGTCCACACCCGGGATCCAAACCGGTCAACCCTGGGCTGTCAAAGCAGAATGTGCGCACTTAACCACTGCGCCACCGGGCTGGCCCCAGAAAAAACTTTTAAACACAGAAAGGAGTTAGTCTCAGAATAGGGAAAATAACCAGAGAGTTGTCAGTTCACACTGATGCTTCCAAATTTATTTTGTAAATAGCGTATTTGAAAAGTTTGTTTGAAACAACACAAATTATCTTCGGTGATGAATGGGTAAACCGAATGTGGTCCCTCCAGACGATGGAATATTATTCAGCCATGAAAAGGAATGAGGGACCAATACATACCACAATGTGGGGGAAGCTCAGAAACGTGATGCTAAGTGAAGGAGGCCAGACTCAAAAGGCCACCTATTGTACCATTCTGTTTATGTAAAATGTCCCAAATAGGCAAATCCATAGAAACAGAACGTAGACTGGTGGTTGTCAGGGGCTGGAAGGAGGGAGGAATGGAGAGAGACTGCTAGTGGGTACAGGTTTCTTTTGAGGGTGATAAAAATGTTCTGAAATTAGAGAGTGGTGATGGTTGCACGACATTGTGAATATACTAAAAACCACTAAATTGTATACTTTAAAATGACAACTTTTATGTTTTATGGATTATAGCTAATTAAAAAATACAGTTAAAAAACATAAATGTAGGAAAAAAATTTGTGAAAGTATGAAAATGACGGCCTTAAGTCGTCTTCACATCCCCTTGGCGAGGGGCTGTTTGCATCGGGAACCCTCCGTTGACTGTGTGTCACGAACTTTTCTGCTCCCGTGGATTTTGCAACTATTACAAATCCGTTTTCACAGAGCTGGGTTGACCGAAATGGAAGCAAAGAGAGCTCACTTATACGCTCAAGGCAGAATATTCTGAGCCGTCACTGGCTGAGGGATGCTGGGGTGGGGTCAACCCTGGCCCTTCACATCTGCCCTGGACCTGGGCGGAGGGCAGCGTGAGGTGGACCAGGCTGCCTTCTATGATGGTCGTCCATGTCTGGACATCTTCAGCATGGGGGGTGGGGCCGGCTCCCTTGGAGATGCCTGGGCTGCTGTCCTGTGAAGCCCCCTCCTGTCTCCCCCTCCCTCCGTTCCCTAACCCCTGCTCTGTTCACGATGCTGGTGGAGAGTGGATTTTTGGTGTTCAACATGAACTGGAAGCTCAGTGTCACACGAGGACCAATGGGGAGCAGCAGGATAGCACCGAGGCAGTGGGACCCATGACTTGGAAACCCCTGTGGGGATCTCCAAGGGCGGGGCCCCAGCCGCTGTCTGGGTTGGGGAATGAATGCAAGGTGGGCAGGATCAGCTCTGAAGTGGGGACTGTGGGGTCCCTGCAGGTAGAAGTCCACCTCTGCCAAAGCTCCAGGAGGTTCCAGGACAGTGCCAGGTGCTTCAGGGGAGTCTGCGGGCCCAGGGGACACACAGCCGCAGGGAGCAAGGGGTACACCTGCATGCCAGGGTCTGTTCTTGCCTCCCCAGCTACGGGGAACCCCTGGGTCATGCTGACCGTGTATGCACGCAGCTGAGCATGAATGAGGACACACGTGAAGTTGTGAGCACTGGTCAGTGACGTTGAGCGTGTGTGTGTGCAAGTGTGTTTGTGTGTGTGTGAAGGTGTGTCGGTGGGCACATGTGTGTTTGCCTGGGAGTGAGAGAGCATGTGTGGGTTGGCCACTGCTGGGAGAGGGGAGGAGGGAACTGTTGGTGGGCTGTGGGCGGCCTTCCCAAGCTGGCCGCGTCCCCCTCTCCAGACTGGGCCCGCCCAGGCCTCTGCATGCTTTGGCAGGGTGGCCAGGCCCAGGGGCCCTCCGTGTCCAGGCCACGGCTGCTCTGTCCAGGCTGCCTCCCACGAGACTTCCCCTCCCTGTCCTCCTGCCCTCACTGCCTCCCTCCTTCCCACCCTCCTGGACTCCACGTCTCTCTCATTCACCTCCCCTCTAGAGAGGGGCTGGCCCAGGCCCTGCCTGGCGCACAGGAGCACCGGCCTGCCCTCCCGGGTGCCTGTTTGAGCCAGGAGGCCTCTGGGAGGCCTTCTCTCCTCGTCTCTGACATGGCTCATTGTCACCCTGCTTTATGGGGCCTAAATGAGTGCATTCAGGCAGACAGAGCTGAACCAGGGCGTGGGGACAGACGTGATAATTAAAGAGGGTGCCAGTAGCCAGCATGGCTGGCACCAGGGGGCCTGGAGCACGAATGGAAAGGGAGCTGCCCGCTCCGGATCTCCACAGGCCTCCCTGCAGAGCCTGGGGGGCTCCAGAGAGCAGGGAGCCCCGACTGACAGCCCTGCAGGTGCACAGCCTCGCTGTCTGCTAAGCCTTGCCAGCCCCGCACAGCCCTGGGCACACCGCCGTCACGATCTCATTTCACAGATGGGAAGAGTGAGGTCAAGGGGAGTCAGTGGATGACCTGGAGTCACACAGCACAGAATGGGCTCCAACTGTCAGGACTTCTCCGCCCTTGGGCCGTGAAGGTGGGGAAGAGCCCTACTCACCTCCTGAGTGAGGAGAAGGCGTGGGAGGGGGGCCTGGCCCACCATGCCCGGGAGCCACTGGGGTCTGTCCACCATTCAGCCACCAAATGGCCCCTGACACTCCCATTGCCACACGAAGAGGCTCTGTCGGTAACTTCCCAGAGCCGAGCCCTCTCCCTGAGAAGAATCCCAGGTCTGACATAAAGACAATAAAATCTCCACCTCAACTTGTCCCCTCATTCATTCACTCCTGTCCACGCACTGGGACCCCACCAAGCCCCGGGCGTGCATTAGGCACTGGGAGCCAACAACAAACCTGGACTTAAGGAGCGGTGTGGGGGCCGATGGCGAGGCCGCAGGGCCCTCCAAGGCCCAGCCAAAGGCCACCTCCTCAGGAAAGCCTTGCCCGACCCGTCCCCAGCCCCCAACCCTCAGCCTGTGTTTCGGCCCCATTGCAGAGGAAGGTGGCTGTGGTTGTCTGTCTGTCTCTCTCTGCTGGCCCTCGGCTCACGCGGGCCAAGCATGGGGCCTGCCCACAGCAGCAGCTGGACAGTGTGTCTGCGTAAGGGGACACAACCCGGTTTAAGTGAAATGCCCCAGAAACGGCGAGGGGTCACGCACGGGTGGGGGGTTATGACAGGTAGCCCTTCGGGCAGGCCGGGGGCAGAGATGGGTGGGAGGGAGGGTCAGCCTGGGGCAGGGCCGGCCTCAGCAGGCCAGGGCAGCAGCCTGACCTTGGTCCAGCTTTGGAACTGCCCGAGCTGGGCCCTGCCCTCCTGGGCTGACCTTGGCCTTTCCCGGAGGCCGGCCATGCCCCCTGCAGAACCCAGGGACACACCTCCCTAGATGTTTACGCCCAGGACACTGAGGTTCTAGGAATCGATCTGCCCAGCTCCACGGCTTCCTAGAAGCAGAACCGGAATTCACTTCCGGGTCTATGTGGCTTCTCCCACGGAGTCGAGCAGTCTCCCCTGTGTCAGCACTAATAACAAAGTAATAATAATCGTGTAACAACAACGCTTCTCTGCAGATGAGCTTCCCTGGTTTCAATGCACCTTCTCCAACATTGTCTCCCTGGATGCTCTTGAGAGCTGTGAGGGAGGCATTCTTATCCCCATTTACAGATGGGGAAACTGAGGCTCAGAGTGGTTGCACGCCTTGCATGCCTTGGCCAGGTCCCGCTTTCTGCTAAGAGGCCATCCCGCCCAGAAGAGGCTGGGCCGAGTTCCTGGGCGGAGCTGTGTCAGGACAGCTGGGCGGGTTCAGGGCTCCGCCCCCCCTCCCCCACCCCGGCCAGGCATGACTGGCCTACAAACTCGCTGGGTGGGCTGGACATCAGGGCATCAGGGTGGGAGTGACAGCCCCAGGGAGGCGGAGGGGCCAGCCCAGTGGCTCACCCCTGCCCAGCCCACCCACCCTCCTCTGCTCAAGCTGCGTGCCCCAGCCGAGCTGGCGTGCAGCTGGCGTGCAACGCCGTCAGGATCCGTCCCGCTCTGACCTGTTTTCCTGGCAGCTGCTTTCAGGGGTGGGTCGGGCCAGCCCTGGGTGTCCTGCCAAAGCAGAGGTGGCCGTGCCGTCAGATGCAGCGTCCCCTGACCTCCTGCCTTTGCACACACGGCCCCTTCCACGCCTGAGAAGTCCTTCTCCTCTTGGTTTGTCGGATTCTGACCCAGCTGTCACAACCGTGCCAGAACGGCACCGCCTCCAGGAAGCTTCTGGACTGCCTGAGCCTGAATTCGTATGGCTGCTCTGCCCATGCTGCGTTGTCATTATGGGTTAAGCTATCTCTCTGGCAACTCTGACTGCAGCAGAAATCCCCAGCCCTGTCCACGGGGCCGTGACTCCCCTTTTCCTAGGTGAGGGGGGTCACTTTAAACCAGGACAAGTCGGGGCGTGGGGCCCCAGACTCAAGTGTGTGTCAAACAGAGGGAAAGGGAGCCACGGAGACCTCCAGTCAGGGTGAGGGGCTCCATGTCCACGCCAAGCCGGGGGAGAAGCCTGGCTGCCACCTCACCGCCCAGAATCCACCAGCCTCTGCCATGGTGGTTCAGGGCGCCCTGCAGCTCAGTTGACCCGCTAAGAAGTTCATTTTCTTTAACCTGCAATTAGCAGGCGTGCTGTGCACCAGGCACGGCTCTCTTACTCCTCACGGCAGCCATGCAAGGAGGGCACTCCTGTTGTACCCATTTTACAGGTGAGGACACTGGGGCACCGAGAGGTGAGGAAGCTTGTTCAAAGTCACACTGCTAGTAAGTGGCAGAACTGGGATTTGAACTCCGGCCATCCAGTGCCAGAGTCCAGGTACTCCTGCCTAGCTCCTTCAGAGAGGGCTCTTTGCTCATCACCGAGGACCGGCTCCCACTGGTAACCAGAACCCTGAGCGGGGAGGGCTGACGTGGAGCAAGAGCACTGGTACAGACTCTGACAGATCTCCAGGGACCACACTCCTCCTGGCTGTGTGGCTTTAGACAAGTTACTTAACCTCTCTGGGCCTCAGATGTCTCCATTCTAGAGTAGGGATAGTGCCAACACCATCCATTCAGCATGTACTTAGTGCCTTCTGTGTTCCAGGCCCTGTTCTAGAACCTAGGAACACAGCTGTGATCAGGACAGGCAATCTGCCTCACAGGGAGGTGGGGAGGACCACTGGACACAAGGGGTGGAAGTGCCTTGTACACTGCCACTAGGACAAACACCTTCTTCTAATCAGGGTTGGCTATTTGTAACGCTCCCCTGGGCTCCACTGATCGTGCCTGAGGGTGGTGAGGATTGGGGACGTGCACACCAGGGGTGAAGGGAGTTCCAGGAGGAAGGCAGTGCATGAGCAGAGGTGACGGGGCTGGGCAGGGTGGGCGGCACAGGGACAGCCCAGGGCCGAGGTGCCCCTGCTCCAGGTGCTGTGCTGGAGGCCCTGAGCTTGGAGTGTCCTCTCTGTCCTGGGGTGGCAATGGGGTGACAAATGGCAGTGTCAGGCCGGCAACCCCTGGGTACGTCCCTCAGTGCAGGAACGTTCTATCTGACAGCTTCAGCCTGAGCTCCCCGGCCTGTCAGCAGGTCAGACTCACCCGCCCAGCTGGGCCCAAAGCAGAAACAGCCGTGGGTCTGAGCTGGCGATGTCTGTCTTTTGTTTTTAGAAACACTTTATTTCTGAATATAAAAGTGGTACTTGTTTGTTGTCAAAATAAAGTTGGAAAAGCTAGAAAGACTCCAAACTTATATGAAAAATCACAGAGTCACCCCATGTGGCTCCCCAGGGACAAGCCTTATTGACATGTTGGTGAACAACCCTCTGGTGTTTTCTGTGTGCTTTTTGACACGTTGGGATCAAGCTGTACCTGGAATTTAACGTATAACATGCCATCATCCAAAATCCTGTCTACTGCTTCTTTCTGATTACAAAATTATTCTCTGCTCATTGCAAAAACAAACAGTAAACAATGACGGAAACGTAGAAAAGAGAAAGTCCAGGGGGGAAAGACAGTGCAAGTCCCCTCCTGTCTCTGGCCCAGATTCAACTCCCACTGGCATCACTGTGGATGGCTGTGTGAACAACCCCCATGAGTGTAGACCAGCAGAGGCATGAAGAGCATGGGCTTCGTGATGAGGTGCGCTGGGTTCACATCCTGTCTCCACAGGCATCTCGTGAGCTGGCGGCCCTGGACCGAGATTTTGTATAAAGTGGAATTGATCACAGCAGCACCTACCTCATGAAGGTACTGGAGGAATTAGCGAATGCATACAAAGCGTTGCCATAAAGCACTAAGAATAGCATACAGTAATTGCTCAATAAATGTTAGGTTGTGCAGTGACCACCCAGCAGAAACAACAGTGGAGAGCCCACCTTCTGCCAGGTAAGGGCGCTACATCTGTAACTCATTCGATCCTCCCAATCCCTCCGCGAAGTGGGTGCTTCCATTGTCCCCATTTTACAGACGTGAGAACTGAGGCTGAGAAAGGTTGAGTGTCACAGTGGCACAATAGCCAAAAGGTGGAAACAGCCCAAATGTCCACAGACAGAAGAATGGGCAAACACAACGTGGTCTAGTCATGTAATGGAATGTTATTCAGCCATCACGAGGAATGAAGTACTGAGACATGCTACAACATGGGTGAACTTCCAAGACATTCTGCTAAGTGAAAAAGCCAATCACAGAAGAGCACATGTTGTGTGATTCCATTTACATGAGATGGCCGGGATCGGTGAATCCACGGGGACAGAATGCAGATGAGTGGTTGCCAGGGGCTGGGGCAGGGGGAATGGGGAGCACCTGCTTAATGGGTATGGGGTCTCCTTTGGGGGTGATTGAAAATGTTTTGGAACTGGAGATGGCGGTTGCACAACATTGTGAATGTACTAAATGCCACTGAATTGTATATTTTAAAACTGTTAATTCTGTGTTATGCGAATTTCACCTCAGTTTTTAGAAAAAAGGAAAGAAAGGCAAGTGACTTGCCCAGGCTCGGGGTCACCCGGCCAGTGACACCCCAAGCAGCCGCGATGATTCCCCTGTTGTGCCCACCGCAGACCACAGTGCCGAGCTCTTTGTCCTTCAAGGTGTGCAGCCACCAGCATGACCCTGATTTCCAGGAGTGGAGTCAGGAGTCAAGGTTGCCACATGACACAGTTAGGGGCACAGCCTCCTCCTGCATGGGCACCTGGGTGGGCGGGAATGCAGGTCCCCCGCTTGAATCCTGAGAGACCGGTCTGAGCGGTTGTTCCCGGAGCCCCGCACCCGGAGGACGGCGCTGCCCTTTGGCCCGCACTTTTTGGCTGAGGTTGTGCTGTCGACACTCGCCTCCTGCCTGCCTGGGTTATATTTAATCCTGCTCTCTTCCAGAACCAGGGCTGGAGGACAGTGTGCCCTCCCTGTGGCCCCAGAGTCCCATGTGGTTAGTCATGGCACAGAAATGCCTCTGGTCACTGTGCGGCCTCAAAACCCTGCTGGCTTTCCTGAGCCTCAGTTCCCCCATCTGAACACAGACGTAACACAGCTCAACCTCAGGAGGTTTCAGTGGGAGCCAGGCATATTCTGACAAAGGCCACTGGAATGTGTCCTGCCCCCTAGTCCACGCCAGGCTTCCTTTGCAGTATCTTGAAAAATTGATTGCAGATGTAGAAATATGTCCAAGAGAGGTTGTTAAGTGAAAAGAGTGAGCACCATCGGTGAGCCTGCACCAAATAAACACTCAACAAGTGGGAGCTGTTATTATTATTTATTTGGGCTGGTATTGTTTTGCCCAGACAGATTTCCACGCACAGAGAACATTTCTGGAAGGCCACGTGAGGAACTGTGCACAGTCGTTAGTTCCTTCTGGGGACGAGGAGGGAAGGAGACCTCACCTAACACCTTCCTGGGCTCTTGAAAATTTTCCCCAGGAGCATGTATTACTTTTTGTAATAAAATGGTTTAAAATAAAATTATACTCTGAAATAAAATGTTAGTTCTTATAATCCTCTGAATTAACAGAAGAGGAAAATGGCACCCAGATGTCACCTCCTCCAAGAAGCCCTCCTGACGCCCAGGCACACTGCCTCTCGCAGCCACGGAGAGCACCCACTGCCTGTCACTCTCTGTTTCCTTGCCTGCCTCTCTCACGAAACCGGGAGCACCGGGAGGGAAGGACCTGTTGACCCATCCCTGAGTCCTCGGTGCCCAGCCTTGTGCAGGGACAGGCACAGGGCTGGGCGCAACTGAGTGAAGGAATGAAGCTCAGAGAGGTTAGGCCAGCTGCCTGAGATGACAGAGTAAGTAGTTTTTCAGGGTGAGGCCCAGGTCTCTGGGCTCCAACTCCACCGCCCCCACGACACCCTGACTTCTTGAGGATTTGCCTCACCTTCCAGGTGGCAAGAATGCAGCTCCAGCCCACTCCCCACGAATGTCCAGAAGAGGCCACCTGGGAACCGTCCAGACGGCCTCCATCCCCTGCGCAGCTGCTGTGGTATTTGGGGTTGGAGAGGAAAGGTTTCTCAGGGCTCGAGTGGCAGCTGGGGATGCCCCAGGCGTGGAAAATGCCAGACAGTGCTCCAAGCAGAGCCACCCAGAAAAACCACAAAAATAAGAGTGGTTTGTCCTGCGCTGTATCTTATCTGACGCTTCAAAATTGAGATTCCAGCCTTCTAAATTTAGGTACAAACTTTTCTGATGATGGCAGAGTCCTTCCAAGGCAAAGCGCAGTCACCACTGCCTAGACAGATTTGGAGCCCCAAGGTCCGGTAAAGCAGCTCTTAGGAACCACTTCTGCGGATGAGAAAACTGAGGCTCGGAGAAGTTCAGTGCCTTACCCAAGATCACAGAGTTGTAAGCAGAAGAGCGAAGTGTCACATCAACACTTTGGAGTCTAGAATAAGTCCATGTTCCCACCGGTGCCTCGTACACAACACGGCTGGGAGTCAGGCTACCTGGGTTTCCCGTCACTCCTCACTCACAGGCTGTTTGAGGATGAGGTACAGAAGGCACTGAGGCCAGTGCCCGGCACAGAGTAAGCAAGAGCTCAGCCATAATTACCATCAGTGGGGTGTGCCTGTCCTTCTGGGTTATCTTCCCAACATGTGCCCGCCTCCCCTTTGGAAAAAATCAACGTCTCACCCCGAAGAGTTAGGGCCAGGCTCCAACCTTGCCCAGAAGAGCGGGGCCTCCGTGAGCTCCGGTCCTCTCAGGGGCAGCACCTGGTCCGGCTGCAGCCCTTCACCCTGCACTGGCCAGCCAGCCGGCCCACCCAGAGGCCAACAGCGAGCCCGTGGTCCACCAGTAGTCAGAGTGCCAGGTGTGTCCAGAGTAGGCTGACTTCGGTCTCCACCCGCGCTTAGCAGATGTGTTCTCAGCTGACGCCCAACGGCAAGCACCGTCTCTGTGCTTAAAACGAAGGGGCAGAAAGCACAACCCTACATGAAGGGACTTCAGAAAAGTGAGCTCCTCCTGCTCTGATCTGCTTTTGAAGAGCTGTCCTTGGAGTCACGATCTCCAAGCTTTTTGCTCACGTGGCCCTTAAGAAAATTTGGGGAAGACCCCTGACTACTTCCTTGTAGTATATTTTTAAGTTGACACTCAATTTTTCATCCTAAATGTACACAGTTGCAAATAATGTAATTTGCAATGTATTGACAATATTGACATTTTAAAATAAAATTGTTATGTCACTCAAATATAAGGGATGAAATCTAAATTCCATACCATCTGATGCTCACTTTCATCTGCTTAAAACTTTGTGAACAAGCTCCTTGACAACTGAACAACCTTGCATTGTTTCTTTTCCTCAGTAACTTTATCTTTCCATTCTACTCCCCCTTGCATTTTATTCTAATTTAGTAGAATATATTTTTATGCTGAAAAGTACTGTGCTGTTATCCAATCATTACTTTCTCTCACAAAGATGCTTATATAAATGGAAATTAACTCCCTTTGAGTGCAAGGCTCTGTGGGTTTCAAAAACTTAAATTGGGTGGAGTTCTCCTTATCAAAATACTTGGTAAAAGTGTCTTATGTTGTACAGTTTGGTAAATAATTATCAAACATAAAAGTAAAATTTTACTAGAAATTTGTTAACTCCACATGTAGGCTTTGTTTTCTGAATTAGCTCACGGTGTCCACACGTGAATATCGCTTATAGCTAGAAAGACATGGTTCAAGGCAGGTTTTACTCCTCTTTTTTGTATCTAGAGATATAAGCATGGAAATAATTTATTCATATAAATACCTCGATGGGAAAGGAAGAACTCTTGCTAGAGACATGTCACTTAATTTTTTAAACTCCTTCAAAGATATGTGACCCAAGAAAAATGGAATAATGAGGATCCATCATCCAAGCTATTTTTTTAAAACTTTTTATTAAGATTATGACAGTTTACAACCTTGTGAAATTTCAGTTGTACGTTATTGTTAGTCATGTTGTAGGTGCACCACTTCACCCTTTGTGCCCTCCCCCCACCCCCCCTTTCCCCTGGTAACCACCGATCAGTTCTCTTTGTCTATATGTTAACTTCCACCTATGAGTGGAGTCATACAGAGTTTGTCTTTCTCTATCTGGCTTATTTCACTCAACATAATAACCTCAAGGTCCATCCATGTTATTGTGAATGGGACGATTTTATCCTTTTTTATGGCTGAGTAGTATTCCATTGTATATATACACCATATCTTCTTTATCCAATCATAAGTTGATGGGCACTTAGGTTGCTTCCACATCTTGGCTATTGTAAATAATGCTGCGATGAACATAGGGGTGCATGGACCTTTTGGAATTGCTAATCTCAAGTTCTTTGGATAGATACCCAGTAGTGGGATGGCTGGGTCATAAGGTACATCCAAGTTATTTCTACTGATCAATTAGTGGACAAGGTGGTTATGATCTTCTCAATTTGTTGATTTTTCTTTAATTTGTTGGAAACCACCTGGCTCACACAGGGATTTGTTACCCGGTTGTTAGAATCCTTTGCTTTCTTATTTCCTAGGGAAGGAAATGAGAAAAGAAGTGACCAACTCCCAAAAGGGAGCTGTTGATCATACTTGTCACTTTTTCATTTAAAGGCACCTTGTTTAACCTGACACACCTGACATACCTGACACACCTGACATACACAGAAAAAATAGGAAAATTAAAGGATTGTTAGTTTCAATACACCTTTTCCCAAATAGTTATTAAATGCTCCCATCATATGCTTTATGTACATTTTCAGCAAAATGTTAGAGCTATACTAAAGACAAACACAGGCTCAGAGTGAAGGGATGGAAGATGATGCTCCAAGCTAATGGCAAACAAAAGAAAGTAGGTGTCACAATACTTACATCAGACAAAGTAGACTCAAGATAAAACAGGTAAAGAGAGACAAAGAGAGGCAGTATATAATGATAAAAGGAACTCTCCACCAACAATACATTATGCTTATAAATATCTATGCACCCAACACAGGAGCACCAAAGCGACTATTAACAGACCTAAAAGGAGACATTAACAACACCACAATAATAGTAAGGGACTTTAACACTCCACTCACATCAATGGATAGATCATCCAGACAGAAAGTCAACAAGGAAACAGTGGATTTAAATGAAAAACTAGACCAGATGGGCTTAATAGATACATATAGAACACTCCATCCCAAAACAGCAGAATACACATTCTTCTCAAGTACATATGGAATATCCTCAAGGATAGACCATGTGTTGGGAAACAAGGCAAGCCTCAATAAATTAAAGAAGACCGAAATCATATCAAGCATCTTTTCTGACTATAATGCTGTGAAACTAGAAATCAACTACAAGAAAAAAGCTAGAAAAATGACAAATATGTGGAGACTAAACAACATGCTACTAAACAACCAATGGACCATTGAAGAAATTAAAGGAGAAATGAAAAAATATCTGAAGACAAATGACAATGAAAATACACCATACCGACTCATATGGGATGCAGCAAACATGCTCCAAAGAGGGAAATTCATAGCAATACAGGCTCACCTTAACAAACAAGAAAAATCTCAAATAAGCAATCTTAAACTACATCTAACAGAATTAGAAAAAGAAGAACAAACAAAGCCAAAAGTCAGCAGAAGGAGGGGAATAATAAAAATTAGAGCAGAAACAAATGAAATTGAAACAAACAAAAAAACAGTAGAAAGGATCAATGAAACAAAAAGCTGGTTCTTTGAGAAGATAAAGATAATTGACAAACCCTTAACCAGGCTCATTAGGAAAAAAAGAGAGAAGGCTCAAATAAATAAAATTAGAAATGAAAGAGGAGAAATTACATGGCTATCACAGAAGTACAAAGGATTATAAGAGAGTACTATGAAAAGCTACATGCCAACAAATCAGACAGTCTAGAAGAAACGGATAAATTCTTAGACTCCTACAATCTCCAAAACTGAATCAAGAAGAAATGGAGAATCTGAATAGGTCAACCACAAGTAAAGAGATTGAAACAGTAATCAAAAACCTCCCAAAAAATAAAAGTCCAGGACCAGATGGCTTCTCTGGAGAATTCTACCAAACATTCAAAGAAGACTTAATACCTATCCTTCTCAAACTCTTCCAAAAAATTGAGGAAGATGGAGCACTCCCTAACACATTCTGTGAAGCCAACATCACCCTGATACCAAAGCCAGACAAAGGCAGCACAAAGAAGGAAAATTACAGGCCAATATCGCTTATGAAGGTAGATTCAAAAATCTTCAACAAAATATTGGCAAACAGAATACAGCAATACATTAAAAAAGTCACACCATGATCAAGTGGGATTTACACCAGGGACACAGGGATGGTTCAACATCCGAAAATCAATCAATGTGATACACCACATTAACAAAATGAAGAATAAAAACCACATGATCATCTCAACAGATGCAGAGAAAGCATTTGGCAAGATCCAACATCCATTTATGATAAAAACTCTCAATAAAATGCGTATAGAAGAAAAGTACCTCAACACAATAAAGGCTGCATATGACAAACCCACAGCCAACACCATACTCAGTGGGGAAAAACTGAAAGCCATCCCTCTAAGAACAGGAACAAGACAAGGGTGCCCACTCTCACCACTCTTTTTTTTTTTTAAGTAATTTTAATCAGATTATAATGGTTTATAACATTGTGTAATTTCTGGTGTGCATTGTTTATCAGTTCCTGAATACACTCCGTCGTGCTCACCCCCAGTAGTCTAATTTTTATCCATCACCATACATATGTGCCTCTTTGTCCCTTTCACCCACCCCCCAACCCCCTTCCCCTCTGGCAAGCACTAATCTGTTCTCTTCATCCATGTATTTGTTATCTTCCACTTATGATTGAAATCATGCAATATTTGTCTTTCTGTGTCTGCTTATGTCACTTAACATCACACACTCCAGGTCCATCCATGTTGTTGCAAATGGGACCATTTTGTCTTTTTTTATGGCTGAGTAGTACTCCATTGCGTATATATACCACATCTTTATCTATTCACCTGTAGAAGGGCATCTGTGTTGTTTCTACATCCTGGCTATTGTGAATTGTGCTGCATGAACATAGGGCTGCATAAATGTCTTTGGATCATTGATTTCAAGTTGGATAAATACCCAGTAGTGGGATAGCTGAATTGTATGGTATTTTTATTTTTAATTTTTTGGGAAATCTCTATACTGTTCTCCATAGCGGCTGCACCAGTATGCATTCCCACCAGCAGTGTATGTGGGTTCCCTTTTTTCCACATTCTCTCCAACATTTGTTGTTTTTCGTCTCGTTAATTGTAGCCACTCTGACCAGTGTAAGATGGTATCTCATTGTAGTTTTGTTTTGCATTTCCCTGATAGTTAGCGATGTTGAGCATCTTT
Organism: Equus asinus; assembly: GCF_041296235.1. Taxonomy (NCBI): domain Eukaryota; kingdom Metazoa; phylum Chordata; class Mammalia; order Perissodactyla; family Equidae; genus Equus; species Equus asinus. The sequence continues at coordinate 157,098,423 of NC_091792.1, forward strand.
TCACATGTCTGTTGGCCATCTGTATAGCTTCATTGGAAAAACGTCTGTTCATATCCTCTGCTCCCTTTTTGATTGGTTTTTTGTTGTTGTTGTTGAGTTGTATGAGTTCTTCATATATTTTGGAGATCAACTCCTTGTCTGATAAAGGATTTGCAAACATTTTCTCTCAGTTGGTGGGTTGTCTTTCCATCTTGTTCATGGTTTCTTTGCTTTTCAGAAGCTTTTTAGTCTGATGTAGTCCCAGTGTTAACTTTTTCTTTTGTTTCCCTTGTCTGAGTAGACATGGTATTCAAAAAGATGTTGCTAAGACCAATATCAAAGAGTGTACTGCCTATATTTTCTTCTAGGAGTTTTATAGTTTCAGGTCTTACATTCAAATCTTTAATCCATTTTGAGTTAATTTTTGTGTATGGTGCAAGATAATGGTCTACTTTCATTCTTTTGCATGTGGCTGTTCGGTTTTCCTAACACTATTTATTGAAGAGACTGTCCTTTCTCCATTGTATGTTCTTGGCTCCTTTGTCAAAGATTAACTGTCCATGGATATGTGGTTTTATTTCTGAGCTTTCAGTTCTGATTTGTTGATCTGTTTGTTTTGGTGCCAGTACCATGTTGTTTTGGTTACTATAGTTTTGAGTATGTTTTGAAGTCAGGGATTGTGATACCTCCAGCTTTGTTCTTTTTTCTCAGGATTGTTTTGGCTATTCGGGGTCTCTTGTTGTTCCATATACATTTTTGAATTCTTTGTTCTATTTCTGTGAAGATTGTCGTTGGGATTCTGATTGGGATTGCATTGACTGTAGATTGCTTTGGGTAGTACGGACATTTTAACTATGTTTATTCCTCCACCCATGAGCATGGAATCTCTTTCCGTTTCTTTGTGTCTTCTTCAGTTTCTTTCAGTGATGTCATAGTTTCCAGTGCACAGGTCTTTCACCTCTTTGGTTAAGTTTATTCCTGGGTATTTTATTCTTTTTGCTGTGATTGTAAATGGGATTGTATTGTTGATTTCTCTTTCTGCTAGTTCATTGTTAGTGTATAGGAGTGCAACTGATTTTTTTAAAAATTGATTTTGTACCCTGAAACTTTGCTGTAGTTGTTGATTATTTCTAATAGTTTTCTCGTGCATTCTTTAGGGTTTTCTATATATAGAATCATGTCACCTGCAAATAGTGAAAGTTTCACTTCTTCCTTTCCAACTTGGATTCCTTTTATTTCTTTTTCTTGCCTAATTGCTCTGCCCAACACCTCCAGTCCTATGTTGAATAGGAGTCCACTCTCACCAACTCTTCATGGACAAGTCACGCTGATAAGATGTGCTGCCTCTGGTCTTTCTCATGATAAGCTTTTTGCTGCTCCCACGAGATTCTTGCTCTGATAGCAGAGGGCAAAGAGTCATGTGCCTTAAAAAACAAAAAAATCCTCACTCCTGCCCCGTGCTACAATATGTGTGAATTTAGAACATCCCAACATGAGCCCACATCCACGATTCCATCACCAGCTCTGCCCATTCTAGAAATGTGTAGGGACAAAGACGAGAAGGCCTATGTCTGCCTGGATTAGAGAGGCTCTGCCAACACCGTGGTCTGGACTCCAGTCCAGGATGGGTGAGAGCGAGCCTTTCCCTCACAGGGTGGGAGAGGCAGGTTGTGGGGAGGAGCATCGCCTTGAACTCTCACTAGGGGATGACCTGGAAATCAAGGTCCTTAAACTCTCTGCCCACGTGCCACTTGGAAAGCCTTTGCAGACCCCCAGAGTACACACACTCCTATGAGGTCCCTCTTAGAACTGGAGGGACCTCTGGGTCACTTGCCCAAGGGAAGTGGAGCCTTACCCAGAAACATCCTCAGCAGCAGAGGATCAGGAGTGGCAAAGGCCCCATGTCTCTCCCACAGGCTAAGACCTTTCTGCTACCCTCCAGACCCTCCTGGTGATTCCTCCTGGGATGTCTCCAGGCACCTAACACAGCACGCCCAACAGCCCGGGGGTCCCAACCTGCTCCTCCTCCCCAGCTCCTGTCTCAGGGAGGGCACCACCTTCCACCAGAAATCCAGACACTGACCTTTAATCAAAGGCCCCTGGCCGGGCTGAGACCCTCATCACAGCTCTCTGGGACCCAGACCCCCATCTTGTTCCTCCCACTTCATCCTCCTCCCAGATGCCAAGAGGCCTTTCCCAGCCTCATGGCTCCTCTGCTTAAAGTCCTTCAAGGCTCCCACTGCTCCAAGGGTCAAGTCATCCACTCAGGCTAAGCATTCAGAACCTGGACCCCCTACCGGCCCCAAGTCCCGGCCTCACACCGCACACTGGGCACACTCAAACCTCATCAACGTTCTCTGTACATGAGTGATTCCAACTCCACCCTCACTCTGCGTCTGTAAAATGGGCTGATAGTGCATCTGTGTATCCTAAGGCTGTTGTTAGAATTAAGTGAGATAAGTGCCCAGAGTGCTGGGAGAGAAGGAACTGTGCGGTCAGAGTTCCCACCCCACCCTCCAGCGGCTGACAGCTGTCCCCATTGTATCAACCCCTGTTTTGGGCCTTGAATGGTGGGCTTGCAAAAATATCCCACTGTCCCACTCCCACACTTAGACACACACACGCGCCCGGTTGGATCAGCAAAACCGTTCACTCCAGCCTGCAGCCCTGTCCTCCTGCCTCTGAGGGAACGTCATGTCACCAGCCTCCGAGGAGCAGCATCCCCCGGCAGGCCAAGGACAAAGACGGCTCTGTCCCCCAGCGCAGTGGTTACTCAGTGTCGCCGTGCGGCCCTGACCGCTCACCGTGCAGTCCTGCCCACTCACCTCCCTGTATGAGGGGTGGACTGAGGCCCAGGTTTGGGCAACCAACCCATGTTCCTGCCACAGAAATGCCCCGAGGGCCTTCAGAGGCTTCCCATCGCTGTGCGGGAGCCCTGGCCTGGCGGTCAGCAAGGAACGGGCAGGAGGGTTCCACTCACAGACTTGGGCAGCCCGTCCATCTGGAGCAGAGAAGCTCGAAGGCCTGAGTGCGGGGTGGGAGCAGCCAGCAGCTGGCAGCGGTGGGGGCCAGCTGGGCGGCCTGCCTTGGACAGGGGAGTGTGGGTGCCCGCGGGCTCCCCGACCACCACCATCACCACGGCCAGCACAGCCCATGGGGGAAGCACAGCCCCCATAACTTTTATCTGCATGGTTTCACTTTTACACTTATTTTAAATGTCAAATAGAAAAGTATATTTCCCATCATATTATCTGTATAAGTAGATTTAACACAGTACTGGCTCTGAGTAAGCACTCAGTAAATTTTAGATTTTTTTTGTCATCAATCTAATTATTTATAGCAGTGGCTTTAAAACACGGCCCCAAAATTCCTTGATACTTCTTGCACTGGGAGGTGGGGTCCGCGTGTCACTGCCTCTTGACTCTGGGTGGGTTTGTGACAGCTGCAATGACAATGTACCTTCCTCACCGGGTGCCGGCAAGGATTTAAAGGGTGCACACAGGGGAAGCATGTGGGCCAGTGCCAGGCTCGAGAAACCCCATGTTGGGGTGCCATGCCCCCACCTCCCCAGGCAGGGCCACCCCTGTGCTCCTCCACGCTCCTTGGTCCACACTCGACTTTTCTCTCTCCCCCACACAGTCCTTCCTCAGACACACGCATACACACACACCCTCTTTCTCCTACAATCAATTGTCCAACAATTTACCGAGCATGTCTAAGTGCTGGGGCAAGCTACACCTGGGAATGTGATGTGACCGCCACACACCCGGGCATGCCCTGCAGGCTGACCGCGTGCAGAGGTCACAGGCCTCTGAAGAAAAAATAATATGACCAGTGATTTTATCACGACTGTGCCGAGGGCTATAAGGGAAAGCTCTGGGCGAGGGGGGCGCACACAGCAGCAGGTGGCCTCCTGGAGAGAAAGCAGGTCAGCGTGCTGCGCAGAAGCAGGGAGCACGGCTGGCGCAGGAAAAGAGGAGACGATGGGGATATGCACGCCCTGCTCGTGGGAGCCGGACCTGAAGGACACACTTGGTGGAAAATGTTCCCTTAGCTAATCAACCCCAGCCACAGCCCCTCGATTCCACAATTAAAGCAGAAAAAGGGCCAGCCCGCATCCGCGTATCTGAAGGTCAAAACAGGCAACTCCGTGGGGATAGGAAGCAGCCAGGGCTGCTTTTGGAGGTGGGACGTGGAGGAACATTCGAGGGATGGGAATGCTCTATGTCTTGACTCGAGTGATGGTTACAGGAGTGTACACACGTGGTGAAACTCATCAAATGCTTAAGATCTGTGCATGTGACTCTGAACTTACTCCTAAGGAAAGAGAGAGAAGAAGGGAGGGAGGGACGGATGGAAGGAAGGGAGAGAAAAAGGCAAAGAGGAGACAACACGAGAGGCAGTGTCAGGAAACAAATGAAGGAGGCAGCCTGGTGACCTCAGCCGGGTTGTTGAACCTTCCGAACCCCAGTTTCTCCATCTGTAAAACTGAATCCTCACCTGCCCCAGCGGGCTCTGTGGTCCCAGAAGTCTGCGCACAGTGCCTGGAGCTCAGGGACGTGCTGGGCCCTGCTGGTCCCCTCCCCCATGCCCCTCTGGACCTCAGCATCCGCCCCCATGAACAGGGATGAGCGGCTGATGACAGCTTAGAGAGCCCCCTGTGGGCCCTAAAAGGATCTCTGCCCAAGGCTGGCCCCGCCTTGTTGCCTTGTCGCCTGCCTTGGCCATGTCAGTCGTTAGGACATTCCCTTCTGCTTGCTTTCTAAAGCACACGTTACAGTGTAGAGCTGTCTGCAGCCCGGTTGTGTTCACTTCTGTCTCACCTGGGGACCACGCCGCCAGCAGCCCCTCTGTCGAGGGATCGTGCCCAGCGCGTCCACCTCGAGCTCTCAGAGCCCTCTGGTTGCTTCCACCTGCAGGGGGAGGACTCACAGGGGCAGCGACAACAACTGGAAGATGATGAACAGACCTCTCTCAACTGTCACTAATCACTAGACGCTGGGAGCACGCACAGCCCCGGAGAGCACCGCACGCAACACTGTTCCCTCCGCGTGCCTTGGTCTTCGCCTGATGTCAGGCCCCAGTCAGGGCACAGATGACACACCGAGTGACCACGACATGACTTTCACCTCAGAACAAGAATCAGGTCTGCGGGCTGGAAGACGGGCACAAAGGAGGTAGAGGCCTGGGGAGACGTCAGATGGGGTGGTAGGAGCCGGATGGTAAAGGGCTTGCAGGTCGTAGCAAGAAGTCTGAGTTCTGTTGCAGACAACATGGAGGGCCCAGGAGATTGTTAAATGAGGCAGCGAGAGAGCAGTGGGGAAAAGGCAGGGGAGCAGGGACTGCTGCCTTCCCACTCTCTAGTCCTCTCTTCTTCCTTCCCAAAGAAACTGATTTTATTCAGGGCAGAAATGTGTGCCATCAAAGACCACATTTCCCAGCCTCCCTTGCAGCCAGGTGTGGTGTGTACCAAGTCCTGACCAGTGAGGCATAGGAGAAGTTGGTGAGGGGCTTTGCAGAAAGCTCATTAAAAAGGGGATGGAGAGCTGGTGAAAGCTTATTTTGCCCGTCTCCTCTTCCTCCTGCTTTACACCTGAGATGAAGACATGATGGTTGGGGCTCCAGCAGTTATTTTGGACCATGAGGTAACCTGCAGGTTAGAGGCCAGGACACTGGATGACAGAACAAAGAGATACGTTAGTTGTTTCTGATCCCCAGCCAGTGGTCAGTAGTCCAAGGCTGTCCAGTAGACTGGTGGCTTAACCCTCTATCTGCCCCAAGCAGAAATACATTCGTCTTTTCACATCTTATTCAGAATTCTTGATGCCCACCCCCTAATGCCTATCCCCCCACATCCTCCTCATCTCTGTCAAGGTACCACTGTCCCCCTGTTTCTTAGGCTAGAAATGTGGTGTCATCCTCCATCCCTGTCTTTCTCATCTACAAGCCCCATTAGCAGTACCTCCACATATATCTCTAATCCAACCACTTCTGTTCATTTCCGTCATGGTCAGTCTGGTCACTGTCCCCTCCCACCTGGGATGCAGCCAGTCTCTTAGCTGCTCTCCCTGCTTCCACGCCCCTCCCAGTAGCCTCAGTCATGTTTTAAAAATATAGATCAGATCTGCCTCCACCCTGTAGCTTCCCACTGAGCTTAGAAAAGAATCTGCACTCCTTACCTTGACCTCCAAGCCCTCCCCCCACACCCTCAGCCCCACCACCCTCCCCCAGTTTTCAGATGAGGAAACTGAGGCGTGGTGACGAGCCCGAGGTCACACAGCTTACAGAGTGGCTCTGCTGGGCGCTGCAGGTACGGAGATAAACAAGACATGCAGATACACCCTCTAGGAGCACTCCATCTGGTGAGAATCCCAGACAAGTGAGACAGTGAGGAAACAACGAGGCTCTTTCTCTCCTCGGGGCCTCCTCACATGCTCTTCCCTCTGCCTTGTCACTGTTCCCTTCACTCCCCAACTAGCTAAGCCATGATTAGTCTTTGGGCCTCACTCAAAGAAGCCTTCCTCTATTCCTCCAACCCCCACCCTAAGTTGGTCCCTTGACATATTCTTACAGCTGAGTGTGCTGAGAAGCTGGGGGGAAAGCCCTGATTTGCCAGTTTCCAGGGTGTGAATACTCCCACCACTGCCAATGTCAGGCTACCAACATGACATCCGTGAAGCCAAGTCAGGAAGGGATGTGCACGATGGGCTCCTGTGAACCAGCCGAGCCAGCACCGTGAGCCACAGCAAGCCGGGACGAAGGCATGGCCGCTTACCCCGGTGTGTGTGTGTTTCACGCCAGCCTCCCCGCGGGTCTGTCAGCGTCTGCGTGTTCACAACCACATACCTGGGGTCTAGTACAGGCGCTTTATCACGGGCGCCGAGTCAGTGCTCAGAGAGTGAGTGGAATGAACGAGGTGGGAGGGGCAATTGGGACTGGATGTCTGTTTCCTCCTTGTGGCAGCCAGGGCTCCACCAGAGAAACAGAGATTTATTTTAAGCAGTTGCCTTATGTGATTGTGGGGTCTGGCTGGGCAAGTCAGAAACCTGAAGGACAAGCCCGCAAGCTGGAGACCCTCAGGCAGGAGCTGTCTTCCACAGGCACAATTTCTTCTTGCGTGAAGAAACCTCAGTTTTTGCTCTTAAGGTCTTCAACTGATTGGATGAGGCCCACCCACATTACTGAGGATGCTCTCCTTAGTTAGGTTAACTGATTGTAGATTTGAACCACATGGACACGATGTGTTCACAGCAACACCAGGAGAGGGTTTGATTGAATAACTGGGGACGGCATCCAGGCCAAGTGGACATGTAGATTAACCATCCTGCTCCTCTTCGGTGAGAGTCTTTCCTGTCTCTGTGAGGTCCCTGCTGTACTAATTTCTTCTTAGAGTGTGTCCAGTGTCTTCAGAGGGAGTGTCGGGGATGGCCAGTCATCCCACGTCCAGAGCCTGACGCACAGTGGGGCCTGCGTCCTGACGGCACGCCCATTCTTTCCTGGCTCGCGAATCTGGTGGGAGTGGCCCGTCTGGGCAGTCATGACATGGGATTCTGAAGTCTGGGCACAGAGCCCCAGCTGGGAGCCCCTGTGCTGAGATGTCCAGACAGACTCAGCTTCATGGCACCAAAGCAGGAGGCCGGTGGGCTGGGGACCCTGAGGAGGCTGACAACTGTTAAGCCCTGGAGTACTTCCCAGGCCCCTCTGGCCATCCGGAGCTCACTTTCCTCCCACTGGCCCAGGGCTGGGCCCCTTCCTTTCCTCCTGAGCCAGCCACTGCCCACTCCTTCCCCTGGGACCAAGGACACCTGCCCTTCTTGTTCTAAAGAGACACAGGCAGAGCCAACAAGGAGCCGATGTGGACAGAGTCCAAGGGTCAGGCCTTTAACAGTCATTGTCCCCACCCTCCGCTCCTCTCTGAGAGGATCCTGGGCTCCAAAGAGACTTCTGTCTTCTCCTTCTGTAGCCCTGAGCTTGTCAGGTTTCCCCATCCTCAGGACTCCTGCCCTCGGAGAGGCCCAGGGTGCCCTCCCTTCTCTAAGGCCCTCCCCTGGGGCAGGAAGGGCTCACTGGCACAGAGTACAGTGTCCCCCAAGTCTATGTCTGAAGCGTCCTCACCAAGCAACTCTCGTTTTCCGGGTGCTCAGCCTGCCATCTGGGGGTCCCCTCCCAATGTCTTGGGCTTCTGTCCTGGGTGGTCCTCGGGCCCTGGTACCCAGAGTCGGATGAGAAAGGGCCCCTCCTCCTCGGAGATGGGAGGAAGATGTTCTTCCCGTGTTGAGCCGGTCACAGACACTGACTAAAGTCTTCCAGAGTGACGCATTACGCCTTTTTCCGAAAGAGGAAACAGTCTCAGGGAGAGTGAGGAGCCTGCCCAGAGTCACACAGTGCAGTCAGGATTCAAATTTAGCTCTGACGCTTGGGCCACCTGTTTAGCACCAACATCTGTGGCGGGTCTGCTCCATGAGGGAAAGAGGCGCGTCAGACCGGCCCACGTTGGGTGTGAGCTGTGCACAGAGCCTGGACCCTGCAGCAGCGGGCAGGGCTACACCGGGCTCTGTTGCACCGGGCGCTGAATCAAAGGCGGACGGATACGAGAGCCTGATGGGCCGTGCAAAGTCCTGAGGATGCTTCGGCTTCCCAGTGAGTTGCTCTAATCAAGACGAGTAACTGTAGCAAGTCAGGATCATTGTGCACCCACGGCAAGGAGGAGGTGTTCCCAGCCCCCTGGGGAGGCCTGAAGAATCGCTGATCTGCTGTCCTTGCTGAGAAGCCGGTTTTCTGGAAAGAAGGGCTTTACATGCTCTTTCTCCCTTAACACAGCTCTGAGAAAGAACTCTGAGGAAGAACTGCCATTATGCCCATTTTACAGATGGGGTGAGTCGGGCTGAGGGCAGTCACTGTTCATCCAATGTCACACTAATGGTAAGTGGCAGACACAGGCCTGTCTGGCACCAAAACCCTCGTTCTTTGAGCCACATCATACAAACTCCTTGCAGAAGTTTGTCCCAAGCCCCCAAAAGTGATCTTAATTCCAGAGGGGGCCTGGAAATCGACGCCCAAGCTCTTAACCAGAATTCAGTTCTGTCCTTGGGGAGAGTGACTGTGGATGTCATCATTCTTTTCTGCTAAACAGGCCCGTGGCTCATTGTAAATCGACATCCTGGCATCTAGAGCTGCCTTGGCATCCCCGTGAGTCTGATCAAGGAAGTCAGCCCTCCAGAGCAGAATGGGGGCCCCCTGGAGCTCAAGCCTCTAACAGGATGGGGTCCATGCACAGGCGCTGGGGAGGCAGCGGCAGGCTTCCAGTAACAGGGATGCCCCTGTCTCTCCCCTGCACGCTCCCCGCCCCCACCCCTGGCTCCCTGCCAGGCCTGCAACCGGCCCGTGCCCCTCCCCAACCCGCCACCCACCCCCCAACCCCCTCTGCCTCTGCTCCCTACTCAGCCCAGGCCAGAGAGCTGCGGCCAATATGGACCAATGTGGGCCAACGTGGGCGTGCCCATTCCCAGGAGCTGAATGCGGTGCTGATAACAGAGGCCCCAAGCTTGGCCCTGCCCAGCATGGAGCACCCCAACACCCCAACTGTCTCGGGAGCCCATTGGTCAGCCTGGCTCACTCCCCAAGGGCAGTCAGTCTCCAAGTGCAGCTGGTGGAGCGTGTGTGGAGGGACGGGCAGAGCCTGGGGTTTAGGAGGGTGACTGCGGCTGAGTCCCCTCTCTCTGGACCCGTTTCTTCTTAGTGTTACAGGTGGTGGTGTTGATAACTGACATTCCTTGAGCTCTTCCTCTCTGCCCTGCACTGAGCTAATCACTTTATATTCATTGTCTCGTTGATTCTCACAAGAACCCCATGAGGCAGTTACCATTATCACCTCCATTTTACAGACAGGAAACTGAGGACCAGAGAGATCAAGTGGCTTGCCTTAGGTCACACAGCTAGTAAGTGGCTGAGCCAGGTCTTGAACCCAGGCAGACTGAGCCCCTCCACTCCCTGTAGCTCCGAAGACAAACTGTTGTGGGAGGATGTGCCTTAGAGAGCAAGCCACTCCTACCCGTCTGTGCCTCAGTTTTCTCTTCTGTAAGATGGAAAAGAGGATGCCTCCCTTACCCAGCTGCTCTATCCGAACTACACAACTTTACCATAGACAATGAAGACAGTAAAATCATTGAAGCTTGTGTACCTTGGTTCAGTCTCAACTCAAATGGAGATTGCAGCCAAGAAATGAAGAGAAGACCAAGACTTGGAAGGAAGCAATGGAAGAATTAGGAAAGATCAAGGGTAAGGAAGTGTCATTAGAGACCAAGGCCAAGTTTATCCACATGCCCGTCTTCCCAATTACTGTGTATGAGTGTGAAAGCTGGACAGCGAAGAAGACAGGGAGGAAAGAATGGATTCACTTGAAAGATGGTGTTGGAGGAGAGCTCTGTGGATGCCCCGGACTGCCAGAAAGACGAAAAGTGGGTCCTGGAGCAAATTAGGCCTGAACTACCACTGGAGGCAAAAATGACAGAACTGAGGCTGTCCTACTGTGCGCCCATCACGAGAAAGCAGGATGCTTTGGAAAAGACAACAATGCTGGGAAAGTAGAAGGCAGCCGGGAAAGAGGAGGACCAAATATGAGATGGAGTGACCCCATAAAGGAAGCCATAGGCCTGAGTCTACAGGAGCTGGGTAGGGCTGCTGAGGACAGGACACTGTGGGCATCACTCATTCACAGAGGACGGGACACTGTGGGCGTCACTCATTCACAGAGGACGGGACACTGTGGGCGTCACTCATTCATGGGGGATGGGACACTGTGGGCATCACTCATTCACAGAGAACAGGAATTCAAAGAAACCCCCTGATTCTAAGTCCAGGAACTCCTATTCCTGAGGAACCACAACATGTAAGAAGTTAAATACACTGAGAGTTCTTATTTTACACGTATAGATCCACATTAGTAACAACCTAGAGGAGAGGTGAAGAATTCTCTCGTGCGTTCCTCTAAGCTTGTTCCAGGCCCTCTCCCAGGAGCCCTGGGGTGGGAGAGGTGGGGACAGGACCACGGAGATGACTAAGCTGTGAGTGGTCCTGCCCTCCAGGAGCTCAGAGTTTGATGAGGGCGCCCCAGCCCCAGAAACTGGAATCCCAGGGTTGCTTTGGGGTGCCCTGACAAGGTCCGGGTGGAACACCCTTTCCAGACTGGCATTGATTAAACACTTCCTATATGACAGGGAAGGGCAGGGCTGGCCTTGCATTCTGGTTCTAGGCCTGTCATTCCCTTGCTGTGTGACCTAGGGCAAGGCTCTACCTTCTCTGGATACTGGGGCACTATTCAGGGCTGACACTGACCGCCTGACACTGGTCACTCCAGGAGGAAGGTGGGGCCCCATTGGATATGTGGGAGGCTGGGCAGACACATTCCTCCTGCTGCTTGTCCAAAGGATGCAGGGCCCTCGCAGGTGCACCTGTCATGCCCGGGAGCATGTGTGGAGAAACGAGGCAGCTTCTTTGGGGTCAGGTCATCACAGTAGCCGCAGACTGAAGCCTAGTGGCTCTGAGTACAGGCTTTGGGGTCTGAAGACCAGGGCTTGACTCCTGGCTCTGCCACCAGCCGGCTGTGCAACCTTGGCCAAGTCACCCAGCCTCCCTGAGCCTCAGGTTCCTCATCCATAAAATGGGGCTAATATTTGCAGGGAACCTAGCCTAGGGTGTGGTAGCTGCTCATCCAGTGAACACTAGCTGAAGCTGATGATACGAAGCTGTTGATGACAGAAGGTGTAACATGAGAGCTACCCTTTATAAGCACCTACTATGTGCCAGAGCATGTAGCACAGAATAAGTACTCCATAATGGTGATATATGTGTGTGTGTAAGAAGATAAATACAAATATATATATTATAACAACCTCAGGCAAGAGAGAGAGAGAGAGAGGGAAGGAGGGGAGAGAGGAAAGGCCACACTGGCTGACTTGAGGGCAGACAGCTGGCTGGCTGCCTGGGGATGAGGGCTAGATCGGCACTGAGTAAATACCCCTTTCTGTATTTTCAATTTTGAAGCATGTGACTGTTTTACGTATTTAAAATGACATTCCAATTAGACTTACTGATTTACCATTTGATCCTCAGAATGACCTGCAAGAGAGAGCTAGACTCCCAGCCATTTGGCTGACGGAAGTATCGTGACTTGTTCAAGGTCACACAGCAAGAACGTGGCAAAGCTGGGCCCTGAACCCAGGGGACTGTCCCCAGGCAGCGAGTCGGTGCCTGCTGTCCCTCGTGGCTCTGAGCCTGCAGCCCTCCGGCCAAGGTCATGGGGCAGCTCCTCACGCAGCAGGAGGAGCTTTGAGGAGGAGGAGCCCTCGCGGCCACTCCCGGGGCCTTTGGGCAAGCGCCAGCCGGTGTCTTCACTCCACCTGGCAGGTCTCACTGACTGGGTTTGAGAACCTGCCCTGCAGGCCTCAGCTCTGCAGGGGGAAGAAATAAAAATAGTCGGCGCACCCAGCAGAGAGGCCAGCAGCTGGGCTGTGGGCAGCAAGGCGTGCCTTTCCCATGACTCGTTCTGCAGAGCAGTCCTTCCCTGAGCCTGTCTTGCGTGCCAGGCCCTGAGCCGGGTGGCCGGTGCAGAGAGCCAGGTCGGGCACAGCTGCCCTGCCGGAGAGAGCTCGCAGCCCGGCGGTCGGGACCTGAGCAGCGCAGTGCGACCCGAGAGGGCTAGTGAATGCTGAGTGGAGTGGAGGGTGCGAGAGAGGCCTCTCACCCAGTAGGAGGTTGCGTGTGTGGAGGGTATGGAGAAGGCATCCAGAAAGAGGTCACATGACAGAATACAGTAGTTAAGAGGTGCAGGGTCATTCCAGGTAGTGGGAACAGCGTCTGCAAAGGCAGAGAGGTGTGACAGATATGACCCACGGAGAAGTGCAAGTAGTTGGGCACATCTGGAGGGCGAGGTGCCTGTCGGGGCAGGATGCAGGGTTGGGCTGGGGAAGCAGGCAGATCCCATTACAGGGGAGGCAGGACAGGACGTGGGGTAATGGGGAGCCAAGGGAGGTTGCAGAGCAGGAGGTGACATCTTGGATCAACATCTTAGAAAGACTGTGGATCCCTGAACTCAATGAGAGAGTCACACCAAGGCCTGGACTCCACCGTCTGGTCCCTGCGCGCTCCTGCGTGGGTGCTGTGGAGGCCTGTTTCACCCATGTCCAGGTTCCAGCAACTGCAACTCCTCCTGAGGGCTTTCTCTGGCTGCCAGAATCAATGCCTCCTCCCCACGTCCTTCCACTCTCACCAGGAGCCCTGGCCCCTCAGGTGGGGTGACTCTGGGGCATGTGGACGGAGCTCCAGGGGCCCCCGGGCCACTGATTTGATTTGAGCTCCAGGGGCCCTATACTGGCTGCCTTCTCTTCCACCTCCGTTCTCTGCCTACTCCGCTGCCAGCATTTCCTAGCATCACTGCGTTAGTTTCCTGTCGCTGCTGTAACAAATGACCCCAAACCTAGCAGCTTAAACAACACACGTTTATTCTCGTACAGTTCTGGAGGTCAGAGTCTGACACGGGGGCTCCGGGCTAAGTCAAGGGGTAGGCAGGGCTGCGCTCCTTTCTGGCATCTCTGGGGAGAATCTATTTCTTGCTTTTTCCAGCTTTCCGGGGCTGCCTGTGTTCCTTGGCTCTCGGATCCCTCCCACCATCTTCAAAGCCAGGGAGGGTGGGTCAAGTCCTCCTCACATGTGTCTCTCGGAGCCATTCCTCTGCCTCCCTCTTCCACTTAAGGATGCATGTGATTAGATTGTTGGCCAGGCAATCCAGGATGACCTCCCCATCTCAAAGTCCATAACCTTAATCACACCTACAAAGTCCCTTTGGCCACATAAGGTAACAGATTCACGGGTTTGGGGGGTCAGGAAGTGGACACTGTTGGGGGCCATTATTCTGCTGACCTCACCTCTGTAATAAACCATTTGCACTGAATCCTTGCCTCAAGGTCTGCTCCTGAGGGCCCCGAACAAAGAACCCCAAACCGTCATCCTGGTCCTCTTGCTCCCCTGCACGTACCCCAGCTCCTGGTCAGCATTGCTCCCCCTCTTCTGAGGGTCTTGGCGGTTTAGCCTCCAAGCACTGGGTATTGCTGACCTTTCACCCTGAGTTACCTCCTCCAAACCCACGCCCCCCGGCCAAGGCCCCTCCCACTGCCCCTCAGAGTTTCTCTTAAGCCAGGACAGTGGAGGCAAACAGCCAGACAGAGAAGTGAAGCAACACTCGGGACGGAGAAAAGGGCACAGCTGAGCTTCATGACAGAATCAGGTTCGAATCCTGCCTCTGCAGCATCCTTGGTCAGCGGCCTTGGGAGACTCGCTGGTCCTCTCAGAGCCTCGGTTTCCTCACCTGACAAAGGGGGCCAGGGGCCTGGAGGGATCTCTCAGCAGGTAGGAAGAGCCTGGCGCACAGTAGGCTCTCAGGAAATAAGAGGTGTTGTCAGGGACCAGTAGCTCCCTTTGTTCCCTCCTCCTTTATAGACAAGAATCAGAACAATAAAGACACGCTTTGCCACCCACCCTGGACTGCCCGCCAGCTCAGGGCAAAAGAAGTTTGTTTGTTTGTTTGTTTCCTGGATGCAAAGAACCAGCTGTTTTCTCCAAGCCGGGTGCACCTGACACTTGTTCCAGCCAATGCTGACGGTGCCTGGAAGGAGGCTGAAATTTCTGGGTGGCATGGGAGAGGGGTCTTCTGAGGACCCACAAGCTCCTTTGACTCATTCAAGAACAGCTTCAGGCCCTGTGCCAGCCATGGGGGTAATTAGGCCAGATGGTCTCGAGGCAGAAATTCCAACGGTCCCGCGATGCTGTAAATCAAGCCACAAATGAGGAGGCGGCCGATGGCCACGGGGTGTGTGATTTCATGGCAATTTCCCCTTTAGGCAAGGCTTCCGGGGCATCGTACGCAGCCCTCCCGCCATCGGACTGTGGAGATAAGTCAGATGAAGGATTTTGATGTTTTGTCATTCAATTAATGTAGCCCCTGTGAACATTGTTTGATATTCCTCTTGATCATGTTACTACAGAGAAAGTGGGATTTTTAAAGCTTTTTTTTTTCCAAAAAAAACACGTGAAATAGTTTTCACGTAATTCCTGAAAGGGTTTTGTTTTTTTGTTTTTCAAAAGATGGGTTAAAGGAACATCTCCTTTGCAGGAACAACTAGGCACCTTTCGGCCAACTAGATGGACTGCAGGGCTGGCTAGTATCTTTCTCCATCCTCCCCAGGACAATTCACTCCCTGCCACTGGGAGTGCTTGAAACAAGCCAGGGCTTAGTGGCAGTGGGTCATGAGAACCGTCCTCTGTGAACTCACAAACACAAGCACTCAGCGCCATGGATGGGAGAAGCCCAGTCACGTGGGACAATATGTGGTTGAGGGTGGCTGGGCTTTGGAGCCAGTGGCCTGAGTTCCTCTCCCTTCTTCGCCATTTCCTGGCTGTTGGACCTTGGGCAAGGTTGCTATTTCTCTCTGCTTCTGTAAAATGGGATAGCAATGGCACCCACTTCATCAGGTTGTGAGGGTTTGATGCACAAGCACGTGTCAAGTCCACGGGAGTGCACCTGGGAGCACTCAGCAAGTGCTGGCATTTTCACCCTGCTAACAAGACCTCCACGCCCTGTTAAGCAAATGGCAGGCAAACTAACTCATATAAAATGTGAAGACAAGGACACTATCTTGAAAATGAGGAATGAGGCTTAAAAAGAAATGAACCATAGCAACATTATTCACAATATCCAGAAGGTGGAAGTAACCCAAGTGTCCATCGATGGATGAATGGATAAACAAGATGTGGTCTATCTGTATAACGGAACAGTATTCAGCCTACAAAGGAAGGACATTCTGACACCCGCTACCACATGGATGAACCCTGAGGACGTCATGCTGGCTGAGATAAGCCAGTCACGAAGAGACAAACCCTGTGTGATTGCACCTATAGGAGGACCCTAGGGTAGTGAAACTTAGAGAAACAGAAAGTAGGAAGGCAACTGCCAGGGACTGGGGAGAGGGGCGAACGGGAAGTCATTGTCTAAGGGGGACAGTTTCAGTTTTGCAGGATGAAGAGTTTTTGGTGAAGGTTGCACAACATTATGAATGTATTTAATACCACTGAATTGTGCATTTAGAAATGGTTAAGATAGTAAATTGTATGTCATGCATATTCCACTAGAATTAAAACTTTTTTGAAAAAAAGAAAAAGAAATGACCCAACTTGCCCAGATCCCTCTGCTGGGAAGCAGGAGGGGGAGGATTCAGACCCAGGTCTGAGTGACTCCCAGCCAGTGGCTCCCCCAACAAACCTCCCTGCCGTGCCTGATGAATGGGTAAAATTCAGGGGAAGGAAGCGGCTTCTAGAAAGAGAGCTGAACACTTTACTGAGGAGAGACAGGAAAGGCGACCTCGGAGAGAGAAGAAATCAGTGGGCGAAGATGGCCATCAGGCAGCTTCTGCTGTGTGAGCACAGCACTCACCCTCTCTGGGCGCCGTGTTTCCACCTCTGTATGAGGGTGAGGTCGGGAGGGCATCCAGCTCTCAGGTGTGGGGAGGGGTGAGATGGGATGCCCAGGTATGATCTGACAGCTCCGCCAGGCCCAAGTGCCCTCACAGCCCCAGATCCTTCGCTGGGTTCTGGACACTGACTTCTCTCTCGAGCACCTACCGGGTACTGAGCTCTGTTCCGGGCCAGGGCCCTGCCGTGAGCTGAGCCCTATTGGGGAGGACAGGCAACAGGCTAGTGAATAAACAGGAATAGATCCGATGAAGAGAGATGGGTAACAGGGAAGGATTTTTCCAGGGGCAGGGCCAGCAGAGTTCACACAGACTGGAAGACTAGGGCCCCAGAAAGGCCCCCTGCAGGCGGGGCATTCAGGCCAGGCTGGACCTGGCTCCACAAGACGTTCCTCCGCAGACTGTGCTGGCTGGGCTGGAGGCACAGGAGATGAAGAACTCAGGGGCTCAGTCTCAGGGGGAAGACAGACATGGCAGAAACCTAGCACAATATAGGAAATACGGGGCAGGAGAGCAGGGGCAGCAGAGCACCCTGAAGGAGATTTTCCTGGACAAAAGGACACACGAGCTGGACTTTGGAGGATAAATAAGTTTGTCAGAGCTGGGAAGTGCACCCCAACCTTGGGGAACAGCACGTGCGAAAGCCTGAGGGCCAGCTGCAGAGGCTACGTGCAGCTTGCGGGGTTGGAAGACTGAGGGCTTTGGAGCCAGTTGGACTGGGATTTGTACGCTGGGTGACCCTGGGTGAGGTGATTCACTTCTCTGAACCTCCGTTTCCTCGCCTGCACGATGAGCGGGAGTAGTAATGCCACCTTGTGAGAAGTGTCATTTTTGTGTGAGTACTTTTGAGTATGAAGTGAGATGATGTGGGGGCAGAGGCTCTAGGTCATGGGTTTCCTTTCTCGTTCCTCCCGGGTCCCTATTGCTGGATCACAGTGTACCAACGGGCCGGGGAGCGAGGGTGAATTTGCTCCATTCAGATCCTGGCTGAGCCCCTTCGCCTACAATGGCTGCCCATCCCTCTCAGCAGAGAACCCCGTTCTGGGACCCCAGAATCCCCATGGGGAGCCTATCAGTCCGAAACCTCCAACTGTCTCCATCTAACCCACCAGTAGCACTCTATCCTGGATGGCAGGCTTTGGGGACCGTCTTTCTGCTTCTGAAAATGGTGACCAAGGATGAGCGGAATCCTTGCTCAAGGTTGGGAGGGGACCCAGATCCTCTCCACGTACCTTGTGAGGGATGCCGCTGGGTGATGGACATCCCATGTCCCAGGGGGTCAGTGGAGAAGATGCCTCTGATCATCTCCACCTGGGCAGGTGGTCATTCCTGCCACCAAGGTTTCCCAGTCTGAGCTGAAAGGGCCTTGGGGATGGGCCACCCAATCCAGCTTTTCCACGGAGGAAATGAAGGCTCTGAGAAGCAAAACCACTCACCTTGACTCAGCTTGCTCTGTGGCAGGCTCTGTGCCATGAGCTGTATCTGATGCGTCTCCTTACTTAAAGTCACTTCTTTCTGGAAGATGCCAGCTAAGGATACTTAAGCATTGTCTTCAGACTATGACATAATTATGGCATATAAACATAAATATCATATCCGTTTTAATAAGTAGCAATTATATCCATTTTCCCTGTAAACACTGTAGCATCACAAGCTGTTAGTAGCAATTCTGTCTTTTAGGAGTAACCTAAACAGGGCTGTAAATCTTTGTCATCCTCTGATCTTTATTTATCCATTCAACAAATATTTATTTTGAGCACCTGCCGTGTGTGAGGCCCTGTTCTAGGGGCTGGGGTGCAGCAGTGTACAAAGCAGCCAGAGGCCCGCCTGCCCTCCTGGAGCTCACAGTGAGAGCAGGGAGAAGGGCCGCGGACACACAAATGTACAAGGAAGCACGTGATGACAGTGCTACAAGAAAAAAACAGCAACATGGCGGGAGGAGTGAGGGGTTGTGCTATTTTACGACCTTGGAAGATTTTTAGCAACATAATGTAGTGGGTTGAATGGTGGCTTCCCAAAGATATGTCCACCCAGAACCTGTGAATCTGACCATGTTTGGAAAAAGGGTCTTTGCAGATATAATTAAGTTAAGGATCTCGAGATGAGATCATCCTGGATTAGGCAGGTGGGCCCCAAATCGAATGACAAGCATCCTTATAAGAGACAGAAGAGAAGACACAGACACACAGAGAAGGCCGTGTGAAGGCCCAGCTTGACCACAAAGGCAGAGACCGGAGTGACGTGGCCACAAAGCAAGGAACGTCTGGAACCATCAGAAGCTGGAAGAGACAAAGGATTCTCCCTTAGAGCCTTATGAGGGAGTGTGGCCCTGAAGACTCCTTGATTTCTGGCTTCCAGAACTGTGAAAGAACAAGTTTCTGCTGTCGTAAGTCACCCAGTTGTGGTACTTTGTTATAGCAGCCACAGGAAACTAACACACATAACCCAAGCCTGAACACGGTGAGGAAGCCACCACATTGCAGGTCGAGGGAACAGCAAGTGCAAAGGCCCTGAAGCTGACTGGGCAGATTTGGGGAACAGCAGAAAGCCGATGTGGCTACTGCACGGGGCATGGGGGTATATGAGAGCAGGTGAGAAGGAGCCTGGCGGGAGGGCCTTGCGAGTAAAAGACTTTGATGAGATAAGACTAGACTGAGGGTGAGGGTGGGGGGTAGGGGGTGGAAGGCCACTTTACATGTTAAGTCCTGTCCCAAAAGCATTGTCGAGCTCACATGTTTTCCTGAAGTTCTGATGGGAAAACAGAAGGGGAAGTTTCACAGCGTAGCACCCAGGAAATGTCGCCCTCCTTCCTCTTTCAACATCTCAGCTCCCTTTCGAACGCATTTCTCCTAGAAGCTACTGGTTCTCTCTCCAGGGAAAGTCTCTTAGAGCCAGACAAAGCCTCGGCAAGCCCCGAGAAGCGACAGCAGCCTTGCCAGTGATCGTCGTCAACATCATCTCCTTATGGTTCGGATTTTGTGCCAGACAGTGAGCAAGCATATTACATAGACTATCTGTCTCCCTCCAAACTCACAGCGAAGCAGGAGGTGGATACCATTAGCCTCATATCTATTTTACAGACGAGAAAGCCAAGGCTCAGAGAGGAGCAGGGCCGCTGCCCAGGGCGACGCAGCTGCCAAGCAGAGGAGCCAGTCCTCCCGACTGCGCGTTAATGTAAACCTAACTTCAACTGGACTGAGGTGGGGAAGCGTCGATATGTATTCGCACATGCATGAAGTGGCGAAGGCATCCACCAGCCACCCTTTTCATGGGTTTCCACAGTGGCCTCGGGAGCGACCAAGCGCAGCCAGGGGACTCACCAACAGCCTATCCGGTCTCAGGATTTTCCAGGCCCTGGGGTATGTCCCACAGTCTTTGGAACTCAGGCCTCCAGACTCCAACTGTTCCCACCACCTTCCCTCCTCCTCCCCAGGATGCGGCTGAATAAATGCATGCTTTAAGCACCCCTCAATCTCAGTCCCAACCTCGCAGGGTGGGAGGCATCCCTGGAGATCATCCCCTCCAGACCACTCCCGGGGCTTCAACGTCTCCTACAGGATCTCGGCTAAGCAGTCAGGCCATGCACAAATATTCTGCTTACAAATTGCTCACCAGTCCTGAGAAGGTCTGTCCCATCTCTGTTTAAAGTGGAAAGAGCACTAGAAGGGGAGAGGATGATCTGGGTTCCAAGAAGGAGCCCAGGGACGTTGGACAAGTCACTTCACCTCTCTGAGTCTCAGCGTCCTCACCTGTAAAATGGAGATGCACGGGCTGTTGGTGACAGTTCTTAGCACAGTATCTGCACACAGCAGGTGCTCGGGAAAAGCATCTACTGCTAACAGTCCAAATATGTACAACCTCTCTGGAGGCAATCCCAGGCGAGTAAGAGCACTAAACGCTCATCCTCTGCACAAGGTATGTGTTATAATGCTCTCTTACAGATGAGGAAACTGAGGCTCAGCCTCCACCCAAAGTCAGACAGCTTCGGCCGGTCTGGCTCTCGACATCATATAAATTTGCAACTTTACATGAGGTTGGGATATAGTTAGAAGTCACGGACAGAGGATCACTAAAGGGGCCTTCCTCTTCCTCTCTCTCCTTCTGAAGTTCTGGGAGTGCACATAGCACTGACGGCTTTGCAAGGGAGGAGGCAGGAGCCCCAAGAGGGGGTATAACTCACTCAGGGTCACCCAGCAGGTGAGACCCAGAACCCGCGCTCCTTCTGCCAATGCATTGCTCCTCAGACAGCCAGGGGCTAACTCCTGAACGATGGCCTTGCCTCGTGGGCATCTTTGAACTGAGATTTGATCTGGCACCCAAGAGACCTGAGGCTCCAACAACCTCCAAGGCCAAGAACTGGTCTTCCTCAGCTTTGAATTGACCACAGCGTGAGGCACATCACGTGTGCTCAGTCCAAACTTGTTGAATAGGTAAATGAATTATTCCACAGCACACTTGCCATAAATTCACATTCCTCACCTGTAAGATGAATAGATTCCAAACTCCTTGTCATAGCCTACAAGGCCTGGCTTGATCTACACTCTGTACACACACACATACCACCTCTCCAATGTCATCTGGAATCTTCCTGCCATGCCAAACTGCTTTCAGTTTCCCAGTGAACCAAAACCTTTCCTGCCTCAGGACCCTTGTATGTGCTATTCCTCTGCCTGGAATACTCCCCTCAGCCTACCCTCCTTTCCTGATCATCAAGAGCCAAGTCCTCATTCTTCAAGACTCAACCTGAACAGCCATTCCTCAGAGAAACCTTTTGCTGACACAACAGCTAAGCAGATTCTTCCTGTTCATTTTTCTTGTAGCATTTATCACAGTTAGTAATGATATATTTAAAACTTTTATAGTCAGTCTCCATCCTCAGATTGTAAATTCCATGGAGGCACACTTGCTTTATTTACCAATGCCTACCAAGACTCTAGCACAGTGCCTGTCAGACCGTGCTCAGAAATGGCTTGCTGAATGAATGGCTGGAAGGATGGGAGGGAAGAAAACTAGACTTGGGGTTGTCAGCGGCCTGGCTTTGATTCCCGGTCCTAGCACATACCAGCTGAACTGTGAACTTGTGGAAATCACTTCAATTCTCTGAGCCTTAGTTTCCCAATCTATACAGCCAAGATAATAATAGTCCCTCCCATTTCTGGAGAGTTAAATGAGATAGGATGTGTAATACACAAAGCCAAGAACATAGTAAGTGTCATAGGTTAAACTCTGTCTCCTTCAAAAAAGATACGTGGAAATCCTAACCTCCAGGACCTCTGTGAACTTATTTGGAAATAGAATCTTTGTGCTTGTAATTAGTTAAGATGACGTCATCCTGAAGCAGCGTGGGACCCTAATCCAACATGACTGATGTCCTTATAAGAAGAGAGAGACAGGGAAAAGATGGCCATGTGACAATGGAAGCAGAGGTTGCAGAGATGCATCTACAAGCCCTGGGACCCCTAAGGATAGCTGGCAAACAACCGAAGCCAGAAGCGGCAGGAAGGACCCTCCCCTAGAGCCTTCAGGGGGAGCACACCCTGCTGATGCCTTGATTTCCAGGCTCCGTTGCTGTGGGACAACAAATTTCTGTTGCTCCAGCTGCTGAGTTTGGGATACTTTTTACAACAGCCCTAGGAAACCGAGACAGTAGATACTCAACAAACATCCAGTCGGTGTGCCTCCCTTCTTTCTGTGCTCCATCGTAGCTCTCCATTTCTGTACATGTAGTCCCCGGAAACAGTGCGGTCCTCAAAGGGTCTGTGTCCAAATCAGCTGGGGACCTGACATGCACCACAGGGCTGGCCCATGAGTGCTTGTGAAGTATGAATCCAGTACGTCAGTGCCCCTGTAAGAGCCCTGTGCACTTGGTGCTTAGAAGGGAAGGGCCAATTTCCTGTCGTCCTTGCCTGGCTGGGATCCGCCCCATGCTGTGCACTGGGAGCAAAGGTGAAAGAACTTGTCTGGACCAAGACGTGGAGGTAAATGGAGAGGATCTGGGTCTGTGCCAGGTTTCCCAGTGGTGGGACCTGCCTCTCCGAATGGCGTTCCCTCCTATGCCTTCCTGGGAAGGTAGTCGGGGAGGCCCCTTTGATGGAGAAGACGGGATGTCAACCTTGCAGCTCACCTGCTCCAGGCCTTTAAATATCATCTGGATGGAACATCCTCTCCCATAGAAGGGCTGGCTGCTAACGGGCTGCTGGGAGGCTATGCTCACCATTTAATACTTCGATTAAAAATCACTTCCAAGCCCTTTGCACGCCAATTGCCCAGATGCAGGGTACTCCTGGGCGAGACCGAGCGAACCAGTGCACGTGAAGCCTGGTGAATTGTCTTGTACTGCATTAATAATGACAAGCCACCAGGGCGGAGGCCGGGACGTTGGGAGGGAGGTGTGGTCAGTGTCCAGCCCTCTGTAGAGGGACTTCAGCCTTGTTTTCCACCCAGACTCACAAGTGGAGGGATTTCCTAAATGTAGGAAGGGTCTTCATAGCCTGGGCAGCTGAATCAAGAGATCAGTGTTTGCTGCTGGAGGGCGCTCTGGTTGTTTCTATTTTAGAAATTTGGAAGCCAGCTCAGAGGGAGAAAGTAACTTGCTCAAGGTCACACAGCTGCCAAACAGCAGTGCCACATTCACATCCAGGTCTGTCTGACCTGAGAGCCTGACTGCAAGGCCATTTCTGAAGCAGATTCCACAGGGCAGTGCATAAGGACTGCAGCTCAGCAGCTAGGGAGAGGGTGATGCCGTAAAACAGCCATGGGCGAAGGGGCGCTGATTGTGTGGAGAAGGCCATGAGGGAGCCATGAACACGCTGGGATAGAGGCCCTCCCCCCCAGCAAGGTGGACAAGTCTGGGAGGCAGGTCTAGGGTTTCGGAGAGAAATATAGGCTTCCCTCCATCTCCACGTTAGTTCCAGCTGCAGAGTGGATGCAACTGCCCCCAGGAGCATGCCGAGTGACAGGGGTGCTGAGTGACAGGGGTGCCGAGTGACAAGGGTGTAGTCAGGAGGGACAGGGGGAGAGGGTGACCAGAGACAGGGCAGAGTAGGGGCCAAGGAAGGAGGGCGGGTGTTTATTGAGAGTGTGCTGTGCGCTGGGCACTGTTCTGACCCTCTCCATGGACTAACTTATACCCCTCACAACAACCCTCTCAAGTGGATACTGTTATTATGATGCCATTTTACAGATGAGGAAACTGAGAGGCCAAATAGCTTAATGATGACAGCAAGCTAATAAGTGGCGGAGCCCAGCTTCTACCCAGAGCTCCAGCCTTTGTGCTTAACCACCATGCACCCTACCTCTAGATTGGATGGTTGCTGGTGACAGTGTTGAGTTTTCTGTGGGTTGGGGTGGAGGGGTAGGAATGAGGAAAAAGCCCTTGGAACACGTTTGGAAGAATAATAACGAGACTTGACATTTATGCGGCATCTTAGAGTCTGCGGATGACACTATACCTCTGATTTTGTTTGGCCTTGAATCTAACCAGCAGAAGAGCAGGACAGGGCCATGATCCCGCCCTCGTTTCCTATACCAGGAAACGAAAGCCCTCTGAAGGTCAGTGAGCTCCTCAGGTCTTACTGTGAGGCTGTGTCAGAGGCTTGACCTCAACTCTTCAGACGCAGGAACGGTGGTCACCACTCCTAAGAGGAATGCAGGGCCGCGGAGAGGAGGGGCTGTCAGGAGGGGCTGCAGGATGGGGAGATTAAGGGAAAGGCCAAGAAGGAGGGGCCAGTTGAATGCCCTGACCGATGGCAACAGCATCCGAGCCGAGGTGAACAGTTCGAATCCTAAATGAGGGTGTTGGTCCCGTGGGGAGGCCACGGTCAGGTTCTTATCTGGGCATCATTCACGTAAAAGCTGACTCAGGATGGACTTTAATGAAACAAGGTGGCACAGTAGCAAGAGCAGGGCCACCATCAAATCCTGGTGCTTGCCACTTAGGAGCAGTGTGGCCTAGGGCACGCCACCTAACCTCTCTACATGCCAGTGGGGATAACACCCCCCACCCCCACGAGCTAGTGTGGGCAGGGGAGATGTGAGATGCACCTGGCCCGCAGCCGGGGGTCAGTAAACACACATTCTTTCATTTTTTAAACCAGACTATTTTTTTTAGAAAAAAGCAAAATTGAGGGGAAAGCACAGAGATTTCACATATACCTCCTGCCCCCCCCACACATAGCCTGCCCCTTTTATCAAAGTGCAGCTTCACTGAAATTTTGTTTTCAAAGTCCACAGAAAAAAGAAAAAAAAAAAGAATAGGAAGCTTTTAAAATCTTCCTGCCTGTCCCTTGCTGTGTGCAGATGGGGAAACTGAGGCCCAGAGAGGGAGATTACGTGCCCAAGGGCACAGAGCCAAGGAGGCCTGGGCCCTGCTTTCCGTCTGTCGGTGTGTGCTGCAGCGCGTCACAGAGCCTCACCCCGCTGTTCACCACGCATGCACGTGGTTACAAAACCACTGCCCCGGCGGCATTCGCCGGAATCCTCACTGGCATCCAGAACATCCAAGTCAGAGGGCACTGGGAGGTGCTCCATTCCGCCTCTCATTGCCTCGCCTGCCAGCAGGGGTTAAAGAACCACGGCAGGTGGTCCTGAGACAGAGAGACGAAATAAATGATCAGGATGGTTTCACTTTAGAAAATGCTGCAGTGGGACTCCTCCGCTCCCACACCAGTTGTGCTTTAATGCCAGAGTCCTCTGGCCTCCTTGCGTTCCCTGGGGATCTTAGCCCACAAGAGGGAGGAAGTTACTGTTACCCCAAGTTTAATTTGGCTGGTCACCACCCAGGAGCTTTGAGGAAGGTCGAGGGCAGCGTGGCACGCTGCAGAGTGCAAACAAGGTTCACGCTTGAGAACCCTGTTCTATTGCTCGCACGAATGCAGGGCTGTTTTCTCTCACTGTGTCCACTCAGACTGCATTACAGACGACCATTCAGTCATTCACCTACCAACAGGCAGGCTCTGTGTGGGCTGGTGAACACCAGGGACAAGATGACTGCTCTCCTGGAATGCAGGTCTTGGGGGGGCGGGGAGGAGAGGCAGAGCTTAATGAGTAAACATACAACCAAGATAATTTCAGATACTGATAAGAGCTGTGAATAAGAAAACAAGCAGGATGGTAGCATCATGACCCGGAAGTGCTTCTAAACTGGAGATCAGAGAAGGTGTCTCTGAGCAGGTGACACTGTAGCTGAGCCTTGAACAAGAAGGAGCCAGCTCTACAAAGATCTGGGGAGAGGGGGTTCCGTGAAGAGGAATCTGGAGGCGCAGAGGTCCTGAGGCTGGAGTCAGCCAAGCCTTCTAGGACATTTATCAAAATAATCTGAAGGACAGGGGCTATTTTGTCAAGGAAACAAAGTAGCCAAGATACTTTCATCCTCTAATCTATAATCTTCCCCCACCACCTCCAAATCCTACTAATCCTAGTTAATTCCTACACAGTCTAGGTACCTCTTCCTCCATGAAGCCTTCTGGTTCCACTAGTTCATGGTTTATAAACGGGTCTGTGGCAAAACGAGAAAAATGTCAGTAAACTGTGTGTGTGTATGTATCTGTGTGTGTGTATGTGTGTATTATACATGTGCATGCGTGTGTACCTGTGTGTATGGGTGTGTGTATGTGTGTATATGTGTGTAGCTACAAAGTCACCAACCGTTTCCTTTCTTCTGAGAATATCTGAGATATATTGTTACTATTTGTAATTTTTGCTGTCAATAAGTCCTTTCACAAAATGATGAGTGTAGATGACAGCAATGTTATCAATGTGGCAAAAATTTAAAAGTGATCACTCTTGGCAAATCCCTACAGTTGGGGGGAAATTTTACTGGTCTGTGAAATCTCAGGTCTGGGGGCACTTGGGAACTACACTCGGAAGCTCCATTACTTGCCCTTTCCTTGCTCCCAGAGTGATCTGGGACCACACCCTTTCCAGACTTAGATCTCCAAGAGGGCAGGACCACCCCTGCCTGACATGGAGCCAGGCCCAGAACAGATGCTCAGGAGACACTCACTGAAGGAACACACTGTGATTCATGACCAGATACATTCAACTGAGTTGAACGCTCAGAAAATCAAATTGTAAGCAAGCTGATGAGAGAGCCGCATAAAGGAAAAGACCCCAGACCTCAGAGCCAGGAGCCTGGGTTCAAATCCTGTCTCCTGCAAGAGGCAGCGTGGTTTAGGGGAGTCTGAAGACCTCGCCCACTCACTAGTAGCAAGGCTTCGGTGAAACTGGTTATTTCTCTGAGCCCCAGCTTCCTCACCTGTGAAATGGGGATGATTACGCCTTGGCTCAGGACTAAGAACAAAAAAATGCTTGTAAAAAACCAGTTTGTAGGTAGTATGTAAATGGTAGTTCTTTGTGGTCCGTCCCTCCTGCCCCCCAGCCCGCAGCGTCTAGTTTGCCCCCTCCCGGTCAACAGTCTGCTTCTCCCACGAGCCTGTGTGCTGGTGCAGGAATTTTGTCTCGCAAGTTCTGAGCAGGAAAGCTCAATGCTCGGCACCTAGTGGGTGCTGGATAAATCAATCAATGAACAGTGACCCCGGGCAGGTCATTCCCACTCCGGACCGCTTTCCTCTTTCTAATTAGGTAATCTCCCCAGCTCCTTTCTCTCTGGTGCCTATCATACTTAATTATTTGCTTTTTTAGGACAGGCCTAGGAATCACATTTAAGGAAGGTGGGTGGGTGTGAAAAGACTTTGATTAAAAGGTTAGTGCACATTTTTGGTTCCCACTTCCGAATCTTCCAGAATTTATTTTTGCCTACTTAATAAAAAGAGCCATGTCACATTTCGTTAGCTTGTCTTCTGCGTTTCCCTAAAAAAAAAAAAAAAAAAAAAAATTAAAGCCTTCATTTTAAACCGCCCACTCCAGCCATCCCAGGACGCGGCAAGGAGGGGGCGCAGACAGGTGGAGCGCGCGCCTAGGAGGGCGGGGGCCGCACCGCGCCGCGGGTGGGCGGTGCAAGTCGAGCCCCCTCCCCCGGCGCGGGCTGGGGACGGCCGGGGGTGGGGAGGGGCGGCGGCGGAGTGCAGGCGCTTCTGCAAAGAGCAGCCCCACGCGCCCCTCCGCAGGGGGCGTCTCCTCTCCGAGGCCCCGCACCCTGGGTGGGCTCCCGCCCTCAGCCTCCCAGCAGCGCCCACACCCAGGTCAGGCCGCAGGGCTCGACCCGGAGCGCCCCGCGCGCCCTCGGCCCGCCCACTCGCAGCCGGCCGGCGGGGCGGGGCGGGGCCGGGGCGGGGCGGCTGGCGCTGATGTAATCCCGGCGCCTGGGCGGAAGGATATGGAGCGCGCCCGGTTGGCGGGGCGCTGAGGCCAGTTGCCGGGTAACGGAGCGGGGCGGCCGCGGCGCGCCGCCTCCCGCCCTCCGCCGAGTGGCGCCGGAGCCGCCGCCGCTTTACGTAAGGCGCAGGCCAGGGCCGCCGGCGCTCGGCTGCCGCTCGGAGCCCTCGCGGCGAGAGGAGGCGCCCCCGGCCGCCGCGCCGTCCGGCCGCTCGGCAGGTACCGCGGGCGGGCCGGGGCGGGCAGGGCGGCGGCTCCGGGCCGGGCTGGCGCGGGCCGGGTGGGCCGCCGCCGCCGTCGCGGGGCTCCGGGGCTCCGGGACCGGCCTCAGAGAAGCCAGGCCGCCCCGCCGGCCGCGAGCCCCGCCGGGACCCCACGCAGGGCCCGGGCGTGCGGTGGGCTGCGGGCCGGGGGAGCCGCGTCCGGGGCATCCCCGCCGTGCCGGCGCCCGGCCGTGGCGGACGATGAGTCCGCACAATGGGCTGGTGTCGCCGCGCTGGGAGCGGCTCTCTGGGGGAGGCGAGGCGGGGAGCGGGCGTGGGGCCGGGGCGCGAGCCCGGGGCGGCGGCGCGGGGCTCCCGGGGCCGGCCGGCCGGCGGGTGGGCGCTCCCTGCGCTGCCCTCGCCCGGCTCGGCGCCTCCGCCCCCTCCCCTCCAGCATTGTCCTTTAGGGGCCCGGGCGGGGAAGCCGCCGGCGGGGGAGGGGCCTGCGGGCGGGGCCGGCGTTGACGGACGGGCGCGCGGGCCAGTGGCGCGGCGCGCGCGGGGCGGGGCGGGCGGGCGCAAGGTTTGGCGAAGGTTACGGCCGCCGCGGGAGGGACGGGCCCGCAAAGTCACCCGCGGCCGCGGCGCGGGAGCGCCTGGGTCGCTCGGCCTGGGCCCCGAGCTTTCGCGTGCCCGGCGGCCTTCTGGAGCCATGCACCCTTCCCCGCCCGAGACGCGGGGCTGTCGCGTGGGACATGCTGCGTGCTGCCCCGGGGTTTAGCATGCCGCGGGCGGTGCGCAGGTGACAGGGCCTGCCGAGCTCCTGGAGCGGAGCCCCCGATCGTGGCAGAGCCCAGTTTTGATTGCTCTTTCACCCCCTTTCAGTTTTTGTCGTCTATAGACAAGCTGTGGACACTTAACGTAGTAAAAGTCCAGGAGGTTAAGCGGGGAGGGGGCATGCGGTTCGTTGGAATGATTTAAGTAAACGTGGTTCCTGCTGATAATTACCTGGGCTGGATACTTGGATATCTAGGTTGGATACTGCGTGCAAGTTCCGAAGAATGGGTTTTATACATCTCTGGGTCTTTGCTTGTTTTAAAAAAAACGGTGGTAGAAGGTTGGTGAGAGGGTGAGGGCAAGCAGTTTTGGTAATGGTGATGCTGTGGATGCTATACAATCAAATCCCCAAGCTAGATTTCTCCTGTGCAATATAAGACCCGTGCTGGAACACCTTGACTGTTTCCTAGGCTTGGAATGTAAAGGGGAAAGATCTAGCACTCTGCCTCCTGAAGGTCAGATCTCCCGTCGGTTAGGTTGGATTGACCCATTCGTAAACGGTCTCAGGATCTTTGTGCCCTTTCTTTGTGACAAAAACTGTTTCCGGAATTGTGCCTTTGCATACCTGTAGGTAAGGTTCTTTCAATTAATACTACTTATTATATTCTAGATTCAGTTGCTGTACTTGCTAAATAGTGAGTCTTTAATAATTCACAAAGTAGCTTACCACCTCAGTTTGGGCACATATATAATGGTTTTTACTTTAGCCTCTTTCGTCAGTGAAATGCCAATTTGGCCGCTGAAACATTGAAGAGAGGGGAGAATATTAGTCTTAAATATTTAATTCCATAGGAAATGGAATTAGAGGTACAGGTTTTGTTTGTTTTCAAAGAAAATTACAGGTCTTTAACATGGTATTAACATAAGGCAAATTTGTAGCTATTTTAAAGGGTGATTAGCTTATTTATTACATAAGTTGCAAACATTTAAGAAAATTAAATGGATTTTTAGCACTTCTCTAATGATAGATCACTCTATGCCTTATTTTATAGTAGCACTTTTCAAAATTAATAGGATTGGTTTTTTTATTTTGCACTGTGTGGAAAAGTATTGAGCCTGGGTTTTCTCCCTGTTTTAGCAGCATTTGACCTGGAGCAGTTAAAGGCCTCTGAGCCAGTTTTCTCATCTGTAAAGTGGGAAGCATCATGATACCTGTCTCACAGGATGGTGAGGGTGATCGCTTGAGGGGAGATGTGAAGCAATTCGGTCAACATTCAGCCTCTTTTAAAATACTGGATTAGTGCTGGTGTGTCAAAGCCTCAGATGCCTTTCTTGGCTTAAAGCTTTGTCTTCAGGCTCCTCCCCACCCCTTCCTATCCACACTTTGCCTGCCTAGCAGAGTCATCTTTCCTAAACGCAGATCAGATCTTGCCAGTCTCTGGCTCAGAAAGCTTCTAAGACTGCCTGTTGTTTGGAGACTAGAATTCAGACCCACTAGTATCACATTCAAAGCCCCTCACAGTCTTGTCCCAGTCATCGCTGAACTTTACCTGTCCTCTTTGTCCCCTTTCCACACGGTCCCACCAAATGAGACTACTCTTGGTTGTCTGAACATGCCCAGCTGCTTCATCCCTTCTGTCCTTACATCCTTTTCTCTGATTGAATGCCCTATCTCACTCCCACTCCTTCTAGTTTTTGAAAGTCCACACTGATTTTATGTCCTCTCTGGAGCCCTTTGGAAATCCTGTCAAGATGAATTATTCGTTTCTGCAGTCATAATCCTCTATTTTTACTTTCGTTATTGTCCCTGTCGCACATTGTGTATGTTAAACTCTGGCTGTGCTGACCATGTCATTATTTTACCCCCAACACCTTGCTCAGGGGTTTAAATGTTGAAGGTGCTCAAACATTTGCTAAATAAAGTAAAAATCTGTAATCCACCTTATGGAGTATATTCTAAAGTATTTTAATAACAAACATCAGGGTACCAACCACAACAATGGAAATGCAGTTTTATTATGTTGAAGATAGTTAATACTTAGAATATTTCTTTTCATTTCTGTTTGATCTCTCACAAAATACCAAGTGGTATCTTTATACCAGGTGGAAACAACCACCTGTCCCATCTGTGTCTAAACATTCAGGGTCCCTGAGCCCACACTGCTGGCAGTGAAGTCACTGCACCCGATCTCTTTGGTAGGGGGAACCAGAGCACAAGTTTTAAAATATTCCTTACCTTGGAAATATAATTGCACTCCCAGCAGATTACATGCTTTTAGTTTAAAACATTTTTGGTGGGTTTTTTTTGAGATTTATTATACTCACAAACAGTCATTTGCTTTTGAGGGGGCTTATTTAGAGAAGGGTAGACCTGGGTTTCAAGGACGCAGGTTTGTGTTTTGGCTCATCTCACTTCCTGGGTCACCCTGGGTGCGTCAGTTAAATCTCTCGTGGACTTTAGTTTCTTATTCTGTGAAATGAGAAGAGTCTTGTTCACATTACTTTTGCTTTGCAGTGTCACGTAAAGTGGCTGTACTTTGTGCACTGCCTCTCCTTGTTCATTATAGAAGGCAATAAGGTGTCTCATCCCACAGTGTGTCCGTCCTCGTTACTCAGGCTGGAAACTTTTTGAGTGTTTGCTTTCTGAACTGGATTTTTATTAGGTCTGCCTCCACGTATTCATCGTCTTTTCCTTAGCCCTTCCTCTGCCCCTGCCCTCCCCGAGGCTTTTGTAGTCCTTATGTACATTGTTACTGTAGGCCTCCTGACTGGCCTCTCTCTCTCTGGTCTTTCTAGTCCTCTTGTGTTCCATTACCAGAGTTATTCAGTATGTAAATCAAATCATGTCATGTCGTCCCCCCCACCAAGTGTACACCAGAGGTTCTCAAACATTTCCCCCCATGCCGTCACACCTGAGGGGATGCCCTAGTTCTGTCCGCAGGCTTACCCCCACAAAGATTTTCACCTGGAAGTCACCACCAGCTGGCCCTGATTGAGACCTAGTGTCGAAGGGTGAGGAAATCCTTGAGACCTGTGCTGTCGGGGCTCCTTCTGACTTTTAGCTTCATCTTGACTGCATCTCTCCCGTCGCTTTGTGTTTCAGTACTAGACCTCTGGCCACTTTCATGGTCGTTTGTCCAATTCCTTTGATCTGGAATGCTCTGTCTGCCTTTTTCTTCTATCAGAATCCTTAATACTGAAGGCTTGGCTTAAATGCTTCACTTCTATGAAGGAAGCTCACCCTCTTTTTCATAGTTGACTCATGATTCTTCTGCACAGTGCTTGACTAATACCTCCAACCCAGCTACTTTTCCCTTTTGACTTTTTACTTTATTCTTTACGTGGAAGCCTTTCCTGAATTAGAAATTTCCTTGAGAGAAGAGAGGAAAGCCTTGTCCACTGCTCGTTCCCTATAGTGTGCAGTGTTGTCTTTTGCGTAGTACTTAGTCATTAGTGTTTGACTGAAGTACTCAGTCACTCTGCAATCTGTGATTTCAGCAGAGGAGGATAGAGTTGGAATGGCTTTATATGAGAGCTTCGTGAATCCACATGACACGCTCCCAACAGTCCCAGTAGCAAGTGCACAGTAAGTGGCAGCTTTTAGCTAGTTGGAGCAGGTGTAGAGAACACTGGTGGTGGGTAAGTTGATTGATTCTAAGTGCTGGCTTACTGTAACAGTGTTCACAGATTTATTTCTGGTTCATGTGTATAAAGAGAAAAAATCATCTGCTCTCTCCCATTCTTTCGTTAGTTCTGGGAATAAGCAGAAAGGTGAGTATTTAGTTAAAGAGGGCTTTTGCACAAGCATATTAATGATGATAGTCCTAAATTATTCTGAAGACAGGCGAATCTATCTGTAGATAAGCCAGGTTTTTTGCACGTGGCTTAGGAAAGTCAGTGGAAAATGGAAATTATCAAATTTTATATTGTTTTTCAGTAAAGCAAATGTTTTCATTTTAATCTTATATCTTGTAATTATTCATTAAGTGATAGAATCTCCCTATTTAGTATTTGGAATGACTGTTGAAATTCTGTTTTTAACATCATCTCCAAAGCTTTTCACTGTCACCAGTCTTTCTCTGCAGCCCTCTGGCTCTTCCTTTGTCTGGTCCGCGGTCTTACCCCTGGCTGGATAGGGAGAAACTAAGTGAGGAAAACCAGCTGTAATTTTGAAACTTTTAATTATACATTTAGTTACTATTTTTGAGTTTATGTGCATTACTGACTAACAAGTTGTATCCAGAAACTTGAAAAAATTGTATCTGTTGGTTCTAACATAGTATGGAATTCCGCTTGAAGCGCCATAAGAATGTGTGTTTAACTTACGTTGACTGTATTATGCTGTGTCAACTTACACTGACTATATTTATGATTATGAGCTTTTTTTTAATCATTGGAATTCTGTATATTCCTAATAAATCTTTCTTAAAACCTGCCCAAAGAATTGAAGATGATAGGGCTATCGCAGTGGATGAACTTGTTTTTGTATTAGAAATAAAGGTAATAATTAGAGGTTAATAATTGCAAAAATGCTTGAGAATATATTGCTTTGTGTGTTTCTGGATAGTCATGAAGGAATGCAAGGTCTGTTAACACAGGCACTGTGTGTGTGTGTGTGTGTGTGTGTGCAGTTCTCTTGTGATGGGAAGCGAGCCTAGGCACTGTGTGCCTCATGGGGGGTGGTCACTCAGTACATATTGAAATGAAATGAGCCAGTCACCTATGGTGAAGAAAATCCATGGAGATAAGTAAGTGTGAAGAAATGTGCCCCGACGCATTTTCAAATTTCTTTTTTGATAATATGGTTATTACCTCAATAATGGGGGGAGGTAAAAAGTGGGGAGGGATTTATTTTCCCTTTCAGGCGGGAGTTTGTTTCTTGCTCAATTACATTTTCCAAAGTACTTTAGAAAGTTAATAGCCAGTACATGACTACTTGAAAATTGCCCAGTTTGGGGATTGATTCAAGCGCCCCTTTTTTCCTTGAGTTATTAGCCTTTTCTGAGGTGTCTAATTAACATCTGGTCTTTGTTAGCATCTTCTCTGAGGATTTTAATGGAGAGAAAGTTAAAATTGAATAGACACATTTTTGATCCTTTTTTGGTGATGGTGGTTATTTGCCACTGCCTTTTTTGGTTACCTCCATAGGTAAGTGAATACTGATTGTATTTTTGTTAATAATCTTTTGTTAGTGCCACTGAAGCAGTTTCTTTATTTTTATAAATTTTAAATCGTACTCTAAAACTGTTAAAGTATATTTTGTTATGATTTATCAAAATATTTTGAATGTTTTGAATATAAGTAATTGTTATAAAGCCTGTTCATTTTCTTAAAAGGACATGTTAAAAAATGTTAAAAAGCAGTAGATTATAAGATGAACAGTTAATCTCTTTCATTCCCCTTCCCTCCTGTACTCATCTTTAAAAACCACTGATAAGTTTTTGGATGTCATAGAAAAAGTTATGCCTATACTTCTAGAAAATAGAGTCATGGTAGAGAGCGTCCTGTTTAAACAAACACTAAACTTTGTGTCTTGGAGTGCTCTTCCTATCAGCACATACAGATCTTCTTCCCTGTTTCTTTCATGCATTCTGTTGTATGAATGTGCCAGAGTCTGTCTCTGGAGCTAGTTGAAGTGATGGGCTGCGCTCCACATTGTGCTGTTGTAACGGTGCTGCAGTGATCATTCTCAACGCCTGTGTCCTGGTGAACTTCCATGTGTAACCTCCTTTAAGCGACCTGAAAAAAACCCGACCAAGTTTCTAACTTCTCTCATATCATTGGTCATGGTAAAATTTTTCTTGCTGGCTACATCAGTTTTAGACATTAGGATGGATATTTTCTTCTCTGAAGTAGTCCTATGATATAATTTTGTGCTATTAAGAAAGATAAATTCTTTGTATTGCACATTAAATGTTAGGTTAATGAAAGTTATAAAGGCTCAGGGTCAGCTTCAAGAGCCAGTAACCTGTACAGTCATGCAGAGCCCTTACTTGGTTTAATGCTCTGCTCTCACAATCTTGATATTCTTAATAATTTTGAAGACAGGGCTTGCATTTTTCGCTTCGCACTGGACCCCACAAATTATGTAGCCAGTCCTGTAAAGACTTTTTTAAAAGAAGCATATAAAAGTGAGAATCCCTCATCATCATGCCTTCTAATCCTGCTCGCTGTGAGTGATGGCCACCAACAGTTCAGTTTATCCACTTGGAGACTTTTCAGAATGCATATATAAGGACACACGTCATGCTTGTCTCTCTTAAAAACTGCTAACTGAAATCCATGCACATTCAGTGTATATTTTCTTGAAAAGCTCCGTAATGATCTAGAATACTGCAAACTTTAAGATTTTTTTCAAAAGGCGCTCTAAAAAACTTAACTGTAAGAAGTTGGTATTGAACTGCATT
The DNA here is from genome assembly GCF_041296235.1 of Equus asinus. Lineage (NCBI taxonomy): Eukaryota > Metazoa > Chordata > Mammalia > Perissodactyla > Equidae > Equus > Equus asinus. Next base: position 157,133,583 of record NC_091792.1, read on the forward strand.
TTTAGATTTTATATTAGTTTGTTTTTTTTAAAAAAGTACTTGAAGCATTCAGGAATAGCTTAAATTTCAGTGTTAAGATACCTATCTCTGATGAGATTTCACTTTCTAAAATCTAGTAAAATAAACCCTAAGCCCATCATAGGCAAGTCAGGAATGAAGGTAAAATGTATTCATCAGTTAGGCTCAGTTGAACAAAGGATTCACTAGTGGGTATATAGGGTCATTTGGGGCTTTATTTAGTTAAAAAGTGGCCCGAATTCTTGGTGAAGGGGAAAGGTAAAGGATTCTTAGACGTAGCTACGGAAAATGGGTGAGAAACAGAAGGAGCTCACACCGTTAAGACGCTTCCTATGAGTCGGCTTCAGGTTAGGGACCTTAGTAAACTATTTCATTTAATCCTCCTAACAGCCTCTGAAAGAGGTGGGATTATCTTCATTTTACAAATGATGAGGCTCTGGCTCAGAGATCTCAAGAAACTTCCCTAAGCTTGCAGATAATATATGGCAGAACAGAAACTCAAACTTCCGTCCTTGCGACTTCATGTTCTTTCCACTGCCCTGCTCTTCCTAGAGGTTTATTTGTCCAGACAATACTTGTTGACTGCCTACAAGGTACTAGGAGCAGATGCCCAGATGATTAGATATGCAGGAGATTTATTGGGGGAATTGCCTGGGAAGGGAAAGAGGGAGGGAACGGGAGTGCATAGGAAGAGGCGTGTGACCTCTGCACAGATGTGACTGTGCAAGGAGAGAGGGCAGGAGGGAGGGACTGGGTGGGAGCAGCCTCAGGCCTGGGCAGTTTTGAGAAAGTCTTGGCCAGGCTGATGTGGGGTCTGCATCAGGCAGGGAGGCCTGGGTCTAGAACCCCTGCCTGGTCAGCATTGTTGGGGGCAGTCTGAGGTGACTCATGGCCTGATGTCCTTGCTCTGGTGACTCTGAATGTGCAGCAGCTAGAGGCTGTCGGTCAGCTCAGATCCCCACAGCAGGTTCTCTTTCAGGCCTTTCTGAGTGGTGCACCCCCATGGCTGCCACATGCAGCCATTTTTGTTCTGGTGGGAGTCAGGGAAAGACTGACAGTAAGAGTAAGCAAATGGATACGTACATCAAGTGAAAATTCATGCTGAGAAGAAAAATAAAGCAGGAGATGGGGATGTGATGTTGTATAGGGTGGATAGGGAGGGGCTCTCTGATGACACTTGAGCTGAGACCTGAAGGAAATAAGGGAGAAAGATGTGGGGATATCTGAGGAGCAGAGCATTGTTCAGGGAGAGGGCAGAACAAGTGAAAGACTCTGATTCTGGATGCGTTATGAAGGTAGGACTAAGGGGGTTTGCTCATGGATTGGATATGGGATATGAGAGGAAGAGGAAGAGTCAGGATGAGGCCAAAGCTTTTGGCTTGAGCAGTGGAAGCATGGAGTTGCCCTTGACTGACGTTGGGAAGGTCATGGAAAGGACCTGAGAATTCAGAGTTTGGTGTTTTGCTTTTTTTTTCTTTAAATGTGTTATGAGTTGAGATGCCAATTAGATACCTAACTGACTAGTAGCTTGATGGCTCTAGAATTCTGGGGTTCATGAGAGAGAAGCAGTGTCGAGATAAAGTTTGGAGTAATCACTGCATAGATGGTATTTAAAATCATGGGACTGGAGATCAGGTAGGACCATGCTGTTCAGTAAGGTAGCCATGAGCCACATGTGGCTTTAGAACACTTGAAAAGTGACTAGTTTGACTTGAGATGTGCTGTGTCAAATACATACCAAATTTCAAAGACTTAGTATGGGAAAAATATCATAAAAATCTCAACAATCTTTCACCTTGATTATATTTGGAGTGATACTATTTTGGATCTATTGAGTTAAATATTAAAATTAATTTCACCTGTTTTTCTTTTTAATATCCCTAACTAGAAAATTTTAAATTACATACATGTGACTCACATTTTGCTATTAGACGGCGCTGATGGAGGAAGTGACTATGACTAGAGAAGTTGTCCCAGGACTGAGCCTACAGAGCTAGGGAAGGAGGAGGAGCCAGCAGGGGAGCCAGAGAAGGCGGGGCGCCAGGGGGAACAGTCATAATAGTCGTGGCCTGCGGGCCAGAGAGTGCCACTAAAGTTTCTCTAGAACTCGGGTGAAAGGGAAGTTCAGAGAGCACCTGTGCCTGCCCACTATGTACGTAATAGGTGGGCTCGGCTCTTTAGAAGTGAGCGAGTCTGGGAGATGGTCTCTAGGCTCGCGATCTTGCCCTGTTCTGCTTTTTTTAAAGTGAGTCTCGTCAGGATGAGAATGCAAGCCTGTTCAGCGGGAGCTGAGATGTAGCCTCTGGGGAATCAACCACGGCAGCAGGAAGAAGGCCCGCATGGAGGAGATTTGACACCGTTAAAGCAGGCAGACTCTCCTGATCCTCACAGTCTTGGTGTCGGGGGTGCTTTCATCTTGCCCCCTTCACTTGATGAAGCTACCGTAAGAAGATCCCATCTTCCTTCTGATTCTAAGCCCCCTAGGGTACCTTTCAGTGTTCAGTTAGGCCCCCTCACGGGAGGACTTTGTGAGTGTCTCTATCCAAACTTGTAAGTTGGTCTTCTGGTTTACCTATTGTTCGTTTGGTTACTCTAGTCAGCATGATTTGGCAGCCCCTAGCCCGCTTCTGCCCTGATCATCTAAGGGCCTTCCTGGTGCCACTCGTGGGCGTCCTTTTACTGTGTTGGTAGCTGTATCACTACAGTGTCAGGCAGATATTTTTTCCCTTAGACATTATACTTTTTTCTCCTGCATTTCATTCTCCCACACTTGCACATTTAAGAACAATGTTTATAACAGTGTTTTCCCTAGCCGTGCAATAGAAACTGTCATCGAAACTGAAACTCCTCTGCGTGGAACTTCAGTCGGGCCTTGCCAAGGCCGGCAAAAGATTACCTTGAAAAGGATCAGGTAGCACTCTGCAGTCTGCCATTGGCTAAAGTAGGGTGAGAGCTGAGCTTGCTTTCTCTCTGGCTCCAGGTTCAGGTCTGTCAGCTTCTCAAAATGCCTCCAGGCCTGTGGGGACAGTGAATAGTAATGGCCAAACCAAAAACTTTGATTAAGAAGGATATGCCAAAATCAGAATAAAAAGGCTTTGCTCTGGTCCTTCAAAATTGTATGATGGCAAGGGTACAAGTCAGATGAGGGGTGAGTGGTTTGATGAAAAGTTTTAGAGCTAGACCCACAGTGGACTCACCGTGGGACCCTGCATACATGTTCAAGTTCTTAATCTGTAAAATGAGGAGGTTTGGCTCAACTCCATGTTTTTTATGCTGTGAAAGCAGCGTCTGGTGCAGAGTAGCTGCTCAAATATTTATTGAAGGAATGAATGACTGAAAATTCTAGAGAGCCTAGATTCTTAAGGCATGAGGCAGTGGGTGGGGAGCTGGGTGTCTGGGCAGTTTCCCTCCTCCTCACCTGCGCCACTTTCACCTGTTTTAGGTCTAGTATTGCGTTCTGCTACTTGGAGAAATGTCCGAACAGCACTGGATGATCTCTCTTAGCAGAAAGATGGCATGCTTCTGATGCTGACGCCAGCTCAGTTCTCCTCACTGTCACATCCTGTATGCTTCTGACTAAGACAAAAGCTGCAGGAGAGTAAGTGCAGTGTCACTGAGAGGTCGGGTGGGAAGTGCTGTGTTGGTTCCTAGGGCTGCCGTATTAAAGCACCATAAACTGGGAGGCTTAGAACAACAGAAACTTACTCTTTCACGGTTCTGGAGGCTAAAAGCGTGAAACGCCGCAGGTGTTGGCAATGTCGGTTCCTTCTGGAGAGTGAGGAAGGACCTGTTCTCTGCCTCTCTCCCAGCTTCTGGTGGTTCTCAGCAGTCTTGGGCATTCCTTGGCTCGTGGGCACATGAGTCCAGTCTCTGCCTCTGTCTTCATGTGGCATTCTCTGCGTGTCTCTGTCCAAGTTTCCCTCTTCTAAGGACATCGGTCATTGGATTAGGGTCTGAACAGGGGTAGATTGAAAATGAATAGTAGTTGTAAGAGAATGAAAAGAAGCTACACTCGAAAGTGACTGCAGTGCCTAGGACTTGGATTAGCGTGTCCACGTTCTTAAATGTTGAACTAGAGTTTCCGTAGACGTGGATCCAGTTTGTCTACAGAGCAAACAATAATGTGGGCCTGTGAGAATGATCATCTCGTGCACGAACTGAAATCACACTCCCCTAGCACTTCAGTCTGAGGGGTGGTCAGTTCCTTTATGTGTCACAAGTTGGGTTCTTTGGGAGGTGAGTTCTCTGGAAAGGAGCCGCAGAATGTTGATCAGGAAGTCCCCGTGGGGTCCACACCCACAGAAGGGAGGGAGAGTTTGGGCTGCCTTGCAGGCCCAACCACAGCCGTGGCCAACCTCATGGGGAGCTGTGAAGCTAGAATGGCCCTTCAGAGTTGCCCCAGGTTGACCAAGTGGCCAGCCCTGTATACTCTCGTCAGTTAGTTGTTGGATGTGGAGCACGCCAGGGAAAGGGCAAGATGTTGGACGGGGCAGCTCTCGGGAGCCGAGGCAGTCCCTGAAGGGCTGACGCAGCACTGCCGGCAGCTGGCGACTCGGCCTTCAGTTGGAGGTCTGGGTGGCACATCCCAGTGTCGGCCACAGTTGGACAGTATTTTTCTTAGAAAATGTTTTGATTGCTTTGATTTGACTCATTGGGTGGCCTTCTGGAGAAATATAGGGTAAGTCTGTTCCCCCTTCTCTGTGACTTTCCTCAAACCCCCCCACTATATATGTAATATGTATATATGTATATGTGTGTGTATGAACAGAGTTATAGTGCACATTAAGCTTTTCTTTCCTAGGTTAAACATACTGGTTCCCTTAAACTTACTTTACATGGTATCCATGCTAACCTGCTCTTTTCTTGGTAAGGTTGAGACTTCTTCGGTTTTCTTTAGCCATCTATCTGCATATTTTCAAATATTTATCAGTGGCGTTAAGGTCCTTGGAGCAATAGCTCATTCTCAAAATTTGGACCCTATTTCATGTGAATTTAAAACACTCATTTCATTTAATCCTACCTCTCTTTCTCCCCTGCTGAATTTGTCCTGTTTATGATTTAAAGGACTTCTTAAGGAATCCGTGGTCAGATTGGACTCCTTTAGAGGAGAATATAATTCCTGGAAAGCCAAAGTTAGATGCAGGCTGTTGCTGCTGAAGTCATCCCCTTTGGGGCCAGAAGGATCCTTCTAGGTAGTTGTGAGTTGTTATCAGATGGTCTGTAGTGAGTTTGACTTTGGAGTGAGCTCAGCCTGCTTTCAAATCCCGACTCTTCCTCCTTCTTGCTGTTTGTGGAAATTAATTGTCTATTCTAAGTTTCAGTTTCATCATCTGTAAGAAGGGAAGAATAGCAGTGTCTACCTCATAGGGTTGTTAGAAAGAAATGAAAATACATGCAGAACACTTTAGTAAGGATTCAGTAAATAAGCTCCTGCTGTTACTGGAAGAAAAGCACTCGTTATAAGGAAGAGAGTATCTTTGCTCACTAATTCTAGACATAGGTGAGGAGCTATGTCTGTGATCTTGGCAAACTTCAAGTAGAAGGAAATGTTCTTAGCCAATGAAGAATGTCTACAGAAAACACACAGAGAACATCAGTCTTAATGAGGAAGTGAGGAAACGTTTCCTGCGTAATCTGGTACAAGACAAAGGACGCCCCCCTGACACCACTTCTCTTCACCGTCCTGCTTCACAGGCCAACACGACAAGTGAACAGCACTAACAGGCCTGAGGATTGGAATGCTAGAAGTGCAAAACTTGTCATTAGCAGATGACGATTGTGTAGAAAACCCAAGAGAATCTGTAACCTGAATAAATCTAACCACCAAGATCCGTGTGTCAAAAATCAAAGTTTATTTGACAGACGTAAAAGGAGACAAATAAATAGAGAAGTGGCGCTGGTTCATGAATAGGAGGACTCAGTGCTGTAAAGCAGTCAGTTCTCCTCAGATTGATCTATGTATTTACTGCGTTTCCAGTCAAAGTCCTGGCAGGGTGTCTCATAGAATGTGAGGCTGATTCTAAAATTGTAAGAAAAGGCAAAGGGACAAGCATGGGGAAGACAGTCCTGAAGGAGAATCTCAGACTTCATGTGACGTTTCGGGTAATTCAGACAGTGTGGTGGTGGCGTGGGGAGGAATGTGTTGAGCACAGGGGGCCCTGGTCAGACCTGTGGTTATCTGGAACTTTGATTCAGGAGAGAAGTGGTGTTACAGATGGGGGTGGAAGGATGAGCCATAAGTGATGGTGGACAATTGGTTTTCCATATAGAAAAAAATGAAATTAGATACCTTCTTCACAATTCCATTTCACTAATTCTAGATATAGGTAACTTGTGGATGGATTAAGGACTTAAATGTTTTATAAGGTTGTACTGTGGTGACAAAGCCCCCAAATCTCTGTGGCTTGAACACCATTTCTTCCTGGCTCACATCACATACTGGTGGCTGCGAGTAGCTGCCATGGCTCTGTCCCAGGTGTCTTCTCATTCTGGGACCCATGCTGAGGAGGCTACCCCATTTGGGACGTGCTGTTCCTCTGATACCAGAAGAAAAAGACAGGCTGAATCACATGGATTCTTTTTTTTTTTTTTTGAGGAAGATTAGCCCTGAGCTAACTACTGCCAATCCTCCTCTTTTGCTGAGGAAGACTGGCCCTGAGCTAACATCCATGGCCATCTTCCTCTACTTTATATGTGGGACACCTCTACAATATGGCTTTTGCCTAGCAGTGCCATGTCCTCACCCGGGATCTGAACTGGCAAACCCCAGGCCGCCGAAGCAGAACGTGCTCACTTAACCGCTGCCCCACAGGGCTGGCCCCATATGGATTCTTTTAAAACTTCTGCTTGGACACAGTGTGTGTCTCGTCCACTGCAGTCCATTGGCCGAACCAGTCACGGGGAATAGTGCTGGGAAAGGTACTCTGCCTGCAGGGAGGTGCTGCCAGTCTGTCCCATGGTGACAGCAGGGACCTGCTGTGTAAAGAAATGTGTAGAGGGCTGGCCCCGTGGCCGAGTGGTTAAGTTCGCGGGCTCTGCTTCAGGCGGCCCAGTGTTTCGTTGGTTCGACTCCTGGGCGCGGACATGGCACTGCTCATCAAACCACGCTGAGGCGGCGTCCCACATGCCACAACTAGAAGGACCCACAACGAAGAATATACGACAATGTACTGGGGGGCTTTGGGGAGAAAAAGGAAAAAAATAAAATCTTTAAAAAAAAAAAAGAAAGAAAGAAATGTGTAAGCAGGGCCAGTCCTGGAGCCGAGTGGTTAAGCTCACTCTGTGCTTCAGAAGCCCAGGTCCACCGGTGTGTTCCCTGGGTGCAGACCGACACGCCGCTCACCAAGCTGTGCTGTGGCAGCATCCCAGATAGAAGAGACAGAATGACCTACAACTAGGATGCACAACTATGTACGGGGGCTTGGGGAGAAAGAAAAAACTTAAACAAAAGTATAAGGGAAGGGAAATTTGGGAACAGTAATTCAGTCTGCCACAAATATGGGAAGAAAAACTTAAATACTTTTAGAAGAAAATACAGACAAGTATCTTTCTGATCTTGAAGTAGAGAAGGCTATCTGAAGACAGTGTTCTCAAACCATAAAGCACATTTGTCATCTGGGGAACTTGGTAAAGTGAAAGTTCTGATTCAGTAGGTCTGGAGTGAGGTCTGTGAGTGTGCATTTCTAACAAGCTCTCAGGGGATACTGATGCTGCTGATTCGTGTACCACACTTTGAGTAGCAAAGTCTTAAGACACAAAAAGTGCCAACAATAAAAAGGAAAGATTGATAAATTCAGCATATTAAGTTAGAAGTTTTTATCAAAAGACAGCATAAAGAAAATAAAATGATGAGCCACACAATGGGGAAAAATATGACATATATCACTGGCAAGGGATTAGTGTCCATATATATAGAACTACAAATCAGTGAAATAGGAACAGTCAACAGAAAAATGAGTGAAAACCATGCACAAGTCTTTCAGGGAAGAGGAAACATAGCCAATAAATATATGAAAAGGTGCTCGTTATTAATGATAAGGGAAATATAAGTTAAATCTCCAGTGAGGTATTGTTCTTGTACACTCACTACATTGATGGAAATTAGTAAGTCTGTGAGTACTAAGTATTAGGATGTGGATTAAGGGGTAACTTAGACACATTGCTGATTGGAGTGTAATGCTGCTAAGACCACTTTGGGAAATAATTTTACATTATTTTGCAAAGTTCACCATTTGCATATCCTGTAACTTGGCAGTCCCACTTCTGGGTGTATACTCAGGAGAAATGTATAACAGGAGCCACATACAAGATTGTTCAGAGCTGTAGTGTTTAATAGCAAAATATTTTGAAACAACTCGAATGTTCCTTAACAGGAGATTGAATAAAATATGGTATTTACACAATGGGGTATTATGGAATAGTAAAAGGGACTGAACTTCTGTATACAACATGAGTGAGTTTTGGAAACAATGCTGAGTCAAAAAAAGCAATTCCAGAAGATTATATACATTATAATACCATTTTTTCAGAGCTGAAGTATAACTGAATAATATGTTTAAGCATATGTGCATTTGTGATGTTTATTTTTTAAAAAACTCAGAGAAATGACACAATTTAGGTTAGTAGCTACTGCTGGAAGGGAAGGCAGTGGAATGGGATAGGGGAAGAATGGACAAGTAAATGGTAATGTGTTAGTTCCGGGTTCGATGTTTATTACCTTTTTATGTTTTATAACTGAAAAATGTTATACACAGACATTGTTCCTGTAATAAAGCCATACATTAATATCACTAGTAGGCTATGTCCTACAAGACAGATGAGAGAGGCTATGCTGTCTTAGGTGGCTGTTAGTCAGGGTTCTCTAGAGAAACACAACCAATGGGATGGTGGCTGGTGCGGGGAGAGGGCAGAATAAAGAACTGGCGTATGATTATGCAGGCTGAGAAGTCCAGACCCAACAATGCTGATGGTATTGTTCCAGCCTGGGTTTGAAGCCCGAGAATGAGGAGAGCTGATGGTGTAAGTTCCAGTTTAAGGCCAAAGGCAGGAGAAGACCAATATCGCCGTCTAAAGACAGGCAGAGAGAGAGAACTTTTTCTTCGTCAGCCTTTTCTTCTATTCAGGCCTTCGGTGGACTGGATGCGGCTCACCCACACTGGGGAGGGCCATCTGCCTTACTCAGTCTCCTGGTTCAAGTGTTGATCTCATCTAGAAGCCCCCTCACAGACACACTCAGGATCACCTTTAACCAAATGTCTGGGCACCCGTGGCCCAGTCAAGTTTACACACAAAATTAACCATCACAGTGATTATCTCCCCTCTTAAGCCCTATCCCCAGTTGCTCTTATAGTCAAGCTCTCAGATCTTTGGGGAGGTATCCTTGTATTGTAGTTAGCTCCTTCTCTGAGTTTCGTGACTCCTGCTCTTTCCCAGCACCTTCATGCTAGAGCACTAGTTAGCCTTGTAGGAGGCATGGCTGGTGATGGCTCTGCTGTGGAGGCTGAATGCACCCAGAGTGCTTCATCTTCGCCCCTCCTGCAAGGACACAAAGACACAAAGGGGATTTTGCTGGAACATAATAGAATATACAGTGGTGATTCAGGTATAGAACAAGGTGTCGTAGGTTGGTGATGTAGGGAGTGCAGAGGAATGAAATTGATGTGAGATTCTTTCAGGGAAGGAAAGAATGACAACGTTGACGGAAGAATAATAGTTAAATATGGGTACGTATATGTGCAATCGTTACGTAAGTTGAGGCCCGGCCAGCTTAAGTTCAAAGGGAAATATCCTGTGTATGGTTGGAAATACTAGACTGAGAGGTCAAGGTAGGAGATTTGATTTGTAGGTAGTGACATTTGCATAAATTACACAGATTTTTGACGTAGTGAGTAGTTGAAAGGTGAATGTTCAAGGTTTGTAACAACTCTAGGCAAAACTCACTCCAGTGGTTCTAGTACTAGTAGTTAGGTAACACATGGAAGAGCATTTGGATGAGATTACTCTAATTTATGAAATATTTTGAGGGATGATAATCTCTGTCTTTCGAGCGTTGTCTAATTTCATATTCACTTGAATAGGAGATTTATTACTAACCCCCAAATCAAATGTTTCACATGACAGAGAACTTGACCAGAATCTCTAAGAAAGGGGTAATCAGTTTTGCTCTTGAGTCATTGGGAAGTTGCTGTGTGCATTGAATGTTTGGAGAGTTAACTGTTTTTCTTCCATCTTTGTGTCTGTTTTTCTGAGCCATGCAGTGTATATTTCCGCTACCTTTTTTCTCCCTTTACATTTGCCTTTATGATGTAAGAAAATTTATAATTGGAACATACTGGTGAAATTTTTTAAAGGCTTCCGACCTGTAGAGGTCTCTGCAGGTAGTCGTCTCGGTCTGTTTTGGGAGGAGAGGGTTCTAATGAGTGTAGAATTCCAATGCAAAATATATCACTTTTGCTGAATAGCATACTTTGCTAATTCTTTTAAATATAGTTTCAAGAATATTGCATTGTTAACCTTGATTTAAAGAATTTATATTTTGGGTTTTGAGGGCTATGTCTATTCCATTGGAGAACGCCATAGATAAGCAGTCATGTTAATGCCGGGCACTTTGGCTCTGTGCATAGTCAGGCTTCTTGGTGTGTTTCCCAGATTCAAGTACGCTTAAATTCAGTAGCATTTCTAAATTTTTTAACAACTGTGCCTGACACCCAGCAAATGTTTGTTAAGTACAGGTACTTCTCCTTTAGTTTGACCCTCCACCAGCCCGTGAAGTGTGCCATCTCTGCGTCACACTTGGCCTTGCTCCGTTGTGGAGCCATTGGCCAGTGTAGTTTACTCCTAGTGGTGGCTCTGCTATTAACATCCTGTTGTTAGATGTCTTTTTTCTAATCGAGGTCTCATCGGTCTAGAACGTTATATAAATTTTGGGTGTAGATCATTATGTTTTGACTTCTATATAGACGGCATCGTTTTCACCAAAAGTCTAGTTGCCACCCATACACATGAGCCCCTTTACCCTTTCTGCCTTCCCCTCACCCCCTTTCCCTCTGTCTTCTGATGCACTGAAAAATAGCTTGGTGGTTTTGTGAAGTGGAAACAAATTCAGGATCATTTCAGTGCTCAGGTGCCTGCCTTGCTGCTCTGTATGTAGTGTGCACTGGTAGGTATGTGGCGGTGGACCCTGTCCTTGCAGTGTTGCGGAGGATGCATCAAGAAAGTGGACATCAACCAAGAGACCCTAAGTGTATGTAACAGAGATCATAAATGAGGACCGAGGCATACCTAGGTGAAAAGGGGGAGGAATCTGGAAATTTCTGATACCATATAAAAGGGAGTGCTGATGGATTTACTCTATAGAACGGTACAATTTATGCAGATTATTGAAAGAGAAGGAGAAGGTATACTTATTGATTTTATTCCTAAGTTATATCTTCAGTTTAACTTTTCAGTCCTGGGAAATTCAGGATATAAGGACCCTAGATGATCTATGTCTTGCTTGTAGCTTGGGCCTTAGGGAAAATGTTAATTCTTTCTGGTTAGAAGGTCGTATTTCCCCAAGTGTGTTCTGAGGAACACAAAAGTGGCCCCTAATCAAGGAAGATGGAAAATGGTCTCTACTTTGTTTCCTTCCTGGAGGTTCCAGATTCACATTACTGTATTAAAAGTTTCTGGATATCCTAACATGAACAGACCTGCTTCTGTTTCAGCTCTGGTGTTTCCCTAATGTATGCAAAAGGAAGAAGTTCTGTAGCAAAAATAATACATTTTTATATCACCCAGAATACACTTTGATAAAACTATAGCAGGTTATCTTTTAAATGATGACACTCTTCATTCAAATAGCTGCCTGGGGCTCTAACTGTAGTTATATTAGGAGTCACATCTAAAGACTTGATTTAATCTTTGAAGCATGTAATTAATGGATGAAAAATGAAAATGTGCTTTGAACCTATTCTGAGTTCTCAAATGTATATCTTTTTGCAAAATCAAGTAGAGAATTTTATTCTAATCCTTTAAAATTTCTAACTAGTAGGCTATGAGTCAGGTAATCCATTTAAAATTTTTATATTGAGTTAAATATCTCTTATTGACAGATATTACAACATTACCAAAGTATTGCTTTTTACCTAATTTCTTTTTAGAGAACTGTAATACGTAGTTATTTAGCTTGTGGCTTTTTATAGTAATTAAAAAAAAATGGACCCACTGTCCTTCAGTGAGTTGCAGAATTTCAGGCCGTTTTTTACCCCACTCATTGAAACTCAGAAGATAGATAACTTTGTAGTTTTGAAATTAGTAGTTGAACGCTGTAGAATTTTTATGCACATTTTGAGAAGCATCAGTATCACTTTGAAAAAATATTTTAGTACAGTGATCTAGTATTTTATTTGATAAAATGTTTCATACTTGACCAAGTGGGTTTCATCATGTTGGAGCTTTTTGCGTTTTAGGAAATTCTAAAAATCTACTTGTTTTAATTTTTCGTTTCTAAATAAACTTGCTTAGAGTTTTTGAAAATTTTGCATTTCTTAGAGTGAAGATCAGTTTTTTTTCCTCCTGACTGAAGTTTTTAAATTTCTAAAATTTAATTGTTTCATCACTTTTCCAACAGTTTTTCTAAAAGCTTTTAGAATTTCCTAATAATGAACTTTGTTTTGTTTTGATTTTTGGATGTGTTTGGTAGTTGTTCTTTCTTTCAGATGTAAGTGCGTGCATTTCTCCCCTCCCCTTCGACCCAAATGGCTTTAGGCATGTTTTTTCATCCTGTGAACTGACACGAAGTTTGCCCCTTCTAGGGGAAAAAGACAGTTTTGTAAATCTCCATAAGGACTTTTTTGTAGGTATAAAAAATACCTTTTTATAGCCCTCTAAAGGGTTCTGACATCTAGTGGATCTAGATGAACTAAGCATCTCACTCATTATGATAATGGGATAACCTGCAAAAAAATTTTAATTTGTGAAAAGCAGTCCAGCTTTTCAAACCAGAAATATTAACAGATGAGTATGAATCATCAAATAACTGCCAATCAAGTAAAAGTTAGAAATAAAACAATGTTACTTTACATAAGCAGTTCATCTCCTTAATAGTTAGCCCAGTTAAAACGTTAAGAACTTAGAGGCTGATGGAGTTAAAACTGTAAGCACATATAGACTGATCCAGACTTTCAGTTCTGTAAGCCTCTGATGGGAGCACGGCGAGGAGAGGAGGGTTTGTCCAGGTTGGACAGAAAGCTCTTCCCTTCTATTTAGTCTCATTGACACTTGATCTAGATCTCATTTGTTTTGCTTTAATGACAGTCTATTTAGTGCTGCTGATTCTATGTAGAACTGAGCGCTTTCACCTGTATGCTGTATCATTATATAGTTGGGTCTTCCTTTTTCTTACCTGTCTTTTAAACATAGAGATTAACCAGGTCTGTTATGTGCCTGCGATTTATTAAGGCATTTGTTAGTTTCTGTTACTGTCAAGTAATAGTCTTATCATGAGAACAATCCTACTATTCATGAAAAGAATTTATTTTAGTTGTTACTGGAGAATATAAATTAATAAGTTCATTTCTGATAACCTAGCTAGTAAAAATGGAATTTCTTAATCTTTATGCAATTCTTCCTATTTGCATAGAAACTGCTCGTGTCCCACACTAGTTTTATTGATTACATTATCTTAAAAAAAGCCTTATTCATTTCTTAGGACTTGACACACTTCTAGGTGGGGAAGAGACTGTAGGTCTGGTTGCCCATTGCTGTGTAGTTTTCCAGATACCTAGGCTAAACAGGTGTACCTGATCAGCTTTTAGCCCTTGGTCCTGTCTTCTTCGGTGATAGAGTCCCAGTTTAGATTGTAGAGTCTCTATGGATTTTCTCTTCTGGCCGTGGATTGGCTCCTACTAAAGAGAATAAGCAATACCTGTCTTCCAAATTGATGCACTGAGATCAGAAAATAACAGGTAAGGATTGTGCATAAATGGATAACTGTCTTGTCATATGTGTTTATTCTCTGCTTTGCCAAGCAAATATTATTTAGACTCTTGATGAAAAGTAGTAGAATCTAAAAGCCAGAGTCTTAGTATTCCAAACCCACTGTCTTTTTTTTCTCTTTTCTATGTTCTTTCTTCTATTTATATTTTATTTCTTTTACCCTTCCCCTTCATCTTCAAAGGCTTTTCTTTGTGTGTGAATCCTATAGACACACAAATTGAAGAATTATGAAAAGACAGTTGCAGGTAATGCACACCCTTGAATACTGAGCACTTTATCAAATCTATTGGAAATTTGTAGTGAGGAAGCACCAGTTAAGAAGAAGTAGAGTGAAGGCGTGAATTGCACAAGTACCATGCTGGATCGGGGGAAGGCAGTGGGTTTCAGTGGGAAGCAGTACAAGTTAGGTACCCAAGGAGGAAGACCAGAGTCTGCTGATACAGTGTGGTCGTTTTTGTATCACTAACACCACGCGGAGTCCCCAACACACAAGAAGCCTTCAGTACGTTGTGTGGATGGTGAAAGAAGGAGTGAGAGTTTCTAGGTTAGAGAGTTATTCCCTGCCTGTGGGCTCAGAACTTGGCTGGAGTTGAGTTTTTTCTCCCATGGGCTAGTATTATGACTATTTCCTAAACCTCTCTCTTTCGGAATTTATTCCCCCCATTTAGATTTGGGAAGTATTTAGTTTGACACAGTTTTATCATCTGCCAAAGCATTCTGCTAAATAGTACTTGGAATGTGTCACAGTTTGGCCCTGAGGAACTTTCAGCCTCATTTGTGAAGGAACCCACACTCAGGAGGCAGTCGGAGAATAGTGTGAGTAGATATCATTGAAAGGCAGAGGGCGATGAGGACAGTGAGTGCCCTAGGTATCACAGGAAGAGAACACTGTGGCCTTAAGTAATTACAGAAGGCTTCTTAGAGGACGTAGGACAGGAATTGACTCCTTTGCCATTTACGTGTTAAGGCTTCAGCAGTGTTCTTGCCTTCCAAAACCTTTGAGTATATTACTTTAGTCTCTTTTGTATGGATTATTTTTTCTTTTGCGGTGTTTTGATTCACCTGTGCCTTGAATATTCCGTCAGAATGCTGTTTTCAGCAATGTTAGACTTTAGAGTTGTTTCCTATCATGAGTCCCCATATTTTGCCCCTTGAAGTAGTCATTAGGGCTGTCGACACCTGTTTCTGCTCTTCCCTCACGTGAGAGGAGTGCATCTCCCACCTTGTGAAGTGAAGCAGGGCCTGGAGACTTGCCTTGCCCCATGAGATGTGAGCGACTCACTTGCAGGAGGAAGCTCTCGAAGCGCTGGTACACGCTTTGGCACAGATCTCCTTTTTTCTCTGGCTTCTGGACTAGCAGGGTTCAGGGTTGGCGGCCATACTGTCGTCTTGCATCTCAGAGTGATTGCAATGAGTGATGACGCTGAACATCCGTGCCAATCCAGGATGGACATGTTGCGTGAGCAAGATATAAACCTGTGTGTTAAGCTGCTGTGATGTGGGGGTGCTTTGTTTCTGCACCATAATCTACCCTATTTTGACTGAATAACCTTTCTTCCCAGATTTTGTCCCTTGGCCCTCATCTTAGCTATGCTGTTTTCTTTGTGCTTTGTCAGTAAGCATCGAGTACTCTTGCTGCTCTGTACAGTCTGACTTTGTCGTTGAACCTTCCATGATTACATTCTACTGTAATGAAATTTGCCCGGTTGAAATTTGAGACCTCTCAACCATAAAGGTAGGTGTTTTCCAGTTCCTTCCAGCAGTTCCTCTTGGGCACATTGTGTTATCTCTGAATAGCTGTGAATAGTGTCCCATCTTCTGGGTAAAAGGAAGACTGCCTCACACAGTCTACAGGCACATGAGCAGGGGCATATGAACTCTCTTGAAAAGAGCTAATGATTTTTTGTTTAGCTCAACCTAGTCATTTGCTGGGGAGAGTTCAAAGGCAGCATTGTCCCTTAACACTTCTGTGATGTTGGAAATGTCCTATATTACACAGTAGCTACTAACTACGTGTGACTATTGAGCGCTTGAAATGTGGCTTGTGTGACTGAGGAACTGATTTTTAATTTGTTTAAATAGCCACATGTGGCTAGTGCCTACCATATTGGACAGTGCAGTAAGACCCTAGAATAACGCTGGAATGACATAAGGTTAGGTGAAAAAAGCAGAATACAAAAGTATATATTATTATTTAACAAATTGACATGATAAAAAATTTTAAGTTCTATACAAAGGAAAAAACACTGATAATAACCACACCAAAATACTAGCAGTGAATTATATTAGGATGGAGAAATTATGTGTGGGTGTCCTTCTCTCTTCATGTTTAAAAAAATACTTTAAAAACTTTTATAATACAAGTGTATATGATAAACTCGAGCACGGAAGTGCTCTGAGACTAAAAGAATGCTTCAGGAAGAGAATACATTGGTTGAACAGAGCCACCTAGATTTTTCTCCACAAGATTCACATTTTGTATTTTGCCCAGAGGAGCCTGGTTTCTAACGGTTTACTGTCTGGTGCTCTTTATGATCAGTTGTACTGTCAACAAAAGTAAATTGAGAAAACATTCCACAAATAATACATATGTACTGTGTTGGAAAGAGGTTATGCTTTTAGGAATAACTTTTATGTGTTTTTGGCAGACCTAAAAATATACACAGTATATTACAAAAAACAGAAGAGAAACGCCTTACTATTTAAATTAAGTTGGCTACACGTCTGCTCTCCTTGAGCACTGAAGAGACTGAGCTGTAGAGTGTGTCTCCTCTAGCTCCTGGGAAGCTCTGCTCATGCACCCTAAGTGATTTATCTAGGAATGCTAGTGGGAGCTGTAATTCGAATTGTTGTCAGCAATGTATGTGGTGTTACAAAGAGTATAAAAAGATGGGCTGTATTTCTTAGAACATTGTTACATGAGGGTTGAGATTTTGGAAGATCAGTGAACTCCTTCGAAACAACTACTGCCCCCGACAAAACCCTTCATTATTAAATTTCTCATTGAAATTTGTGGCATTACCATGTCTTTTCTGTTTGTTGAAAAGTATTTACTTATGTAATAACTTAAGTACCTACATCTGTTTTCTTTTTTCTTAATGGACAGATCATTTGGGACTAATTATATCACTCTGAAAACATGTAGACTAGATAAAGAATTAAATGCTTTTATTTTTAAATTGTTTGTTATTCTAGTCCCAGATCTGATCATAAACGTCACAGACTGTGGGACCCTGCCTTCTAGAGACCCAGGGCGGTGCGGGGTTCCCGAGCGCTGTTACGGGAGTCAGCGGAGCAGGCCGGCTGTCCTCCCCTCACTCCACCACCTTCACTTCCAGGCTTACATTAATATTAGGCCCCGAGGCTTTCATTGATCCCCAAGCCTGCAGAGTGCCCCAGTCTTTGCAGGATGATTTTCACTCACCACCAGGGCTATTTTTAATCCTAGCATCCTTAGAATGGCTAGAAATTATACATGAGGCAGCAGAAAAGCCCATGTGTGCAGAGTTCTCTGACTCCGTGCCGTTTTGGGATAGCGTGGCTTAAGTGTGGAGAGATTGCTCTGCGATGCATGCATTCCAAAACAAATGGAAAACTGGGCGGCAGAGGGAGTCCGTTGTACTTCTGCGCTCATCCTCTGCGCTTAACCGCTCTCAGCTTTTGGCAGTGTCACGTTTGAATCTGCAGTGGAGAACCAAAATGCTATTTAACCAGAGGAAGGGCTTTGATATGACTAGAACTAGATTATTATGAATGAAGGCGATTTCAGAATTTTTTTTTTAGGGATAGTAAGGAAATTGAGTATTTTTTGTTCTAAAAGCCTAATATATTTTACATAATTACTATTCTTCAGATAGTCATATTAGTGAAGGAACCGGTAGATTAAGCAAATGTGAGCAGTTTGGGGGAGTAGTTTATAATAATACCTTCCATTTGTATGACATTTTGTGAAATGCAAAGGCCAGAAAATACATAGATCACTTCTCATTTGCTCAGTGCAGCAAGCTTGTGAGAAGTTGAGAGGTAGAGAGAGAAAGTATTTATTATTCTGTTTTACAGATGAGAAAACAGAGACCCCAAGAAGTCATGGGCACAAAACCCAGCTGTTAAGTAGGAGAGGTGGGACTGACTGTGAAAACCTAGATATTATGACTGCCAGGCTAATGCACTTTCCACTCTTCCATCCTACCTTCATGAATTAAAGAAGGCTCAAGTGATATATAAACGTCCATGGACATTTAATTAACTATATATGTTTTTGCATCCTTAATAGAAACTATTTAAAACTTTAAGTAAAAAAGACAAAAATTGTAAAATAAGTGTATTATTGTCACACCTTTTAAGTTATCATTTATACAGCCCAATCTTTAGGATGATTTGGGTTCATTTTCCAGGGAAGAAAGATATTCAAGATGATTTGAAGATCCTTTTTTCTCAGTGTAAACCTCTGGAGAAGGGAATGTTGAAAAAAACCCCAGAAAATCCTTGAATATGTACAGTGGTGCTTTTTCTTTAAAACTCTTTTAGAGAATTTAACAAAATTGAAATGAAATTTAACTTCATACTGACTACATTTCACACTCAGAATGAATATAAAGCTGAATAGACAGTTTGAAACTTGGGTGTTTGCCAGTTATGTTCTTGAACTTGCCAGGTGGATGTTAAATGGATTTTGCCTGTGCTTTTCAGGTCCCACTATTGTTTTGACCACGTAGTGGATCACACCTGAAATAAGTTTTAATTAAACATAATCATGAGCCAGCATAGCTAGGAGTCCCCTCCTTTCAGTTCAGAACCAGAAGTCGTGTCTCTCATTTGGGTCCGACGTTCGCCCCTCTACCGAAGGCTCTCTGCTTCGGGTGGGAAAGCTTAGTTATGACCCAATATTCTGTCCCTAGGTCGTCTGCTAACAGTCAGGAGAGTGGACACCCTTTAGCTCGGAGAACACTTAGACCTGTCGTTCTGTACAGGAAAAAGCCGTCTTGTGTGGCTTCTTTCTCAGGCCCCCTTGTTTGTGTCCGCTCAAAGGTACTGCAGGAGTCTGAAGCTGCCAGACCTTCCAGCCTTCATTCCCTCTTCCTTGGTCCTGTGCAGTCTGTACTTGCCACTTGTCTTTTTTTTTTAGAGTAAAAACTGTAAAACCTCGAGTGGCTCTAGGGAAATGGCCAGTTGTTGAAGCATTTTATGGAACCAGCTGTCGAACAGACTGCAGGAGGAATGCTGTTAGGGTGACAACACCGGGGAACGCTGTAACCAGCTTGATGAGACCCTGGGAGTTCGCTGGGCTTTGCTTTATTTTGCATTTGCATGCTGATTTTTTCTCACCTCCTTCTTGAATCTTTTCACTTGGCCAAAGAAACGTGAAATCTCTTAATGACAACAGAGAGAATCCTATGGTTGGGTTGATACCATGTTTCACAGTAAACAATACAAAAGGAAAACAGTATTTCTTTATCAGTCTTTACAGTGCACCAAGTCTGTCATGGTGTAACTTTTTAAGGCCTTTCTGCATTTAAGTAATAAAAGAATCCTTATCCTAAGTTGTTCAAAGTGAAACCGATGTTTTAGAGGTTGTATGGCAGAAACAATTATGTCGATTTCATTAATAACGTTCTTCTGACACCCCGTACTCTCTGGGTCTGATGTGTGGTTTTGGATTCAGTTTCCTGAATTTTGTTTAGAATTTCTGCATCTGTGTTCACGAGGTACATTGGTCGGTACTTCTCTTCTTTTAGTGTCTTTGTCTGGTTTTGGTGTCAGGATAATACTGGCCTCGTAACATGACTGGGGAAGTATTCTCTCCTTTTTAATTTTTTGGAAGAGTTTGTATAGAATTGGCATTGTGTTTTCCTTAAATATTTGATAGAATTCAACTTGGAAGCCATCTGGGCCCGGAGATTTCTTTGTGGGGAAGTTTTCAACTAGAAATTCAGTTCCTTTTATAGATACAGGGCTATTCATTCTGTTTGTTATTGAGTGAACTTTGGTAATTTGTGTTTGCAAGGAGTTTGTCCATTTCGTCTAAGTTGTTTAATTTATTGGTGTGACGTTTTTCTAATACCCCTTTATTTTTTATTTATTTATGTATTTTTTTGAGGAAGATTAGCCCTGAGCTAACATGTGCTGCCAGTCCTCCTCTTTTTGCTGAGGAAAACTGGCCCTGAGCTCACATCCGTGCCCATCTTCCTCTACTTTATATGTAGGACGCCTACCACAGTATGGCTTGCCAAGTGGTGCCATGTCCGCACCCAGGATCTGAACCGGTGAACCCCGGGCCACCGAGAAGTGGAACGTGCGAAGTAACCGCTGCGCCACTTGGCCGGCCCCTCCCTTTATTCTTTTTATATCTAGAATGTGTAGTGATCTCACCTCTCTCTTTCCCAATCTTGGTAATTTTTCTCTCTCTTTCCTGGACAGTCTGGCTAGAAGTTTATAGAATTTGTTGTCTAAAAGAACTAGCTTTTGGTCTCATTGTTTTCCATTTTCTGTTTCATTGGTTTCTGCTCTGATTTTTATTTCCCTTTTCTGCCTAGTCTAGGTTTCATTTGCTTTCTTTTTATACTTTCTTAAGGTGAAAACTGAAGTTATTGATTTGAGACTTTTTCTAATGTAAGCTTTTAATGCTATAAATTTTCCCCTAAGTACTACTTTAGTGGCATCCTTAAAATATTAATATGTTGTGTTTTCATTTCATTCAGTTCAAAATCCTTTCTAATTTCTCCTTTGATTTCTTCTTTGCCCTATTGGTTATTTAGAAATATGTTCTTTGGTTCTCAAATATTTGAGGGATTTTCCAGACGTCTTTCTGTTATTAAATTAATTCCATATGGTCAGAGAATATATTTTGTATGATTTGAGTCCTTTTAAGTTTGTTGCGACTTTCTCTGTGGCCTGGTATCTAGTCTATCTTATATCAAATTGGTGGATAATGTCACTTGAGTCTTCTGTATCCATACTGATTATCTGTCTACTTCTTCGTCCAGTGATGGAGAGGGTGGTATTGAAATCTCCTAGTAGAATTTTGGATATGTCTCTTTCTTCTTGCAGTCTTACCAGTTTTTATTCACGTTTTATTTTTTGTGTGTGTGAGGAAGATTGGCTTTGAGCTAACGTCTGTTGCCAGTCTTCTTCTTTTTGCTCGAGGAAGATTATCGCTGAGCTAACATCTGTGCCAGTCCTCCTCTGTTTTGTATGTGGGATGCTGCCTCAGCATGGCTGATGAGCGGTGTGTAAGTCCGTGCCTGGGATCTGAACCTGCGAACTCGGGGCTGCCAAAGCAGAGCGCACCAACTTAACCACTTGGCCACAGGCCAGCCCCACTTTATTCACATGTTTTGAAACTCCTCTGTTAGGTATATAATATGCAGGATTGTTCTATCCTCTTGATGAATTGAGCCCTTTGTCATTATGAAGTGACCTTCTTTATCTCTGTTAATATTCTTTGCTCTGAAATCTACTCTGTCAGATATTAATGTAGACCCTCTGGCTTTTTTTTCCATTAGTGTTGGCATGGTATATCTTTTTTCATTATTTTACTTTTAACCTATTTGGGTCTTTATATTTAGTGTGGATATTTTTATGGGCAGCGTGTAATTGGGTCTTGCTGTTTTAGAATCCAGTCTGAGCCATCTCTGTCTTTTAATTGGTGGTTTAAACCATTTAAATTTATTATGATTATTAATAGCTATCTCCAAGTGATGTTATACCATTTCAGGTAATATATAAGAACCTTCTAGTTAGTTATTCCACTCCTGGCCTTTATGCTGCTGTTGTCATGCATTTTACTTATACAGACGTTACAAACCTCATAATACGTTGTTATTGTTTCAACAGTCAATTATCTTTTAAAGATATTTAATAAGAAAACTATAGTTACTATTTTTGGTGCTCTTTGTTCCTTTGTGTGGATCCACCTTTTGTTCTGTCATCACTGTCCTTCTGCCTGACAGGCTTCCTTTAGCATTTCTTGTAGGGCAGATTGGCTGTTGATGAGTTCTTTTTGGCTTTTGTATGTCTGCAGAAGTCTTTGTTTCACCTTCATTTTGAAAGATATTTTTGATAATTTTAAGTTGACTTTTTTTTTCTTTCAGAGCTTTCAAGTTTTTGCCCCCTACGTTGTTTCTAACAAGAAGTCTGATGTCACCCTTATCTTTGTTCTGTTCTACCTAATGTTTCTTTTTTTCTATGGCAGCTTCAAGGTCTCTGTCTTTACCACTGTTAGAATAGTTTTTTTATGGTGTGCCTAGGCATCATTTTCTTTGTTTCTTGTGCGTAGAGTTCAGTGAACTTCTTGGATCTGTGTGTTTTATGTTTTATTAGGTTTGGAAAAATTTTGGCCGTTATTTCTTTAAATGTTTTTTGTCACCTTCTCTCCTCCAATTACATGTATGTTAGATTTCTTAGAATTGTCACACAGCTCACTGAAACTGTTAATTTTAAGGAATTTTTTCTCCTTGTATTTCATTTTGTATAGTTTCTTTTGCAGTTTAAGATTCAGTAGTCTTTTCTTCTTCATATCCTTTGTATTTTTCATCTCAGACGTTATAGTTTTCATCTCTAGATGTTTGACTTTATATCTTCTGTTCTCTACTTTTCACACATACGGCATATGGTCATAACTGTTTAAAGTCCTTTTCTGCTAATTCTAACTTTTGTCTCAAGTCTGGTTGGTTTCAATTAATTCATTTTCTCCTCATTTCCACTCCCTTTGTGTCTACTTCTTTGTATGCCTGCTAGTTTTTCATTGGATGCCAGACTTGTAAATTTTACCTTCTTGGGTGCTGGCTGTTTTTTGTGTTCCTATAAATTTCTTGAGCTTTCTTCTGGGATCATAGTGAAACTAGTTGGAAACAGTTTTGTCCTTTTAGGTCTTGTTGTTAAGATTTGTTAGGCAGGCCCAGAGCAGTGTTTAGTCTAGGGCTAATTGTTCCCCGTTACTAAGGCAAGACCCCTGTGAATACTCTAGTGTCCCCTGAATTATGAGGTCTTCTACTCTAGCTGGTGGGACACAGGCACCATCCCTGACTAGCCCCGCTGAGCATAAGGTTCTGTCCTCTCCTTTCGGATGACCCTTTCCTGGGCCTTGGGGTAGTTACTCACTCGCATGCCCTGATTAACTCTGCTGAATGCTTGGGGGCAACCCTTTGCAGATCTCTGTCATTGTTTTCTCTGTGCAGCTCTCTCTTGTCTGGCACTTTTTCCTGTGAACTCTAGCTGCTGTAGATTCTCTCACCTACTTCCTTGGGCCATTGCTTCAAGTCTCCTCACCATCTTGGTTGATCTTCGTTGAATGAGTTACTGACTTGTCAACTGCTTCAAGTGACATCAAGTTGAATGTATTATTTGATGATCTGTCTGGCATTCTGAGACCCAAACATATTAAAGAATTTACATAAAGTGTGTCAATTTTGAGAATTAGCTGGAAAATTTTAGCAGGTGAAAATTATAGAAAATCTTAGCTTGAATTTATCTAGTTTTCATAATTCAGAAAGAGAATGGTAGAGAAGATTTTAGAAAGCAGAATATATATTAGTGATACATTAATCTGGTAACGTAGTCCCATGGTAGATTGAAACATTTTTTCTTTATATTTATTGTATATAAAATTTACTGTTTGGTTATAGATGAAATACGAGAAACTGAGTCTTAAATCTTTGGCGAAGAGCGTCTGTTTTTCTGACTTGATGTTTTTACTAGCAGTAATTATTAATAGTTCTTTAAGTGTCATTTTTGGTAACCCTCTTGTTGTCTACTAAAATTCATGCAAAAGTTGAGCCAATGAAATTTACCTATCTCCATATTAGTCTTCATTTTCTAGTGGCATAAATTAATCACAACTCTAAAATAAAGAATATTATCGAATAAGACCATTGTTAGATTAGTTTGACATATAGAAAGTATGTTAATTTAGGGGGGAAGCTATTAAATTAGAAGAATGGCATCTGTCACAAGCAATCAAAAAGTCAGCTTAGCTATAAGAGAAGAAAAGTTACTACAGCTATAGCAGTACAGCCTGGCATGGCTTAATTTTTTTGTTTTTTTAAAGATTGGCACCTGAGCTGTTGCCAATCTTTTCTTTTTTTTCCTTCTGCTTTTTCTCCCCAAGTGCCCCCAGTACATAGCTGTATATTTTAGTTGTGGATCCTTCTAGTTGTGGCACGCAGGATGCCACCTCAGCATGACCTGATGAGCAGTGACATGTCCGCGCTCAGGATCCAAACCCTCGAAACCCTGGGCCACCAAAGTGGGCTGTGCGAACTTAACCACTGAGCCACAGGGCCGACCCCCACCTTAATGTTTATGAAATAAGTGGTGAGTTATTTTTAGCTCATCACTTAGCTCAGTCCCAAGTTTTTTGTTTCTTTTCTTTAGATTTTTTTTGAGGAAGATTAGCCCTGAGCTAACATCTGCTGCCAATCCTCCTCCTTTTGCTGAGGAAGACTGGCCCTGAGCTCACATCCGTGCCCATCTTCCTCTACTTTATATGTGGGATGCCTGCCACAGCATGGCTTGCCAACCGGTGCATAGGTCTGGGCCCAGGATCCAAACTGGCTAACCCTGGGCCACTGAAGCAGAACGTACGAACTTAACTACCATGCCACCAGCTGGCCCCCAGTCCAAAGTTTTTTGCTATTCAAAATAATTGATTACCTATGTAAAATTGAAATTTCAAGGACTAATTTTTTGCCAGCATTTCAATGAAATCAGTGTTCAGTTGCTTATTTCTTTTATATTTGAAGTAGTGATTTCTTACCAGATAAATTCTTTCAGCATTACAGATAAAATTTTACTAGTTCAGTCTCTTGAGATAGCAAAATAAACATCAGTATAATTGAGCACAAGCATAAGAATATAAATTTCTGAGTTTTCCTTTCTTTTAAGTGATGTTAAGCTTTTAAAAGTTTAAAATGTCACTTAGCTTAAAATGTCCAAGATTACAGCAAAAAAAAATCAGTATTCTAAGATGCCAAAGGTATTTTAATAAAGAGGTACAGTTCATTTGGATTTTTTCCCCAAAACATCAGTAATTTAATTTATGTCTATATATAATGCATAGCTTTTTCTCTCTCTCTGATTTTTGTAGGTTCTGCCGGAGACTTACATTTGGCCTCAACGTGAAATGAAAGTAGAAAATCGTATCTACATGTGTATTGCTGTTAGGATGTTGATTCATTGGTCATGCCTGAGGAGGGAAATTCTGTTCTAGATGGCTGACTGCCAGCAAAAATAAATGCTTATCCTAGATGTCAAGCATCTCTCCTTTTTACTGGAGTGAAAATCCCCTCCAGATACCAACAGAACATCAACTGCAGAAAATGCTCCGCATTTTAAGGCTGTCAGCAACCTAACTTCATGCGCCCTGTCTGTACAGTTGTTGTGGATGGTTTACCATCTGAAAGCTCCACAAGCTCGCATCCAGGTCCTGTATCTGCTTCTGAAATGTCTCTGCTCCATGCTTTGGGTCCAGTGCAGACCTGGCTGGGACAAGAGCTAGAGAAATGTGGCATTGATGCCATGATTTATACTCGATATGTCCTCAGTCTTCTGCTGCATGACAGCTATGACTACGACCTGCAGGAACAGGTATTTACATATTTTAAATGTGTTGTGGAAATTCCTGATTGTGTCTACATGTTTGCATTTCTCTTCAAAGAGCTCTTCTGTACTCTACAACAGGATGTAGACTGCTGTGGTCCACAGGCTTACCCTGTCAGTGAACGTAAATGAGCCATGTCACGAAGCACACCGTTTAGTTCAGTTACTTTTCTCCGCACTTATTAGACTTTCTCAATGTCGGTTACGTTCTGGCTCAGACCCTGGGCCTTGTCATGGACCCTTTGCTGCCTTTGAGTAGCACTGCTCCAGAATGTTGGTTTCTGCTGTTTAGGAATGTGATACATTATGACTACACGTTTTAATCATTGTGTCTGTTATACTTCTTAACATTCCAAAGTGTAATATTTCATTTCATCCACAAGAATGAGGCTAAACAGCTTATTAATCAAAGTGTGTTACAAATCAGCAGACCTAAAAGTTTGATAAAGCACATATCTTTGCCGTAACTCATGCATATCACCTGGTGAGTCGGCCATTCCACATTTTATTTGACTTAGGTGCTGAGATTAAAGTGAGAAAGCACCAATCTAGGTTCTCAAAAAAATCTCAGCCTCAGTCTCCCCATCCAAGAGGAGCTGCTGGAAATGAGGCTCACCAGAGGGAAGCAGAGTCATCACCAGTGAGCGAATGGGCTCTGGGCTACTCCTGGGTACACATTCTATATAAAATAGGGTGTTTGTGAGCAGTTTTGTTGTTGCTGTTTTAAACCATTGTTACTAAAACTGAAAGCACGAACAAAGTTTCACTGACGGAAGAAACCGGCTTTGCCCTTCCAAATCACAGAGAAGCTTCCGAGTCCTGCACCACGGAAGGCTCCCCCATCATGCTTAACGTTGTCCCACCTCAGGGGCACTGCTGCTGTTTCTCATCCTTTCTACCTGGACACAGCGGCATTTGCCCTGCTTCCAGCTGGCTTACTGCCTTGGCTAGTGAGAATTAGGGCAAGAAAAATTTTCAGAGGACTGACTTAAAACCTGATAATGAGAAAATGTGTTATTTTGGTGGTCTATATTTTGTAAAATATTGTTTCTTATGTCTTTATATTTTAATGTTCACAGTGTTGTGAAATCTTTGTTTATCAGGAGTCTGTGATTATCACAGAAAACCACCTTGGTCTCGCTTAAACAGAAGTCATAGTAAAAACGAGCATGTATGTCTATCCTGCACTGTGTGCCTGCCATGAATCTGAGCGCTCATTTTCCACGCACAGTAACTCTTTAACCTTCACAACAACCCTGTTCTGTTGTCCCTCTTTCATAGGTGGAGGTACTTAGAGACAGTGGCTAAGTAACTTGCCCAAGGTCACACAGCTAGTAAATTTTGGCACATTTATTGGTTCAAAAGCTTGAAATGTCCAGGAAGGGGCTAGGGCTGGCCTCAGTGGCAGCTTGATCCAAGGCCTTCAGTAGAATCAGTGCCCCATCTTGAAGCTTGCCTTCTCTTCTCTGTTGCCTTTATTCTCATGCTTCACCCCTCTGCTTCCTGCTGCAGGCCCAGACTCCCACCCCCATGTGTACGCCCAGCAGGAGGAGCGGGCCTCTTGTCACGGTCATGGCCCTGTCCCTGACCTGACTGCTGTGATGAGCGGGCTTTGGTGGCTGGGCTATAAGCGCCTGAAACTGCAGGGACTAAGGATTGGAGAGGATAATGCCCCAAAGGAAGTATGGAATGGTTAGGGAGAGTGCTGAACCTTCAAAAGAAGTCCTCTCTAAATAACTATGTACCAAGTAGCGCTTCCTTTCTGTTACTGTCTCTCCTTCTTAAATTTTAGGAAATGCTCCCTGACTGTGCTGTGCTCTGAGATTTGGGCTTCAAACAGATAAACCATTTTCTAGTGTTACCCCCTCTCCGTGATTTTGTTCTCTTTGCTTTTTCGAGGAGTTTTATCTTTGCAGACTTCTCCTGAAATTGTCCTTTCATGATAGGCCCTCGATCTCTGTGATTGCTTTTGGTGTTCTCATGATGTTAGATTGTTTAAGGTCCCAGGACTTCCAGAACTTCATTAACTGTTCCAGATACGGAGCAACCATGGATTCTATATAAGAATAAAAGAGAGGTTTTTTTCCCTTAAACTTTTTATTGTGGTGTACAATGCATACAGACAAGGGTACAAATTGGTGAATTTTTACAAAGATCCTATCTATGTAATTACACCCAGATAGGTAAATAGACCTTTATGTCGACACAGAAGCCCCTTATGCCCCCACAGCCTCAGAGTTCCTCAGGTGTCCAGAGGGGAGTCCAGCAGAGTGTGCCTCTGTTTACCACCCACCCTTCTGGCATCCTGGCCCCTGAATCTCAAGTGTTTTCTCTCCAGCCCTGAGAGACTGCCCCCAGCTCCACTGGTTTCTTTGCCTCGTAAGTGGCCACATTTGTCTCACCCTCTTGCCCTGGCCTAGAATGGGTATGTTTCCCAAGAGAGAAAGCAGCCTCAGATGTCACTGCCCCGTGCCAGCAGCTTCCCCTCCCTGGGATAGTTGTCCCTCCTTGTCTTCTTAAGGCTTGCGTGCTTCAACAGGTCACTAATTCCTTAGCACAGGTGTTGAAGGTTTGTTTCGGTTTTACATTTTATCTGGCTTTTCTGGTTAGTCTGGACAGGAGAATTGGTCTGCTGCCAGTTACTTTTTCTTTTTTCTTTTTTTTTACAGACTTTATTTTTTAGAACAATTTTAGGTTCACAGTAAAATTGAGAGGGAGGTACAGAGACTTCCCATGTACTCCGTCCCCACATGTGCATAGCCGCCCCCATTATCAACATTCCCCCCTAAATGATACCTTTGTTAGAATTGATGGACCCACGGTGTCGCATAATCACCCCAAATCCATAGTGTACATTAGGATTCACTCTTGGTACTGTACGTATTCTCTGAAAAATGTGTAATGACATGGATCCACCATTATAGTGTCAGAGTCTTTTCACTGCCCTAGAAGTCCCCTCTGCTCACCTGTTCACCCCTTCCTCCCCCCAAGCCCTGGCAGCCTCTCATCTTTTTACTGCCTCTATAGTTGTGCCTTTTCCAGAATGTCATATAGTTAGAATCATACAATATGTAACCTTTTCAGATTGGCTTCTGTCATTTAGTTAATATATGTTTAAGGTTCCTTCATGTGTTTTTCACGGCTTGATAGCTTATTTCTTTTTAGCACTGAATAATATTCCACTGTCTGGATCTACCACCATTTATTTATCCAGTCACCTACGGAAGGACATCTCAGTTACTTCCAAGTTTTGGCAGTTAAAGTGAAATAAATTTTTGCTATAAATATCCAAGTACAAGTGTTTGTGTGGACTTGAGTTTTCAGCTCCTTTGAGTAAATAACAAAGAGTCCAATTGCTGGATCATATGGTGAGAGCATATTTGGTTTTGTAAGAAAAATTTCTTCCTTCCAAAGTGGCCGTACCGTTTTGTGCTCCCGTCAGCAGTGAATGAGCATTCCTATTGCTCCACATCTTCATCAGTGTTTGGTGCTGTCCGTGTTTTGGATTTTGGCCATTCTAATAGGTGTGTAGTGGTATCTCCATTTTAATTTGCCTTTCCCTGTTGACATATGATGTGGAGCATCTTTTCATCTGCTTATTTGCCATCTGTATATCTTCTTTGGTGGAGTGTCTGTTGAGGTCTTTGGCCCATTTTTTAGCCGAGTTGCTTTCTTATTACTGAGTTTGAGTTCTTTGTATATTTTGGATAAGTCTTTTATCAGATGTATCTTTTGCAAATATTTGCTCGCAGTCTGTGGCTTGTCTTCTACTCCTCTTGACATTGTTTTTCACAGAGCGGTTTTTACTTTAATGAAGTCCAGCTTACCCAATTTTTCTTTCATGGCTTGTCTACCAGTTGCTTTTTAAAAGAGGCTATTTATTTGTTTACTTGTTTAGTTTGGTGTCTATTTTGCTTGTCTCATCCTCTCTTTCTTTGACCACCATATTTAAAATAGAAGCCTTCCATTCTCGGTCCTCTTTCCTACTTTATTTTTCTTTATGACGCTTGTTACTACCTGAAATTGTATGATTATTTGTGATGTAATTATTTTTTATTTATTTGTATGCCTCCTCTGCTGGTATATACAATTCATGAAGTGAGGAACCTTGTCTGCCATGTTTTCTGCTGTATTCCCAGCCCTTAAAACAGTTCCTGGGATGTAGAAGATGCTCAGAAATTTATTGAACAAACAAATACACGTATCCTTCTTTCTCAGCTCGTGTAGGGGAAGCATGACCAGGGTGGGTGCAGATGCTGTGGCTACACACTGGGGCCTGCCCTTCAGGAAAGTTTCTGCAGTTTCTCCCCCAACCTCTGGTGTGTTTTGATTGTGGTAAGATACATACAACATAAAATTGGCCATCTTAACCATTTTTAAGTGTACAATTCAGTGGTATTAAGTATATTCATATTCTTGTGTATGCCTTCAATACCATCCATCTCCAGAACTCTTTTCGTCTTGTGAAACTGAAACATTATACCCTTTAAGCAATAAGTCGGCATTCTCCTCTCCCCCCATCTGCTGGTGACTACCGTTGTACTTTCTGTCTTTATGATTTTGACCACTCTTAAGAACCTCATATCTCTGGAATCATACACTGTCTTTTGTGACTAGCTTATTTGACTTTAGCATAATGTTTTCAGGGTTCATGCATGTTGTAGCATGTGTCATGATTTCCTTCTTAAGGCTGAATAAGAATCCATTGTATGGACATGCCGTATTTCACTTAGGTGTCTGTCAGTGGACACTTGGGTATCTTCCACATTTTAGCTGTTGAGAGTAACGCTGCTGTGAACATGGTGTATAGATACCTCTTTGAGACGCTGCTTTCTGTTTTTGGAGGAATATACCCAGAAGTAGAATTGCTTGATCATGTGGTAATTCTGTTTTTAATGTTTTGAGGGGCTGGTCAGTAGTTGCACCATTTTACATTCCCATCAATAGTTTGCAGGGTTTCAATTTCTCCACATCCTCACCAACACTTGTTATTTTCTGTTCTTTTGATGGTATCCATCCCAGTGGGTATGGAGTGGTATCTTATAGTTTCGCTTTGCATTTTCCTAATGATTAGTGATGTTGAGTACCTTTTCATGTGGTTATTGGCCATTTGTGTATCTTCTTAGGAGAAAGCTCTGTCCAAGTCCTTTGCCCATTTTTGAATCTGGTTGGTTGTTTATTTTGTGGTTGAGTGGTAGGAGTTCTTTACATGTTCTAGATCTTAACCCCTTATCAGATACATGATTTGCAAATATATTCTCCCATTCTATGGGTTGCCTTTTCACTCTGTTTGTAGTGTCTTTTGATACACAAAATTTAAGCATTTTGATGAAGTCCAGTTTGTCTCTTTTTTTTTTTTTTTTTTGGTTACCTATGCCTGTGGTGTCATATCTAAGAAATTATTGCCAAATCCAATGTCATGAAGCTTTCCCCTTTGTTTCTTCCAAGAGTTTTATAGTTTCAGCTCTTAATAAAGGTCTTTGATCCATTTTGAGTTAGTTTTTTGTATCTGGTGTTAAGTAAGGTCTAACTTCATTCTTTTGCTTGTGGAATTCCCAGCACCATTTGAAAGACTGTCCTTTCCCCATTGAGTGGTCTTGGCACCCTTGTTGAAAGTCATTTGACCATATATACGAGAATCTATTTCTGGGCTCTATATTCTATCCCATTGGTCTACGTGTCTGTCTTTATGCCAGTACGACACTGTTTTGTTTACTGTAGCTGTGTTGCGATTTCCTTTAAATCCACTAATTGAATTGTATCTTCCAGCTCAGAGTCCATCATTCTAGAAGTGTAGCTGAAGTATTGCACTATTTATATTTGCCCACATGGTAAATAAGAATTATCCCAGTGCTGATTGCTATGTGAGACTGATCGCTTCTGCATTCAGCAGAGTTCACTGGTTCTTTCAGTCCACTTGTAACGCACTCTTGCAGAATATTCCCATTAGTTTGGCATTTCACTACTTGGAAAAGCTAGCATCTGCAATCTTTTGTTTATAGATTACTGTAATTTTTAACAATAGCAACTGTAAAAATCTGACCCATCCTGGTTCCTCAGGTGTCGCACTATATATACTGCATTTCAACAAACATTCACTCAATAGACATTAATTAAATTTGACACTTAAAGAATATGAAAATAAATTCAGAGTAGGAGTTAGTACTAATAACCAGACCACAAATTCATGTCCACAGATTGCCTGAGATACCTTAATAAAATGTTTTTTTGGTAAAATCTTTTCGTAGAATAGAGAAAACTTTTTGAATATAAATATTGCATTTTTAAAATGCACGTTTCTGCTTTCTCACCATGTGATTGTCCATGATGTGCTGGACATGTGGCAGGCACCAGGAATACAGAGACGACTATGGATGGTCCCTAGGAGACAGCTGCCAGTTTAGGGGTCTGTAAAATGCCTTGGCTGTAGAGCAAGGGACACTGTGCGTGGGAGATGGTGGCAGTCGGAATGACAGTGGACGTACAGGAACAGCCTTGGAGGGAGAAGAAATGCAGAGTGCGTACAAGGTCACAGAAACAGGAAGGGGCCTGATGTTGTGAGGCCAGAAAAGAGTGTGGTGAGGGAGTGGGAGGAGATTAGACTGGGAAAGGCAAGCAGGAACTCAATTCTGAAGAACCTGATGTGCTGTGCTAGGGGATTTATATTTTAGTCTGGAGACAAAAAGACCCATAGCTATATTTAGCCAGCAGTACAGAATGGCATGCACAGTGGGGGTAAGCTGGTTGGACAACTGAAGGCAGTGAGGAAATTGTCACTGTTGGCTGAAGACCTAGTAGGAAAAAAAATGGATGCAGTTAACCTGAAATTATGCTTGTTTCATTGGAGCTATTCATTTTTTAGAGGCAAATTGCAATTCTTTTGAGCAATGAGAAGTAGATTTATTGCTGAGGCCTTTCTTCAAATTCTAGCTACATCTTTCATTCACAACCAACCAAAAATTTGGCCTAAATAGGCTTAAGGGGAAAAAGAAAAAGTCTCATGTAACTAAAATTCCAGAAGTAGGGCTGGCCCCAGCCTGGTTTGATTCAGAGCTTGAGTGTCGTTAGGGCTTCTGCTCTGCCTCTCTGCTGCCTCCCTCTGTCGGCTTGGTTTGCCGGCTGCCTGCAGGGTAGAGGGCAAATGACAAAGAGCACAGCAGTTTTGGTTTCTGGCATCATAGTCTCACACGCTTTCTAGAGGTGTGTTCCCTACATTCCCAGCAAAAACCTTTTTTTTGCTCATTTTCAAATGCTCATTTCTGATTGGTCACATGCCTCTCAGCCAATCTTTGGGGCCAAAGGGGTGAGACACGCTGATTTGTATTAAGCCAATTAGGGCCCAGAGATGAGGGTGGCATTAGTCCCATTCAAACACATGTGGTTTTATTCAGAACGCTGTTAACGGGAAGGTGTGGGAGGCAGGGGTGGCTGCCGAGCAGCTCCAGCAGACGTCACCAGTACCAGCTGTATTTCAGAAGGCTGTGTTCTGTTTCTTCCTCCACTTACCAGTTTCCTTCTTGATAGAAGACAGCAAGAGAAAGTCAATACAAATTCTAGCCTTAGATTACCTCACAGTAGTATCTGGAAAAGTACCCGACCATAGGTGTTCTCATGCTGAGATGTGCGTTAACTGTATCTTTTTTTGGTACTGATCATTGTATTCTGTCTTTAAGATTACGATTTTGAAAAATTATACTTGATTTTATTGAATTTATTGAGTAAATATTTGGCACATGTCTAGTATTTTATGTTTATGTCTAGTGGACATTTAATTAATACAGTGTAGGAAACTAAAAATATAACAATAAATAACTTAGCGATATCTTGAATCTTTTTTTATATTATGTTCTTTTAAAATCTGATTTAGTTCAATGCTATTGGTTAAATAAGTCATAACACATTCACGCAGTGCGTGAAGCCAGAAAAAAATAGAATAAGGGAGCTCGCAGACATAATAAGTAGAAAGAGCAGAATGCAGAAAAGTGTATTTAGTATGCTGTTGTTTGTGTAGCTTTTGCTACAGACTTGATAATGTTTCTTAATGAATTCAACCTAAAATTACAAGGCAAAATACACTTTTATGCAAAATGTTTAATGCAGTTAAGTCATTCTAACAGCTAACATTGTCAGAATCACAAATTAATGTCGAGCTGCTTTTTACATTTTCATTCTGTCAGAAGTTAAAACAAGGAGCAGACTCTCCAGCCTCCTACAGGTTTGCAGTGAGTGTGTTGTCCAAGACTAAAATGCAGTTCCACCGGGACTTTTCACACTTTCACACAGTGCAAAGGACGTGTCTGTGTCTCAAAATCTGCTTAACTGTTAAGTTGAGAAGCTTCCACCTAACTTTCACTTGGAAGTGATTGATCAACAGTGTGATGACATGCTGAAAGGCAAATGTCAAGAGAAGAACCTAACGATTCTATAAATGCCTTCTAAGCAATTAATATGTTCAGTTAAACTCACGCCTGTGGATTAATATCGGTATTTGGCAGTATCTATGTGAAAAGACATTTTCAAAGATGAGATACATAAAATGGTATTATAAATCAGTATTGATGGGGCAGTAAGGTAAGAAAAAGAAAGAAAAGACATCCAGGTTTGGAAAGGAAGAACTAAAACTATCCTTATTCATATGTGACGTGATCTTATATATTGAAAATCCTAGGAATGAAATTAAGAAAATTTCATTTACCATAGTATCAAAAAGGATAAAATACTTAGGAATAAATTTAACAAAAGAAATGCAAAACTTGTACACTAAAAACTATAAAACGTCATTGAAAGAAATCAAAGACGACGTAATAAATGGAAAAACATCCCATGTTCGTGATCAGAAGATGTAACATTACTAAGATAGCAGTGCTCCCATGCTGATCTGCAGCCTCAAGGCGGTCTGTATCAGAATCCCAGCTGCCTTATTGCAGAAATTGGCAAGCTGATCCTAAAATTCATATGGAAATGTGAGGGACCCAGAATAGCCAAAAAAATCTTGAAAAAGAAGAACCAAGTCGGAGGACTCACACTTCCCAATTTCAAACTTACTACAAGGCTCCAGTCATCAAGATAGTTTGGTACTTGTATGGAATGGATGTATGAAATGAAACTGAGAGTCTGGAAATTAACCTTTAGATTTATGGTTAGTTTGTTTACAAGACCACCCAATGGGGAAAGAATAGTTTTTTCAACAAAAGGTGCTGGCACAACAGGGTAGTCAAATGTAAGAGAATGAGGTTGGACTCCTACCTCATACCGCATACAAATATTAACTCAAAATGGATTATAGACCTAAATGAAAGAACTAAGACTATAAAACTCTTAGAAGAAAACGTAGGAGTAAATCATCATGACTTGGATTAGGCAGTGGTCTCTTAGACATAACCCCAAAGCACAAGCTGCCCAAGATAACATCAATGAATTAGACTTCATCACAATGAAAAACTTTTGTGCTTCAAAGGATATCATCGAGAAAGTGAAAAGACAACCTATAGAATTGGAAAAATATTTGCAAATCATATGTGTGATAAGGAGCGTGTATTCAGAATAAGTTAAAAATGGGCAAAAAATTGAGTAGATATCCATCTGAAGAAGATATACAAATGACCAATAAGCACATGAAAAGATGCTCAACGTCGTTAGTTGTTAAGGAAATCAAAACCGTGGTGAGATGCCGCTTCATACCCACTAGAATGGCTAAAACAGAAAACACAGTCAAAACAAATGTTGATGAGGATGTAGAGAAATTGGAACCCTCAAACATTGCTAGTATGATTGTGCAATTTGTAGCTGCTTTGAAAAATAGTCTGGCGCGTCTTCCAAAGGTTGAACATACAGTTACTACTTAACCCAGCAATTCTACTCCTAGGTATTTAACCAAGAGAATTGAAAATATATGTCCATACAGAAACTTGTATATGAATGTCCATTCCAGTATTATTTGTAAAAGCCAAAAGGTAGAAACAACCCAAATGTCCACCAGTAGATGAATAGATAAACAAGATGTGGTACATCTGTGCAATGGGCTGTTATTCATTCGTAAATGAAGTACTGACACGTGTCACCATGTGGGTGAGCCTTCAACATATCACACTGAGTGAAAGAAGCCAGACACAAAGGGAGATACATTGTGTAATTTCATTTACATGAAATGTCCACTATAGGCACACTCATAGAGACAGCAGATTAGTGGTTACCAGTTACTTGGGGGAGAGAGGAATGGGAAGTGACTGCTCATGGGTACAGGGTTTCTTTTTGAGGTGATGAAAATCTTTTAAAATTAGATAGTGGTAATTGTTG
The DNA here is from genome assembly GCF_041296235.1 of Equus asinus. Classification (NCBI taxonomy): domain Eukaryota; kingdom Metazoa; phylum Chordata; class Mammalia; order Perissodactyla; family Equidae; genus Equus; species Equus asinus. Next base: position 157,169,469 of record NC_091792.1, read on the forward strand.
CATAACCCTGTGAATTATACTAAAAACCAATGAACTGGACACTTTAAGAGTCAGTATTGTGGTATGTGAATTGTATGTCAGTAAAGCTGTTATAAAGAAAAGGAGCATTAACAGATGAACATTTGTAGTTGATTTTGATGGTAGAGAACACTAACTCTGAAGCCCAGTTAAGCAAATGTTCTCTCGCCCCCAAAAAGAGCTCCATTCTACTCATTAGTAGATATGAATTACAAAAAAATTGTATTGAATTATATTTTGAATTTCATCAATAAAAAAATTGTGAAAATTTCTTTTCTTTTTTTTTGTAGAAATCCCTACATTATATCCTTGATTTATCCTCTTGGCCTGTAAAGTGTCAAATATTTACTACCTGGCCTTTTACCGACAAAGTTTGCTGTCCCTTGCTGTGGCACATTGTTTCTTCTGCCTGGTGTTCCCCCTCACCCTAGCCCAGACTTCCATTCATTCTGTAAGACTCTGCTTCAGTGACCTTCCTTCTGTAGGAAGCCTTTGCTTACCAACCAGGCCAAGAAAAGAATGTGCCTCTTTTGTGTTTCCTAAGTGCTTTCAGTAGACCTTTACAATATCGGCAGCCGTGCCGCAGTTGTTTGCTCACGTGTCTATTTCGCACTGGACTGTGTACCTGTGGCAGGCAGGGACTGTGTTGTATTCATTCTTATATTCCTAGTGCCACAAAGAAGACACCTAATTGATTGCTGGATGAATGGATGGATCCATATTCATGTATAAACAAAGGGATGCCAGCCAGGAGACATAAAGCTAGTGCCAGATGCCTGCTCTAGGTGGAGGTGGACAGGGGTATTTCTCATTTCTCTATTCTTGACGCCTATGTTTTCCAGTAAGAAAACAGAAACTTTTGACTATTAGAGGAGTATGACCTAATTACAAGAAGAATAATAGTACACTACCCCTACTCACCAAGAGACAAGCTCCTTGGTAATCTCTTAGTACCTTTCTCTCAAACTTTTAATGCACATTAAGGGGGTGTGTGTGTATTTTAACTAAAAATGAGATGATACTGTTGCATAAACTACTTCTCGTATATATTGTGAATAGCTTTTCATGTCAATAAATATGCTTCATACTGTCTTCAATGGCTATAATATCTTGTTGCCTGGATGAGTCATAACTTATTTAACCAAGTCCTTCTTATTTGACATTTAGGTGGTTTCTACATGTTTGCCATTGTTGACAGCTGTTTGATAGACATCACCGTAGCTAACTGTGCACACTTTGGTGATTATTTCCTTAGGCTAAATTCCCAGAAGTAGAATTATTGGATTAACAGTACATGTACAGGGGCCAGCCCGGTGTCACGGTGGTTAAATTCGTATGTTCTGCTTCGGTGGCCCGGGGTTTGCCGGTTTGGATCCCGGGTGCGGACCTATGCACTGCTTGTCAAGCCGTGCTGTGGCAGGCGTCCCACATATAAAGTAGAGGAAGATGGGCATGAATGTTAGCTCAGGACCAGTCTTCTTCAGCACTAAGAGGAGAATTGGCAGCAGATATTAGCTCAGGGCTAATCTTCCTCAAAAAAAAAAGGTGCATGTACACATTTAAGATGTTTGGTACATGTTGTCAAACTGCTGTCCAAAGGACCGCGTGTCCATGTGGAGTTTGAAACTCCCTCTGTCTGTATAATAAAGCTGTATTAGGGCCTTTGAGTGTGCGTCACTTCTGCTGAGCCACAATACAGCTTCAGCAGACACGCGCTTACACTGCTCAGGAAGGAGAAAGCCGATCTCAGCAGCTCGAACAAAAATGAGTCGTGTTTTCAATAATTACACAAATAACTTTTATACCCCCTTTGTTTTATACCCTATGAACAATAGAGAAAATTGCAACATTTTTCTCTGCCTTCAGAAGCTTCAGATCTCCATTGTTAGGGTTCTGTCTTCTGTTCCTATTAAAGGACAAGCCCTATCTCCAGAAAATATCATTGATCAAAAATGTCAGGTTTCAAGTGTGGTCTAGCCAAACATGTTAGATAAATGGAAACATAGTTCTTACTTGACCATCAAGCACATTTTCTCTTGGAAAATGGAATTGACACCACTCAGCCAGAAAATGTTTTTCAGGTTCATGAGATCTGCAGACATGCCCATGAAATTAAGTAAAAGTATGCTAATTACAATGAGTGAAGAGGGAAGCGTGTTTTCTCCCACTCTTATCTGGTGGCATAAAAGTCATTTTTATGCATTGAATCAAAGTAAAAATTGGGTTAGACAGTTTGATAGTGTATGATTTGATGTTAAAAAATCTTTTGAATTAATTATTATTATGCTTTCCCTTCTTTATCTTATCTCACTCATTTACTCACGTCTGTTTCCTGAGGGCCCACGGTAAGCCAAGTATTCTTCTAAGTAATTTTCTTAATTTTGCCACTGTCGATCTTTCTAATCTGTTTTTTCCCTTGTTGTCTGTCCACTGGTTTTAATTATCAAATGAGAGGCTCTTTTAAAGATGAAACAAAGTAGCAAAGCAATTAAAAATATTAAAGTTCCAGTTTAGGGAAATAGCTGAGTAAACCTGTATCTTGGAATATTTAAAGCCAAAGAATTTGTAGTAACATGGGGATAATGTTTACAATATAATAAGTTAAATCAAGTCCAAAATTATACAAATAGTGTGAATTCAATTATGTGGGGTTTTTTAAAGCATACAAAAAAGACCAAATGAAGCAGATCAAATTGTTCTAGTTTTCACTGGGTGGTAAGATCATGGGTGATTTTGCCTTCTTATTCCTGCTTTTCAAGTTTTCTTCAGATTTCTATAATGGGCATGTATAATTAAGGGAAAAAACCTTAAAATACTGACAAAATATTTTATAGCTGTTGTTTTTAGACTACAAGATACAGAAAATAGGGATTGAAGCATTTAACTGTTGATGTTAAAATCTGATAGTAATGTGAACATCCATTATTGCAGAGTGGGAAAGACAGAAGAGAAAACTTTTAATTGTGTATATAGTTTAGAATTTATACTGAAATTTAAATAATATTTACATACAAATGTCTGAGTCATTTATTAGCATTCGCTATAAATATAAGTGGGTCAGATTTATTAAGATGATAAATAATAATCTTAATAGGTACCCACCAAATGGACTGTCCTGAAGTGCACTGAGTGACAGTGCTCTGTGCTCTCTTCATTGATCTGTGGGCACCATCTGTGAATGGATGTATCTGGTAGGGGAATGTATGTGTAAGCATGTGGAAAATAATTGTGTTTGAAACTTGCTGTTTAACCATGTTCATTGAACCTTGTCCAATCTTCTTTTAGGAGAATGACATCTTCCTGGGCTGGGAAAAAGGAGCTTCTAAGAAATGGGGAAAGAGTAAGAAAAAGTGCTCAGATCTAACTGTAGAAGAAATGAAAAAACAGGCTGCTGTCCAGTGTCTTCGATCTGCCTCTGATGAAGTAGGTTTGCATTTTATTTCTAATACTTCAGAGGAGGAAGAGGGGGCGGGGGAGTGTTTTTTTAAAAGTTTACAAATACAACATCTCGACCAAAAATCTTAGAGAAGTAAACCATTCATCATCTCACCACTGTAATGTGAGCATTGTCACCTGTTCCTTTTTGACGTGTTTCTATATATACACAAAATCTTGTATCCTTTTTGCCCATTTAACATATATTTCATCTTGTTAGTACATTATCTTTTATTCTTTTTAGTGGCTAAGTTATATTTAATCAAATAATATTCCAACAGCAATATAATATGCTGGTTATTACTGGATATTTTGCTTGTTCTTGATTTTTTGTTATGCTGTCTAGAATATTTTCATGTGTGGCTTTTCCATGGTCTATATTATTTCTTTTGGATACATTCCTAGAAGTGGGATAGCAGTTTTAACATTTTAAGAACACTATATTTGCTTATGATTCATAAACTTTTTATTTTTTATTTATTTTTTTGGTGAGGAAGGTTGGCCCCGAGCTAACATTGGTTGCCAGTCTTCCTCTTTTTGCTGGAGGAAAATTGTCGCTGAGTTAACATCTGTGCCAGTCTTCATCTGCTTTGTATGTGGGATGCTGCCACAGCGTGGCTTGATGAGTGGTGTGTAGGTTTGCCTATGGGATCTGAACCCCAGGCTGCCGAAGCAGAGCACGCCAGCTTAACCCCTACACCACCAGGCCGGCCCCATGATTCATAATTTTTTGCTTTTTAGAAAATAAAAGATTATTAATCTTTTAACACTTCATATAAAATATTGCTCATGTCCTTCAGCATCCTGAAATAACAAAACAGTTTTAGAATATAATCACCTATTTAATACTATGCATTCTTGTTTTGTTACTCACTGTAAGATGTAATCTCTGAGGTCATAACTACTTAGAAGATTATTTTGCTTTTACCATGCTATTTGACGTGGTGTCGTTTAAGTAACTTTATAATGTGAAGTTAAATTGAAAGGGTTCATACAAGTTATCTAGAGAGGATCCGTCCACCAGAAGCTTCCTTCCTGAACTACGCTATCTGATGGTCTGAGGCTGGGATGACCAGCTTTGCTCTGTTTGGTAATCGGTAGGAGTTTATCGTGCCTGGCTACCACCTACCACACGTGATTTTAAAGCTCGTTCAGTGGTCCCCAGCTGTGTGTTCTCACGCTACTTAGAATTGTCTGTCAGAGCCCAACTCCCTGGCACGTACTCGTGGTACCTCGTATGTGTCTCAGGTAGCAGGCCCTCACATCCTAAACTGCATTGTTCGTTTCTGTCTGCCTTCCTGATTCTCCTCCTTGGGTGGCAAAACTGTGAGTTACCCATCTTTTCATCTCCTAGTGCTGAACAGATTGAATACCGATCGCATAGAAGGTACTGAATTTCTCTTGACTTGAACACTCCATTTTTAAAGAGTCTGTCCTTTTCATCTTACCCTGCTTTTTTTTTTTTCTCGTTCCACTGTTTTTTTCTTCCCCATCCCTTTAATTTTTAATTTATTTTTTGGTGAGGAAGATGGGCCCTGAGGTAACATCTGTTGCCAATCTTCCTGGTTTTTTTTTTTCGCTTCAGGAAGATTGTCCCTGAGCTGACATATATGCCAGTCTTTCTCTATTTTATATGTGGCATGCCACTGCAGTATGGCTTGACAAGCAGTGTATACGTCCGCGCCCAGGATCTGAACCTGCCAACCCTGGGCTTCCAAAGCAGAGCTTGTGAACTCAACCACTATGCCACTGAGCTGGCACCCCCACCTCTTTAATTTTTAACCTTTGATTTCTGGAGACTGCTGCCTCATAGATTAGGGGATAGTTTAGAAGTTAGTGCTCATGTGGCCATCTTAGGTACCATTTCATTACAGCAAGTAGGAACATAACCTAGTTTAAGAAGAAATGGGACTTTACATAAAGATACAGGAATACCTCACTGAAACCAAGTGCTGGAGGTGGTGGCCTGAACTGGGAACTAAATGATTGGCAGCCAAAGTCATTTTCTCTAATGACCCACAATCTCTCGTCTGCTTCTCTCTTTGCTTCTGGGTCATTCCTTCTCTATCTGAAGTCTGGCCTTTTCTTCTTCAGTACACACATGGTGAAAAAACAACCATTCCAGCCCCAGCCCAGCATAACTGCTGGAGGCTAGTACCCAACACCGTTCAATTAGAGAATCTGATTGGTTAGGCATGGGCCAGAAGTCTACCCCTGATTTGATAGGCTTCTGGGAGGGGACAGAGTTGGCTGGAGGTCCACTCCTTCAGCAGTGGCTTTGAGTGATGGACAGTCCTTAGAGAAAAGGGGATGATTGGGGCCCGCCTGGTGGCATAGCAGTTAAGTTCATGCACTCTGCTTGAATGACCCGGGTTCGCCAGCCTGGATCCTGGTCGCAGACCTATGCACCGCTTATCAAGCCATGCTGTGGCAGGCATCCCACATATAAAGTAGAGGAAGATGGGCATGGATGTTAGCTCAGGGCCAGTCTTCCTCAGCAAAAAGAGGAGGATTGGCAGTTGATGTTAGCTCAGGGCTAATCTTCCTCAAAAAAAAAAAAAAAAAAAAAGAAGGGGGTGGGGATGGTTGGACAATTACCCAAAAGTAAAGGTGTTTTCTGCATGACACTGAAGGAATAGATTGGTAAAGTAATTTGCAGCTTTTAAAGGAATTCAAAATGCAGATGGTTTCTAAAGTGAGAGGTTAGTTCAGGTAAATTCTTTGAGCAAAATCTGAAGAACCTGCTGAGTCATGGTTGGGAGGAAAATATAAGTAGCGAGTTTCAGTCTGGGAAAGGATCTTATTTCTGCTTTGGACCAAAGTCGCTGAGAAATGACTCTAGCCTTTGACTCACGGTGAAGCTGAGTGGAAAAACAAGGACAGCTGAAATCAGCCGTGAAGAAATGAGGAGTGTGGATGCCTTATTGTAGCATACTGAAGACGCTGCTCCCATAGCTTGTTCAGTTTGTGTATAGTTCATCGTGGCTGAGTATGCTGTGTGCTGGAAGGAACTTGGTGTGAAGTAGAAAGAGTGCAAGGGAAGGATTGTGGCTCACAGAGGTCTTTTATTCTTTACGTTGTTGCTTTGGAAAAATGCTTTCCTTTACCTGGCTGTCAAAGGTGGGATTTTTGTTTTCAAACCCAATGAAGCATTTGTCCTATCTTATTCTTTCCTTCTCATTTTATAAAAAATTATTGCATTGCTTTTTCCTAATAACGATTGTTTTTAATTTTATCAAATTAAAATAGGCTGAGGAAAGGAATGTGCCAGGCAGATACCAGGAGCTGGGTGAATGCTCGGGGAACCCCAGTGCCCTGTTCCAGAGCTGCCTGCTGTCCTGTGTGTGTCAACACCCAGACCCCGGAAGCCAGCTCTCCTGGCTCTTGGGAGCCAGTGGAAAGAACTTGAAAAGAACCCTCTTTAATTATGGCCTGTGACAATAGAGAGGAATCACTGTGGTTGTTGATGAATTGTAGGCCGTCTGTGTGTCCCCCGGCTTTTCTTTCTAGTCTTTCTGGTGGATTCAATGAAAAGAAAGGAACAAAGAGGCCCTACATAGGATATTATAATGCAAAAGTTTTATTTCATGTTTTGGCCGCAGGGAATGTTTGCATATGGGTATGTTGTTCATTTCTTAAATATGGAGGGTGGTAACGTTCGTGGTTCTCTGCTTCATTTTCCACCCAGTGTAAATGCTGGCACTTTACAGTCAGTCCCAACTGACCAGAATCAAAAGCCACTAATGGGTTTAGAGTTTAGTCGATTAAAATGTTAATCACATAATTATGAGACAGTAACATAGGTGATGTTCTCCTTATAGTAAGTAGGTAGGTAGGGAGAGGTGATGTTATGCATTATATGTAAACTGAGTTCTTTTCTCCTTACTTTGTGTGTGCCTGTCTGACACTTACAGGCGAATGTTAGCGCTCTGCAGAAGCAGCGTCCTGGTTAGGTAGAGCGGCTGACACTTACAGGCGAATGTTAGCGCTCTGCAGAAGCAGCGTCCTGGTTAGGTAGAGCAGCTGACACTTACAGGCGAATGTTAGCGCTCTGCAGAAGCAGCGTCCTGGTTAAGTTGAGGGCTGACTTCTCTGGCTTCACCTTTACATCCTTGTCATGTGACACTGCTCCTCCACTTTGTTCTTGCAACAAGTTTTACCCCACATTACGGCACATCTCTGTGACCTGCTCAGCTCAATATTTCATCTGAGAGATGTCGCCAAGACAGTATGGAAACTCAGTTATGTCAAAATTTAATTTTATATGCTGATTAAAATTTGGCGACACCTGTGAAGACCTGTAAGCGGTGGGTGCGTACTTGTTCCTCCCGGAGATCGCGAGCTTTCGTGTGCTTTCTTGTTTGTTAGGTCCCACGGTAACTGCCTTTGCTCAACCCCTTCATTTGCACATTTGAATAACATACAGTTCTCTGGGGGTTTGTTTTCTAGAACATGTTTTGCGTTTGCTTCGATTGCTGTTAATAATGGGGCCTGTGAAGAGAAACGGGGCGACTCGCGCTTCCCCTGGAGGGGTGTTTTGTGCTGTGATGGTGTCCTGAGCTGCCGTGCTTTGTTGAATAGACCAGACCTCCCTCCCTCTAGAAATCATAGAGCAGAATGTTGAACTGTGCCAGCTGTTGTGTTTTTGAATCCTCAAGTTTACTTGGTTCTGTTTATCCCCAAAGTTAGAGCTTTTTATACTGTTTGTTTTTGTTTTTTTAATAATTAATTATGTTTCCATTTTATTTTGATTGAGCAACTTCAAACTGAATCAAAGCTGGTATTTTGTCTCCTGTTTTGGGAATCATCAGAAGGTTAGAAACTCGACAACACTATGTTTGGGGAGAGGGAAAGGTGGAACACAAAGACGGCTAATTTCAGTCAGGAGTTTGTAAAGGAACGGTGTTGCCGCGTGCTCTGGGGCCCTGCCTCCACCTGAGATTGCGGAGAGACAGGGAAGTTTCTGCCCCAGGTACTGTGGAGTTTTACTGCACTTGCCAGTATTCTCACATTCAGCTATGCCCGCCAGTGAAGTTCTTTTTCCCAGTAAAAGTACATAGTACATCTTAGTATTTTTCGTATGTATTGTTTATATGCTATACAGAGTTGGATATACAAAAACCATGTAAAATATTTCATGGCAGTTTATTTTCTGGATTAATTTTGACCATATATAATAATTATTTCTTTGCATGCTGACAAATGAACTTAACTCATTTTGGATAATAAAAGAGCATCAGAACTATGAGAAGTAACATTTGTTGAGCACTTAAAATGTACAAGGTGCCTGTCTGCGTGCTCTGTGTCTGTTGTAGGGAGGTGATGCTGTGCTCCCTCTACCGGCCAGACCCCTGAGAAGCCAGTGGTGTCAAACGCTGAGAATGCTCACAATTGCTGTGTTGTCGCAGGCGGCCCTACTTGAGGAAGCCTAGTTATCTTCTTGGGTATAGATGGAGCTGAGTCATTCAAGGAAACCTGTAGGCACTTAGGAGGGTTTTGGCTTTTCCTCTGAGAAGCCGTAAAGTGTTGGAGGGTTTGGAGCAGAGGGGTGATGTAACCTGACTTCAGTGCTCCTAGGATCCCACGGGCTGCTGCCCTGAGGCTGGATGGATGGGTGAGGCTGGGTAGATGGAGGGGCAGAGGCAGACTCAGAGAAAGCAGTGAAGCAGCTGTTATAGTAGTCTGGAAGGTACATGAGGGTGAGGACTGACTGGATTCCAAATGTATTTGGAAGGTACTGCTAAGAGGATTGGATTTGGGGTGGAGAAAAAGGGAGGAGTCGGGGAAGACAGCCAAGGTTTTTGGTCTGAGCAACTGCAAGGATAGAGTTTCCATTTCCTGAGGAAAAGGAAGTTAGGGAAGCAGCACTAATTTGTAGGTGAGTGGGTCTGAATGAAGATGCAAATGTGAGATGCATGTGAGAGAGCTAAGTGAAGATTTTGGAAAGCAGTTGGATATGCATGTCTGGGGTTGGTGGGCTGGGTGGTTTGGGGGAGAAGGTTAAATAATAGACTGTTTGCTTGTTGGTTGGGCTAGAGCTTGCAGTCTCACATGTGTCCAGGGGCCAAGTAGGAAGCTAAATGAATGAGACGTGGGGAGAGGCGAGGCCTGTGGTAAATGGCAGAGCACATCCATCACGGCTCCAGCTGATCGCTGTCCTGGCACATGTGCTCCTAGTGGCGCCGGGTCTTCGGATCGCTTTTTAGAAAAGGTGGAAAGTGGGGATTTTTACAGGAAATTTCTGAAATATCAAATGTTGAAAAGTGAGGATATAAGAAAAGAAACAAATGGGAGGGACTGCTACAAAAATTTGAGGGTGAGATGAGCAAAAGGGCATAAAAAGAGGCACATGTAGGATTATGGGATGGGATATAAAACACACTGAGCACTTGAAGGCTGGAAAGGCAGACCTAGGAAAAGGGATAGAGAACAGAGCAGCGACTACCTGTGTGCCTAGTTTAGGAGATCAATTACTATAAAAACAGCTGAAGGGGCCCCATAGGCCCTTGCCTGATGGCTTTTCTCCTCATCTCTGCCAGAGGTGACCTCTGAACTTGGTATCTGTCTTTCCCATGCATATTTTCATACTTTTACTAGATATTGTTTGAGGAGATTCACAAATATGTGACTATTTTGTATATCAACTTTATATTAATGGTACCATACTGTATCTATTTTGCAACTTCTTTTAGTTAACATTTTTAAAGACTTATCTGTGTTTGATAGTATCTTATAATTTTTTTTTTCACTGCTAAATAGTTGTCCATTGTAAGACTACGAAGCTATTTATTCTTCTGGTAATGGTCCTCTCAGTTGTTTCCCATTTGGGGCTGTTACAAAGAGTGCAGCAAGGAATGTTCTTGTACGCCTATCCTTGTGCACATATACATGCTTTTTCTAGAGTATATACTTAGGCATCAGGTTGGTAGATGAATGTCGGTGTTTCTTTTTTTAACCCTTTTAGCATGACAGGCTTCAGTGTTTGATGAAGGCTATGGCCCTAACCGGAAAGATATATGTAAGCTTTTATTGTATACCCATTAGTGGGTTCCTCTAGAGTTGATGCACCCTAGATTAGAGAGAACTGTTCAAAGTTCTACTTTGGGGAACTTGACTATTCTTGTTAATTGAATAGTGAAGTGTGACAAATAGTATGTCAGACATTCAACCCAGAGCCTTCCAAGCTTCTGTGCCTGAATCTCCTTCAGGAGTTTAGTTGTTACAGGAGGAACATGGATATCTGAAGGGAAAAGACACTGCCATCTCCAAATTAAAGTAGGAAACAGGACTTTTTAATTTTTTTTGAGGAAGATTAGCTCTGAGCTAACTGCTGCCAATCCTCCTCTTTTTGCTGAGGAAGACTGGCCCTGAGCTAACATCCATGCCCATGTTCCTCTGCTTTATATGTAGGATGCCCACCACAGCATGGCTTGCCAAGCAGTGCCATGTCTGCACCTGGGATCCAAACTGGCGAACCCTGGGCCACCGAAGCGCACTTAAATGCTGCACCGCTGGGCTGGCCCCAGGACATTTTTCTCTATATATTGAAAAATATGGTCTGTCTAGATCAACAGGATGCTGCGGTGAACTAGGAAAGCTGAAGAATTTAATTCAAGTTGAAGTATTTTCCTCTTTTTGAGACAATGAAATGGAGGCTCAGAGAAACCAAATAACTTTTCCAGCTTTTACACAGCACCGTGTCTGACGCATCCGGATGCTGCTCTCCCCGCGAAAGAATGATGCCAAGCAGGGCTACCTTTGTCTTTAGGCCTTTATTTAATTAAGCCTTGGTTAGTCAAGTTATTGATCATTACTTGAAACAGAGGTTGACATTCTCTACTTCCTGTGACAAATTTTAACCGTCTTTTGTCCATCACTCCAAGAGGGCGTACATCTCTACCTCCCTGGCACATAATAGGTATTTGATAATATTTATCCACTGGATACTTCTCTCCTCCTCTATATCGTATTCTAGAGAGCAAATGTAAATAAGAGCTGGAGGCAGGCCAGTGGGTAGATTTTTCTAGATCCTCCTGTGGTTCAGGAGGGGAATGACAATCTTCTTGTGGCTACCTTGACAGAAACAGCTTTTTGTTTGTTTGGGTTTTAGAAATTTTTTTAATCTTTGAATGGCTGTGGGCCAGGGATGTTTATTCCACCTAGCCACATGCCCCAGCATTCCCCTGTCTTCTGCCTGGCTACCACTACACTGAAGGTCAGGGCTTTCTCTGAGGAGAGGGTTGCTATAAAGAAGAAACATTCAAGGGACAGGATGACCTCTTGAAAATTCTAAACATGATAATAGAAATGAAAAAACTCAGTTGAAGAGTTGGAAAGTATAGCTGAGAAAATCTAGAAAGCAGGACCAAAAAATGAAGAAATGGTAATAGGAGAGAAAAGAAATTAGGGGAACAATGCAAGAAGTCTAATAACCAGCTATTAGGAAATGCGCTGCTGGTATTCTCACCATTTTTCAGATGTGGAAACTGCAGCTTTGATAAGTGAATGACTTGTGTGGGGTCATCTGGCTGACTTTGGGGTGAAATTCAATCCCAGATCTTTTTTGACTCCCACTTTGCCACCCATGAATGGAACAGGCATTAAGTACCCCTGAGTATCATATTGGTTAATGATCACAGGGTTGGAGTGGGCGTTCTTGTACAACAGTTAGGGAATATCCAGTCCAAATGAGTTCTCCATAAAAGATTAACCTTTGAGATGATTAATGTAGCTACAGACACCTTAGAATATGGAGAGAAGAGATAATGAGGCAGAGTAAGTCAGATTGCTTTCTTTTCTTTATGCTAATGATTATTAAGGTCATTAGTTGAGAAGAATGGAAAGCATGGAGAGGATGGAGAAACACTGAAAATGTTGTGGGATGGGAAATGATGGAAATTTGTCAGGGAACAAATAAAAAGAATTCCCCAGAAGTGGTGGGACAGTAGCTGCAGTGTTTGCCCTCGGCTCAGCATCACATAAGGGTCTTTACCTCCACCTGGCAGCCTGGGAGAGGGAGTGTATCAGTGCATGGACCAGGGAATCCAGGCAGAATCCAGAGGGCTTTGGGTTATCTGGATCTGGTTAGTTATCTTTCTTACTCCAATCTCAAACTCAAATCATAGCAAAAATTAAAGGCATTTTAGAAGAGAGGAATCCAAAAATGAGATTCTGGAAAATGGAAAACATATACAAAATCTAGAAATGACACCAACATTTAAGTGACTGCTGTGGCAGGTACTCTGATGGATGCCTCACATGTCCGTCATCTTAGTTTCCCCTCACAGATCTTGAGAGGAAAGTGTAGTGGTCTTGGGTTCAGAGACTACGAGCAACACATAAACCCTGCTGTCCAGTAAGTATGTGGCCATATACATTCCACTTCGCCATGTCTTCTGAGAAGTTAAGAGTTTTTAGAATGTAAGTGCTGTTTGGGCAGGGACCTTGTCTCTCTGGGTGTGCAGCCTGACATGTTGGGGTGCTCTTCCTGACCGATTGTTGACTGACTGAGTGAATGCATGTGTGAGTAATTGATAAACCAGTGAATGGTCGTGCATTCAGAAGACTGCTTCCTGAACATCTCCTGAAACTTGCCAGTCACTGGTTCAGGGCTTTCAGAGTTGGAGTACTGTGACTTGAACTTTAGAGTGTTCTTACGGTTTGCAGAGAATTTTAACGTGTTCTATCAATACTGGGAGCTGACTGGATATTATCCATTTTATAGTCAGGAACAGCAATTCACAAGTTGAGTGGTTGAATGTTACCATTTTTTTTCACGTACAGCATATTCTCCCTTAGAGTTGTCACTAAAATATAAGTATAATTTACTTCCCTTATTTCTCAAGATACTGTAGGCTTTCAGTATTCTTAAGTGCCCTTCTGGATATGGTATACTATTAAAATATGGTTATTAAAATTATCTAATAATTTACCTCGTGATTGGGAAAGCTCATTAACAGCTCCAAATTCACACTTTGGAATACCTGCCAGGAGATGACAGGGTGGTACAATGGCTGCTTCTGATACCCACTTTTGCTTCTCAGGTTACTATTATGATAAGCCAGTGGTCTAATGATTAAAAAAAATATATATATATACACATATATATATATGTCTATGTATGTAGGCTGCTGCAGTAGTCAAGGCAATAAGACAGAAGCCTGATGGGTAGAGCTTGCTTTTATGCACAGAGTTAAGGAGTAAGCTCCTTATTTCTATGCCATTTATGTTTGAGAGCAAGTGTATATACTTCTAAGCTGCATTGCTATCCAGAACAACTAAAAGTTACAGTTGTGTGGAAGTAATTTCCAAGACAAAGCATAAAAAATAGTATGTAGTCACTAGGTTGTAATGCTCATTCTCTGTGGCGTATTAAACGGCCGGCCGTTTTGAGTTCTGAAGGAGGTTGAATGAGCAATCCCCAGAGGCTCGGTGCTCTGCGCTGGAGACTGGTACTGGGTTTAGAAACCCAGTGACATAGGCTTGCTGTACAGAACAGCGTGCAGCAGGGTGTCAGCTGACACGGGTGTTAGGTTCACGATCTGGAGAAAATTGAATAAAACGGCCATACTCATCACACCTTGAACATTATGGTAAGCAGAGTCTTTCTGATGGAATTGTGTAGTCAGAGCAGTGTTTATCACTAATATCTGCCATGGTTTTTAAGAGTGTTTTAAGGAAAGGACAGCTCTCTCCTGGCCCATTTCTCTGTCTCCCTCTGTCCCGTCTCCCTGTTAAAAGCTGTGATATGATGCGGATAGAATATAATTATCAATATTTGCAGTTAACATTTTCATTGTAATGTGTTTGTTGCTGCTCAGACTGTGGAGCTGTGGGTTCTTGTTTAGGCTGTCTGTAATACTTGTGCTGAGTCATTCTGAGTTAGGTGAATGGGGTGAATTTCTATTTTTAGCCCCTCAAGGCCCCATGAGGGCGAAGGGTGAGCAGTCATGTGCATGTGTTCGAGTGGTGTCCACCTAGAGAGACTCAGTTCCAGTTTAAATAGGACTTTTGGCCACTGAATAAATATAAGGTTCCTAGGAAATACATTCACCTTTTTTTGTACATTGTGAAATAGTTTTGTTTCTTCTTGTGAGAATTTTAAAAGTGTGAAAGTCAACAGAGTGAAAGATTATTTTGCAGTGCATGTTTCCAACATTCATTTTTCTTTAAAGATTGACTCTTATCCTCCACATTTCAGACTCTTCCATGTACTCTCCTTAAATTTTATCCCAGTTCTATATAGAGGCTAACACAGCTTTCACATTCAGCATATGTCACAGTATTGGCATGTGTTTTCTATATTGCTCTTTTTGTTGCAGTCGTGAGTATTCACTTTAAAAAAGAAAAAAATCACCTTGTTTTCTTTAGTCTGTGAGCTCCTAGAGGACCAAGATGAGATTTTTGTGATTTTTCTTTATATCGAGTCTGGTACAAGACCGTGCTCACATTGAATAATGTTTTTGATGGTGACTGACATTTAGCCATATGATGGGCATTTAGGTGCTTAGTCTGCCCCGTGAAGAAGATGCTATACCCCTGGGAAGACAGAAGCCATTCTGGGAAATACATTAATATTTTATCAGTAAATACCATTGACTATTCGTTATTAGTAAAATATGTATACTAAATAGGATCTACAGACCTGTAACATTTTAATTCTTGTGTTCATTTAAGTATTGATAATGTATTTCTTTGGAATGTGAAAGATTTAGAAAACCTTTATATTAAAACAAAAGTATACAAATACCTGATTTTTACATACCTGGTGGTAAACTAATATGTATTTATGTCCTCATGCAGAGCTCTGGCATCGAGACGTTAGTGGAGGAGCTCTGCTCCAGACTGAAAGACCTTCAGAACAAGCAAGGTAAGAGCCCTGCACCAGGGCCTGTGTTTGCGCACAGTAGGGGAGAGTCACCGAGGAATCTGATGGAGGGAAATCTTAGAGTTGATCAA
The DNA here is from genome assembly GCF_041296235.1 of Equus asinus. Classification (NCBI taxonomy): domain Eukaryota; kingdom Metazoa; phylum Chordata; class Mammalia; order Perissodactyla; family Equidae; genus Equus; species Equus asinus. The sequence continues at coordinate 157,184,880 of NC_091792.1, forward strand.
AAAAAGAAACTATGAGAATACAGTCTTTGTGTTCGGTGTGTGTCGCCAGGCCAGCATCATGCAACGTCTTCAGCTGTTTGTGACTTCTGGGTCAGCCCTCGGCAGTCAGTTTGGTCAGGTCCCTCTTCTCAGAGGAGTCACCTAATCCACAGGTGCCCTCAGGGAGAGGAGACATGTCATTTTGTTTGAAGCTCAGAGATCGAGAGCAATATTTTGTCTTCTTTCCCATCCTTGCCCCCCTGTTAATATCTGCCTGTTGACGTCAAGGCCTTGCAAGATGTTGATAAAGGTTGGAAGGAACTTCTGCCTTGACTCTGGAATTCTTTGGAAAGGCAGACTTGACAAGCTCGTTAAGTCATTTTGATTCGTGAACCCTCATAACTTCTTTTCCCAACTTTTTTTTGCAAGCCCTTAGAATGAGAGCTACATGTTAAGGTTAAAGATCTTTGTTTTCCTTGTCCTCTTCTTGGTCATTTTGCTGCCCTCCAAGTCTTGAGCCTTCCTATAAGGGCAGAGTTTATTTGTTTCGTTTTGGGTTTTTTTTTATTTTTTAAAGATTTTATTTTTTACTTTTTCTCCCCAAAGCCCCCTGGTGCATAGTTGTATATTTTTAGTTGTGGGTCCTTCTAGTTGTGGCATGTGGGATGCCGCCTCACCATGGCCTGATGAGCGGTGCCATGTCCGCGCCCAGGATTCGAACCAGCGAAACCCTGGGCCACCGAAGCGAAGCACGAGTACTTAACCACTCGGCCCCGGGGCAGGCCCTATTTGTTTTTAATCTAAGGCGGTATCATGAGCTGAGCTAAGAATTTAGCCCTTTGCTTCTATTTTAGTTGAAACACAGCCCTTGCTCACCTAGATGTTAAGTAACAGAGAGCTAATTGTAATGAGGAATTTTCTTTGCTGATTAGTATTAGTCAAGATGAGTCAATATAAAGTTCGTGAGTGCAGAATTTTGTGAGAAAATATTTTTGGAATCTTAAACAGATGTTCTCTCCTTCTGGTGTAATTAATAAGTACACAGGGGATTTCAGTCTCTTAATTAAGTGCCTCCGGAGCACTGTATCAGTGATGAGGTTAACAACTCTCATTTCTCAGCCCAATGTTAATGTGGTTTAGCCAGAGAATTCCCTGTGGCACACTGAAGAAATAAATTTTTGTTAAAAAGACAAACTGGTATAGAGTTCTTTTTAAGCCCCAAAAGCCTATATAATTGCTGTTAAAGTTACTTGTGAAACTTTAAAAAACGGGAATATTTATTAGCTAGGTGTAAGACAAATCTTTCTGAATTTTTGTTTCCTAACAGAAGAGAAGATTCACAAAAAGTTAGAAGGGTCTCCCTCTCCAGAGGCAGAATTATCCCCCACAGCAAAGGATCAAGTGGAAATGTACGTAAGATTGTCTTCAGTGATGACGTGTGCGTTTGTGAGACTCAGGCTGCTAACCGCTGCGTGGTTTACAGGTGTTTGTCCGTCATCTATTTGGTTTCATATTGAGAATTCGAGGGTGAATAAGGTGGCTCTATCCTTATTACGCATATTGACTCAATGTTTGTGAAATGAATGAATGAGGCTATTTACCGTCCATTCATGTACTGTCACCTTGAAATTTACACGAGTCCTTTGAGACAGTTGTAGGAAATTATGCTTATCCTTGTTTTACACACAAGGTTCCCCCTGCTGATTCCAAAGGGAATGTGGGGAAGTCGTTGACCTTGTCAAACTTGCTTCCTAAACATGCTTTTAGTTCTTTCTTTGTAAATGGTTAGTGTTAAAATCAGCTGCATTATAAGCAGACTTCCTTATTATACATTTTATTTGAATCTTCTGAACTTCTAAAACTTAAGGAAGAGAATTTAATTGGTCTGTGTAGGCCTTCACTGTCCAGTGTAGCGGCCATAGCCGTCTGTGGCTGTTGAGCGCTTGAAATCCTGCTGCTGCAAAGTGAGGTGTGCTGCACGTGTGACATTCTCACCAGGTTTCAGAGACTCAGTATAAAAGAGAATGTAAAATATTGCATTAGTATTTTTTAATATTGATTACATGAAATGATATTATTGTAGATATATTTAGTTAAGTAAAACTATATTATTGAAATTAATTTTACCTGTTTATTTTTACACTTTTAATGTGACTCTTAGAACATTAAAAATTACATGTGAGGTTCACAGTGTGTTTCTGTTGGACAGCTCTGGTATGGACTGAAAGGAAAGTCAAGTATAGCCCTTTGAAAACATGGCCTTTTATCACTTCTTGTGTGACCTTGACTGTTGCCCCCAAAACAACAGTTCCCTTGCTAGCCAGCCTGACTCTGGATTCTTTGGGAAACTGAAAACTCTTCCTCCAGTTTTCAAGCCCTCTGAAACCAGCCTCCCTGGTTTTTCCTACCCTGCATTTCCAGTAGTTGCTGGTCTAATCAGGCTTCAGTTCCGCGAGCACAACATGCGTGTGTCTTCGTGTCCTCACACAAGTTTCCGTGTCTCACAGTTAGTACTCCCTAAACTGCTGCATTTCTGGACCTTCAAGGCTCAGCTGCGCTCTCCTTTCTCTGATTGTTCTAGGCCTCACCAGCATCATCTCTTACGAACACTTCAACACCATGGTCCCTCCTGTTTCTGAGGGCCTGCTTAATGCCAGGCGTTGTGCTAGCCTCCTGAGAAAAAATAACAATCATGACAGTAATCACTTAGGAAGGTGCTGTTCTGACTCGTTTCGCATAGTGATTCCTTTACTCTTCACAACTCTGTGAGGTTGTATTATTACCCTCATTTTGAAGGTCAGGAAACTGAGCCACAGAGATGTTAGTAACATACCTAAGGTCACACAGCTAATAAGTGGCAGAGTCAGGATTTGCACTCAGGGAGTGTGGCTTCAGAGCTCATACTCTTGACTTCTTAGCTATCCAGCTTTTCAGCTACATCTGTCTACAATGCTCACAGCAGCCTCGTGAGGTAAGTCATACTGTCACCATTTACAGTAGAGGAAATAATGGACCAAGACATCAAATAATTAGCTTAAAGTCACAAGCATAGTAAGTGACTGAGCTGAGAATGAAATTTAGGTATCGCTTATCAAAAGAGTACATTCTTTCCACCATGTTGTATTTGTTAACCTGTCATTTCTTGATTAAAATTCAAACTTTGAAGATAAAAACTGTCATCTTGTGTTTTCTTAGTATTCTTATAGTGCTTATCTCGGTGCTTGATACATTGGACTAAATGTAGAGCGTATTTTATGATATTATTATTTAAAAGTTGTTAATTCTTGGATGATGTAAATGTTGACTGTTAAAATGAAATAGCCCCTTTCTCTAGTTGGTAATGTTGTCTTATTATATCTAATATGTCTAAGTGCCCACTTTTGGACTCTACTCTCTTTTTCAGGTACTATGAAGCATTTCCACCACTTTCTGAGAAGCCAGTTTGCCTGCAAGAGATCATGACTGTATGGAACAAGTCTAAAGTCTGTTCTTACTCTAGCTCTTCTTCATCATCCACAGCCCCACCAGCTAGCACAGACACATCCTCTCCCAAGGAGTGCAACAGTGAAGGGGAAGTCATCAGGGAAAGGAGCAATGACGTATCCACCACTGCCCACGAGAAAACCCAGAGCAGAAGTCAAAATGAGAAGGAGAACAAATTTAGTCATGGCACAATGGAAGAAAAGCCTGCCGTGTACAAAAAGCAAATCCGACATAAACCCGAAGGAAAGATTCGCCCTCGCTCGTGGTCTTCCGGCTCTAGTGAAGCAGGCTCAAGTTCAAGTGGTAATCAGGGAGAATTAAAAGCATCCATGAAGTGTGTGAAAATAAGACACAAGACACGGGAAATTCGGAACAAAAAGGGGCGGAATGGTCAAAGCAGGCTTTCACTGAAACATGGCGAAAAGGCTGAAAGGAACCTTCATGCCGGAAGCAGTAGCAGTAGCAGCAGTGGTTCTGTCAGACAGCTGTGCAAACGGGGTAAAAGACCAGCAAAGGAGGCGGGGAGAAGAGACGTCGGGAGCGCCGAAGGAAGAGACCTCTACCTGGAGAGCAGAAACGACAAAGAATATAAAGAGGAACCGTTGTGGTATACTGAACCAATTGCTGAATATTTTGTTCCTTTGAGCAGAAAAAGTAAATTAGAGACCACATACCGAAACAGACAAGATACAAGTGATCTGACATCAGAGGCAGTAGAAGAATTGTCTGAATCAGTGCACGGTCTTTGTATCAGCAACAATAATATTCATAAAACATACCTCGCAGCAGGTACTTTCATTGATGGTCATTTTGTAGAAATGCCTGCAGTTATAAATGAGGATATTGACCTCACTGGGACCTCATTCTGTTCTCTTCCGGAGGGCAACAAATACTTGGATGATATTCATCTATCAGAATTAACACACTTCTATGAAGTGGATATTGATCAATCCATGTTGGATCCTGGTGCCTCAGAAACAATGCAAGGAGAAAGTCGGATTTTGAATATGATTCGACAAAAAAGCAAAGAGAAAACAGATTTTGAGGCAGAATGTTGCATAGTGTTAGATGGAATGGAGTTGCAAGGGGAACGTGCAATATGGACAGATTCTACCAGCTCTGTAGGTGCTGAGGGCTTATTCCTGCAAGACCTTAGCAATCTGGCTCAGTTCTGGGAGTGCTGTTCATCTAGCTCTGGCGATGCCGATGGAGAGAGTTTTGGAGGAGATTCTCCAATTAGACTCTCACCAATCTTAGACAGCACAGCACTCAATCCGCATTTGCTTGCTGGCAATCAAGAGCTCTTTTCAGATATTAATGAAGGATCTGGTATAAACTCTTGTTTTTCAGTGTTTGAAGTGCAATGCAGTAATTCTGTTTTACCATTTTCTTTTGAAACACTCAACTTGGGAAATGAAAATCCAGATTCTAGTGCTAATATGCTTGGGAAAACACAGTCTAGATTGCTAATATGGACCAAAAATAGTGCCTTTGAAGAAAATGAACACTGTTCTAATCTTTCAACAAGAACTTGTAGTCCATGGTCCCATTCAGAAGAAACACGTTCAGACAATGAGACATTAAATATTCAGTTTGAAGAATCAACGCAGTTTAATGCAGAAGATATTAATTATGTAGTTCCTAGAGTCTCGTCAAATTATGTAGATGAAGACCTTCTAGATTTTTTGCAAGATGAAACCTGCCAGCAAAACAGTAGAACTTTAGGAGAAATTCCTACATTAGTTTTCAAAAAAAAATCTAAACTAGAATCTGTCTGTGGTATTCAGCTAGAACAAAAAACAGAAAACAAAACATTTGAAACTACACAAGTATGTAGTGAAAGCAGTCCACATGGAGATGGCTACAGCTCAGGGGTTATTAAAGACATTTGGACAAAGATGGCAGATAGCAATTCTGTAGCTATGGTAGAAATAGAAAGAATTGATGATGAGTTGTTTTCAACAGATGTAAATAACTACTGCTGCTGTTTGGATGCTGAAGCTAAAATGGAGACCCTCCAGGAACCTAATAAGGCTGTGCAGAGATCAGAATATCATCTGTGGGAGGGACAGAAAGAGAACCTGGAGAAAAGAGCTTTTGTTTCTAGTGAGCTATCGAAGGTGGACGGCGGTGATTACACTACACCCTCTAAACCTTGGGACGTAGCCCAAGACAAGGAGAATGCGTTCATCCTCGGAGGGGTTTACGGAGAACTCAAAACCTTTAATAGCGATGGGGAGTGGGCAGTTGTACCCCCCAGTCACACAAAAGGAAGCTTGTTACAGTGTGCGGCTTCTGATGTTGTGACGATAGCTGGTACAGATGTCTTTATGACCCCAGGAAACAGTTTTGCTCCTGGTCACAGGCAGTTATGGAAACCCTTTGTGTCATTTGAACAGAACGATCAACCGAAGAGTGGGGAAAATGGATTAAATAAGGGATTTTCTTTTATCTTCCATGAAGACTTACTAGGAGCTTGTGGTAACTTTCAAGTTGAAGATCCTGGACTTGAATATTCCTTCTCTTCTTTTGACTTAAGCAATCCATTTTCACAAGTTCTTCACGTAGAATGTTCATTTGAACCCGAAGGGATTGCATCTTTCAGCCCTAGTTTTAAACCGAAGTCAATCCTCTGCTCTGATTCAGACAGTGAAGTTTTTCACCCCAGGATATGTGGCGTAGACAGAACACAATACAGGGCTATTCGGATCTCTCCTAGGACTCACTTTCGCCCAATTTCTGCATCTGAACTGTCCCCAGGAGGAGGGAGCGAGTCGGAATTTGAATCTGAGAAAGATGAAGCAAATATTCCCATTCCTTCTCAAGTTGACGCATTTGAAGATCCACAGGCAGACCTCAAACCACTGGAAGAAGATGCAGAGAAAGAAGGCCATTACTATGGGAAATCAGAGCTTGAGTCTGGAAGATTCCTTCCCAGGTTAAAAAAATCTGGGATGGAAAAGAGTGCTCAGACATCACTGGATTCCCAGGAGGAATCAGCTGGGATTCTGTCAGTCGGAAAGCAGAATCAGTGTTTGGAATGTAGCATGAATGAATCTCTGGAAATCAATTTAGAAAGCTCAGAAGCAAACTGTAAAATAATGGCACAATGCGAGGAAGAAATTAATAATTTTTGCAGTTGCAAAGCAGGTTGTCAGTTCCCTGCTTATGAAGATAATCCAGTTTCTTCGGGACATCTGGAAGAGGTATGTGTCTCTGTGTGTGGGTATTTGGTAGAAGGATTTGATCAGACTGTAATCCAAGAACAGCCATATCAGGCAGTGAAAGAGAAGGTTAAATTATTGGGAAATGAGCTTAAATGTCTTAAAAGTTGGCATTCTTATGGTTTTACAAAAGGACTTAAAATGGATTTGATATTCATAAATTCGAAGTAGACACTAGACATTTTATGCAGAGAAAAGACATTTTTAAATAAATCATAGGATATGAGATTCTTAAGTGTTGTCTTAATATGCAGGTACTACGCTTAAAGCAAAACCTAATATATAAGCTTTCCAGCTGACAAAGTTAGTGAATCAGGAAGTGGCTGTTTACTCTTCGAGAGGTCCTTTGCTTTTCAGAAGTAGCAGCAAAGGCCTTCTTTAAGTAGCAGGCTTATCTAACTGCCTCTGAAACTTTGATCAGTTTATTAAAACTTACATTTTACTTGTAAAATACATTACATCAGTCTAGAGTTCTCTGAAATATATTGTGGTACATGTAAAAGTTAACCCATAATCTAAATACACCAAAATGGCTTCTACAGAACCTGTACACACGTCCCTTGCTTTGTACAAAGTGCATATTCCTGAAACCATGTGAATTATGTGTTAGGTCTATCAAATGACGTGAAGAGTAGTACTTTTGTTAATGGGAGTCATTGTACCCTTTGACTATTCCTAAGAAGTGGTTTGAGGTTAAATTGATTGTACAAGAAATAACACTTAGGGCAATAATGTGTTTCACAAAAAAGCATAGTGCTCTGCCCATTTTCAGCCATTAGTTGATAGAGCAGTGTCTGGCGCTTTTCCAGGAACAGCTTATTGAGAGGACAGTTGGAGGTGGTCAGAAGTCGTGCCACCTGTGGCTGGAGTGCAGATGAGTGTGCCCCTCCCTCCCATCTGTTGTTCTGCATGCTCCACCCGCTCAGGCTAAATCCTGCCCACACCGTGAGGCTCTCTTCAGATCCACCTCCTTCACTGACACATCCTGCATTCCTCCTCTCCCCTACTCCACCCCACCCTGCATCAGAAATAATTTCTTCCTTCTCTTCATTTGCATGTACGTTATGCCTCTTTTTTTTTTATTGCGTTTTCCATTTTTTGTGAGTCATTTATTTACTTTAAAGTCTCTCGTTAGATTTTAAGCTTCTTATGGATACAGACTGTGCCTTACTCATGTGTCGTGTCGGTGCCTAGGAGTGGACCTGAGTGCATGCGACGATGGTAGGAAGCCCCATAGGCGACTTGAGAATCCCTGCTCTAATGAGCTTGCCTGGAGATCCTTAGACATGAATTCAGTCCCATTGAAACACTGAAATATGAACTGCTGAGAACAAAAAACAATAACGTTGTTAACATTTATCTGCTTGTTTATTGCCCCGCTTTTCATCCTTAAATATTCCTTTATGTACTTTGTATTTCCCCTGGTTCCAGATTGGGAAGAAAGAAAAAGAGGAAAGAAGCGAGATTCTACATCATAGCACTACCATATTCCTTCGCTTTCTAGTATGTTGATGTATTTATGTGTAATCAGAATTCTGGGTTGTCTTGAAAGGCCTTAGCTGCCAGTGCAGTCCTCAGAGGATAGTGGAGGTCGTCTGATGGTCTAGGTGTTGTCAGTACTCTCAGCCCTGCTTTCTCAGCAGTGTCACTACAGTTTAGAGCCGAGTCAGAGCTTGTTTCATAGATCCATCTGAGGTGTGGAGGGGTTGAGAGAGTGGCCTGACGGGACAGTTTGGGGCCTCTCTTCCTTTCCACTCTTTCACACTGCCTGGTCAGTCTCTGGGAGCTCCTACGAGGGTCTTCTTCCCCCTTTTGCCGAGTGAGGGCAGTCTTTACAGAGAGCAGTCTAGGAGCCCTGTTTTAAAGGTCACTCGTTGCCTGCCTGTTTCAGAGCAAGTGGACTAGAATGTAGGCTTTCTGATAGAATTGAGGCCCAGGAGCATGGATTACGATTCTTTTCAAAAGCTTAGTTCAGTTCAATTCTGCAGATATTTATTGAATCCCTGTGACATGCCCATCGCTAAGATCAGTGCCTGAATGAACAAGGCATTGTCCCTGCCCTCAAGGAATTCAGTCCAGGCATGAAGACCCGTTGATAACAGATAATTTATTTTAATTGAAATAGATAATTCATTCGTATGGTTCAAATTCAGAAGTTACAGAGGGTGTATACACAGTGCAAAGGTCCCTCCCTAGCAGCAGCCACAAGCATGAGTTGTGGTGTATCCTCCGAGAATATTTTATGCATGTATAAACAAATACATATTTACATATGTTTCCTCCTATTTTTCTCTTTTTACTGAAATGACACTTTATTACAATAACCGTTCCTTTTTTATTTTCTGCATACTATTCCACTTTTTGGATGTACCATGATTTACCTAGCCAGTTCCTTATCTTTTAGGGCATTTGGACAAACGTAATTTTAGGTAACTTGGTGGGTGGCGAGGTGGAGATGAACACAGGATGCTGTGGGAACCCAGAGGAGAACCCCTCCCAGCCTGTGAGAGTAGAGGCCGGCTCTGTGAACATACCTGAGTGCGCGGGAGCAGAAAGGAGGAGGCAGGACCCTAGGCAGAAGGAGCAGTGCAAGCAAGGGGGCCCTGGCTTGAGACCACGCGTGTGTGCAGGGCAGCTGCCAGCAGTAGTTCATGGTTCTCAGGGATAAAATGGAAAGCCAGAGATGGCAGCGTGTGCCTCAGGTATCCATTTGTGCATAAATTTGTGGCAAAAGTGTTCTCTTTGTCATTTGCTTGATTACCGACTTAGTGCCACGTGCTTTGAAGCACAAAAAGAAGCAGAAGGCTGAGTCTCTGTCTTCAGGAATTTACAGTCCAGTCCAGGAGGGGAGGCCATTTTGCCCAGCAGACAATGTGCTGTGGAAGTCAGAAGGCCTTGATGAGTAGAGGGAGTGGGGGCCATCCAGGGGGTGTGGTACGCGACCCACCTGTGCCAGGCACTGTGCCCACTCTGCCTTATCACCGTTATCCCACTGAATGCCCACGGTGACCTTCTGCCTCAGGTTTATTTCCCCCCATGACTGCTAAGGACCTGTAGGCCCAAAGGAGTGGAATACCTGCCCCGGGTGCCAGTGCAAGGGGCAGAGCCCCACTTCTTCCCGGTGCTTCCTGTCTGTAAAATGAAACTTGGAACAGGCCGTGCCCTGTCTCCAGTTGGTCTCTGTTGCTCTCCTTATCTCTTCATTTACATTTCCTCTCTTCTTTTCCTTTTGTGACCTCAATAACTGAGAACTGTGGCAGAGGAGTACTATGCAGGCTCTACTCCCAGAGCAAAACTCAGAAGAGGAACAACAAACACTTCTCTCTCTGTCAGCACTAAGAATGTTTAGTGAGAATTTAAAGCTGTGAGCCTTTACCTAACTTCCGTCTTCTAAAGAATTACTGAATGTTACATCTGTTGCTAAAAACATTTCTGGTCAGGCTTTCTGGATTCAGTTTATGTCTTCTCTTTTTTTCTCACTGTTTCATTCATTCATCAAATACTGATTAAGAGCCTCTTCTGTCCAGGTGCTGTTCTAGGTGCCTGGCGATAAGGAACAAAGATGCCTGCGTTGTGGAGTTCCATTCAATAAACATACAAAGGTGTATGGTGTGTTAGGGTACCAGTGCTGTGGGAGAGGAGGAGAAGAGTGGATAAAGGGGTGTGGTGGAATGGGAGTGTCAGGGCAGGCTTCCTTGCCAAGGTGGAATTTGAAGAAAGCTTGCAGGGGAGAAGGTGAGCCAGGAAGCTATCTGGAGACACGGACAGGGAGAGTGGCACTAAGGCAGAGCTGTGCTTGCTTCATCCAGGGTGATGGTCTGTGCTGTTTCTGTTTCTTCCATTCTTTCTTGTTTTCATTCTCAACCTAACCAGAAGTTAAATTAATACAGTACATATACATTATTTAAGCAAAGCATAGTTGTCTTTGCTGTGCAACCTAAAAATTAGAAATAGTTAAGTGGAAAGATGTCATAAAATAATACATATTTACTGAATATGTGTATAGTGTAGCATAAAACAGGACACATAAGTCCCTGCCATCAGGATTGACACGCAAATGAAGGACATAGAAAAACATCCTGGAACTATTGCAGAAGCTGGCCTGAGCTTAACAGTGGTGTCAGCAGGAGAGAGCGGGAACGGCATGCTAGATTGACGGGGGCTTTAGGCCAGGTGGAACCGTTTCTTCAGCTCAGCGGACACTGAGTATCTACTTCTACTCTGTGCCAGGCCTTATGCCTGGAGATGCACATAGATAGATGTGGTCCCTGCCCTTAAGAAGCTGAGCATCTGGTTCCGCTTCCTTCATGCTGACCCAGCCCCTCGGTGGTGCCTTGACCCCCTCCAGCCTGCTTTCCCGCCCGTGTCCGGTCCTCCATGATGACGTCTCTCTCCCTTCCCCTTGCCTCCATTCCCACAGTCTCAAGAAAGGTTGAAATGATAAGCAGAAGAACTGCACTCACAGAAATAAAACACTGATCATTCCGCAGCCTGCCCAGGACACTTTCTTCCTCAGGTGGAACTTGTTGCCTCCGAATCCGCCTCTCAGTAGTGCCTTGGGGATGATGGAGAGAGTCCTGCCCAGGGAACCTTCCTGGCTCCTCCTGAGCATAGTCATCTCACAGCATAGATGCACCTTGGGAAGAAGATAAGGCCTTTCTGGAGGGGTCTTAGGGCGCTGTGCGTGTGTGCCAGGTGCAGTTAGTCACTTTGAATTAACTGCAGATCTTGCATATTGCTGGCCTCATTTGCATTAAGCTTAGCTTTGTCAGTTCTGTTGGCCTTGGTATCTGTTTGTCTAATAGTACTAATTTTTATTGTTAGAATAAGCTGCAGGAGAACACAGTGACGGTTAACTGACCACCCCGATTAGACAGTGTAATTCTCCTTCAGTTTCTAAGTTAGGAGTATGTCTGAAAAGTTAAGTGAAAATGAAAGTTTTTTGAAGTGTGTTTTCCATTTAGTTAAATAATAAACACATTACTAAATCAAAAAGTTTTAGACCTACACAATAGTTTACATTTAAGAGAGTAACAAAATCCTATTAGAGAATTGATGATCATTAGTTGCTAAAACAGTTCAGACTTTAAGCTTTAACACGTAATGAAATGTCTTTTAAAACAGTAAAGATGTGTGCAGTGTTTTCAAGCCTCTCCATTGAGGAGATGTCTGTTGAGAGTGTTAGGAGCCGTGGCGGGGCAAAGATGCCAAGATGAGGCCTGACCCTGGGAGGCCTGTTGTCAGGCACAGTGAAGGAGGAACATGGAAGAGGGTTGCCCTGACCGCTGGCATGCCAGGATGCACGTAGTGACCGCAGCTGGCCACGTCACAGCAACACGCCTTGATCACTAATGACAGCTGCTGTCTGTCGACCACTAGCCACACTGCGTTCAATCCTCACTGCCCAGGTGGGCGGGCAAGGTCCAGCCAGGCCTTGAGAGTTCTGCTAGTAAGGGATGGAGCCTGGATTCAGACTTGGAGCCCCCTTCTGGGCCTGAGCACCTTCTGCTCTGCCAGGACCATGGAGGTGCAAAGAGTATGGATCTCTCCTGCTCTCAGGAGTCCTTCCCTCATTTTAACGAGTATGTCCTGTTTTGAATTTGAATTATTCTCAGGTTTATCATTTGGTTTTAGTCTCAGTTTCTTTCTGGTTCTCGCCGAAGCAGATATTTCAGTTATAAAGACGTTTAGTTAGTAACTCTACCTCTAAAATCTCCTTTTGCCCATTTCTTCTTCTTTGACTCCCTGCTGCCTGAGTGTGTGAAGGAGAAGGCCTCCCTGTTTTCTCTAGAGCGCCTTACACCAGTGGGCACTCGGGGCTGTCCCTTTAACCTCTCTGCACTTCAAAAGCTAGAAATTTACCTTACTTTGGGGTATTTTCTGTTAGATATTTCTGCCTTGTAAGAATTTTGTTGTATTTTTTTTTAAAGACTTTCATTCCACTTCCAATATAAGTGCTTCTTAAGAAAAACTTCCTTTATATGCTATGACCCCTTTGGCTTTTTTAATCACCCGTCTAGAATAGTAAAAAACTCATCAGTTTAAAAATCCTGGGGTTATAGTCCATAGCTAATGCTTGGATTTTTTCCTTTATCCTGAAAGTCTTTAAACTTTTTCTGTATTTGGTTTTATCTAAAGTTTCCTGTACTGAGCACCGATGTACAAGGAATGAATAGAAGGCAAGAAAAACAGAGCTGGTGGGAAAAAGCTTTGTACTCTCCTCTTTTTCCTGCATCGGAGTGTGAAGGTAAGGAGACCTGCATTAGGTCATTCATTCATTTGTTCGGAGTTCTAATGCATTAAGAGCAATAAATCCTTTTGCTGTGAATATCAGTCCAGAAAACATTCCCGAGAGGTTTTTGTGTGGCTGGCATTTGTTGGGCACTGGGGACACAGAGACACAGGAGAACTGGACTCTGCCCTTGGACTCAGCCACAGCCTGACGTGGGGAACGCTTGGAGTACATAGAAGCAATACCACCCTGATGAGATCTGTCCAAGCTCCCGGCGAGCTGTGCATCGGCCTTCAGGAAGGCGCCCGGGGGAAGGCTGGGACAGGACAGCCCCCATGAGAAGAACGCACTGCACAAAGGCAGGAGGGTCTGTGGCAAGTTGGGGAATAGGGACCCTCTGGGCCCTCGGAGCTTGTCAGGAGGTTTGGGAGCTCTGCTAAGTTGGGTAGAGCTTAACAGGCTGGAACTCAAGATCATTGGGAGTATTCCAGATTGGGGCGGGGGGGTCAGGTCAGGTGTGTGTTTTAAAACAATGCTAGCAACAGAGTGGAGGTGGACTTGAAACGGGCTCTTGCAGTGGTCTGGGAGTGACAGGATAAGAGCCTGGACTAAGGCATAGGGGGAACAGATAAAAGAACCACATCCAGAGGTTTTGTAGAGGATGCCAGAGTTTGTTGAATGACTTTCTCTGAAGAGTGAAGAGCAGGAGGGAGTTAGGGGAGATTGGGTACAGAGGGAGTTGGGAACAGGAGCAGATCTGGTGAAGATGATTTTAGTCTGTGGGCATCCCAGGTGGACACACCCAGAAGCTATAAAGAATCTTGATCTGAAAATCTGCGAGATGTGGGAACTGAGGAGGCACCCTAAATGGATTAGCTCAAGAGAGTGAGCCTGTCCAGACTGCTGCCCTCTCCCGGGCTGCTCTCGGCTACAGCGTTTATTTAACAGTCTCCCGTCAGAGCCCTGAGGGGCAGGTAATCTTTTGTTAGCGTTTACATGTTCAGGTCTCCCTAGCGAATTTATCATTCTGTGGAGCGAGGAACGTCCCTCACTGCCAAGGATGCCTGCACACTCCCTGCGCTCAGGACGCCTGCACTGCCCTTCCTGCACTGCCTGGCCTTAGCTGACGGGGCCACAGCCGGGGTTGTTTGCCTCTCTGCTCTGTGGGCACAAATGAAGCTTCCCCAGACCTGCCTTCCTCCTTCCCAGAGGTTTGCTGGGTCATAAGGAGAGCACATTTTTAGCATCTTTGTTTATTTAATAGCATTTATAAATGCCTGTTGCTCGTCCATTAACTAATATCTGTGTCGCCCTTTATCATTTACAAGGTGCTCTCAGTCTTTTTTCTTTTTTTTTTTTTTGAGGAAGATTAGCCCTGAGTTAACATCTGCTGCCAATCCTCCTCTTTTTGCTGAGGACTACTGGCCCTGAGCTAACATCCATGCCCGTCTTCCTCTACTTTGTATGTGGGACACCTGCCACAACATGGCTTGCCAAGCAGTGCCATGTCCGCACCCGGGATCCGAACCGGCGAACCCCGGGCCGCCAAAGCAGAACGTGTGAACTTAACTGCTGCACCACCGGGCCAGCCCACAATCTTTTCTTTTATATAACCCCCACAAAAGCCTTGTGAGATGTCACACTTGGTTTTCAGATGAGGAAGCTAAGTCTCAGGTTTAGTAATTTGCCCAGAATCATGGCATCAGCCATTAAGCTCAGGCTCAAGTCTAAGCCATCTCTTTGTGGTTCAGAAGCTTTGCTCTCTACAGCAGCTGTTTGCATTGGTGTCCAGGGAGACACCAGGGTGATAGGAGCACAAGCCTGGCCTTGACGTATGTGCAGTCTGGTGCACTGGGTGAGTGAGAAGTCACAGACACAGTTAATGGGAATACAGGTAGGAAGGGCTGAGTGCCCCAGAGCAGTGCAATGAGAGGACCATTCAAGGAGTGCCAGGAGGGAGAGAGGGATGTGGCAGCAGGCCGGGCCTGAGGGTTGAGAAGGACCAATGCCCGTGGGGGCTTATGATGATTTTCAGATGCACGGAGTGCACGCTTTGTTAGTGTGTCTTGGGCTATCTTGGCACCCTTCGCCCAGTTTTTTTTTGAATAATTAGTAAGGAATTCAGTTCCCAGTCTCAGCTCTGGGTCCTTGGTATCTGTACAGTCCTTTGGTAGGTGCTGTAAACGATTGTTAGTACATGATGCTTCTTTTTTGATGAAGTGGCATACAGAGAAACTCTCAGTGGATAAGTAAGGGTGACCAGGCTTTTGAATGATCTTTCACTCACAGCTGTGAGTTAAGTCCCTGCACAGTCGCTTTGTAGTGATGTTATGAAGCAGCCTTCTTTCATCTTAGGGGGGTCGGGGTGTGCAGTCTCGGGAGAGGGTTAACCAGGAAAACAGCCTCTCACCCACTCAGCAGAAGTGACTGGGGACTCGTGTCTTTGCTCCTGAGGCTTCTGAGGTTGCTAATAATGATTAGTAGGCACGTTCTGCCTTGAGTCACGGGCTGACCTGGGAGCTCCCTGGAGGAAGGAGGATCATCGCCTTTTACAGGAAGATAGGAGATGGAGGCTGAGAAGTGAGGCAGATTGCCCAGCTACCCAGAGCAGTGCAGGAGTCCATCTAGCCTGAAAGCCCAAGCTCCTTGCACTCTGCTGCCTGCCAGCCTCACTGTGCTTTCATATTTGCATCCACTCAGCAAATAATTCTTACATGCCTGTCTTGTGTCGAGCACTGGGAATGCAGAGGCACACAGACCGAGTCCCTGCCCTCCTGATCAGCTGACATCTGAGCAGGGACCTGAGGGAATAAGGGCACGAGCCATGTGACAGCTGGGGCTACCTGCAGGGAGAGGTAGCAGGCAGAAGCACCGGCCGATGCAGGGGAAGAGTGCATTTGGTGTGCTCCAGTGTGCCTGGCAAAGGGGGAACCGTGTGAGAGTGCAGTGAGGGACGAGGTCCGCCAGGCAGCAAGAAGCCAGACCAGAGAGGCCTTACAGACTGTGTGCCATGGCAGATGTGTCCTGAGCAGCAGTCTCCAGCGCTCATGCACTGGGTTCTAAACGTTTGGAAGGTTCATTTTAAGCATATGTATAATCTCAGTCTTAAAGAGAGAGTCGTGCAGGGAAACAGTATAGATAACAATGAAGGGCTCAGGAGACAAAACTGAGTTGGAGTCAAGTGCCTCCGTTCCCTGTAAAAAGAGGCTAAAGTAATGCTCCCCTTAGAGGGTACTTGTGAAGAGTAAAGTGCCTGGCACATATCATAAGCCAGAGCATGGTAGCTGTCACTGTGAGGGTCATGAAAATCAAAATTGCCCCTTCCCGATGCCTGCAGCATCACAAGTTCCTTTTGCACACGGAATTCCTAAAGCAGAGAGAGAGAATGAAGGGGCGGGGGTGTGATGGATGCAGCTCCATCTGTGTGCATGTCCCAGTCAAGGAAACAGTCCCTTGCCCACTACACTGACGCCACCTAGGACAAGTGGTAGCCGAATGGGTGGGGTGTGGGGCTTTGGCACAGGTCCGCCACCCAGTGGCAGACAGCACAGCAGTCCTTGAGTGCCAGCCCTGCCCTCTCTGGTATCACACACGGGGTAGCATACTCTTTCATGAACGCCTCATGGTAACTACTGCGGGTAGTTTTGAGGAAACAGCTGCTCAGGGCCATTAAAGGACTTACACACAGTGATGTCAAAGCCTGGGTCCAAATCTGGTCCCGCCCAAGGTCTCTGCACTCTTCACTGTGTTTCTGCTCCAGCCGCCTTTCCATTGAGCGAAGGTGAATAGGGGGCTGGTCTAGATCAAGACCACCGGGTCTCAGCCTTGGCTGTGCATAAGAATCACCTGGGAGCTTTTCAGAAAATGCTAATCCCTGGGCTCTGTCCTAGACCGGTTCAGTCTGAACCTCAGATGGGGGCCTTGGCTTCCACACCGTTCTTAAAGCTCTCCAGGTGATTTGAATGGGAAACCAGGGTTGAGAACCATTGGACTAAATGATTTATTTGATTCCTTCTAATTCCAGCTTATAGTTCCATCCCCTTCTGTGAGCCACTTACCCAAACTACTGGCCTCATTTCTTTTCCCTATGCCACAGATAAAATAAGTGCGTAGTTTAGTATCATGTTGAGTTGAGAAAGAACAAACAAAGGTGTTACTCTGTTTTGTTTTCTCCATTGCAATTCCTCCTGTCTGAAATTCCTTTGTTCATGTGTTCTATGAGCATATATATGGTGCATTGTCTGTCTCCCTCCATACAACATACACTCTTGAGAGCTCAGACCTTGTCAGTCTTTTTATCTTGTTTTCCCAGGGCCTGTCACATCGTAGGTGTGAATATGGATTATTGAAGGAATATCTCGTGGTGGGCTAATGGGAAAGTATTGTTATGCTGGCCTATTTTTTAAAAATGCAATAAACAGTCGTTAAAAGAATTTTTAAATTGGCATAGTGTTTTCCTCATGCACACCTGGCTGGCTGATGATTACCATGTCTGCTTTTAGTGACTGCTTAAAATCTCCAAAGTGTTGGTAGGCCTAACTGATCTGACTTTTCAGCAAAAAATGAAACAAGAATGTATGTTTCACAACTGTGTCTTAATGGAATTTCCCCCCTTTCCCTCTTTTCCCTTCTCCATTCAAAATGATTAAGAATGTTATACAAATGCCAAGGGAGAGAATGGTATAGAAGAATATCCAGATGTTAAAGAAATACCCAGTAATGAAGAGCGTCTGTTAGATTTTAATAGGGTAAGTGGACTGTCCTCCTCCTTATTATTAACTTACAAACAGCCACGCACCATCCCTTGTCGCTCAAGTTGAAACCTGGGAGTCTTGTGAGCCACCCCTCCCAGGTCACCAAGCCCTGCAGATGTGACCTTTCTCTTCTGTGACCCTTCGCATGGGTCTGCATCGCCTCCCACCTCAACCACTTACTGCCAGGACTTCCCAGATCATCTCCCCCCTCCCTGCAATCTGTCCCTCACACTGCTGCCCGTGGGCATTTCCTCGTGTAAATCTGACCCTATCCTCCCCCTCAGAATCCTTGGTGGGCACCCTATCTGTCGGAGTACACCACAAGGGAGGCCTTCTGCTGCGCCCATTCCTGCCTCTCTCGGCCCCCGTGGGGCAAATTCCACCCTTTGTGTGCCCTGGCCACACCCGGTGTAGACCTCCTGTTGTCACAGCCACAGCATCTGACTGCACTCTCTTTCTGCATGTCTGCCTCCCTACCGCCTGTGACTCCCTGAGGGCTGGTACCGGGCCTGTGCCTGGGTGAGTCTAGGCCCCGACCTTGCCCATTTAGGCAGGCAAGCGAATGACTCTAAGGAACCTTTTAATCTTCTCAGTGTGATGACTGTCAGTGTTAGTTTGAGTCCTGTGAGAATTTCCTCCCCTAGCACCCTATAGTGTTGGTGTCTATATCCTACTGCCCAGGGATGTGTCAGACTTAACATGTCAAGCCTGGTGTTTGGGGCCTCCTTGCCTCAGTGAATGGTACCCTGTTCACCCACCAGCTTTAGTCCCCAAACCCAGAAGTCGTGCTTCATTCCTGTTTCTCTCACCTTCCATACACAGTCTGTCTGCCAGTCCTGACCATCCCACCTCAGCCATTTCAGATCCTTCCTCTTCTCCCATGTCCATCACTTCATTCACCCTCCCTCTCCTGGACAGCTGCTCTGGGCTTTTCCTTGGTCTTTCTGCTTCCACTTGTCCCTCTCCAGTCTTCTCTCCACACAGCAAGGCAGAGTGACCTCACAAGTGTTACCCCAGTTAGTCCTCAGAACAACGCTGTGAGGTAGGTACTGTTAACACGCCATCTTGTAGAAGAGGAATCTGAGGCACAGAAAGGTTCAGAAGCATCTACTCAGGCCACGTGGCCACATACCGAGGGCAGCCCTGAGCCGAGAGCCTCACACGCGACGCCAGGACCCACACTCTTAACCACAATTTCATGGAGAATGAATCCACATTCCCCGCCACGCCTGTGAGGCCCAGTGTGTTTGCTCCCATGTGCCTCTCTGACCTCATGTCCCTCATTTAGTGTGGCTTTCTTGCTGTGCTCCTACCTTGGGCTTCTCAACCCGGCACAGTATTGCCATTTAAAAATGGGAGGTGCTAGTTACAATGACTGGGGGAATGTTGCTAGCCACTGTGACTGCGGGGGGCACTGCTAGTTGCTATGATTGGGGGGCTTTGCTAGTTGCTACAACTTGGGGGATATTGCTAGCCACTATAACTGGCCCAGGGCAGAGGGGCGGGGGGTGTTGCTAGTTTTTATGACTGGTTTGGGGGGCCACTGCTAATCACTTCAGGAGATGGGAGAGAGCATTACTGGTTACTGTGGGAGGGGAGGGTAGTGTTGCCAAATACTATGATGGGGTTGGTGGGAGCATTACTAGTTACTATGACTAGGGAGTGGCTAAGTACTTGTATTTAGTGTCCCGGGGGCCAGAGATTCTAACCATCCGGTGTGGGGGACAGTCCCACACAACAGTTTTCCCTAGAAAATACCAGATACCGATAGAACCTCAATTCAGAAGCTCAGCCCCAAGGTCCCAGGCAAGCTCTGGCTGGTACTGCTGCTTGGCTTGCTTCTCAGGCCTTCAGGCAAGGGCGCCCGTCTTCAAAAGAACTACCTTCCCTGCCACTCCTGTCTGAAGTGCCCCCCACTGTGGGTCCCTACCCCATTTATCACGGTAGTGTGAGGTTTTGTTGGTTGGTTTTCTTGTGGTCTTCTCCCTTGGAATGTGAGCCCCGGGAGGGCGTGGCCACGTCTCTCCTCCCAGTGGAGTCCCGTGCCCACCCCAGTTCCTGGCCTCTGGTAGGTCTCAAAGAACTGTTTTTATCTGGCCTTAACATATGCGACGTCTGTCAAAGGGACTGAACAGAGAGAATTAGGGTTTTGCATTCTTTATGGATCAGGGAGGAGAGTTGTTTGTTTTGCTTTGAAACAGTAAAACTTCATATTTTTGTAACTCTCCACAGGAAAGCATCAGTCATTGTTATTTAATCTCTGTATTTAAAAAGTATCTCACATGGACCTTTTGAAAAAAAATCTGGCTTTTGATCTGTTGAAAATTGTTCCTTTAATCTTAGGTGTCTTCTGTTTATGAAGCAAGGTGTACAGGAGAGAGAAATTCTGGAGCAAAATCAAACGGCTTCCGCAGAAAGATATACTCCAGTGCCAGCTCCAACTCGGGGGACACAGGCTCGGAAGGCGGAGACGAGTGGGTGGACCCCAGTGAAGAGGAACTCTTTTCCCGAACTCATCTCTAAACCTGCAGAGTAGTACAAATTATTTTTTAAAAATATGTGATGGAAAATTACCCTTTTGTGAGGCCTGTTAATCTAAAACAACAACTTAGGTTTCTTCTTCAATTAACTGATTCAGATCAGTAATTATCTTTCTCTTCTTGCTTATTTTAGAGTTGAGGACAGCTATCCTGTTGAAGATTTTTTTTTCCAAGCTGTTAAATTCTTGGCTGTTTGAACTAGACTAGATTGTGTTGTCCACTCGAGAATGGGTGTGCATGTGCGCGTCTTAGGAGCGTCACTGCTGTCTGCCTCTTAGCTGCGGCTCTCCCCCCGCCTGCGGCCGCATCACCGTGACCTGACACCGTGGCACTGCAGTGTCAGCACCCTCTCCTGCTCTTCAGAGACTTTAGCTTTGGGACATTCAGGCTCTGTTCTCTAAGAACCGGGATACACATCCTTACCCCTGCAATGGATCAGTGCCTTTCTGAAGGCAAGAGGGAAGCATGGGTGACTCATCCACGGTCTTCATTCAGTAAAAGCTCATGTACATTTGATGTAGGAACCGCAAGGGTGTGCTTTTAGAGACTTACAAAATACTGTGTTTTCTGTCTTAGGATTTTCCTCCCTAAAGTATCATGGATGATACTATGGTTTGTGACTTGCTTGCTAACTGGAGAAGCCAAGGCTTTGCGGGGTGGGGTGGCTTATGAGGCGGGGTGGGGTGAGAGTGCCCCCACCTATCCTCATGTTGCAGTTACATTTACACCAAGATACCTTTCAGAGCTATTTGCAATGAGTCCTAAAAACTTGGTGAGGACCTTAGTTGCAAATTATGATTTTCTGGTGACCTACATTGAATTGAAGCCCCCAAAACTTGAAATTGTAAATGTTTGATATGCAGTAAAGACCACCTCATCACCCCAAAGACACCTTGGCTGCTGCAGCTAGCTGCTCTTGTGGCTGTGATTTAGGATAGCTTAGATCTCATTTTGTGTTTGAGAGAATGTTTTGTGTGTGGCGGGTTGGGGGCGGGTAGAGTAACGATTTCTCCCATACCTGTGTGATTGCTTCATGGGACTCGCTTTCCCATTTTACTTGGGAACCCAGGGGTCAGTCCATCTCGACAAGTTCTGTCCGTTCACAATGATCACCCCTTGGAGCCTTCATGCCGCTGGGCAACAGGCTGAAGCTGGGGGGAGCAATATTGGTAAAACCTAAACATTTTAAAGTGTTTTTCTTTTTTAACCAACTCATTATTTTTAAAAAACCTAATGTGTGAAATCAGTTTAACATGTCTGTAACATCAGGAACGGCAGAAAAGTCTAATATGTACAAGACAGCTTCACTAATTTTGGCAGGCAATAAACACATATAATTTACTAGCTGGGAGCTGAACTGGCTGAGAAATAGATGATTTGCTTCAAGCTTTGGGTTTTGTTGCCTTTTTCTTAATTGATGACGCAGAAACTCCATGGCAGACTAGACTGTGGAGTCATATCCCGGGTTCTCTGTGTCCTCACCGTGAGAAACCTGGTGGCCCGTTGGGTTTGATCTCAGCACGTGTCAGGGTTTGTTTTTATACAGCACATCTTTTGACACTTTAAAGTGGGTTTGTGTGTGTGTGCGTGTGTAAGGTTTTATGTTGCTGTTATTTATTTACAGACTTTATAAGGTTTTATGTATTTTTCTTTCTTCTGGAGCTTCCTAAAAATTGATTAGCATCTGCACTGAAATATAATTTAA
Source organism: Equus asinus (assembly GCF_041296235.1). NCBI lineage: Eukaryota > Metazoa > Chordata > Mammalia > Perissodactyla > Equidae > Equus > Equus asinus. The sequence continues at coordinate 157,206,797 of NC_091792.1, forward strand.
CAGCAAAGGCAAAAAAGAATTGGAAGTTGTAAATTCCTAAAATCACTACAGTGACGATCATCCTAGAAATCGTTGCTTATGTAGCAGAGACCAAATAAATGTATTTCAGACACAACCTTTAGCTCAGTTGATTTTGGACAGCTGCTTTTTATCAAGAAAGGGCTCCAGGTGGCAGAGGTGTGGCCTTCCTCACGCTGCTGGGAAGACACTGCACCTTCTGAGGGGACGGGGGTGGATTCTAAGTGGGCAAGGGATTCACAGATTGTGTATTTATTTGTTTTCATAGCTGAGTGGCTGAAGCCCAGAGGCTTTCAGCAACAGAGTTGAAAGTGTGGTTTTTAGTTTTGTGAATGGATGATCACAAAGAAAAAGCATTTTTTAAAAAGTTGGCAAAACGCTGAAACGCACTGTGGTATGAAGCGCGTTGCATTTCCATAGCACTGAGTATCAGTTTTCCATTCCTGGGCTGAGAGTTTTTCCCCGTGGTTGTATTGTTCTGAGTTCACATACACCAGAGTAACTGATTTTTTGTTTTCTTGTGGAGTTAACACCAAATAAAAAATATAAAAAACAATTGATTGTCCTTTTATTTATCAAGAATCCCAGCCTCCTCGTAATTCTGTGCATCAGTAGAAAGTGCGTGCCCAGGTCACGTCATTCCTCGTGCAGATGGTTTAGCCCTTCTCCCGGGCGCTGCTGAAACACTGGAGAAGGCTGGGGGGCCTGCTGAGAGATGAGTCCATCTCCTCCTCCCCTCGGTTACCTGAGTCTTGCCAAGAACACAGCATTTTTGTCCACAAGTGATAGAGCTTGTTCTGAAAAAAGTAACTGTGTACATATATCAACATGATCAATGTTCACTGTAAAAAAGAAATCAATGTATTCCTTTTTTTTTTTTTACAGCCTTTCTTTTTTTCTGTTTTTGGTGAGGAAGATTTGCCCTGAGCTAAAATCTGTTACCAGTCTTCCTCTTTTTGCTTGAGGAAGATCGTCCCTGAGCTAACATCTATGCCAGTCTTCCTCTATTTCGTATGTGGGACGCCTGCCACAGCGTGGCTTGATGAATGGTGTGTAGGGTCTGCACACGGGATCCGAACCCATGAACCCGGGCCACCGAAGTGCAGTAACCACTACACCACTGGGCCAGCCCTGAAATCAGTGTATTCTTAAAGAAGTATAAAGGCAAACTCATCCGTACTTCCATCAGCCTGAGATGGTAGCTTCTAACATTTGTGCAAAACACCTTCTAGACCTGCTCTTCTGTAACTTCAGAAAGAGGCTTTTACTCAGACGTCTTTTCCTGACAGTAGATCTACATAATTTTTATAGCTGTGTTATTCCGTGATAAAGATTTAACAGCTTCCTCATTGGTCCACATTTGGAATGTTCCTTTTATCTGTATTCAGTGTTCTGAATGGCCTTTCTGTGGGCCCCTTAAACTCGTATCTCCTTGTGCAATCGCTCCTGAAGGGAACTGCCAACCTGTGAAGTGCCTGCTCCTGCGTGTGGGGCTGTTGCCAGCATCACAGAGAACACGAGGGCCTGCAGGCCTGCGTTGGGAGGTGGACGTCTTCGCCGTCTGAGCGGATGCGCAGCTTCGGTTGTCTGAGGCGAGTGTCCTCCTCAGGTTAGCATTCGCCTTTCATCTGGGCAGAGCAGAGGGGCTTCTGGACAGCAGGATTTCGATTTTGTTTTATCCATTTTTTTCTTTATGGTTTCTGGGATGTATGGGCATGTTTTTAAATGCTGTCTCCACCTTAAGAGTACAAAAAACTCCCATGTTTTTCTAAAACCCATATACTTACGGAAAGTTAATCTTTGAAGTGTGTGTAACGTATACAAGGAGTGCGGTTTAAGGATTCAGCCTCGTGTCTTCCCAGCTAGTTGGCCAGCCATGCCATCTCTGTTTGTCACAAAGTCCTTCCCTGCCCTGATGTGAAGCGACATCTCTTAATGTGGAGTCCCGGGCCGCCTGCTCGCTGGCTTTACGACCAGTGCTTGGAACAGTGCCTCCTGCCTAGTAAGCCCTCTTGAGTGTCGGCCTTTGACCAGTCGGTGGGCATCATTGCAGGGTGATCTGGCTAATCCCTGGCCAGATCGTGTGAGCTGAGTCTTCCTTGTATGGCAGCAGTGTCCAGGTGGGCAGTGAGGCGGCACAGGCGCCTGCGGCGGGACTGGAGGGCGTTGTTACCGCAGGGCGGGCCCCTGCGCAGGTGTGAGATCATTCAGCAGGCGGGCCGTGTGCCTGTGGTGGGTGCAGAGCATGCTTGGGTCCATCCAGTAGCCTTCCTGTCGGTTTGCCTCTTTGCCTAGATGTGTGCCTGGTGGCCCTGCTGACCATTTGCTCCACCTTTACCTGTGGTTCTTTAAGTACCTTCAGCATAATTGTTCCACACGTGCCCACACCTGCAAGAGCAGGATGGGGGTGCCAAGCTAATGTTAAATGGGGTTGCTCTGTGCACGTTAGCTAGTCACCTGGAGATGGCGCTCTGGCCTGTTACTGTGCCCAGGAATTCTGACGTCACTCCTAAGTGCTTTTCGAACAACCAAGGGACCTGAAGGCCTCTCTCTATTTATTTTTATTTATTTATTTTTTTGAGGAACATTAGCCCTGAGCTAACATCTGCTGCCAATCCTCTTTTTGCTGAGGAAGACTGGCCCTGAGCTAACATCTGTGCCCATCTTCCTCTACTTTATATGTGGTACGCCTACCACAGCATGGCTTGCCACGCGGTGCCATGTCTGCACCTGGGGTTCGAACTGGTGAACCCCAGGCCACTGAAGCGGAATGTGCGCACTTAACCACTGTGCCACCGGGCTGGCCCTGAAGGCCTGTCTTTAAATGAAGTATCCGAAGTGCTCAGACTGCTGCTGTTGCAGTTGATGCTGCTGCTGCTGCTGCTGCCACCGCAGATGCCACTCGACACGCTCTGGGCACATGAGATAAGTGGCTGTGGTGGTGCCCGGGGAGGCCTGCGTCTGCGCAGCAGTCCAGGAACGGAAAGGAGGGCTGATCCCTGGTTTCTTTTGAAAGCAGGTGGGTGGGTGGCATGACAGGCTGGGTACTATTTCGTGCACAGAGACCAGGAAGTGATCTGCTTCGGAGCCCGCCGCTGGCCTTGCGTCACAGGGTGGGTAGTTGGTTAATAGCATTTTCAGGGACAGTTGCCTCACTTTACTGGACTAGCGACGACTCGTAATGACACCACCACCTAACATCTGGGTGGTGTTGGTATTGTCTGTGCCAGTAACAGTAACAGCTAACACTGGGAGCTCCCCAAGTGCCTAGTGTTCTTCTGAGCATTATGTGGTGGTAACTGACAATGCTCTGGGGTGAGTATAATTGCCCCATTCTACAGATGAGAAACCTGAGGCACAGCCAGAAGTTCAGCACTTGCTAACATCTCATACCTGGTGAATGGTGGAGCCAGGATTCGAACCGGGCACCAGGACTGCAGCGCCTGTTTGACTCCCAAACCTCCATCTTGCCAAAATCCCACTAACAATAAAAAGGGTGTGTAGAGGGGGCTGTGCGTCAGCTGCTTCTACCAAGCGATCTTTTTCTAATCCTTGTGAGTTACGTATTTGTAAGGATGTCACTCACAGGAGTCCAGACTGAGTCAGGAGTCCTGGGTGCGAATCCTGGCTCTGCCGCCCCTGGCCACTTGCTCTTGGGCAATTCGGTTCATCTCCACCTTGGTATCCTCAGGTATAAATGGAGATCATAACAGGACCTCTCGTAAGGGTCAGTTGTAAAGGAAAAATAGTACAGCCATACAGACACTAAGATGCGAAAGCAGTGACACGCAGTCCTGTCCACACGCTGAGCGTCAGAACCCTGTGCTCCCGTGTGGCAACTGGACGGGAAGAGAGCAGAGCCAGAAGAAGTTGCAACAGCCCAGTCCAGGAACTCAGAAGAAAATCACATCTTCTGCAGGCTGCCCCTCGCTTCCTTCCCTGCCCCCCCGCCCCAGGTGGTAGCAAAGCCTGGTAACGGCCTTGCCTCTGGGTCAGGCCCTGCAGAGGCCTGCCCCACTGGGTGCTGACAGCGGGCATGTGGCTGGCTCAGTCCTACCCTCTCATTGTAAAGCGAGGTCACACTACCCCTCCTGGTGGAGGCTGGGGCAGAGGGCAGGGGCCAGGGGCAGCAGCAGAACCAAGTGTGCCATTGGAGCCGAGCCAAGGGGGCAGGCTCCTTGAGGTGGCAGGAGGGCTCTGGCTGCGACGAAGGGGCAGGCTGGGACCTGGCCACCCTTTGTCTTCCCAAGGGGAGGGCAGGTGGCCTGCTGCAGCTCAGTCAGGCACTGGGCCTGCCACTTCATGTCACAGTCCAGGGGACCATTCAGGGCCCCAGGGCTGGGGAGGCCTTTTTGGGGGGATGCAGGCCCTGGCTTCCCCGAGCCCGAGCCTGCAGTCACAGATGGGGATGACAGCCCTCAGCTTCCACCCTGTGGAGAGACTAGCAGAGGGCACACTGAATGTTGCCCTTGGCACCATCCCACAGCCCTGTGCCCCTGGGTGTGCCTTGGAAGTGAGGGGCCAGGCCTGCCTGGAGCCTGGACGCTCCTCCTGCCTTCTTGTTTCCCACCTGAGAAGGTGTGGAGTGAAGAGCCCCCCTCCAGCTATGTGACTGACTGAGTCGGTCACTCTCTTCCCAACTGGCATGGGGACACCGCTTGCTCCCTTCAGGGCCGGGCCAGGCCAGGCCGACTGGTGACAGGTAGGTAAGGCTTCCACTTCCTCACCTACACGGAGGCCAAGCACCTTGCCTTCCTCTTCCTGCTCCTTTCCCTCTGCACATGTTTCTTTCTGTCCCCACGCACCCCCATGTCCTGGGGTGGGCCAAGGAGGCCAGGTCAGGCCCTCCCCACCCCCACCAGGAGCTCCTGCTTGGAGCCATGCCAGAGCATATCTACCACGTGCCCACCACCTCTGGCTCTTCCCCAGCAATCCAGCGGTGTCCATCACTGACACTCGCTTGGAAAGTCCAAGGGGCTTGCTTAGGAGCACCTGCCAGCAGTGGTAAGCTGGGCCTGCTGTTAGCTCATTGCTCCCAAGTCCAGGGCCCACCTTCATGCCACAGTGGCCTCCACTCCCCCCACCACCCCTGCCCCTCCGCCTTCAGACATTCAGGCAGAGGAGGAGTCTCCACAGGAACCTGAACTGACTGCAGAACTGTGGGCTGGGAGTCCTCCGGGACTCAGAGTCCTACCGTGAGCCTGGCCTGGAAGCCACAGGCTAGGAACCCAAGGATGACCGCAGGGGCACCCAGTGCTGGCCGGGGAAGCTTGGAGGAGGAGGCAGTGGCCCAGCCTGGGGGCCAGCTTTATGGAGCTTTCACCCTTTGCTGAAGAGGAAGCAGCATTGAAAGAACCCTGGACTGTGTGCCATAAACCCCGGGCTCACAGAGGGCCTTGAGCAAGTCCTGGCCCCCTTCTGGCCTGACTCTCAGCTCCTCCCATCATGGGCCTGGGGACACCTGCTGGGTCTGCTCAGGACCCAGTTCCTGCTGGTCAAGAATGTCAGGCATGACCACAGCATCCTCCCACAAACTGCAAGCTGCAAGCCAGTGATAACAGGAGCAGCGCAGCAGCTGGGCCTGCTCCAGGCGGCCTCACACGCTGGCCTGTGCTTGCTCCTCGGGCCTCACTCCAGCCCATAGTGATCACAGCCCTGGGAACTGCTCAGAGAGGTTAGGGACCCTGCCAGGTGACAGGCTCATAGTGGCAGACCCTGGCTCTTAGCTCCGGTGCACAGCCCCTCACACCTGCGCCCCTCTCGATGCCCTCCTTGAAAGTCTCAGTTTTGCTGGCCAGCCGGTCCTGCAGGCAGCCCTTCCCCTCCCCCCCCCCCCATCAGGCCCCACCAGGGAGGTGGAGGGAGCCTGGCCTCTTCCGTGTGGAGCAGGTGTTTATAGAATCTCAGGTGACCTTCGGGGCTCCTCAGTTCCCCAGACCCACTCCCCCATGCCTCCCCTTCCCGAGCTGGGGAGGAAGCGGGGAGACCTGGGCCTCTGTGTGACTTCCTCACACTGAACTCAGGTCCCCGGCTTGCAAATGCTTCTCCCAGGCTTAATGGCATCGCAAGCGGAAGGGCGTTATGTTACCTGGGTGAGCTGAATGAGGCTGGTGAGCAGTGGAGCATCATTGCCTGCTGCCCTTCTATGCCTTGACCTTACCAAGTTGTCACCGTGGAAATGGGGACAGCAGGTTGGGGTCTTTTGGAGGCCAGGGTATCTTCATGTTGGCATCAAGCTGCTAATTAGGAAGAAAAAGAGGTCCCCTGGGCCTTGGTTGCAAATAGGGTTTGGAAACATTCATTCAATCAGCAAACATGTATCAACAGCCCACTATGTGCTAGGCCCTAAACCTGATGCTGGTAATAAATTATGTTTTTTCTAAATCAGTAAACCTCCCTCAGTCCTAGTTCTCTGGCAATAAAGATATCACAGTGTCCTCTCTCATCTCTCCCAGATAAACTTCAGAGGGCTCTCCAGCCTGCCTGCGCTATGACCGTTCTGAATTTTTCAGGACTTCGAAGGAAGGGGGTGAGACCCCTCCAAGCCTGGGCAGCCGTCTTCATCAGAAGGCTCCTCCTTATCTTGCTCCCAAATTGCCCTGCCTCGCAGCCCCTCAGCCCCGTCCCACTCCAGGACCTTGGGAGTTGGTAGGCTGCTGGTGCAGAGGGGAGCGTGCGGGCCCAGCTCTGCTCGGACGGGCAACGTGGCTTCTCTAGGCAGGGCAGGGGGCAGAGGCACAGTCACCGATTTTACACACTCAAAGGGAGTGTGGCCCTTCCTGCGGAATGAGTCACACATTTCATCCAGAAGGGACATACGAGGATCTGTTTCTACCCCCTGACTGCAGGTTGGCCGTTGACAAGATGGTTTCCTTTCTGGCAGCTTCCTGCTGTCCCGCGTGGCTGCAGATAACAGAAAGCAGGGGAAACCAAAGCCGGGGCACAGCCTCCCTGAAACGGGAAGCCTGGACAGGGTGTGGAGTGGGGGCCTCCTCTCTCTCTTTCCAGGGCCAAGACCACCTCCCAGCCCTATGGAGAGAGGCTGCATGGGGCAGCAGGATGAGCCCAGCATTGGGGCCAGACTGCCTGGCTCTTAATTAGTCCTGGCTCCCACTGTGGGGCCTTCGGCAAGCCATTCGCCCTCTCTGGGCCTCAGTTACCTCATCTGTAAAATTGGGAAGGTGAAAGTTACTTTCCAGAATTAAAAGGAATAACGTGTGGGGGCCGGCCCCCTGGCCGAGTGGTTAAGTTCACATGCTCCACTTCAGCGGCCCAGGGTTTCGCTGGTTTGGATCCTGGGTGCAGACATGGCACTGTTCATCAGGCCACGGTGAGGCGGTGTCCTGCATGCCACAACTAGAAGGACCTATAACTAAAATATACAACTATGTACTGGGGGGATTTGGGGAGAAAAAAAGAAGGGAATAACACGCCTGCACATATGGGTGCTGGACGGGCTAATTCCCTTATTAGCGCCCACCGAAATCAACTGGCCAAGCCATACCAGAAGGTTAGTTTATCAGACTCTGATCTTTGGTGTCCCAGTTGGGTGTGACTAGGGCGGGGGGAGGTCAGTGCTGTGGGAAAGATGAGAATAGAGAGATGGGAGGGCATTCGTGAATGCCTTGTTTGCCATGAACCCCTCTTGAAAGGATGTGGATTTCATCCTGGAAGCAGCAGGGAGCATGAAGGGGTATGAGCAGGGCCACCATGTGTGTCGTGGGTGAGCCATGGTCTCCAAGGTTGGATAGAGAGTTTAGAATCAGCTGACACACATCAGAGAATCTTCTAGAACTTTTGTAGCTTTTAAAACAAGCTCACCATGGCAATTCCTTCCTTCTCTATAGTTGAATGAGCTCAGTATACTCCTGTGAATGGAGCTCTGGGTGGTGACCATGCCCAGGCTTAGCCTGCAGATATTATTGAGCTATGGGGTCTTCCGAAAACCACTGCCCTCCTCTGATCTCAGTCTCCTCGTCTGGAGAAAGTTATCAGGTTACCTGACCCACCTCCAGCTTGGCAGTGAGTTTGGTTATTCCATCCTGGATGGGAAAGCCCTTTGTAAACTGTACATGAGGAAGTATGAAAGTCATAATTGCATTACGCTAAAAAAAATAATAGGGCTCACCTTCTGCAACCCTAATGGTTGGGTCTAAACGATGATCACGAATGGCTGCTAAGCCATCAGGTGAGGGGCCCACAGCACCGGAACCACTGGTCCAAGAGGACGTCGATAAAAGTGGGAGGAGCCGTCCACTCCTCATGGGATGCATAGGAAGCACACGTGTGTGGATGCTGGGAGTGACACCTAGATGTGTCTCTACTGGTCCCTGCTCCCATCCCTCTGCTCAGCGCTTCCTAAGGGGCCCTTTGCAGAGGACATTGCCAAATGTCCCCCGGGGGAAAACTGCCCCTGGTTGGAACCTCTGCTTGAGATGAAACTGAGTTTATAGGAGATCCTGGAGACAGAGGACCTTGTCCAGCACCACCACAAGGATATAATCCGCCAAACCCATAATGCGGGAAATTCTACAGGACAAAGGACCTGGCGTCATCAACAAACACATGGCCGAGGGAAAGCAAACCAAGGAAGCAGGAACTATTTGAGATCAAAAGAGACAGAAGAGGCAGTGTGTGGCCTTTGGAAACTGATTTGAACAAACCATAAGAAGTCATTTTTTAAAGATAATTGGAGTATTAGAATATATTGAGGAATTATTGTTAATTTTATTATGCTGGTGGTATTGTGATTATGCCTCAAAAAAAAGACTTCCTACTAGAGAGGTGCACAGAACAAGCTGAACTATTTTCATGTGATCTGTGATATCTGAGACACACTCTGAATGAATCCAGGAAAAATGAAAACAATGAGAATATGGGGAGGCGATAGGAAGAGCAGAATATTGACCAGTGTTGAGATGGGTACCTGGGGTTCATTACACCGTTCACTCTACTTTGCAAATATTTGAAATTTTCTACAATAAAAATGGTTCTAAGGATTTTTTTTAAAGGAAGATTAGCGCTGAGCTAGCATTTGCTGCCAATCTTTTTTGCTGAGGAAGCCTGGCCCTAAGCTAACATCTGTGCCCATCTTGCTCTACTTTATATGTGGGACACCTACCACAGCATAGCTTGACAAGCGGTGCCATGTCCACTCCCGGGATCCGAACCGGCGAACCCTGGGCTGCCGAAGCCGAATGTGCAAACTTAACTGCTGCGCCACTGGGCCGACCCCCTAAGGATTTTTAAAAAATAAGTTAGAAGTGGAAAGAGTGAGGTTTCGGTTAGCAGTGGAGCCTAATTCCAAGGAGTCTGGGTGGAATCCGAACAGAAGGTGGCAGGAGATGTGTGGGCCTCTGTCTCTGCCTGCACAGCCTGGGCCCCTAGGCCAGGCTCAGGGTGGAGGCAGAGACGGGACCTCTGCTGGTACCGCACTGCCCGGAAGCCCACACGCATTCTCCCAGGCCCACAGCAGCCCCAGCCTCTGCCCGGCATGGGCATGCAGGGCCACTCACCTAGAGGCGGAGGGTCAGCAGCCGCTCAGCCCTGTCCAGTTCACCATGAGCACTTTTAAGGAAGAGGCGCCGCCCCTTGAGGGTGGAGTGTAAAATCAGCATCCATGCCCCTTTGCTCATGCCCAAGGCCTTGCTGAGCTTCACTTACGGGCCGGCTGATGTGGTGGAGGTGAAGGAGCTTTCCCGCCCTTTCAGACCCTGGGCCTCCTCCTAGACTCCCGAGCTCCTGAGAAGCGTCTGTGGGCTCCACAGATCTGTGCAGGCCTCCTCTTGCCTCTGGAGTCTCATTTCCCTATGCCTGCCTGCATCCTTTCTTCATAGGTGCCTTCCTGCTGGCCTTTCTGAGCTGTGTTTTCAAGGTGCCCAGCTATTCTCTGCACCACAGAAAGGACAATCATTGCAAAATGCGAATCTGACTTCATCCCCTCATATCTACCCCCATCTCAGCTCCAGCCTTGCCAGTGGGTCCTTCCCCCTGTTGCTCCCACCCCCTCCACAGGGCCTTTGCACTTGCCATTTGTTCTGTTGGGATGCTCTTTCCTCCCCTCTTCCCCTGAATTATTCCCGTCAGCCTTCAGGTCTCAGCCTCGCTGACCATGCCAACCCTGCCCACCCCTACCCTCCCAGTATACGTTTGTAACATGGGTCACAGTTGCAGTATATCTAGTTTATGTGAATGTTTAATCAGTGTCTCCTTTTCCCACTAAAACCACAGCCTTCAGGAAGACTGGGACTCCGCCTGCACCTACTCACACCCAGCCCTGAGCACAGGCCCCTCACACAATGGGTGCTCCAGAAGAGCGTGGGAACGAAGGGTGAGCATATTCTCCCTGCAGACCTGTCATCCTGTTCCCTTGCATCACCTTATTTTAGTAAAGATCTTCTATCTGATTATAAACATAAAATATAAAGATAAAGATAAAATAAGATTATTGTAGAAAAATGGAAAATTAACAAAACTATAGAGCACACATGGGAAAACCCTTTCACAGGCTATTTTATATGGACGTTTTTCAGAGTTAACGTCATCCTGTAGGCTCAATTTTGCACCCAGCCCTTTTCAGGTAAGTTCGCAGAGTAAATGCCTCCTCGTGCGGTGACGAAGTTCTAAAACCTCCCACCCAGAGCTGCTTCTGCCGGCGTGGGAGGCCCGTCGCGCAGCCGTGCCTTC